>NC_138982.1:131941451-133141451 GCF_964341445.2 Mesoplodon mirus | reverse complement strand
TACCCAAAATGAAAATAAATAAGGAAACACATGTTTTAAATAACACATTAAACAAGATGGACTTAACTGATATTTATAGGACATTCCATCCAAAAACAACAGGATACACTTTCTTCTCAAGTGCTCATGGAACATTCTCCAGGATAGATCATATTTTGGGTCACAAATCAAGCCTTGCTAAGTTTAAGAAAATTGAGATCATTTCAAGTATCTTTTCTCACCACAAGCTATGAGACTAGATATCAATTACAAGAAAAAAACTGTAAAATATGCAAACACATGGAGGCTAAACACTGCACTACTAAATAACTGACAGATCACTGAAGAAATCAAAACATACTTAGAAACAAAGGATAGTGAAAACATGACAACCCAAAACCTATGGGATGCAGCAAAAGCAATTCTAAGAGGGAAGTTTATTGCAATACAATCTTACCACAGGAAACAAGACACAGCTCAAATAAACAACCTAACCTTGCACCTAAAGCAATTAGAGAAAGAAGAACAAAAAAACGTCAAAGTTAGCAGAAGGAAAAATATCATAAAGATCAGATCAGAAATAAATAAAAAAGAAATGAAGGAAACAAGAGCAACGATCAAGAAATCTAAAAGCTGGTTCTTTGAGAAGGTAAACGAAATTGATAAACCATTAACTATACTCGTCAAGAAAAAAAAGGGAAAAGACTCAAATCAAAAGAATTACAAGTGAAAAGTAGTAACAACTGACACTGCAGAAACATGAAGGATCATGAAAGATTACTACAAACGTATATGTCAATAAAATGGACAACCTGGAAGAAATGGACAAATTCTTAGAAAAGCACAACTTTCCAAGATTGAACCAAGAAGAAATAGATAATGGAAACAGACCCATCACAAGCACTGAAATTGAAACTGTAATTAAAAATCTTCCAACAAACAAAAGCCCAGGACCAGAGGGCTTCACAGGCGAATTCTATCAAACATTTAGAGAAGAGCTAACACCTATCTTTCTCAAACTCTTCCAAAATATAGCAGAGTGAGGAACACTCCCCAACTCATTCTACGAGGCCACCATCACCCTAATACCAAAACCAGACAAAAGTCAAAAAGAAAGAAAACTACAGGCCAATATCACTGATGAACAGAGATGGAAAAATCCTCAACAAAATACTAGCAAACGGAATCCAGCAGCCCATTAAAAGGGTCATACACCATGATCAAGTGGGGTTTATCCCAGGAATGCAAGGATTCTTCAATATATGCAAATCAATCAATGTGATACACCATATTAACAAACTGAAGGAGAAAAACCACATCATCATCTCAATAGATGCAGGGAAAGCTTTCAACAAAAGCTTTTCAAAAAATTCAACACCCATTTAGGATAAAAACCCTGCAGAAAATAGGCATAGAGTGAATTTACCTCAACATAATAAAGGCCATATATGATAAACCCACAGCCAACATCATCCTCAATGGTGAAAAACTGGAACCATTTCCACTAAGATCAGGAACAAGACAAGGTTGCCCACTCTCACCACTATTATTCAACATAGTTTTGGAATTTTTAACCACAGCAATCAGAGAAGAAAGAGAAATAAAAGGAATTCAAATAGGAAAAGAAGAAGTAAAGCTGTCATTGTTTTCAGATGACATGATACTATTCATACAGAATCCTAAAGATGCTACCAGAAAACTACTACAGCTAATCAATGAACTTGGTAAAGTAGCAGGTTACTAAATTAATGCACAGAAATCTCTTGCATACACTAATGATGAAAAACCTGAAAATGAAATTAAGAAAACACTCCCATTTACCATTGCAACAAAAATAATAAAATATCTAGGAATAAACCTACCTAAGGAGAAAAAAGACCTGTATGCAGAAAACTAAAAGGCACTGATGAAAGAAATTAAAGATGATACAAACAGATGGAGAGATATACCATGTTCTTGGCTTGGAAGAATCAACTTTGTGAAAATGACTATACTATCCAAAGCAATCTACAGATTCAATGCAATTCCTATCAAAATACCACTGGCCTTTTTCACAGAACTAGAAAAAAACGTTTCACAATTTGTATGGAGACACAAAAGACCCCGAATAGCCAAAGCAATCCTGAGAAAGAAAAACGGAGCTGGAGAAATCAGGCTCCCTGACTTCAGACTATACTACAAAGCTACAGTAATCAAGACACTATGGTACTGGCACAAAACCAGAAATATAGATCAATGGAGCAGGATAGAAAGCCCAGAGATAAACCCGGACACATATGGTCACCTTATCTTTGGTAAAGGAGGCAAGAATGTAGAGTGCAGAAAAGACAACCTCTTCAATAAGTGGTGCTGGGAAAACTGGACAGGTACATATAAAAGAATGAAATTAGAACACTCCCTAACACCATATACAAAAATAAACTCAAAATGGATTAAAAACCTAAATGTACAGCCAGACACCATCAAACTCTTAGAGGAAAACTTAGGCAGAACACTTTATGACATAAATCACAGCAAGATACTTTTTGAGCCACCTTCTAGAGAAAAGGAAAAAAAAAAAAAACAAAAATAAGCAAGTGGGACCTAATGGAACTTAAAATCTTTTGCACAGCAAAGGAAACCATTAACAAGATGAAAAGACCACCCTAATAATGGGGGAAAATATTTACAAATGAAGCAACTGACAAAGGATTAATCTCCAAAACACACAAGCAACTCATGCAGCTCAATATCAAAAAAGACAAAAACCCAATCCAAACATGGGCAGAAGACCTAAATAGACATTTCTCCAAAGAAGATATACAGATTGTCAACAAACACATGAAACAATGCTTAACATCATTAATCATTAGAGAAATGTAAATCAAAACTACAATGAGATATCATCTCACACTGGTCAGAATAACCATCAACAAAAAATCTACAAACAATAAATCCTGGAGAAGGTGTGGAGAAAAGGAAACCCTCTTTCAGTGTTTGTTGGAATGTAAATTGATACAGCCGCTATGCAGAACAGTATGGAGGTTCCTTAACAAACTAAAAATAGAACTACCATACAACCCAGCAATCCCACTACTGGGCATATACTCTGAGAAAACCATAATTCAAAAAGTGTCATGTACCACAATGTTCTTTGCAGCTCTGTTTACAATAGCCAATGGAAGCATCCTAAGTGTCCATCAACAGATGAATGTATAAAGAAGTTGTGGCACATATATACAATGGAATATTACTCAGCCATAAAAAGGAATGAAACTGAGTTATTTGTAGTGAGGTGGACGGACCTAGAGTCTGTCATACAGAGTGAAGTAAGTCAGAAAGAGAAAAACAAATACTGTATGTTAACACATATATATGGAATCTAAGAAGAAAAAAAAAAGGTCATGAAGAAACTAGGGGTTAGATGGGAATAAAGACACAGACCTAGTAGAGAATGGACTTGAGGATATGGGGAGGGGGAAGGGTAAGCTGTGACAAAGTGAGAGAGTGGCATTTACATATGTACACTACCAAACGTAAAATAAGTAGCTAGTGGGAAGCAGCCGCATAGAACAGGGAGTTCAGCTCGGTGCTTTGTGACCACCTCGAGGGGTGGGATAGGGAGGATGGGAGGGAGGGAGACACAAGAGGGAAGTGATATGGGAATATATGTATATGTATAACTGATTCACTTTGTTATAAAGCAGAAACTAACACACCATTGTAAAGCAATTATACTCCAATAAAGATGTTAAAAATAATACACAACCTTGTGTTGTGTGTGTTTCTGTTTGAAGACACTTTATTTCATATGTATTTTTGACTCATAGCCATTGAGCTCATAGCCAACAGCACTGGAACTTATGGCTGAACAGAGCTTATCTAAAACGTGTATTTTCTCCACATCACAGTGGAGGGCACATCACAGTCTTCCCGTGCTTAGGAAGCTAGACAAGACTGCAGCGCTATGCCTGGGGCCCATTTTAAACAGTGAAATTACCAACAAAAGGCACAGACATATAGAAAATATGGCACTGAATATACCATGAAAAGTGTGCTTGTTCTAGGGTATGAGGGCAAAACAGGAAGCCAGAGGATTGTCTTGTTTGACCTCAGCCAGGAAAGTGCACATCGGGTGACCAGACTTTCCTCCCTCTGTGCATGTCTGCAAATGATTGCAAAAGTGCTGCATGTATTCATGTTGGATTTACAAATATATTTCAACTAGTAGGTACATTTACAAATACAGAATCCACAAAAAAGGAATACCAACTGTATTTTATTTTGATTACTTATTGAAATGATAACATTTTGGATGTACTGGGATAAGCCAAATACATGCTAAAAGCAAAAAAAAAAAAAAAAAGATTTGTAACATTTAATGCCATGGGTCCTGACGAATCAGATTGGAAACCAGACATACACAATTAAAATGAATAACTGCACATTATCCGTGCCAGCCTATGAGGAGGGCACCAAAAGAGGAGACAAAAATATGTCAATAGTGTATCTGACACAAAAGATACACAAACTTGTTAGGACCAGTAAAACGTGTTTATTTGGAAATATAATAAGTCCCCTATATGCGAACCTTCAAGTTGTGAACTTTGAAAATGTGAACAGGCACTCACATGTCTAATCACGTAAGTTCATGCTCTGGGATAACTTCCCCCACATCATGGGCCATGCCAGGAAATACAGGGGCAGTGCTCTGGACAGTACCATGGCCATAGTGCCACTGCCAGAGGACCATCTTTGGTCTTCTGGGCAGCAGTGATGTCATGGACTGTGGACGTTAGAGCTTTGTTAGTTCCCTCACAATGCCAAAATTTCATGAATGATCTTGGCTAAAGGAGTCAAGTACTTGGTGCAGTAAAAGGCTTTGGTGACAATCTTGAGGGAGTTGTCATTTCTCTTGGTTTAGTCTCATTCCCAAAACAGAGGCATCAGCAGAAGTGGGAGAGAAAATGACCTTTTGGCTTCACTCTTATAGTGGGGCTTGGCATTTTCTCAGGTTGTTATTACAAGAAAACTTTGGGAAGTATTGCATATGTCTATTACCTTGATTGTGGTGATGGTATAATGGGTGTTTGCATATGTCCAAACTCATTAAGTTGTACACATTAAATACATGTAGTTCTTTCAACTATTCTTCAATAAAACTGAAAAAAAAAAGATACATAGACTCTACAATATATTCAGCACCAGCATTACCCTGTTTGATTTTGGTGGTATCCCAATTCTAGAAAACGGATCTGAGTTTTCCAGTCACTATAAGTTTTGTGTTCTCAGCCTTGATTGTATTATTGAACTTGCATTGGCTGTTCTTAGGGTCAACAAAAGGGTTATTTATGGCCACAATAGCCGCATTGTAAGAATTGAAAACAACTCTGGTCACATGATCACATCTGTTTATGCCAGTCTTCACCATCACGTCTCAAGGATGAAGTTGGCTTTGGACCAGAAGTTGTGGCTTTTGATTGAATAAGGAAGAATAGAGGCTCAATTTAGCTTTCATTGGTTTCTTGCTATAGCTCTTAGAAAATGCAAAAAGAAAGAGTTAAAAGATTTTTTTTTAATTCAAAGACTTCATATGTACTAAGCAAGAAAATGTTTGGAGATTACATATATATATAATTACATATATATATATTTTCTTCCTCAGTGAAGCAATCAGTGAAAAGTTGTTTTTGCCACAGTCACTTGTTTTGGGAACATCCCACATTGCAAAAATTGTTTTGCACTTTTCTGTGAGTATCAGAAATAGACAAGAACAATGAGATGGCTTTTATGCCATTTTCACAATCTTCAGTTAAGTGATGCATAGCTTCACAGTCAAATGTCGACCACGCCTGCAATGCTCCTTGATTAAAACATGGGCGTTCTAAATCTCTTCCATTTCATAGCTAATATTTAATGAGACCAGGTATTATGTCAAGAATTTCCACCTATGCCCTATAAAACAGACAAGAATGTACTGAGTAACACAAGTGCATTTTGTAGGCGGTGAGATAAATATTTTAATAAGATGTAAATCAAAATGACATATAGGATGTGACAATTGTCCTAAGTTGTAATAGTAAATTTTGCTTTAAATAGAGTGTAATATATTTCCTAAATTTTCTTCTTTAATTTCATATTGAGCAAAATACTAATCCTGTAGAAACAGTCACAAGTATTATGACCAATGTACTTGGCAGATTTTAAGCTGGAGAAGTAAGTGTGAAGAGTAATACCAACTTGTGATAATAAACTTTTTGGTAATATTGCCACTGAGTTTCTATGAGAAGAATAAAAAGGTTTGGATGGGATTTAATTAAAAAATATAAAGGCTGTGTTGCTTGGAAACTTTATGAATTGTGTCTCAGAGGATGTCTAAGGGATGGAGCCATGCTTTCTGCAATAAACAAGGAAGATTTTTCTTTACTTAATAAATGGTACCCTTACAGAGCATGCAGTCCAAGGCCATGATATTTTAGCTGAGGAAACTGAGGATTAGAGAAAAGAAATTATTTGACCATCAGAAGAGCTGATAATAATACTATTTATGAATCCACACAAAGCTGTCAAAATCAATTTCTTTGGAGTTCTTTGGGGTTCTTGTAGAATAAGTTGATAAACAATCAAATATAACATGCTTATTTCCTTAGGCCATACTTGCCCAGTTTGCTGGATTTGAGAATAGGCTGTTTAGTTGTTTTTAGATAAACTAATAAAATTATAGTCAACAATTATAACGTTAAATTTAGGATGGAATTTGTGGGGTAGGAAATGTTGAACCATTAGTTCCAAATTTGTCCCTCATGTAATGAGAAAAGCATGCATCTTTAAAACACATTTTCTTATTTGTTATTTTGTTTAGTTTCTAAATAAGTGGTTAAAAAAAGTTGACTCTTGCTATATCAAGATTCTGATTTTTCAAACATTTAAACATATATAAGTGAAGCTTATAACAAAACAAAGCATGCCATGGGTAACATGAATAGAGGATATGTATTAAGTCTGCAAAAAAAATCATTTCTAGGATGACTCATTAGGCAAAATCCTTTCATAGCAGCAGATAATGTCTTTTTATGAAGCCCACTATGGATTGGAAAACAGCACAGTAAAATTCACCACATTTATGTGAAGCAGTGTCAGGAGTGAGATGGTAGAGTGTGTGGTGACCCCTACCCACTCTCAGTTGTCCAGGTGAGTGGCATCTCCTGTCCCCACCACCTCCTGGCACTTTGTGTTGCAGCGATGAAGGGGTCTCTCATGGGATCTGTGGGGTCTCTCATGAGAATATAGCTTTGGTTGAGTCTGCGCCTATAGATATGGCTGTGGTGATGCCTCTGGCTGCTGGGGTGTCTCCCATCTTCTATAAATGGATATTCCTGTCACTGCTTATAAGTTAAATGCTTTTTGTGCCGCCAGACTGCTAGATTTGTAGGTGATGTGACAGACTGAATTTTTGTGTCATCCCCCCCTAAGTCACAGGCTGAAATTCATTTTAACCCCCAATGTAATTGCATATGGAGATGGGACTTTTGGAAGGTACTTAGAATTATATTAGGTCATGACTGTGGGGTCCTCATAATGGGAAGGAAGAGAATGAGGTTTCTCTCTCTCTCCACTCCACCCTGCCCACAAACACAGAGGAAAGGCCATGAGGACAGAGGGAGAAGGCAGCCACCTATGTACATCCTAAAGGGAGAGCCATCACCAGAAAGAGAACCTACTGTCACCTTGATTTTGGACTTCCAGACTCTAGAACTATGAGAAAATAGATCTCAGTTGTTTAAGCCACCCAGTCTATGGTATTTTGTTATGGCAGCCTGAGGAGATTAAGACAGTTGATTTCTGTAGCACTTCATGACATTGTTTCTAGACCTAATTCAACGCTAATTATCATTGCAAATCCATTTTGAGGAGTGTCTACAAAATGATGCATGGGTCAGGTTATTATGGTAATGGCACAGCATGGCCAGATGACAGGTCATATGATTCTAAAATGTACCAAAATTATGTTATAATAATATTGCTTGATGATTCTGATTGTGCTTGTGCAATGACACATTTAAAATTTTTGAATAATTTACTGATTTTTAATACACATTTCTATTAGCTCAATTAATTTGTTTTCTTATTATTTACATAGGACATGGTGTTATAAATAATTCTTGTAGGTTGAGTGTTCAATAAAAGTCATTGATACAATGTTTTAAACATACAAACCTTGATAAATTGTTTTCCATACCTCAGCAGCATTTTCTGTGGATCCAGAAAAAAAAGTACTTGCTTTAACTGCTGTGAATGTAAAATGAGAGCACATATATGTACTGTCTAGGATGAAGCCTGAAACACAGTATGTGCTCAACAAGTGTTAGTTATCTTCCTTTGTCTCTTAGTTCTCATAATTTGTCCTGTATAATCATCCTGAAACCCCAGTGTCCCATAGTAAAGGAGAGGGGTGTAAATATTTAAGATTAAAGTGAAAGATTAAAGAACTTATAGTTCTTCTCCCTTTCAGAGTTGGTTGTCACAGACTGGATAGAAAATGAGTTGGTGGTTGTGGTAATGGTGTACTTTACACACATATAAAATACAGGAGATGGATTTACATCAGACTTTGTGGCTTGTGATTTTGAGGACAAAGGGTCAAAGAGATCCTATAGTCCTAAATCACAGTGGCTGTAATACATTGAACACCGACTTAAACTTGGACTGCTTTTAAGCTGTGGTTAAGAAGTAGAAAGACTTGAGAGCCATGATGATGGTGGTGATTTTATTTGTAGCATAAACATTAATTGATATTTTTGAGGTGGGGCATACACTATTAAATTGAACCATATGAAATGGATTACACTTGAACATTTCTTGACTGCTAAAACATCAACCACATATGGTTCAACCAAATAGTTCTGGAATGAGGAGAGCAAGTCCTGGCTACAATAGTCTCTAATTACATCATGTAAAATCCTGCAACTGCAGATCTCAGTTTGTTTCTCTGTGATATGGGCTCGTGATATTTGTCCTATTCCCTAGACAAAAAGAATGAATGTGAATGTGATTTGCAAACTGTGAATACCTGTATTCAATCAAATTAAGTCATGGTAGAACATCCTTAAATGTGTTGGTTAAAAAATAGTTCTGCCAAAACTACATTTGCTTGCATGTGGGTATGGGCACTTACCATTATAAAATTAAAGAAGTCCATACAGACTGTGTTGAAGGTAATTCCTTAAGGCTTTTGAAGAATCTGTGAGAGGAACTAACTAAATGTATGAATCCAAGCATATCGTGAAGACATAACTGGACACATAAAATAACTGCTGTCCAGAGAGGAGCAGAGGCTGTGGAGACCTTTGGACACAGCATAAATTTTTACTAGATAGTGAAGTCCAAAAAGGACAGATTGGACATTAAATTCTACAGAGTCATTATTATGTACATTTTCACTGAATTTTTATAGTGAATAATCATATTACAAATCAGGCTTTACTATTTGAAAGGAAAGGCACTGACAAGGAAGCCAGTGATGTTTATCAAATTCCCCTCCCTTCCACTTTAATCACTCTGAGGACAAGGGAGATGACCAAAGGCAGCTAAAATAAAACTGATAAAAATTCTTACATAAAATGCTTTCTTCCACACTAGGAGGTATGCACCTAATGTATATATTCACCACACTGTAAGTGATACACAACCCAGGATTTTGCTTCAAGAGTTTTTAGTCACCTTTGTGGGACTTCCCTGGCGGTCCAGAGGTTGCTAATATAGCAACCTAGCAGTAATTGCTGGATATTGTTAACTTATATATTTTTTCTAGTATTTATCAATTGATATTATTTTCCTGAAATGACCACAAAGTGAAGAAATAGCAGAAAAATGCTGATAGAATATGTAAAAAAAAATTATCACTTGCATTAATATGCCTTTTATTAGATTTAAAGAAGAAAACCATAGAAAACAAATTTTTCATATCGTTTATTTTTCTGATTAGAAAGGTAATATTTTATCACTGTTTTACATTTATAAACTACAGAAAATTTAAAGAAATTAAAATAACCCATAATTACATTAACCAGAGATAATTACTACTGTAATTTTATTACTTTTGTTTCTAGGCTTTTTAAAAACTGTGTATGTTTGTACATATATTTCTTTCTGACAACATTTCTGAAACAATAGTTCTTATTAATTATCCTTTATTTTAAAATCATAGGGTCATATGGAGCTAGTGGGGCTAATATCTTATTTTCTCATGTGTTTGACGTGATATAGGCTGGTATTATAACCAATGACTTATCTTTTAAAAACACATGTAATTTCATGTTCATATTTGCCATTGTTGTAAAATAGATATTTTTAAAAGCATGGCATGCTACCGTTAGACATTGAAGTATTTTGTTTGGACTGGAATATAAAGCAGTAATCCAAGTGTAGCTCTTATAAAATGTCAAAATGACTACCTAACATGATGCTTTGTAAAATGGTTTATAAATTCTGTGTAAATGCTTCACAACCCGTAACTTCAGAACACAAACAAATGTCATGAGCCTGTGATTTCAGTCTAAGAGGTGGCCTGAGAGTGCTTGTCCCATTACAAAGACCATAAGGAGGTGCTGAGGAGTCACTAATGACATTATTTCCTTTTAGTTGATCTCTCATTATGAAATGTATAAAATATAAATGTGGCCTTTATTATTACTGGCGGTAGATAATAGTAACTGAGGTTTGATCCTACCTCCTTCAGGGCGTGTTGCACTAACTTTTAGTGTGGCTTACACATATGAACAATATGCCTATCTATACTAATGATGTCTCATCTTTATTTACCCATATATGGGTTGCTAGATTTAGCAAACAGAAAAGCAGCACAATTAATTAAATTTATTTCTAGTAACAGTGAATGATATTCTAATATGTGTCCCCCAAATACTGCATGGAACATACTTATATTTAAAAAGTTATTCATTGTTATCTGAAATTCAAACTGAGTGCCCCTGTATTTTATCTGGTAATCCTCAGATACCAATGGGTCCTTCTGAAACTCAACACATGCTTATTCCAGATAAGGTTTAAGAAATGCCTTTCTGTGAGACAGTTGTTTGCAGCAGTCAAAGCGGAAATTTGTCTACTCTAAACATGCTAAGTGTTGCAGAGAGAAGCTGAATAAAGAGAACAGAAAGAAATAGAAATTCCCATTTTCTCATTGTTTTTCAGTGCGAATTTATCTTTTCTGGTTCCATATTTAAATTGTTTATAAAAGCATATTCCTCCCAAAAGAAAAAAAATTTTTAAAACCTTGAGAGCTCTCTGTTGATTGTCTCTGCCATTCTGCCACTAATCTGATTAGTACAGATTGCTTGGGTTGACATCTGATGACTTTTGTAAGAAATACAATGTGTATCTTTAGGGGAGTTGATTGTCCTTTTTGTATCAAGTAGTTGAGATATTCACGGAAATGGTAGGCTCACAAACAGTTATAAAAGGGAAAACTACAGCCTCTATTGGATATAAAGTTGTATTATTTGGTTTGGGGGGGAAGGAGTGGAGAGTTAGTGGGGAAGTATTGAGATTAGGGTTCAAGGATTACATTTTGGTATGACATACATGGGGGGTAAGGGCAAAGGACCACTTGAGAAAATTCTCCTTCTGGGTTCTGGAGAAATTATATTTACCTGACTTAGGAGGCAGGGTGGGTCGATATGCATTTACATATTTCACTCTAGAGAGACATCAATGACAATTTATAAATCATAGAATATGAAAACTAGAGATGATGTTAAGGTTTGTTTTAAATATAGGAATATAGAAATGAGGTAAAAGCCGTACAAAGGAATGATAAATATTGAAAATATGCTGGAGCTGAGGAATGCTGCTTTGAAAAAGAAGGAGGGAGGCGTTAGGGAGCATGTGTGTGAGGGCCTCATACTGACAACTGAAAACCTGACACTGATTATTTTCAAAATAAATTGTCTTTAAATCAACTGAGAGTAGGAAATGAGTAATGACGAGGCAAGCGGCCAACTATTGGTTTAGGAGATATATCAAGGAATTTAACATAGCTCCAACTTTAGTACAAGATATAATTATAGATTAGTGAAGAGAAAGGCAGTGTGTTATTGTACATCATGACACTTGTGGAATGTATATTCGTAACTCACTGGGGACGTGTGTACGGAGTACACAAGTTATTTCTGAAAGTATGTGATTGATTTGGGGAAACTGAAAAAGGTCCATAAAATGAGAGGATTTCTTGTGACATAAAATCAAACAACAATAAGCTTTCTTAAATATAACCTTTTGTGGAAACAAGATGGCAAATTGTGATATGCACTCTGTAGATGTCTGATTATGTAGAAAGAGCCCGAAGGCAGGTTGTGATACTGAAACTCAAGTAACTTTCTTTTAAAGCTAAGCTGCCTTCGTATCTCCGGATGCCATCTAATTCAATTACTACAGAAATGTGTGTGGAGATGTGGCTATGGCTCCTGCTATGTTTGTGGGTATGGCTGTGGATATGGTTTCCACTGCGATGGTAGCTGTTATTATGGTTATTATGGCTAACAACTATTTCATTATAGATGACTCAATGAGTTTTGATTCTAGAGCATCATTTTTGAGCATCCTTTGTCTCTTATTTAATTCCTTAGAGATCCATGTGCTTTAAGCACCCTTAGCCTCAACAGCCCTCCACTCAAGAAAAGAAGACTCATTGCCTGGTGAAAACCTCATTTGTTTTCAAAATTCATTTTAGTCCTGGACATGATGTGATATCATGTACTGATTGAAAATGTAACCGATTATTTTGAAATTTTGAAAAATATGAAAATTCTCTGTGTGTAAGGGTCAATACTTGCTTTAGGCTTTCTGACCACTCTGGGAAACCAGATAACTGTTTAGTTTAGTTGAGCCATACGTTCTTAGTCATTGGTTCTTAACCTTCAATAATTCTTTTTTCTTTATCTTTTATACTCTAATAAAATTTTGAGCTATTTGTCAATATATGATACATATTCAGTAATTAATAGAGATTTATTAACTGATTGAATATGTTTCCGGCTACACAATAAATGAAGAAAGGAAGTGGAATGGTCTCATCTTTAGTGCGAAACAGTAGGTTATGATGAACAGAAACAAAGAGAAGAGAAAGAGATAGAAGCGGTCAGAAATTTTTAAGTGACAAAAGGGAAGAATGTCTCAGAGATGAAGCCGTGGTCATGAAATCCATGGTGACAGATGACAAATGACAAATCATTGTAGAAAATGACACCAAGCAATTGTTTTGGGTATGCAAATAGAGTCTTGGCAAAATCTTAGAAATCTATCATTCCAGATGTTACTTGCAGATTAGCCGACTGCAAAAACAGCACACAGTAAATATTGTATTTATACTGGAGAGTTTTAAATTATAGTAAAAGAAAACCTTTAACAAAGTTAATATGACACACTTAACATGTAAATTGCTAATGTATTACATGATAACTAGGCATAACTCAAAAGTGGTTCTCACAAATTTAAGTAGCTAAGCAATCTCAATTTTTAGTTTTCTTTTCTTACAGTTTTGGTTCTTGAAAAAGTTCTTGAATGTCATTAACAATACTGGAATAATTGAGTATTCAAGTGGAGAAATTAAATGTGAACATTGACCTAAATCTCACACCATATACAAATTAATTTGAATTGGACTGCAGACCTAAATTTAAACATCAATCCTTAAAGTTCCTAGAAGAAAACACACTGACCAATATAGCACACCATATACAAAAATTACTTCAAACTGGATTGCAGACTTATATGTAAAAGCTGAAACCATAAAATTCCTAGAGGAAACACTTCTCTTTGAGGTAGACTCAAAGATGTAAGATTTCTTATAAGGCAAAAAGCACTACATGTATAAAATTTTGATAAGCTGTGTTCAAAGATAAAAATTGTTTTTCTTCAACAAGCCCTATTAAAATATGAAAAGACATCCACAGACAGGGAGAAATATATTTTCACATATATCTGACAAAAGACTTATTGTAGATTACAAGTCAATAATTAAGAGATAACTGAATGGAAAATGGGGAGAGGGTTTCCCTGGTGGTGCAGTGGTTGAGAGTCCGCCTGCCGATGCAGGGGACACGGGTTCGTGCCCCGGTCTGGGAAGATCCCACATGCCGTGGAGGGGCTGGGCCCGTGAGCCATGGCCGCTGAGCCTGCACGTCCGGAGCCTGTGCTCCACAACGGGAGATGCCACAACAGTGAAAGGCCTGCATACTGCAAAAAAAAAAAAAAAAAAAAAAAAAAAAAAGAAAGAAAATGGGGGAGAGATTGAAAAGACACTTCAAAAAGAAGATTTAGTGATGGACAAAAGGCACTGAAAAGATTCTCAACACCTTTCATCATTAGGGAGATGCAAATTAAAACCACGAAGAATTACTATCACATACACTCACTAGAATGGTTAAAATGAGAAAGTGAGAGAGAAGATGTGAGAGCAAGGGTATCTCACACATTTCTGGAGGGGTTCAAAAATCCACTTTGGAAAAACACTATGGCTCTTATTAAGTTGAACATAGCTGATGATCTACCGATTCTGCTCCTAGGTATTTTTCCAAATTATGTTAGAAATATTTTATATTCTTACTTATAAAAAAGATGAAGAAAAAAGGAAACTATCAAAATCAACTACCATCGATAGGAAAATGAATAAACTGTGGTGTACTGATACAGTGAGATACGACTTAGCAATAAAAAAGAACCTCAAAAACTAATTATAGGGGATGAAAGAAGCCAGACACAAAGGAATGCATATGTAAAATTCTGTTTATATACAAGCCAAGAAAGGCAAAACCAGTCTAGGGGGTAGGTGACAGGTTGCCTTTGTGGAAAGAGTGGAATTTTCCCAAGAAGACCATGAGTGAACATTCCAGGGTCACAAATAATTTTTATATTTTGATTGGTGTTACATGGAATTATATGTTGATAAAACTTATCAAAAGTACCTTTAAGATATGGTCATTTAAATGTATGTAATTATGCCTCAAAAGAATTTTAAAATATAATAGCGCCAAATTTCCCCTGTACTGGTGTGTGAGGAATCTCTTACTGGAAATACTGAGGTAAACCTTGTACAACTGGGCTTCTTTTCTGAGAAGGTATCAAGTTTTATGTGTCTTGGTCATTGGGAGGCTTTGACAGTGGCCCCAAGACTGGAAGTGAAAGGAGAGAGATTCATGATACAAACTACCTTCCAAACACATGGACACCCCCCCCCCAAAAAAAAAGCCACTAATTCCATATTAAGAGATAAAAGAGTTAACAAATGTTCATGTAAGAAAAAAAAAGTGTGAGATTCCTGATTTTTTTTTTCATTTTTAAATGCAAGGAAATGGGAAACTGGTTAGAAATTAGGGAAAATATTAGATCCCTAAGGTTTGGATTTTGGCATAGTGAGGTGGAGGTTTTGCTCTAGAAGAAGTAAGAAAAACTTACTTATACAGCTATTCTACCTGGAGCAGGCTTTTCTCAAATGTTCCCATAGCTAGCTCTGTCACTTCTTTCAGGCTTCTTTTCAATGTCACCTCCTCAGGAGCCTTTGTTAAACATCCTGCTTACAGTTCAACCTAGTTTCTCACCCTATTCCCCTCTTCGTCTCCCTGGACCTCCTTCTCCTGTGGACTCTTCTTCAACCTCCTCCTCCTCCCTCCCTTTGTCTCCCTTTCTCTTTATCTCTGTCTGTCTGTCTGTCTCTCTCTCCACACATGGTTCAAAAATTAGAGTAGTTTCAACAGCAGTCTGCAGAGTCAGGCTCCCCTCAGATCCCAGCTCCATCCACTACCTACATGATCTCAAGCCCGTTACTTTTCCTCTTCCTGACTCAGTTTCCTTATCTCTAACTTAGAGTTTTTCTACCTCCTAGGTTGTTTTGGGCACTAAATGAGATAATCCACTTCAAGCACCTGAAATTATTTCTTACACATTGCAAGCATTCAATAAATGTTAGCTATGATAATCGTTTTTACTATTTATTCTGGCTACATTTGCAACCACTACAGTCAGGAGTAAGGGTTTAAGAACTTGTACAATAAGGATAATTTGATAAAGCAATAAATGCATTAAAAAAACAACAAAGCCCAATATTTACTTCACAATGTTTTATTTATTGCTTTTTCCTATTTGTGCTAACTTTCCAGATTTAAAAATCAAAATCCTTGGTCTTCCCTGGTGGCACAGTGGTTAAGAGTCCGCCTGCCGATGCAAGGGACATGCGTCTGTGCCCCGGTACGGGAAGATCCCACGTGCCGTGAAATCCTTTTTATTGAATCACATTAATGTAAAATTAACCTCAAATAATGCAATAAGTTAATTTATGACAGTAGACAAGTTTACAGGGTTGCCACACGTAAGGACACACACACATTTTCAAGTCTTATTAGACTTGCAATTTGGGTCAACTTTTACCAGGTATCTTTGTTTAAACTTCTTAATTCAAAAACCTAGAATTGTTTGCACAACGAAGTCAAAATCAGCTCTTCTTTTTCTTCAGTTATATATGTTACACAAGTATAAAATTCTTTAATAAACCTCCTGTTATTCAACTTTTAAATTAACATTTATACAGGGTATATAACATTAAAGTAAGCCTGACAGAAATGGAAAAATCAGCATACAATGATAAAACAATCATTAAGTTTTATTTTTATTGACATTACTTAATCTAACCCTAGTCTTTACCAAAAGCCTTAAATAAAACCATTCAGGATCTGCTAAAAATCCTAACTAACTTCTCTAGTCATTAGAATTGAAAAAATATTCCATTTATCTAATCACTATTAGCTGTTTTGAACATTTATCTAATCACTATTAGCTATTTTGACCAGTTTTCTAAATCTGTGGCCAATATGAATACTTAGGGCATCTACAGTTCTTTGTTTTTATGCCATAAGAAAAAAAAGAGAAAGAACTTATCTCACCTATTAACTAAGCTCTTGTCTAGAAGTCTCTCAGGAGGGGTTAAGCTGGGCCCCCAGTGAGGGTACCTCATAGTGGGATGGTGGGGCATCTAAAGATCCTGACTCCAACCCTGGGGTAGTAGAATTGCCCTATGAAACTGCTGTATATGATAAGCTGAGACAAGATGTATTCTTGTTGGGGTAATAAGCAATTCTCCTGTATGGGAAAGGGTAGTTGCCCTGTTTTCTTTTGTTGAAGAGCACGTGTTTGGGGTCCACACAGACTTACACTAGGTCCCAATGTTCCCATTTACTAGCTGTGCATGCCTTAGAAGGCTTCTTAATCTCTGTAAACCTGTTTCTGTTTTCCACAAAAAGGTGGTTATGAACACTGACCTTGGAGGACTGCTGTCATAGTTAATAAGATATTTTACTTGGTTCACAGTGCAATGCTCAGTTTATAGTAGATATTCAATAAAGAACAGTACTTTGTTTTTGTTGTTGCAAAACGTCTCCTTGTGTATATTATTTTGTCTCAGATTTAATATAATCCTTAATCTTTGCCAACTTTTGAGAGATAGAAACCTCCAGTTAAATTTATCTGGTTGTAATTATTGTTTCTATTTCCTTGTTTCATGCTCTCATTGGAATTCGTGGAATGTGAGAGAATTGCTATAGCAACCGGACTGTAGGCATTTTCTTAAGTGTTAAATATCCAGGTACTTGGAAGCATCTATAGAGTGATGGGATTTAAAATTTTAATACTTAGAAATTATTTAGATTTAGTTTGGTTCTATTCACAAAATAAAACTCATAGAAATAATATACATATTTGTTTTATTTAAGAATGAAAGTATAGCATCATTTTATATTATACACATACTACACCTTCTTAACTTATAATCATCATAAAGTCCTTTAGTCTCTCCTGAATTCCATCTGTGAACTTCATAGTTGAGAAAATAATAACTTTAGAATCTCAACTGCAAAGCAGAGTGTGACCTCCTGGGGAATGTTCTTATATTGCTTGGGTGATTTTTTTCTTATAATTATTATATTTATTGGCTATTTTGCCGTACTGTTTTCAAATTAATATCCAACATAAAGTTGGATTTTAATTTGAAAACAGTACGGCAAAATAGCCGTAAAGTGCTATTGGTAAAGTGCTTTGGGAAAATGGATTCTATAGAAATGAAACAATTTATTACATTTGAGATTATGTATCATTGAAAGATCAGAAATACAGTCATTTAAAACTCTAAACTATGGCAATTCACCTTCACTCTCAAGTTCTTGGATTCCATTATAGGTGGAATCAATTTAAGAGTATCTGTCACACAAGGTCTTTTATTTGATATTCATGTTCACTAGCAGTTATTAAAATATAAAATAAAATTTTGATCTATGGACTCACCATCTATAAATTAGAACGTTCACCTTTCCTTTGAACACAGAGAACAGTAATAATAAAAATTTCACTTTCAAATAGAAAATATAATATTAATGTTATACAGGATAACAAATTTGCTAGTTTCTCTTTTATCCATACTGTAGCTTCAGTTATAATGCTGTGAAAACACTGTGATAAAATATCTATCTCTGATGAATCATACACATTGCTCTTTTCATGTTGGAAGCAGTATTTTCAAATTTCAGTAGAGGTAAACATGAGGTAAGGTAAGGGGATATTTATTTAAGGCACACACTCACCAGTTTTAAATTGGAATTTTACAACTATTTTTCCAATTATATTCAAAGAATCTAGCTAAAACAAAACAATACAAAACATAAGTGGTTTAGGTTATTTTCTATTTATCCCACCCCCATCATTTTCTATTAAACTTCTACATTTTTTTCCAATTATGTACTAAGAAACAATACACAACATGAATAGTTTAGGTTATCATATGTAAATCTAAATTTCATGGTATTTATATGTTAAGTATTAGTATAAACTCTGTGACTGCTTGGTTATGAATGTTCATTTAATAACAGGGAAAACATTCATGGAATCATGGTAAATAGAAAGGAAAATGGTAAATAGGGTTGGCCACCTGTTTACATTATTTTCATTTTCCTCCTCTTCACTGAGTTTTTATTTTAAAGAAAAGAGTGTCTATATCTTTTTTCCCCCTGAAATGTACTCCCTAGTTAGATACTTCATTAGAGAAAACATCACACAGGAAGCACAGAGACATATATTCTGGGTTCTGAATTTTTCTCCCTGATATACCTCAGTGGGACCTCCTTTCTTCTTTCCCCTCCATACGAGTGAGCCACAACTTCCTGGCCCCTTGGCGCACTTTAGACCTATGTCATCTTGTTAGAACAGATAACATGTTCCCTGTTCTCCAGGGTCAGCAAAAGTCACTCCAAAGTACAGATAAAAGACTTGACCTGAGACAGAACCAAGACTCAGCTTTTTTACGTACCCTAAATGTGAATGGAAATCAAACAACCAAAACAAACAGACAACTTTAGTTAACCTTCTATTCTTTCTGAGGCCAGACTGACTTAGTTTAAAGCCATTTTTACCCCCAGAGGATTTGTGGCTTGAGATACAACCACGTGGAGCTAATTCAAACACTCTTATGCTTTTCCTAAGATGTAAGGCACTCCACAGCAGAAATGATCAAACAAACTGGCTTAGGAGAACTTGGAAGAAAAGTAATTTTAAAGAGGTATGATAGTAGTCTTCAAATTCTCAAAAGATGTTAACGAAAATAAAACAAATTTCTTAGAAGAAACTTTGAGATGGCCTTAAGTCTCATTCCCCCAAAGCCGCCTTCTTGATAACAAGTCAACTTAGATATGAGAACTTGAATGCTCAGCCCAAGGTTGATCAGTTAGTGATCGAGACGTGAGGAAAAGCTGTATTTCTTTTATTTAATTTTTATTTTTTTATTGAAGTATAGTTGATTTACCATGTCTCACGTGTACAGCAAAGTGATTCAGTTACATGTATATATACACACACATATATATTCCTTTTCAGATTCTTAGGAGAAGCCATATTTCTTTATTGCTAGTCAGGTGGGTGATTTCAGCTTCATAAAATTGCAATTAAATTAAATGCTATAGACATATACTGAATGTGTATACTAAGTACTAGGGAAGCAAATATGTACAAGACATGGTACTAGTCATCTAAGAAAGCAGAGTGTAGTGGTAGCATAGGACCCTGAACCTACAACTGTAATACCATGCAGGATGTACTAAAACAGCAAGTGGTCTTCAGAATTTACACATGTCCAGAAGACCACATAGAAGTTTGGGATTGTAAAAAAGTTAAGAACCAGAGACCTCAGTTAAACAGAGTCAGGAGACCAGAAGCGGGAGCTCTCACATCCTACAATGACAGTGGAGCCCAACAGGAAGAAGAGATTCTTCTTTCCTTGCAAGGACTCAGCCAATGAAAAGCCATGGAGTCTTCGTTTACTATAGCCCTCCCAACTTCCCTTTCCCCTCTAGAAAAGTGTTCCCTTTTCCTTGTGGGGGACTTACACATGGCTCTTGATGGTTGCAGACCCTGAATTACAATTCTCTGCTGATACTGAGTAAACCCCTCTTTGCTGGAGAAATATCTGGCGGTCTATTTATTTCAGGTCAACAGGATCAAAGCTGTATATTATAATAAAGTATTTATTTGCTTAGAAAATTTTCTCTGCATTCTCCCCACACAACCTTGCAGGATCGATTGAGGATTCAAGTACCTGGAGTCCTACCTTTAGTTTTCACTAAACTTATGGATATTTAAATAATTCTAGTGATTCCCATCATGAGAAAAATACATAATTTGATTTATTTTCTGGGAGTAATTGCAAATGGATTTTTATCTTCTGTATTTTCTCCTGTTTGCAGTGTGTTCTTAAAAAATTACATTTCAGTAAAGGCTGGCTAGGGCCATGAACTAGTTGCCAAACCAAATTTGGGTGTCCACTCACCAACAGGCATAAAGCCAATATTCTTGCATCTGGTTGTGGTGCCATATTTACTGCACAGTGCTAAACAAAGAGAATGGGCAGCTCATGCTCAGAAGACCTGAACCCTCTGATGGCTTTCAGGGAGGGGTTTTTAAAGGCAGTGTGAGGGAGGGGCTGTGGAGTGCTTGATGATCTCGTGCACAATTCTTGGATTGGTTGGCATCAAGGTTAAGTTTGAGAATCACCAATCTTCTGGTTTCAACTGGTCTGGGGTCTACGTGCTCACAGTCAGCAGTTTTCATCTAGTGGGGGTCTGCTGTCTGTAAAAACAACTTGAGAATGTGTGTCAGACCTTTAACTATATCTTTTAGGGAACTGAGAGTTCAACGACTCTGCTAATTGGCTGGTTTATAGAGTAAATTTTTACCGGTTTTCCTGCCCATAAGTGTTTGTTTCTACATCTTCACATTTTCCAGTGATTAACTCTTGAGCCAGGCTTTTGAGACTCAGGGGAGGCCTGGGAGACTAAACCAAAAGCCTTTTACTTCAAAGGACAGGGACACAGGGGCTGGTATGCAGTTTAAAACTGAAGATGCTTCTGTGAGAATCCAACCAAAAGGATAAATGCAAACTGCTCTGTGAAATTTTGCCTCACATACTTTAATAGCTATGAATTAGGCTTCCTAACAACAAAAGTGTGCCAAAAATATACTTTTAATATTTATTTTGTATCAAGTAAATGCCAAAACCAAATTCCCACTTTATGAGCTAATGGGAAATTTCATCCATGAATTTATTATGGTTTAATCCTCCTCCTCTTCCAAGAGTAACCTTGTGAATTTCTATTGTTGATGATCATGAATGCCATCCTCATTGTGTACATCCTATTGAAATCGAGTGGCTAAATTATCTAGTATGGAGTGCAGAGATCTTTGCTGAAGCTGGGAATTTAACAAAATTCTGCTGTCTTCTTTGAGACCTTACCAACGTCTTTGGTGTTACCCTAGACTGTTATCCAGCTTCCTGCTGTTCAAGGTATACACAGACCCCCATACTTTTCCCTTTCAAGGGCATTAGGTGAGATTGCTCTCTCTGTTTCCCTTTTATTTTTCTCTCCTACTATGCTTCCCTCAACAATATTAAAACACTAAAACCCTTGACTCTCTATATCCATTTTTAAGAAACTTAGATTTTAATGACAAAACAAAAAGTTCTTATTTCATGCTCCATCTAAATTTTTCCCTATGTGATTATCTGTTCTCAATGAGGGGAAGATACTTTACAGAAAGATCAATTCAAACAAATTTCCAATATCTTTTCTTGACCTGCACCTTTCCTCTGCCATTACACACATTTCTCCCTGCCTGGTGTTGTGGGACGTTGGCATGAAAAGTGTTTCTAAAATTAAGTAATGAAGGTAAAACCCAGTGATCTCAGCTATCTGGTTGGAGGGACCCATTTCACTAGAGTGGATTCTGTTTAATTAGAAGAAGCTGCACACTTCTCCAGGGAGGCTCAGCCGGCTGGATCCACATGTGTCAGATGATGGACTTGACCGGCTTCTTCTTTCTCAGGCTCTCTTATCTTCCACTGTCTGCTTCTCAGTACATCATAGGTCATACTTGATTCCATGTCACCAGCTGCTCATTCTGTCAAATATCTTCTTAACTAAATAAATGGAGAAATCACACATTTGAACAGTGATATTATCTTTTAGAGATGTTTACTCCCCCTTTTCTCTGCCTGAAGAAATCCCCCTTATCAATCAATTTTATTTCATGGTGTAAGTGTATTCTATTTTTCAACTCTCTGCTTCCACAGTACCCTGTTCATAGACCTATTATTTCAACTAATTTCCTGGTATTTTCTTCTCCTCTCTTCTCCTCTCCTCTCCTCTCCTCTTTTCTCCCCTCCCCTCTCCTCCCCTCCTCATCTCTTTTCCCCCCTCCTCTTCCTTTCTCTTTCCTCCTTTCCCCTCTCCTTCCTTTTCCTGTATGTTCATGTCTCTTTGTCTCTTTCCCTTATAACATGATTCACTTCTTATGGACACAGTGTCAAGAACATGGTAGTAAATGGCAGTATTTGTTAAATGGATGAGTGAATAAATGGATGATAGGCAAAATAAACAGCCTTGGCTATCTTGCTGAACTATCCTCTCTTCGGTTGATATACATCGCAATTAAAACTTTTACTCCTTTAATCAGAGAATGTTTGCTCAATGTAAATATTTTTATCTACCTATAAGTAACTCTTTTTTATCAACTGGGAGCCCATTGATCCAGCAGGTAAAAGAATTAGAACTTGACTGGACCAAGTCAAGTCATCTTTGTCATTGGTTCCTTCAGCTCAGTAGGATTGGGAGTTTTTATCAGATAAAACTATCCATACAATCTATATAGAACACAAATTGTTTGGACAAAAATATATAAAGGTGCCTAAAGAGGGCAGAATGGGAGCACAGAGAGAGACTCCAATGAGCTCACATGGATAGAGGATTCATTAGGGTTGGAGAGAAAAGCGTAAATCAATTTCAGAAGATCATGAAGATGTGTAAAAATGACATCCATAAGAGAAAAACATGAACAGACATTTTAAAATTCATGAAAAAAATATTTTGGTAACTTTTATAACTAAATTTTTCCACTTTCCTTATGAAATTAATATACAACAAAATAACTAACATTTCTAACAAAGACCCAAGGATTTTTAAAGGTTGGATAATTGGAGGGAAGATTTGGTCCACATGAAACATCCCTTGTATCTTTCATTTTTGCATTTTAAGTTGTAGTTAAGCATCACTTCTGATAATATCATAATCAATTCTTTCCATGTACAATTAAGGAGATGGAATCACTATCAGATGAAGGGAGGATTGCTCTGTGCTTCATTATCATTATTTTCAAATAATATAATTAATTAAGCCACCTCCTGTGCTAATGGGTGGAACTTAGTGCTCCATAGTAGAAATGGAACAGATGTGGTCCTTGACCCTATGGATCACAGGAATGAAACATATGGCATTGTTTCTTATATATCCACAATAAGAAGCAATTAAAGATGTAAGACAATACTTGCAAATCTATAATTATTTAGCAGAAAAATGTCTATTCATAACCAGTTGTTTACTCTACAAAAGATGTAATAATATATTTCCCTATACTTATTACTGACAGGTTCCTGTAAGATAGAAATTCCCAGCTTTCCCTCCAAAAGCGTAATGTTATTTCAAATTCTCACCAGCAAAATAAAATATGAAAGCATAGATTCTGGGAGACCTCAAGCACTGGATAGATATTATTGATTCATTTTAAGTTTTGCAATTTAGGAGTGGTGGCAAATGCTATAGTGCATCAGTATTTTTCAATATTAGGTAGTCATTTAAAATAATGAGTTATAGCTCTTTGTGTTGATATGGGAAATATGTCCATGTTATGTAAAACAAAAAATTGTAACTTTTATGGATCTTGAACGCACATGATCCATCATCTAGAATAGTCCAAGAATCGTGGTCAAAACAACCAAAGCAAAAAATAAATTAAAAACCTGAAGTTTCACTGTTTCTCCTCCAAATATTAAAGTGAATTGAATTCATAGCCCACAGCAACAGTACTCAATAAGCCTGGAGTTTGTCATTTGTCTCAATCCCCTAAGAATTGTCACCTCTCCTGCACTGCTTCTCCTCTCTCATCATTCCAGCTCTTGTTTACATGGAGGGACTAATATTTTCTGGGAGTCCTTCCTCTCCACCTACTCGCACTGTTCCAGTCAAACTCTTCCCAGCCTCCTATCAGCATCACAGACTTTCCCCCAATGGTAGTTAATAAAGTAGAAACTGATCAAAGACAACTTTCTATATTGAAAATATTAACATGTTAATAATTTTTGAGACCATTATAAAATACCATTCTTGATTAAGTAAATAAAAATTATATATATATATATGCTATTATAATTCTATATATAAATACAGAAATTTTGGAGAAGTGAACACTGAGGGGCCAGTTTTGGTTTACTGAATGGTCTTGCATGTCTCCAGCTGCAACTGGGTATATATCTGGGGGTGAAATTGAAGGGCCTTCTAAAATATGCTCAGATTTAACTTTATGAAATAATGCAAACTTGTTTTCCAAAGCAGTAATTTCAACTTATGCTCTTACCTGCACTGAAACAGCAAAAAATTCCGCCTTCTGTGGGGTGTGGGCGTATTGGACACGGTATGATCACATAGGTTGATTTGATGGTATGGTTAATGTTCTAGTCATGAGGTGAGTAGCATGTTTATGGATGCTCTTTTTATTATTATGCTTTATAACTAACATATAAGTTACATACATTATTTTATATGCATCAACATTACATACTAGCTATTTAAAAAGAACAATAAAAATCATTTTGTCTGTGATCTATGAAGAACTTCAGGACCATGAATGTTTATTTGAGGTTCCAGAATTTTTTTAAGGAAAAAGTTCTAGTTCCATTTGGAGGTGTGGTAACTATTCATTAAGATTAGAACCTTGATTAGTCTCCTCAAGGTTTACAATTAGATGCCTATCCAAACATCTCTTTGGTTTGCCTTAATTAGCAACAGGCATTGTCATGCCCTTTTATTGCTAGACTTCAGGAATCTTGAAGAAAAATTTTAGGAATCTGCAGATCCACAGTGAAATATTACCCTTAGCATTGCCTTTATATTTGACATTTTATCTGGTCTGGATTATTTTTATAATTTCCCCCCCACAAGATTACTATATTTTTAATGTGGCTTGAAATATTCTATGGAAAAGATGATATTAGATGGTTCATAAATGGTTTTCATGTTAAGTCTTAAGACAGGAGATTACAGCACTGAGACATAACCATTGCCCTGCCAGGAGGAAAAGAGATACGCTTTGTAGGATCACCCGTTCTGCCATTGTTCCTGTGTCCATACATTTTTGTGTATGTCAGAAAGTAATTAGGATCTTTTTTTTTTAATCTGTGGAGTTATTCCAAAATATCTTCATCAGACTCTGCTCTGCCTGAGGTAAATATAATTATGCTCTCATTGTCTTGTTCACTATGGGTGGGCTATCTAGGCCAGGATAAGTAAGTGCTGCTAAACAATGCCTCCATGAGGGTGAATTTCTCATCAGTGTTCAGATTCATACAGCTGTGTTTGTAGAGCAAAACATCTAGTCTGATGATCCTCAAGCTGGTAGTGGGGTAGAAAATAAATCAAACATCTGGAAAATCATGAAAGAAACATATGAACTTTAAGTCAAAAAGAGCCACTTGGCTCTTTTGCCTTAGAACTACCTAAAGAGGCAAATTATAAACGCCACAGAAATGAGTTATTATCTCCTGCTCAGGCACCATTGTAGAATGGATTAGTGGATTGCTTCCTGAACTATGATACGGAAGTCTCTTAAACACCTTGCAGTCAGCTTTTTGCCTCCAGTATCTTGCTCAAACTGCTCCTTCCTGGAAAACCTTCCTGGAAAATCAAAACCAGTTCTCCACTATCAACTCACTAAACCTATACCAGCATTTATTAGTTTATTATTTCTTCCTCTTCAAATGTTTTTCTTCTCTTGACTTCCAAGTCTTCATACTTTCTTGTCTTCCTCCTATTTCCCTGGCCAATCTTCCTGCATCCTTTCTCATACCTCCACTTTCCCCCAACATCTTAATACTAGGATGCCCTTGTCTCAATCCTCGGATCTCTTGGCTTCTCCATCTCTCTCTGTCATTTGGTTCTGTAACTTTTACAACTATCTTTAAAGTCTAGATGATTTACAGTTTATATTCCCAGCTTATATCTTTTTCCTGAGTCATGTAGCCAATTGCTTCCTTGAAATTTCCACATTATTTCTAATCTATGCCTCATATTTGTTCTTTCTAAGATTGAACTGCTATTCTCCTTCTCCCAAATCTATCTCACCATATGCCTTCTCCATTTCAGTTAATGGCAACTCCATCCTCTCAGTTGTGATGGGTCAAAACGTAGGAGTCATCTGGAATCCTCTCTTTCATCCTTCATATCTAAATCATCAAGAAATAATCTTAGTCCCAGCTTCAGAAAATATCTAGAATTCTCACCTCAGTGGCCCTAGCCACAATCATAGTTCACCTACATTACTAAATTTTCATCAAAGAGGGCCCTCTGTGTTTCCTCTTGCCCTTTGCAGTCTATTTTATATTTTAATTTTGATTTTAATTTTATTGGAGTATAGTTGATTTATAATGTTGTTTCAGGTGTACAGCAAAGCAATTCAGTTATACGTATACATATATTCATTCTTTTTATATTCTTTTCTCATTTAGGTTATCACAGAATATTGAGTAGAGTTCCCTGTGCTATACAGTAGGTCCTGGTTGGTTATCTATCTTATGTATAGTACTGTGTGTATGTTCATTCCCAAACTCCTGACTTATCCCTCTCCCCAACATTTCCTTTTTGGTAACCACAAGTTTATTTTCAATATCTGTAAGTGTGTTTTTGTTTTGTAAGTAAGTTCATTTCTATCTTTTTTTAAATTAGATTCCACATACAAGTGATATCATATGATATCTGTCTTTCTCTGTCTGACTTACTTCACTTGGCATGATAATCTCTAGGTCTATCCATGTGGCTGCAAATGGCATTATTTCATTCATTTTTTTATGGCCGAGTAATATTCCACTGTATATATGTACCACATCATCTTTATCCATTCCTCTGTCAGTGGGCATTTAGATTGCTTCCATGTCTTGGCTATTGTAAATAGTGCTGCAATAAAGACATGCAGATAGCCAAAAAGTGCATGAAAAGATGCTCAACATCACTAATTATCAGAGAAATGCAAATCAAAACCACAGTGGGTTATCACCTCACACTGGTCAGAATGGCCATCATCAAAAAAAAGTCTACAGACAATAAATGCTGGAGAGGGTGTGGAGAAAAGGGAACTGACTTAAGTCTCCTGGCCTTTAGAAGTGTGAGAAAATAAATTTCTGTTCTTTTAAGTCTCCAAGATGGTGGTAATTTGTTACAGAAGCCATAGGAAACTAGTACAATGAAATATTATAGTATATACTCCATGAAAGCATGGATCTTTGTATGTTTGATTCACTAACATAACTAAAATGCCTAGAACAATGCTTGGAGCATAGTAGGTGTCCAGCAAATATTTGTTAAAGAAAGGAGTAATATCCATTTTCCTCTTTATACATTTATCTTGCTTAATTTTTAGGAATATTTTAAAACTCTGTGAATCTGTGTTCTTACTATTCATATAATGTTCTTTGATATTTTCTATTCGCCAGCAAAATTTAACAAATACTCTTCTATTTATGTTCAAGAATATCTCTGATAATTGTCAAACTTGTGATATTTTTCACTACTATATATTTGGTCTTTAAGATTAAAAATCCATGATTTTTTCATTTCTAATATTAGAATACAGTGTTTATCAGAAGGATGTTACTTTCTTGATTTTGTTCTTATAGAGAGAACAGCCAGGAAACTCATGGGGAGATTCAATAAATACTAAATATTAGCTATATTTTTAAAAGATGACATCCAATTTGAGCAAATAAATTTTAAAAGACTATATAAAGCCAAAGACTTTTATACTAATTTTCAACCATTATTTAAGTATTGCTTTGCATAGAATTGCATTACTTTTTTCTAGAACTGAATATATTTTTCTTAGTATCAGAGCCAGCATTTGTCTTAGCTTGGAAACCTCTATGAACTTTGTGCATAGAGTCTTCTCAAGAAGCTTCAAAGTCACCTTTTATATTTTCTTTAATAAGACACTTCTGTGTACTTATTACAAAGAAAAATTTCCATTTGTTCTTTCAAGTTTTCTGCTTATGCCTCTACTTCCTCCTGTAGACATGTATTTCTGGTGCCTAAGAAGCAAAAAAAATGTTTCAAGCGATGTGGTCTGGAAAAATGCAAGATTACCATTTCTAAATGGTAGTTTTCCTTCTGGACTCAATACTCCTACATTTGAGCCCACTTTTAAGTAAATTTTCCATTTGCACTGAATACGCTTTTCCCTAAAGTCTCTTACTCTGTGATTTAAACACTAAACTAATTGTGTTATAGACTGATGTATAGACTTTATTTTGAGGAGCTTGGTGTTATCAAACCAAGCTTTAAGATTTGTTACATTTTAAGTGAAAGGGAAAAAATTATGCTTTCAATAAAACAATCCACTACACTCCCCACATTATCACAGTGCTTTAATTTTTGTATGTTCTCTATTAACAATTATGTGGATAAAATAATTATACATACGTCATTTATATAATTATAATGAAATATATGTATAATTAAAAAGCTAATCAGCTGCAACACCCTTGATTCTGTTACCCTTTTGAATAGTCCTACTTATATCATTTTAGTTTACACCCTCATAATATTTATTCTGTATTATTTCCCCAGGAATGTCCCTTCCTGTCCCCAGGCCATCTTGCCTCTTGACTGGTTCTCTTTCAGTTCCTACATGGTGCCAGAATGATATTTTTGAAGAATAAAAGATTATATCTATCCACTCTTAAACTCTTTCAAATCAATAGAAATATGCTCAAATCTTTAACTTAACCACAAAAAGTCCTCAATCCCTTGGGTTTTGCCATCATTTCTCCTCTTAAACCATATACCATGCCTACTCACACATGCTTCACACCAACCAGACATACATACCTGTGGATTTTCTGGACTGCTTCATAGTTACTGAAGCCTTCATGCGTTCCTCAGGTTGTCCCTTCATGGCTTGGAATGGACATCATCTACTTTCTCATCTAGTTAACTGACCCTGTAGCTTTCCAGTTTTCCCAGCACCAGTTATTGAAGACATTGTCTTTTCTTCATTGTATATTCTTGCCTCCTTTATCATAGATGAATTGACCAAAAGTTTGTGGGTATATTTCCAGGTTCTGTATTCTCTTCCATTGATCTATGTGTCTATTTTCATACCAGTACCATACTATTTTGATTACTGTAGCTTTGCAGTATAGTCTAAAGTCAGGGAGCATGGTTCCTCCAGCTCTGTTCTTCTTTCTCAAGATTTGTCTTGGCTATTTGGGGTCTTTTTTGTTTCCATGCAGATTTTAAATCATTTGTTTAACTTCTGTGAAAAAATGTCCTTGGTATTTTGATAGAGATTGCATTGAATCTGTAGATTGCCTTGGGTAATATGATCACTTTAACAATATTCATTCTTCCAGTTCATGAACATGCTATATCTTTTCATCTGTTTATGTTGTCTTCAATTTCTTTCATCAGTGTCATAGTTTTCTGAGTACAGGTCTTTTATTTCCTTAGGTAGGTTTATTTCTAGTTAACTGACTCTTAAGAAAGTCTCAGTTTAAGCCTTACCTCCTCAAGTTACTCCAATATCTGACATCCCACTTGACTTTCAGAGTATGCTAAACATTCATATGCAACATAACATTCAGTCAGATTCACTTGTCTGACTTTTAGTATATGTATGATTTGTATATTTATATATAACTTTACTGTTATCTTCTTATAGGCATAGAACTATGTTTTGGTATATCAACACAGTATACATAGTAGGTGCTCAATAACTGCTGGATAAATAGTTACATGATTAGATGATTAATGTTTGTGTATACATACTAAATATTTTCATGCATTACTTTTCTCTGTATAAACATACACACATATATATTTCTATTTATAAACATATTATTGTATTGTCTCTCTCTCTTTCCCCCCTGTTACACACACACACACACACATATACACTTCACACACTTTTCTCTGGACAGTCCAATTTTAAAAAGTTGAGAAATTCATGACATATTTCATTTAAAAATAAGCATTTTAGTGTTCTTTTATCTTGCTTCTTTTTGCTTCCTTACTAATCTGTGGGCTAGTCATTGCTTTTCTTTTCATGGTTATTTATGCAATTTTTTCTTTCCATTCTAAAATTTTAAAGATACATTAACAAGAGAATGTTGGGATTACAGATAGATAATGAAATTTATTTACTTTTAGAAACTCCTTTTAGGCATCACATATGTAAGGCCATAGTAATTCTGTTGTTGAAAAATTTAAAAAAACAAAACAAAAAGATCCCTTACTTATTCACTAAGGTTTCTAGATTGTTTTTGAATGGACCCAGACCAAAGCAGCCTCAGGCAAGAGAGATCTGGACCAGAGAATTGCACTCATCTGTTAGAAAGAGTGACTTTCAAAAAGTCTCTTGTCATTTTTTGTTTGTTTGTTTGCTTATTTTTCTTTTGTAGTCTGGAAAAGTGCTATATTATCCCAAGCAGTAGGGGTTACCATACATCAAGATTTGGCTGTTTGAAAATCTTTTGGGAGAGATAACCATGTAAACATTTAGGGGTAAGAGCCAGGTTTGTGGGCCCAGGTGGTTAAACAATTTAGGGGCCACTTTAGAAAAAATAAAATTTAAAGAAGTTCTCATTGTATTAGTGTGTTATACTAGCTATGCAACAAATTACACCAAAACTTAGTGGCTTAAATAACAATAAGTAGTTATTATTTCACACACTTTTCTTGTGGGTCAAGGTTTGGGAAGTGGATTAGTTGAGTGGTTCCTGGCCACCTGGACTTCTCCACAGGTTTACTTGAGTGTACTCATGACATGACCATTGGCATCCAAGATAGAGCAAGGTGGAAGACACAATGTGTTTTATGACCTAGCCTCAAAAGTCACATTTCATCATTTTCTCAATATCTTTTTGGCCATACAGGTCATCTCTATTTATGTGGAAGGGGACTCTACAGAAACATGAATGCCAGAAGGTGAGCACCATTGAGGACCATATGAGAGATTAGCTGTCACTTTCATAATTTAAAATTGAAAAAAAATTAAAAACAAAGTTACTTTCTGGTCTTTTGGAAAAACTCACTCAGATGAAGAACCCTGGAGCTTAGCTGTTATTTTCTTCATGGTATTTTTGCCTTTGCAAACATCACATTCCTTCAACAGACTTTCTTATTCTTTGATGAAAAACATGATGATGATAAGCTCACCATCACACAGTCTTTGTGTCATCTTGTTCTGTAACTCTTCACCAAGGCTCCAATTGTGATCTACGCTCAGGATTCAGCATATGGTGTGGTAGTTTAGTAGAAAATTTATCCATGTATAGATATCAAGTAGCTAATGATATGAGGTTCTTATATTAGTCTTTGTTTAAATGAAAGGGAAAGGACTCCGTAAGTCTAAGTACAGAACATCATATGTCTTAGACATTGGAGCTGTGTGGCTGTGACCTCATTATTTCTGAATAGGTGGAATGGATTCTTTTGTTTAATTGACTATGCAGATATACCACCTGTCTGTCATAATAATGCTGTGTGATGGGTAACCACAAATATTCAGTGGCAAAGAACAATACGTGCTTATACTTCATTGTCTGGGGTCATCTGAGTGTTGGACAGGGGGCTCTGCTGATCTGGACTGGGTTTGATCACATGTCTAGGGGTTGGAAGTCTATTGGTTTATCTAGATTGGTCTTATCTGGAAATGATTGGATGACTCAGCTCTGCTCTGCATGTCTCTCATCTTGCATAGACGAGCATAGGAATGATCTCTCTATAATGACAGAAGCACCAGAAAGCAAAAATAAAGACACATGAGCTCTTGAGCTTTGGTTCAGAACTTGCACATTATCCCTCTACCTCATTTTATTAGCTAAAACAAATAACACAGTTGAGTCCTTAGACTTGGAGGTTGCTAAAAATTATATATATATGGAAAAAGGCATGAATACAGGGATGAGAGACAAATTGGAATCGGTCTGCAGTCTACTACAGTCATTTTTTCCCTTCCTCAAGACTCCAAGAGTATCACTCTTGAAGCTATGTCTTCTCTCAAATAGAAAACTTCCCAGATAAAGACAGGCATTTCTTAAGTCAAAGTTATTGAGTATTATGTGGGTAGCTACAAATTATGTCAGAGCATGTTGACTTTAAATTTTTCAAAATTTTAGCTCAATTTTTCTACTCATAGATTAGAAAGTGAGTATATGTAAAAATCTATATGTGCAATCAGGATGCTGAGAAGAAAAACTCAAGGCAATTTGAAACATGCAACTTCATTTTTGTCTCTTGTTGTCTGTTAAGATTTATTTAGTATGGATAAATTTCCTCTGCCCCTAGATGAAAACTGCCAGATAAATTGTCCCACCCAGAAAAAGGTGATAGAGTATTTGCAAAGTGTTTTAAATTATTGATTAAATATTAAATCCGAGGTATTAACCAAAAATGGGTCTAACATTAAAAATATGTTAAAATGCAAATAAAATGATAAGAGCATAGGAAAGAGTATGCCTGAATTCTGCCATCTTCAAACCTCTTCCTAGTCTATGGGCTTGACTTTTTCTAACAATAAATTCATGGGCTCTTTGGAGATGGCCATTGCTGGGGAATGTTCTCTTGAAATTCCCTGACCCAGGCAAAACCATTAATGTCATGGTGATGACTGTTAAACCTTCCTCAGCCTTCAGGAATTTAAAATTCATCTACAACTTCTTCTTGTGTCTTCCCATGACCCAGTTAGACAGATGACACAAGAAAAGATTTTCCCCATGTATCCATTATCTGGTTTATGTAGAACACAATTCCTTTTCTTAACAAATTCTAAGGGTGCAGGCAGATCCCAAAACATCCATCTCCAACCTGCTGCCCCATGATGCTTTTGCTTTCTCAAAGGTGTATAAGGACAAGCTCTCTCTATTTTCCACCTACAGAAAAAGGTACTCAACCTTTCCCAGTTATCCCCTCACCACTGTGAAGTAAAGGAGAGATAAATCCCTCTCTCTTTGTGATTTAGGGGTGAAAATTCACAGCACATCAACAGAAATTTCTAGAAAATTTCTCTCTAAATGTCTCTTTTTCTCTCCCTTCTCAACCCATTTATATTCTCAAAGTGGATGATGGAATCCATGAATCCTGGACTTGGGTTTCAGTGTTAATCTAAATTTTGGCCTAGCATCTTAAGGTCTATTTTTAGGTCTATCATCTTTTAGGTCTATTTCATTTTTGTGATTTAGTAGAAAACTGAATTTTTGCATCCTTTATATGTACAAGTCCCCCCCTTAGACCTAGCCTGTTTTGGGGCAAGGTTGTTTGAAAAACGGTTCATCCTTATCCTCTCATTTCAAGTAGAGAGAAATTTGGGGGTAAGGAATGTACTACTGTGGGTTGTCCCAGTGGTAAACTCCCAAGTGATCATGAGTAGATATCTCAAAAAAGTAGGAGGAGGAAATCAGCAGTTGGTGGCTTATTGCACTTCCTAGTCTTTTCCCCAGCATCTTCTTGTTTTCTTATAAACCTTAATTTACCTTCATATTCCTAGTTCTAGGAATATAGTACACTACTTAATCCTACGTATAAAATAAGGTTCATTGAAAGGATTGAGGACATGGGCAAATAGAGGCTCTTAAATTCCTTTCAATCCCCAAGAAGTAAAAGCATACGCCTGGTAATAATATGATGACCTACCATCAAAGTGCTTTATAAAGATCAAAAGTAGGTAATCAAAGTTTCATCAGTGGTAAACAGAGAATATCAGAGAATTTCAAATTTTTGATCTCACATTGTTTTGAACGTAGAACATTAGGCCTTTCAAATGAGAAACCTGGCATTGAAGATCAAAGGGGGCAGAATCATATATATTCCTTAAAGGCCCTGTTATGTCATACTTGAGAGATGAGTACAGAACACTGGCCTCTGGGCAGTTCCTTTACATTTTAATTGGTTAAACTGTCCAAAACTTAGGTTGGATCTCTTATATGCCAAAGTGGCCTGGGGATGCTGAAGCCATTCTGCAGGAAATCTGTTTGCCTCCCATAAAATAATCTGGCTTCCTCTGAGCTACATACTTTGTAGTTGAAACCTTTAGTGTTCTGTGGTTCTTGAACAAATATTCCAGGATGCCAGAATGATGGCTCGATTTTATGGATCTCGTAATTTTGGAAGAAAATGGCAGAACACTGTTATAATCTCAAGTGGCAGAAAAACTGCCGACCAAACAAATATATCGTGCTTTTAAAAGAGGAATCTATGGCAAATGTGTTTATTTTTCATCATTGTATTTATTGTCAGTTGATACTTATCTGACAACCCTCGTTTTCTTCTACAGTTGTATTTGTTAGCCTAAGAAATCCATTTGCACCAGACACATTTATTCATGTCAAATGTATCTTTTCTGTTCATTATTACATTCTTTACATCCTTCCTATATGAGTCTCTCAAGTGAATATGAGCACCCAAGACACTGGGCATCTTTTGGAATTTTCATCGTCACAGAGTCTCAGGAAAATTGAGAATAAGAGGGACACCTGAATTCAATATTCCATTAGTTTTATCTATGGCTCTGTGATTTATCATAACTTAACTACAACAAGAAACTCCCAACTGATCTCAATCTCATGTTTCCCTGCTGACAGCAGTAAGAATGAGCTGCTTCACCGCCCCCATTGCTGTTCCTAGTTTAAGCAGTGTTGCATCTCCCACGTCCCTGTCAGAGCTCCTGGCCACTTATTTCTGCCCCTCATGTGCTCAGCCTTGTAGAGACTACTGATTCAGGGCAAGTAAATGTTCCCAAAAGATAACACTGGCTTGGCCTTTATCTTGAGGCCAGGGTTTCTGTAAAACGAGTATGGAATTCTCCCACATACGAGGATCATCATGTGATTCACCTAATAATTTTTTTTTTTTTTTTTTGGCGGTATGCAGGCCTCTCACTATCGTGGCCTCTCCTGTTGCGGAGCACAGGCTCTGGACATGTAGGCTCAGTGGCCATGGCTCACGGGCCCAGCTGCTCCGCAGCATGTGGGATCTTCCCGGACCGGGGCACGAACCCGTGTCCCCTGCATTCGCAGGCAGACTCTCAACCACTACGCCACCAGGGAAGCCCCCTAATAATTTTGTAGCAGGTTCCAATACCACTTTAACTTTTCATTCTTGCCATCATACACGGTCATGCTTTTCTATTCCTCTAGTTCTGCATGACAACCAAACTCATCTGTTCACAATCTGAATATTTTTGCCCCTATCTTCTTTTGTTTCTTCCTATCTTCCCATCACCCCAAATTATCTTTTTTCTTTTGCCAGACAAGAAGTCCTGTTTAGACTCTACCTCCTTTGTAAAGTCTTTTGTCACTCTTTACATTTATTTGCATGTTTTTTAAATTTATACAATGCAATATAATCTATTAAATAAAACCTATTGAGAACCACAGTTTTGTGGTTCAAAACTTTGAATACATGTAAGAAAACACAAACCCATGTAGTTATTTTTATAAGACCTAAAACGAGACCCAAAACACATGCAAACACACTCTTATTAGGGAATATTTTATGACTCTAGGTTATCTTTATATAAATCAATATCAGTGTCCCTTGCTTCCCTCTAGACTGGTTCCTAATTCAGGACATGTTTCCACCTATCAAAACTACATGATCTCAGATATATCCTCTGTGATTTGGAGAGAAACTGTTACACTCAAGGAAAATCAGCTGTATATATAATGAACCTGATAGAACTAAAAGAAGTTGTTAATTATGAATAGCCTTAACTAAATAATCAGTTCTAGTTTATCACAGTTTGGCTTAATTGTTGATGCACTTTTTCTTGGCTGTCTGCAGCCCAAAGGTGGGGGTTCTCAAGATGGCATTAGTTAGCTATTAAACTGGGTCCTTGCTTCTGCCTACAGTTTCTTGAAATATGATTTGTTGCTACCTTCGTCACTTGGTATTCGCTCATCATTTTAAATTTATACAATAATGTCACTCATAATTTGACTGCTATCTATTTTATATGCTTCTCAGATGCTATGCATAGATTGCAAGATCAACCATGGGAGTGGTTGCAGGAAGGAAATCATGCAAGTTGCTGATCACACTCTGTGGCAGAAGGCCCAGTTCCTTGCAAATGCCATCTGTGAAAGGAGGGTGTGAGGATAGAATTCTTTGAAGATGCTTATCTAGGTTGAGCATTCAGTGAATCATCACCTCATTCTAATGACTGAAAAATATGCTGGAGAGGATAATGTGCTGAGGGAAGACCAACTATTTTACTATTCTTATTTGGTTCAAGGTATTTTAGATAGAGCTGACATACAAAGAGAGTTACAGTATCAGTTTTACTGTGATGATCAAATGAAATAATGCATGCAAAGCACTTAGTCAAGTGCTTGAAAAAAATGTTGTTATTATTATCATCCTTATCATTTAAGTCATCCTTTAAGGAATATTCTCACAAACCTCATTGAGACTGATCTTTCTGTGGAAGGATAAAGGAAGAAAGAAATACCTCTGAGGGTATAATTTTTAACAGCCTATCTCTGAAATCCAGTCACATATAATATAATCCCTAGATTGAGAGTCGCTTTTTGAGAGAAATCTCTTTCTTCCCAAACTCAACCAGGTCTCCAACCAGACATGCCAATGAATTTGGTACTCTGCCTTTAGTGCACTCTCAAGGTTGCAATCATACCCTTGCAGATATTTATTTTGTTATTTTCATTTTATTTTTTATTACCTACCTCCTCCACAAAATTTTACTCTTCAAAAAAAATCACTGTGTGAATCTGGGTTGTGGTATCCCCATTTCTCGCAACAGAGAAATGCTCAGTAAATGAATATCAAATGCGTGAATAAATACAGAGAAGCTTGGAGCCACCTGATTGTTGAACAACCACTTACCCAGAATCAGAAGCTCTGAATTTTAGTCCCAGCTTTAACATTAACTATCCATGTTACCTGAAATAAGCCTCTATAAGTCAATATTTTAATGAGAGGGTTTGTGCTAAATCAGTGGTTTTTAAGCTTCTTTGTATATCGTAAACCCCAAGAGAGCTTTTAAAAAGCATTTAATTTTAGACCCCATCCCAACTGACTTATACTCTACGTGTGCACTGGCACTGGTATGCCCATATTTTAAGCTTCCCAGGTATTTCTAATGAACATCCAGGTTTGAAAAATCACTGTACTAGATTAATGAAATTTCTTCCAAGTCTAAGTTATTTTTTTGGTTACATTTTTAAAAAGAAGAGCTGTTCCATTAATTTATTTGAGCATTTAGAATGATTCTTTGTACATAGCAGGACCTCAATAAGTGTTTTTTGTTGCTGAACTAGCGGAGAGTTCTACTAAGGTCATGAATACTAAATGCGAGAGATTAATCATTAATACTGAACGCAACTGGGATGATGTGCTCCTCTCTCATTTTATAGTACCTTCAGGAAAAAAAGCCTTCACAAATTAGCTGAAAATAAATTGGGAAACTCTCTAGCAATGACAAGGAACTTGTGGTGCCTGTACTGAAGATAGATATTTCTACATAAAACTAGCAAACACTTTCTGAACTCTTGATACATAAAAGACAGAGTTTTAAGCATGTTTCATGTACTGAGTAATTGAATCCTAATAAATCTTATAATACATGCTGTTATTATACACATATTTTTTTTTTCAGGCCACGCCTTTCAGCATGCAGGATCTTATTTCCCCGACCAGGGAATGAACCTGCACTCCCTGTAGTGGAAGCACAAAGTCCTAACCACTGGACCTCCAGGTAAGTCCAGGAGGGACCTCTTAAAATGGCTAAAGCTGGGGTAGGCCATAATAAAGAAATGAAAATAATTATATGAAAGCCATAGCTTTGTTGTTGGGAATGCAGAACCTGAAGGAAATGAGGGACAAAAAGGTTAAGAAGCTAGGAAGTAGCGTGTTAGGTTTGAGCTTTTCTCCAGTCTTTCTCCAGAAATGGGGCTTATCCACCATTAATCTAGGGTATTGCAATTTTACAAAGTACTTAATCCTAGCCAGAGCAAAGTGACTGTTCATGCATGAAAATCACTTTTGAAGATAAATATATGACCTTTTGAAAATATGGCATTTTAACTCAAACAGCTTATTCTTTGTTGTCCAACTGAAATTTCTACTTTTGACATCATGCATTGTAACTATGAAAAATTATTAGTTATCTATTGCTGTGTAACAAATTACCCCAAAATGTAACAACCCAAAATGACATAGATTATCTCATTGTGTCTGGCGGGGGGGGGGTGGTCAGGAATACTGGCATGGTTTAGCTAGGTTCTCTGTTTCAGGGCTTATCAGGCTTTAACTAGGGTTTGGCTGAGACTAGAGTCTCGAAGGAAGGCTCAACTGGGGAAGAATCCTCTTCCAAGCTCACTCACACGGTTCTGGGAAAAAGTTCCTCAAAGGATGTTGACCTGGGTGCATAAGTTCCTAACTGACTTGTAGCCATGGTTCCTTGCCATGTGTCCATCAAGGCAAGTGTGAAAAGAGTCAAGGAGAATGCCAGCAAGGTGAAAGTTCTGGATTTTTATAATTAAATCTTGTAACTGACATCCCGTTACATTGCTGTATTCTATCTATTAGAAGACCTTCTAAACTGGACCACAAGTAATGAAGCCAGGACCACAAACGTAATGTCACTCTGTCATACTTTGAAACCAGATTGTCTCAAAGACCTATTCTCAAATAAGTGAAGTTGGTTTCTATAACCCCCCAGTTGTGTGAGATAGAGCATTTGTCTTCTGTTCCATCCATGAGAAAGTGAAACTAAATCAATTTCCTAATAAACTTATCTGATTAACAAGCCTGACACTCTTTTCATTAACACACATCAAGAACTTCAGTCTTTTATATTATATTGGACCCTGAAATTCCCACAGGAATCTATTGTTCTCCCAAATAAAGGAACAATGGCACTGGATGATGAAGTTTTATTGTTCCAGATTATTCACATTTTATTTTTGTAAATATGTGCTTTCAGAATTAGGGTAAGCCCTGAGTCAGGTGTGTACTTTCCTTTCAACCCACAGCTCACAATAGAATCATTGTCATCATTCAGGTTGTTTCCAGATGCAATACTGGATAATGACATAGACCAACTTCACAGCAGAGATGCATCAGTGTTCAGGACACCCTTTTTGGAAGTAATTTCATTTGGTTGAAGTAGTCCAAAAGAGCCATCTATATGCAATATTTTGTAAGAACCTTCAGGTTCTAATCATTTTGTTTCTCATTCATAGATTTGGGAATATATCCAGGAGAGGGGAGTGCTGGTGTGCAGTGAAAATGCACTATAAAAAAGCCACTTTGCAAAAGTTACTTCATCTAAATTTCACAGAAAGCTTATGAGGTAAGAGTAACAAGAGCAAACAAACAATGATGAACAGCATAATGAATGAAATTAAAAATTCTCTAGAAGGAATCAATAGCAGAATAACTGAGGCAAAAGAATGGATAAGTGACCTGGAAGATAAAAGAGTGGAAATAACTACCACAGAGAAGAATAAAGAAAGAGAAGGAAAAGACTTGAGGATAGTCTCAGAGACCACTAGGGCAACATTAAACACACTAATATTGCAATTATAGGGGTCCCAGAAGAAGGGAAAAAGAAACGGTCTGAGAAAATATTTGAAGAGATTATAGGTGAAAACTTCCCTAATATGGGAAAGGAAATTGTCAACTAAGCCCAGGAAATGCAGAGTCCCATACAGGATAAATCCAAGGAGAAACATGCCAACAATTATATTAATCAAACGATCAAAAAAAATACAAAGAAAAAGTATTAAAAGCAGCAAGGGAAAAGGAACAAATAACATATAAGGGAATCCTCACAAGGTTAAGAGCTGATCTTTCAGCAAAAACTCTGAGAGACAGAGGGAGTGGCAGGACATATTTAAAGTGATGAAAGGGAAAAACCTACAAGCAAGATTACTCAACACAGCAAAGATCTCATTCAGATTTGACAGAGAAATCAAAACCTTTACAAACAAGCAAAAGTTAAGTGAATTCAGCACCACTAAACTAGCTTTACAACAAATACTAAAGGAACTTCTCTAGGCAGGAAACACAAGAGAAGGAAAAGACCAACAATAACAAACACTAAACAATTAAGAAAATGGTAATAGGAGCATACATATCGATAATTACCTTAAATGTGAATGGATTAAATGCTCCAAACAAAAGGTATACACTGGTTGAATGGATAAAAAAACAAGACCCATATATATGCTGTCCACAAGAGACCCACTTCAGACCCAGGGACACATACATACTGAAAGTGAGGGGGTGGAAAAAGATATTCCATGTGAATGGAAATCAAAAGAAAGCTGGAGTAGCAATTCTCATATCAGACAAAACAGACATTAAAACAAAGACTATTACAAGAGACAAAGAAGGACATGACATAATGATCAAGGGATCAATCCAAGAAGAAGATATAACAATTGTAAATATTTATGCACCCAACATAGGAGCACTTCAATACATAAGGCAAATGTTAGCAGTCATAAAAGGGGAAATTGACAGTAACACAATAATACAAGGGGACTTTAACACCACATTTTCATCAATGGACAGATCAACCAAAATGAAAATAAATAAGGAAACATAAGCTTTAAATGACATTTTAAACAAGATGGGCTTAATTGATATTTATAGGACATTCCATCCAAAAACAACAGAATACATTTTCTTCTCAAGTGCTCATGGAACATTCTCCAGGATAGATCATATCTTGGGTCACAAATCAAGCCTTGCTAAATTTAAAAAAATTGAAATTGTATCAGGTATCTTTCCCAAACACAATGCTATGAGACAAGATATCAATTACAGGAAAAAACTTTAAAAATACAAACAGCTGGAAGCTAAACAATACACTACTAAACAACCAAGAGATCACTGAAGAAATCAAAGAGGTAATCAAAAAATACCTAGAAACAAATGACAATGAAAACACGATGACCCAAAACCTATGGGATGCAGCAAAATTAGTTTTAAGAGGGAAGTTTATAGCAATAAAATCCTACGTCAAGAAACAAGAAACATCTCAAATAAACAATCTAACCTTACACCTAAAGCAATTAGAGAAAGATGAACAAAAAGCCCCCAAACTTAGTAGAAGGAGAGAAATCATAAATATCAGATCAAAAATAAATGAAAAAGAAATGAAGGAAACAATAGCAAAGATCAGTAAATCTAAAAGCTGGTTCAGGGACTTCCCTGGTGGTGCAGTGGTTGGGAGCCCACCTGCCAATGCAGGGGACATGGGTTCGAGCCCTGGTCCAGGAAGATCCCACATGCGTCAGAGCAGCTAAGCCCATGTGCCACAACTACTGAAGGCCATGCACCTGGAGCCCATACTCTGCAAAAAGAGAAGCCCCAGCAATGGGAGGACTGCACACTGCAGGGAAGAGTAGCCCTCCTTGCCACAACTGGGGAAAGTCAGCACGCAGCAGCAAAGACCCAGCACGGCCTAAATAAATAAATAAATAAATTTAAAAAATAAAAAATAAAAAAAAATAAAAGCTGGTTCATTGGGAAGATACACAAAATGGATAAACCATTAGCCAGACTCATCAAGAAAAAAGGGAAAAGACTTAAATCAACAGAATTAGAAATGAAAAACTAGTAGCAATGGACACTGCAGAAATACAAAGGATCATGAGCGATTACTACAAGCAACTATATGCCAATATAATGGACAACCTGGAAGAAATGGACAAATTGTTAGAAAAGCACAACCTTCCAAGACTGAACCAGGAAGAAATAGAAAATAAAAACAGACCAATCAGAAGCACTGAAATTGAAACTGATTAAAATTCTTCCAACAAACAAAGGCCCAGGATGAGATGGCTTCACAGGCAAATTCTATCAAACATTTAGAGAAGAGCTAACACCTATCCTTCTTAAATTGTTCCAAAATATGTAAGAGGCAGGAACATTCTCAAACGTATTCTATGATGCCACCATCATCCTGATACCAAAACCAGACAAAATGTCACAGAAAAAGAAAACTACAGATCAATATCTCTGATGAACATAGATGTAAAAATCCTCAACAAAATACTAACAAACAGAATCCAACAGCACATTAAATGTATCATACACCATGATCAAGAGGGGCCTATCTCAGGAATATAAGGATTCTTCAATATATGCAAATCAATCAATGTGAAAAATCATAATAACAAAATGAAGGATAAATACCGTATGATAATCTCAATAGATGCAGAAAAAGCTTTCAACAAAATTCAACACTGATTTAGGATAAAAACTCTCCATAAAGTAGGCATAGAGGGAACCTACCTCAACATAATAAAGGCCATGTATGACAAACCCACAGCCAACATCATTCTCAATGGTGAAAAACTGAAAACATTTCCTGTAAGATCAGGAACAAGACAAGGTTGCCCACTCTCACTGCTATTATTCTACATAGTTTTGGAAGTGTTAGCCACTGCAAACAGAGAATAAAAAGAAATAAAAGGAATCCAAATCAGAAAAGAAGAAGTAAAATGGTCACTGTTTGCAGATAACATGATACTATACATAGACAATCCTAAAAATGTTACCCGAAAACTATTAGAGCTAATCAATGAATTTAGTAAAGTAGCAGGATACAAAATTAATGCACAGAAATCTCTTGCAGTTCTATACATTAATGATGAAAACTTGAAAGAGAAATTAAGAAAACACTCCCATTTTCCATTACAACAAAAAGAATAAAATATCTAGGAATAAACCTACATAAGGAGACAAAAGACCTGTATGCAGAAAACTAAAAGAGAATGATGAAAGAAATTAAAGACGATACAAACAGATGAAGGGATATACCATGTTCTTGGATTGGAAGAATCAACATTGTGAAAATGACTATACTACCCAAAGCAATTACAGATTCAATGCAATCCCTATCAAACTACCACTGGCATTTTTCACAGAACTAGAACAAAAAATTTCACAATTTGAATGGAAACAAAAAAGACCCCTTAGAGCCAAAGCAATCTTGAGAAAGAAAAATGGAACTGGAGGAATCGGGCTCCCTGACTTCAGACTATGCTACAAAGCTACAGTAATCAAGACAGTATGGTACTGGCACAAAAACAGAAATATAGATCAATGGAACAGGATAGAAAGCCCAGAGATAAACCCACACACACATGGTCACCTTATGTTTGATAAAGGGGGCAAGAATATAAAGTGGAGAAAGACAGCCTCTTCAATAAGTAGTGCTGGGAAAACTAGATAGCTACATGTAAAAGAATACAATTAGAACTTCCTAACACCATACACAAAAATAAACTCAAAATGGATTAAAGACCTAATGTATGGCCAGACACTATAAAACTCTTAGAGGAAAACATAAGCAGAACACTCTATGACATAAATCACAACAAGATCCTTTTTGACCCACCTCCTAGAGAAATGGAAATAAAAACAAAAATGAACAAATGAGACCTAATGAAACTTAAAAGCTTTTGCATAGCAAAGGAAACCATAAAGAAGACAAAAAGTCAACCCTCAGAATGGGAGAAAATATTTGCAAATGAAGCAACTGACAAAAGATTAATCTCCAATATATACAATCAGCTCATGCAACTCAATATCAAAAAAACAAATAACCCAATCCAAAAATGGGTAGAAAAGCTAAATATACCTTTCTCCAAAGAAGATATATAGATTGCCAACAAACACATGAAAGGATGCTCAACATCACTAATCATCAGAGAAATGGAAATCAAAATTACAATGAGGTATCATCTCACACCAGTCAGAATGGCCATCATCAAAAAATCTACAAACAATAAACGCTGTAAAGGGTGTGGAGAAAAGGGAACCCTCTTGCACTGTTGGTGGGAATGTAAATTGATAGAGCCACTATGGAGAACAGTATGAGGTTCCTTAAAAAACTAAAGATAGAACTACCATACGACCCATCAATCCCACTACTGGACATATACCCTGAGAAAACCATAATTTAAAAAGAGTCATGTACCACAATGTTCATTGCAGCTCTATTTACAATAGCCAGGACATGGAAGCAACCTAAGTGTCCATCAACAGATGAATGGATAAAGAAGATGTGGCACATATATACAATGGAATATTACTCAGCCATAAAAAGAAACGAAATTGATTTATTTGTAGTGAGTTGTATGGACCTAGAGACTGTCATAGAGAGTGAAGTAAGTCAGAAAGAGAAAAACAAATACCATATAGTAACACATATATGTGGAATCTAAAAAAAAAAATTGGTTCTGATGAACCTAGGGGCAGGACAGGAATAAAGACGCAGACGTAGAGAATGGACTGTAGAACACGGGGAGTGGGAAAGGTAAGCTGGGATGAAGTGAGAGAGTAGCACTGGCATATATACACTACCAAATGTAAAATAGATAGCTAGTCGGAATCAGCCGCATAACACAAGGAGATCAGCTTCGTGCTTTGTTACCACCTAGAGGGGTGGGATAGGGAGAGTGGGAGGAAGACACAAGAGGGAGGGGATATGGGGATATATGTATACATATAGCTGATTCACTTTGTTATACAGCAGAAACTAACACAATATTGTAAAACAATTATACTCCAATAAAGATGTTAAAAAACAATAAAATGGAAAAAATAAAAATGCTATTTTAGGAAAAAAAATAATATGAGGGAGTAACCCAGTTCTGTCTGATTTTAGGTCCATGGTGACTTTATCACCACTTGTCACTGTGTGGCTTAAATTCTGACTAGCTCCTGATTATTTGTCCCATCTTTTTGCTAGACTCTGTTTCAATCCCAGCTAACTACAATGAGATTATGGTCAAAATATGACAGTCTCTTATCTTGTGTTCCATAAATGATTATTGAGATTTTATATTTCTATTTATATTTGTTCAATCTCTGGATTTTAAACTACTCAAATAACATTAACCAATACCAGCATATTTCCTATTGAAGGATGGTTATGGAAATGCTCTAGTATCACAAAGCCAAATGCCTTAATGATTGTGTTTACAAAAATTTCAGTATGAAGAAGGGTGGATGATGCTTCCTACGGCCACTGCATAAAGGCTTTTCTCATAACTCTTCCTGTTTTCAAAAAACTAAGAATTGCATCACATATATGTTTGTGTATCATGATTTTAAGTTACTACCTTAGAAAATCACAATATTGCTTGGGTTACTGACATCCAACATGACAGGAATCTTCAGTATGGCACATTAATTTTGTACCTCTCTGGAAAGTATGATGTACAAGGTGTGATAACTTGGAACAGCTTCACACAGAACCCACACCAGGGAAAGGCTTGTTGCCCTGGCTACTGGGAGTCCTATCAGCAGACAGTCTTAGCTCTCAGCCCCTTCAGGCAATGCCTCATCTGCATGAGGTTTCAGGTCACACCTTTCCAGAGGTGCCCATATTCCATGACTAATCAAAGTAGGTGGTATAAAGTTCATCCATTCAGTCCAAAGGAGGATAAATCTGATGGGCTGTTTCAGTGCCAGAGCTCCCCATGGGATGAGCTGAGGCTGTACATCCTACATTGTAGTTTGATTTCTCCCTCTGTCCAATCTTATTTTCTCCTCCCTCCATTCTAGGTGTTGTTCACAAGACCATGCCCTAATAAACATCCTGAAAACCAAACTGTGTCTCAGAGTCTGCTTTCCAGAAAACCCAAATCATAATATCTGTTTCAAACCTTTATCATACACTTGAGGCATCCTCCTTCTTATATGCAACATACCACACAGTTCATTCTTACAGTATAGACTTCCTTCAAACTTCACAAAAAGGAGAATAATTTACTAAAAGATAATTATCTCAGCTTCTTATGAACTGAAATGCTCACTCCTGCTTGCCTCCTTTTTTTTTTTTCCTGTCTTAGTGTGGGATTGTCTTTTATTTTTCTGTCCAAGCTCTGGATTCCAACATCTCTTGCATTATAGCAACTTTTATCCCTCAAAAATCCAACACTCTTTCCCTCACCCTTTCCCATGTAAGTTTAACAAGCCCAGACCTTGAAAAATCAAAACAAAAATAAACACTCCAACGTCTCCTTCTGTAATGCATCATCTCTTTCCCTTTTTAACAACTTTCTTGAAAAATTAGAGCAGACAGGCTGTTTGCATCTCTTTTCATCTCATTTATTCTTCAACTCACTAGTCTGCTGAAAACCGCTCACTCAGATTTTAACAATAATCTCTCTGTGGCAACATTTAATGGGTATTTCTTGACCTTATATTATTGACCCTTTGGGCCATTCTGTTAACATTGTATCTGGACAGGTTATCGTCTATTTTCTTGTGTAACATGATTATATCTGACTCTTCCTTCTCTTTCTCCCTCTTAATTTTCTCATTAAATATAATTATTTCCCATTATTCTGTACTTGACCCTCTTCTATCTTATGCATGCCCATGGCATCAAATAATACCTGAATTTTGATGATTCTCAAATCAATACATTTCTTTAATTTCCCCTTTCCTTCCCTTTCTCCCCCTCTCTCTCTCCTTCTTTCTTTCATTCTTTCTCTATTTCTTTTATCATCATCATCTAAGTGTTATCTCTATCTAGATGGCCTCAAAGTCAATGTGCTTCAAATTTCTTCTTCTAAAAACTTGTTCTTCTTCTGTGTTTCTCATTACAGTGAAAGGTAATATTTTTCACCCATATGCCTAATCCATAAACTTTGCAATAAATCCATCCTGCCAAGTCCTGTGTACTTTGCTTAATTAGTCTCTCTTATTTTATAAAAATTAATTAATTTATTTATTTTTGGCTGAGTTGGGTCTTCGTTGCTGTGCGCAGGCTTTCTCTATTTGCGGCGAGCAGGGGCTACTCTTTGTTGCGGTGTTCGGACTTCTCATTGTGGTGGCTTCTCTTGTTGTGGAGCATGGGCTCTAGGCGTGCGGGCTTCAGTAGTTGTGGCATGTGGGCTCAGTAGTTGTGGCACACAGGATTAGTTGCTCCGTGGCATGTGGGATCATCCAAGACCAGGGCTCAAACCCGTGTCCCCTGCATTGGTGGTGGATTCTTAAACACTGAGCCACAAGGGAAGTCCCAGTTAGTTTCTCTTAAATCCGTCCACTTTTCTCTATCTCCATTTCCACTATCTGAATTCATGTCCTAATCTTCTTTGGCGTGGATTATTGCCATAGTAACCTAAGTAGTCTCCCAGCCTCAAATTCAGCCCCAATAAGTTATTCTCTACTCTGTAGTGAGAATAACTCAAATAGCACTCAGAATAAAGTGCAAACTCCTTAACATCATAAAAAATATTTTTGACCTGGTTTTTAATCTTCCAGTTTCACCTTTAACTTCTCCTTACCATCCTCTATTTTACAGTTTTCTGAATAAACTATAGTTCTAGGAACACCATGAATTCCCTTCTTCAGGGTTTTTGTGTATTCTGCTCCCTTGGCTGCCATGCTGTATTCCTTCCCATTCCTACCTGGCTAACTGCTGTTCATCATTTAAGAGTTAGTTCATGTGTCACCTCTCCTGGGAAAGCATCACAGACTCCCATGTATGGGATGAGTACTGCTTCTATGTGTTGCTATAGCGTTTGATAGACTGCCAATATCGGTTTGGGTTGACTCGGATCTGCTCTTAGGTATGAAAGTTTTTTCTCTTCAAGAAGTTTCAGGTATGAAGCAGGTTTGAGAATTGTTTTCCAAGCTCCCCCTGGCACACTAGAATAGATTAAATGGCTCATAAACTTACGTGCATAGCAAGTCAAATTATGCATGGTGATGCTGAATAGTCAAGTTCTTGTGAAGTTCTATTCCAGTGGATGGATCATCTTAATAAGAAATCAGGGTACACATTGTTTTGAGGTGATATAAGTCATCTAGGCTTGTCATATGACAATTATTTGATTATGAAGAAATTCCTGATTTCACCATCTTCATTAACTTCAGCAAATAATCCTTTTCAATTACCAGTGAATATATCTTCATTATTTTCAGTGATACAGAGTATTCAGTCATAGGTGTGTACATTGCATTTAAAAAGACTGTAAGTCTGCTTTCTAGAATGCTGCAGAAGGAAGTTGTTACTTTTGCATGGATATGTACAGCCAAGATGAAACAGAAGATTTTAACATAAAATATATGAAATATTATAATTTGAAATACACTTCTAGATTATTTAAAATCTCTTTGTGAACTTTGTTTGAACAATAGAATTCTCCTTTGCTTATCTGTTGCTCAATAGGAATATAAATAAAAATTCACTTGAGCATATTGAGCACTTTTATGTGCTACTGTACTAAACACTTTACGTGTAATAACCTATTTATTTCTCGCAATAACTCTATGAGGATGTCGTATCATCACCATCTTAACAATGAAGAAATGGAAATTTAGAAAAACCAAGTGGTTTCCCTAAGTCACACAGATAACTAGACAGCAGAGTTGGGACTTAAGGCCAGGTCTGTCTGATTCCAAAGTCCATGTTCTGAAATAGTTGGCTAAACTGACCAGTGCATCCTTCACAAGATTGTAGTCATTCAGTTTTCCTATCAGTAGACCTTGACTTCCTAACATTGTCACTTTCCAAGACAAATGTTGTGTGCTCCTCTCTCCTAATGTCTTAAGGTCTGTATTTATTCATGGCCCATGGAACAAGCAGTCCCTAAACTCTCACAGGGTCAGGTATAAGAGGAGAGACCTCACCCTTTAGTCCATTTATGGGTTGAATATTTAGAATATTTAGATAAGCTCTGAATTTGGGACTTGTGAGTGGATCGCACTCCCCCAAAAGATGTGTTGAAGTCTTAGCTCACCATACCTGAATATGACCTTACTTGGAACTAGGGCATTTGCAGAAGTAATCAAGTTAAAATAAGGTCATAATCAACTAGGGTGGGCACTAATCTAATATAACTGGTGTCCATATAAGAAGAGACACAGAGACACACAGGGAGAACATGTGTGACTACGGAGGCACAGATTGGAGTGTTGTGTCTACAGGTCAAAGAATCCTCAAGGATTGTTGGAACTAGGAGAAAGGCATGGAAAAGAGTCTCCCCTAGAGTCTTCAGAGAGCATGAGTATGTGGATCCCCTTGATTTTGGACTTCTGGCCTCCAGAACTGTAGAATAAATTTGTCTTTAAATCTACCCAGTTTGTGGTACTTTGCTATGGCAAACTTAGGAAAATAGTAGAGGACTCTTTTCCTTTTCAGCAATCTCTGGCTTTTAAAATCTGAGCATCTTATGTGTCTAATGTGTTTGGAGGTAAGAATGGGAGGGAAATACTTTTTCTTATGAAAAAAGCAAAAGCAAACAAGAAATCAGATTTCATTCTTTCTTCTGAAAAAAGCTATAGGATGCTAAGGGGCTCAATTTCATCACACATATACTCAGCTATTCCTGGGGCACAAATCTTCTGCAGCTGCAGTGGAGAAAAATTCAAGTATGGATTAAAAATTATATACCTATAGCATGAAACCTATTGAACTGAATAAACACAAATAGCAAACAATGTTTGCTAGGGAAGATTAAGCATTTTTTAACTGAAAGAGTGAAAATGTAAGCATTGTGAGACATGGGATACAGGAGAAAGTGTTGATATCAGAGTTAAAAATAAATTTGACAAGAGGAGCTGCAATTAGAATGTTGACATTTGCAGTTCAAGTGTTCAGTTGTTGGAGATGCCAGGGGCATTTGGTCCCTGTGATGGGTGGGACAGAGGCTGACCTCTGGGTGTGTGGTGACCAGCAGTGGTGGGTTCCTTAGCAATGGAAAGGAGATAACAATTATAGACTGTGGGTGAAAAGAAGAGGATTTCTTATCATTTGAAATTGAACTGATGACTCTCTAGGAAATTGTGTAAATGATCAAGGTTTTCAGAAGAAGCTATAAGATGTTTACTCACAGCACAATGGATGACAGCAGCCACATCAATATCCACACTACTCATGCTCACTGACTTATTTCAGGCCTCCAAAGTCCCAAAAATAGCCACACCCTAAGCCTCCATAGCCACAGCATCCATCACCATGGCTCCCAAAGTAGTTCCCATAATAGCTGCAGCATAGAGTCTTGGGAGATGAGGATGGGTAAGGACGCAAATGATGAGTGGCCAAAGTGTGACTTTCACTATATGTAGGAGCTTGATATACTACTAAGCGTGGCTGTGGAAAATTCCAGGACTCCAATTTCTAATTCCATATACTAATTAGTGTCAAAATGTTAGCAAACTGTGGTGCATATAAGTGAAAAAAAGTTAAGATGCTATTGGAATCCTTGTGGGAAAGTTAGAATTCTTGACCAATTAGAAAAAAAAAGATAGCTTTAGAAATCATTGTTTATCATATAACTAAAAATGAAAAATCTATAACCTATATAGGAATCTAGAGATTCATATATAAACTGAACATATTCCTTTCCAGGGCTGGAGAATTCAGCTAAACCCAGGAATATGACTGCTATTTCCTTTATATTCAAAGCAGATGCAACCTCTTTACATCAGTAGAAAGATAAGCATTTTCAAATGTAGTTTTTCTCACACTTCTTCTCAATACTCTCTCATGACATCAATGAAAGGAATCGTCTGGGGATGTATTGTAATGTGCTTCAGCTGAGATGGTTGGATTTCATTTATGTTGAAATGCTTTCCTTAAAAATAATGATTCCAGCTCCACAAAATAGAATTCAGAGGTGTTACATTTTTAAAATGTACAGAAAAAAATATGAAGAGAATACAAAATCAAGCATTTCTAAGCTAAGATGTTGGGAATACATATTCTCTGTAAGAAGCTTAAAGCTGAAAACAAAGTGATTTAGCTTAAGACCTATCAGAAATACTCAGGGATGAGGGCACATAGAAGCTAGACACACATTTATTTGTGTATTAAGGTCTCTGCAGTCAAAATGCATAATTGCCAACAACAATGGGCTGTGAAAAATAAGTACTTAATGAATCTATAAGATGACAAGTTGTATCAGAGTTTATGTGCATTTTTCATCATTGCTTACATGGTTCATGGATAAGTGTATTAAAAAAATTTCTCTGGGTAGAAAATATTCAATCATGTAACAAGAAAGTGATAAGATTTTGTTGCTGTTATCATTATAAAGAAGCAATCAGAAAAAGTTGAGTGACAGGGAATGTCCTTTTGAGCATGAATCCTGCTGGGAAGTAGCCTCCCTCCTGTGGAAAACACCACTGTAATCTTCAGAAAGCATCCCTGGCCACAGCAGTAGAGGGAGGGAAGATGTCCCTGAAGAATCTGTAGCAGGCAAATTTTCAATGCTTTTCTTTTTTTCTTTTTCTTTACATCTTTATTGGAGTATAATTGCTTTAAAATTGTGTGTTAGTTTCTGCTTTATAACAAAGTGAATCAGTTATACATATACATCTGTTCCCATATCTCTTCCCTCTTGTGTCTCCCTCCCTCCCACCCTCCCTATCCCACCCCTCTAGGTGGTCACAAAGCACCGAGCTGATCTCCCTGTGCTATGCGGCTGCTTCCCACTAGCTATCTATTTTACGTTAGGTAGTGTATATATGTCCATGGCACTCTCTCACTTTGTCACAGCTTACCCTTCACCCTCCCCATATCCTCAAGTCCATTCTCTAGTAGGTCTGTGTCTTTATTCCTGTCTTATCCCTAGGTTCTTCATGACATTTTTTTCTTAAATTCCATATATATGTGTTAGCATACAATATTTGTCATTCTGTTTCTGACTTACTTCACTCTGTATGACAGACTCTAGGTCCATCCACCTCATTACAAATAGCTCAATTTCATTTCTTTTTATGGCTGAGTAATATTCCATTGTATATATGTGCCACAGCTTTATCCATTCATGTGATGATGGACACTTAGGTTGTTTCCATCTCCTGGCTATTGTAAATAGAGCTGCAATGAACATTTTGGTACATGACTCTTTTTGAATTATGGTATTCTCAGGGTATATGCCCAGTAGTGGGATTGCTGGGTCATATGGTAGTTCTATTTGTACTTTTTTAAGGAACCTCCATACTGCTCTCCATAGTGACTGTACCAATTCACATTCCCACCAGAAGTGCACACCCTCTCCACACACCTTTTCTCCACACCCTCTCCAACATTTATTGTTTCTAAATTGCTTGATGATGGCCATTCTGCCCAGTGTGAGATGATATCTCATTGTAGCTTTGATTTGCATTTCATTCCTATACACTAATGTTGAAAAATCTGAAAGTGAAATCAAGAAGACACTCCCATTTACCACTGCAATGAAAAGAATAAAATATCTAGGAATAAACCTACCTAAGGAGACAAAACTCCTGTATGCAGAATATTATAAGACACTGATGAAAGAAATTAAAGATGATACAAATAGATGGAGAGATATACCATGTTCTTGGATTGGAAGAATCAACATTGTGAAAATGACTCTTCTACCCAAAGCAATCTACAGATTCAATGCAATCCCTATCAAACTACCACTGGTATTTTTCACAGAACTAGAACAAAAAATTTCACAATTTGTATGGAAACCCAAAAGACCCTGAATAGCCAAAGCAATCTTGAGAACAAAAAACGGAGCTGGAGTAATCAGGCTTCCTGACTTCAGACTATACTACAAAGGTACAGTAATCAAGAGAGTATGGTACTGGCACAAAAACAGAAATATAGATCAATGGAACAGGATAGAAAGTCCAGAGATAAACCTACACACATATGGTCACCTTATCTGTGATAAAGGAGGCAGGAATGTATAATGGAGAAAGGACAGCCTCTTCAAAAAGTGGTGCTGGGAAAACTGGACAGGTACATGTAAAAGTATGAGATTAGATCACTCCCTAACACCATACACAAAAATAAGCCCCAAATGGATTAAAGACCTAAATGTAAGGCTAGAAACTATCAAACTCTTAGAGAAAAACATAGGCAGAACACTCTATGACATAAATCACAGCAAGATCCTTTTGGAGCCACCTCCTAGAGAAATGGAAATAAAAACAAAAATAAACAAATGGGACCTAATGAAACGCCAAGGCTTTTGCACAGCAAAGGAAACCATAAACTAGACCAAAAGACAACCCTCGGAATGGGAGAAAATATTTGCAAATGAAGCAACTGACAAAGGATTAATCTCCAAAATTTACAAGCAGCTCATGCAGCTCAATAATAAAAAAACAAACAACCCAATTCAATGCTTTTCTGAACGTAGTGATCACCTTCACATTCCAGCACCGCTCAGAGTCACATAGTGCAAGAAAACAGTAATCAGAGTAATAAAGAGCTCTGGAGACCTTGTGAATCAATGATGTTTGAAAACTAAGAAAGTGCTTGCGAGTGCATTTCTATCATGTGTTGGAAATGATACAAGGCATTGATCGGTTTAATGAGAATTAATGTAAATAAACTTGAAATATAGAACATGGCATTTTGAAGAGATGAAGAGTGATTAAGAGCAAACACTCAAAGAAAAATGAATCCATAAAAAAACAGCACAGTGACCCTTACCCAAGCTACAACTGTTCTATATGTTCATTAATTTCCCAGAATATAAAGCATGAAGTTAACATGGCTTTGATATGCTTTTCTTTAATGACTAATAATGTCGAGCATCTTTTCACAGGCTTATTAACCATTTGTATATTTTCTTTGAATAGATATCATTCAGATCTTCTGTCCACTTTTGAATTATAGTTTTTCTTTTTTTTAGAGTTTAGTTGTAAGACTTCTTAAAATATTCTGATTACAGGTTCCTTTGGGGATATTTGAATTGCAAATATATTCTCCCATCGTATAGTTTGTGTTTTCACTCTGTTGATACTCTCTGTCGAAGCAAAAAAGCCTTTAATTTTGATGAAATCAAATTTATTTATTTTGTGGCTTGTGCTTTTGGTGTTGTATCTGAGAAATGATTGAAAAATCCAAGGTCATGAAGATTTACGCCTATTTTTCTTCTAATCTCTCTCTCTCTCTCTCTCTCTCTCTATATATATATATATGTATATATATATATATATATCTTTAGCTCTATACCTTTAGCTTTAACACTTAGATCTTTGATCCATTTTGAATTAATTCTTGATAAGGTGAGAGATATGAGACAGGGTCCAACCTCATTCTTTTGCATGTGGATACCCATTTGTTTCAGTACATTTTGTTGAAAAGCCTACTATTTCCCAGGGAAGGTCTTGGCACTCTTGTTTAAAGTCAGTTGACATGAATGTAAAGGTTTGTCTTAATTCATGTCAGCATTGAAAGTCTAAAGTCCAAAGTCTTATCTAAATATCATTGAAATCAGATACAGGTGATATGCAAGGTAAGATTCATCTTGAGGCAAATTCTAGCTGTGAACCTGTGAAGCCAAACAAATTATGTGCTTCCAAAACACAGTTGTGGGACAGGCACAAGGTAGGTATTCCTACCCTAAAAGAAAGAGATAAGAAAGAAGTTAGGGGCACAGGTCCCAAGTAAATACAAAACCTAATAGGGCAAACAACATTAAACCTAAGGGCTCAAGAATAATCCTCTTTAGCTCAATGCTCTGCCCTCTGAACTAACTAGTGTGCTGGTCCCACCTCTGCAGCTCTCCCAGGCTGGAGTCCCTGCACCATGCCTCTGGGTGGCTCTGCCCCCATGGCTCTGGTAAGTGCAACCTCCACTGCAGCTCTTTGTAGGTTCCCTTGATACCCTGGGCAGGAGCATTCTGGCCTGACCCACCCTGACCCCTTGCACTATGAGTCCTACACAGGTCAGTTTCCAATAACATGTTCCTTGGTTCTGTCTGAGACCTCATCAGAATGGTCTTTACCATCCACATTTCTACCAACATTCTATTTGTGATCATTTAAGTATTATCTAAGTAGACAGAAGCTTTCTCTGCAACTCTCTTCTTCCTGAGCTCTCATCAGAATTGTTTCTAATGATCCATCTACAAAAATGTAGTATTTTCTAGCATTCATATCAAAACTCTTCCAGCTTCTCCCCCTTACCCAAATCCAAAGCCGCCTACACATTGTAGGTATCTGTTACAACAGCACCCTGACTTTTCGGTCTTAGTTTATGCCTTAGTCCATTTAAGATGTTATAACAAAAATATCATAGACTGGTGGTTTGAACAGCACACATTTATTTCTCACAGTTCTGGAGGCTGAAAATCCAAGATCAGGATGCCAGCAGCTTTAGCATCTGGTGAGGGCCAGCTTCCCAGTTCATAGATAGCCATCTTGCTGTGTCCTCACATGGCAGAATGGGTGAGAGAGCTCTCTGAAGTCACTTTTATATGGGTGCTAATCCCATTCATGATGGCTTTACCCATATAACCTAATCACCTGCTAAATTCTCCACCATCACATTGGGGACTGTGATATCAACATTATGAATCTGGGGGACATAAACATTCAGTCCATAGCATTCTGTTTCATATCTTCAATGGGGTTTTCTCTTTGGCTCAACTGCCTCTCTGTTTTAATTTGTCCAGGTACCTGCATCCATATCTATCTATTTGACTGGTTACTTCTTCTGGGGAGACATTTCTATCGTCACGGCTAATTTGGATAACTCTGTTTCTTATAGATTCCTATGAAGTTTTTTTCTTTATTATTTTTTTCTTCATTCCCTTAATGTCCTGATAACTCACTTGTCTTTATAGATAGGATGGGTTCTCAATAAATGTGTCCCAGAACAATATGCACTGCATACCCATCCCAGACAGGTTGACTAATTTTAATTTATAGAAAACCTTTACTATGACCCTAATTGAGGATACGTCTTTATCTTGTCATATCTATTAGATATGATTAGATTGATTTGTCAGATGTGCTGCAAACACAAAAATAGTGAATGCTACTGAGCTAGAACGTTCTTAATGCCCTCACATGTGAAGTGACATTCTAATAATCTTTAAAGAGCCCAGTCCCTGTAAAGTCTACCATGACATCTCAAGAAAGGTTGATTTTTAAAAATTTGTTCCCACTGTGCACATCATTCTTTTGCCACCTAACACACATTTGCAATCAACTGTTTATAAATATGTTTCTGGGGGGCAGAGTCAGGATCATGTCCTATTCATATTTCTGATCTATATCCTGGTACTGGGTCAGACATGGTGTAAAAATATATTTAAGAAAATGAATGAATTAAGTAACTACAATTTTATAATATTCAAAGGCAACAATAACAGAATATTCACATACAATTAAAATCTCAGAAACAATAAATTATGATTGCCCCAAAATTTATTTATTATGTTTTTGGTCAATTATATGCAAATTAAAATCACTTTTTATAGTTTATTATATATTTTTCAATTTTATCTAGATGATATAATGATGGTAGATTATAAGAGAATTGACTTCTATTACTTGCTGACATAAAGTTTGATTAAATAGAAGTAGAACAAGCTGCTTCTCAGAGTTTTTGAAAACCAAGTGGCTGATATTCAATCTCAGTTCAGCAGGACATTCATATTTCATTGCCTAAAACCAGATGCATTATATGTAGCACCAGACCTCACCACAAACAACTGACCTCATCACCTTTCCTTCTCATATGGCTAATATCTTGAAATCTCAGAATTATTTATGGCCACTTTCTGTTTGCTATTCCCACTCCCTCTCACACCTGAGTCCTGTTAATTTATCATTTATGTCTTTCCATTCTTCTTGTGATGCATGTTCTCACAGCCTCTGCTTCAACAAAAACATAATGAGCTCTTAAAGCAGTCCCTTAATTATTCTTCAACTTTGCATTTCCTTATTCCTTGATGCATTCCACAAACCCTTAAACTATTTAATCTTTCTAAGAGGATCTCACCAAACCAACCAACCAACCAACCAACAAACCAACCAACAAACAAAGCTTACTGCTTTTATCATTGTTTTGCTCAAAAATTCCATTATGCTTCATCTAACCCCTTTTTATGTTTGACAGTATAATATTCAGTAACTAGGGCCTTCAATAATGACACTCCAACCTATGTTTCCCAGTTTAGCTCTCATTAACTCTTTTTCTCAAATTCTCAGTAAAAGTTTTATGGTCTTGAGTCAGGTCTTGCACAGTCTCACCTGTGGGCCATTGCTCATTTTATTAGTCTCATTCATGAATGTTCTCTGCTCTTGCTATCAGTTTTATAAACTTTTTATTAAACAACATTTCCTCAGCAGAAAAATAAGAGTATTAACCTTTTTATTTACCCCCTAATTTTAATACTCTGTAACATTTTGATACACTAATCATCATTTTTGATGAAATATTCTAAAATAAATCACAGATATTTCATAATTCAAAAAGTTTCAATATGCATATCTAAAAATGGAGTATTTTCTTACATTATCAGAATAGCATTATCACACCTAACACTATTATTAATTTTTTATCAACTAATGCAGTAATCAAGTTTTCCTGATTATTTAAAACAGGTGTTTTAGTTGCTGTTGTTTATTTAAAATCAGATAAGTTCCACACATTGAATTTATCTATTATGTGTTTTTCTTCTCTTTGAATGAAGAATAGCCCTTATTTTTATACTATTGAATTGTTGTATAAATTGTAGATTAGACCTTATGTCTTGGTTTGATCCAGGTTTAATGCTTTGGAGAGAATACTTCATGGGTGATGCGGTGTCATCAGTGTGCCCATATTGCCCAGTTGTTATAAAATTCTTTTCATCTAAATATTTCATCTAAATATTTCATCTAAATATTTCTCCTTCCTCCAATTCTCTTCCTGGTCCTTCCACACCTTCTATAAATCATCACACTCTTCACTAGAGTTCATTGATTTCCTCCTCCTCTGATTATCTGTGACATTATGGTCTTTACAGTATTTCACACTTATATTTATGTTATGTTATATACCAATTTAAGTACATTTTCTATTTTGTGTTAAATTGGTCTGTTCAAATAGGTTGCAGGTCACTATGAGTCAATTCCCACATATCGTGTTTTTCCCTATGTCAATGGGAATATTGTAGGTTTTCACTTATAGGTTTTATGATTTTATAGCTGTTTCCACAGTTACTTATTCATGTTTTTTTCACTTTTTAAATTAAGTATAGTTGATTTACAATATAATATTAGTTTCAGGTTACAACATAATGATTCAATATTTTTGTAGATTATACTCAATTTAAAGTTATTATAAAATATTGGTTATATTTGCTGACCTATAATATATATTTGTAACTTATTTGTTTTGTATACATAGTGGTTTGTACCTCTTAATTCCATACCCCTCTCCTGTCCCTCCCCTTATCCCTTTTCCCACTGGTAACCACTAGTTTGTTCTCTGTATTTGTGATTCTGTTTCTGTTTTGTTATATTTATTCATTTGTTTTATTTTGCAGATTCCACATGTAAGTGATAACATATAGTGTTTGTCTTTCATGGTCTGACTTATTCCACTAAGTGTTCATGGACTGGAAGAATTAATATTGTTAAAATATCCATACTATGCAAAGCAATCTACATATTTAATGCAATCCTGATCAAAATATCCATGTGATTTTTGCCAGAATTTGAACAAATAATCCTAAAATTTATATGGAATCACAAAAGACCCTGAACAGGCAAAGCAATCTTGAGAAAAAATAACAAAGCTGAAGGTATCACACTCTCTGACTTCAGTCTATACTACAGAGCTACAGTAATCAAAGAAACATGAGAGCAGCACAAAAACAGGCTCATTATCAATGGAACAGAATAGAAAGCTCCAAAATAAAACCACACACCTATGGTCAGTTAATCTACAACAAAGGAGGAAGACTATACAATGAGGAAAAGACAGTCTCTTCAATAAGTGGTGCTGGGAAAACTGGACTACTACATATAAAAGAATGAAATTAGATCACTCTCTAACTCCATATATAAAATTAGCTCAAAATGTAAGCTTACCTAAATTTAAGACCCGAAACCATACAACTCCTAGAGGAAAACACAGGCAGAACATTCTTTGACATAAATCCTAGCAATATTTTTTTGGATCTGTCTCCTAAGGCAAAAGAAATAAAAGTAAAAGTAAACAAATGGGACCTAATTAAACATAAAAGTTTTTGCACAGCAAAGGAAACCATTGACAAAATGAAGAGACAACCTACTGAATGGGAGAAAATATTTGCAAATGAAATGACAGATAAGGGGTTAATATCAAAAATATATAAACAGATCGTACAAGTCAAAAAAAAAATAACCAGATTAAACAATGTGAAGAAGACCTGAATAGACATTTTCCCAAAAAAAGCATACAGATTGCTAACAGATACATGAAAAGATGCTCAGCATTGCTAATCCTCAGAGAACTGCAAATCAAAATCACAATGAGATATCACCTCACACCATTCAGAATGGCTACCATCAAAATGACCACAAATTTCAAAGGTTGGTGAGAATGTGGAGAAAATGGAACACTCATACACTGTCAGTGGGAATGTAAATTGGTGCAGCCAGTATGGATAACAGTGTGGAGGTGCCTCAAAAAATTAAAAATAGAACTACCATATGATCCAGAAATTCCACTCTTGGGTATATATCCAAAGAAAACAAAAACATGAATTCTTTTTCTTTTTTTAAGGAAAAACTTAAATATAAAAGTATTCTTTGTTTATGCCACCTGTATTAATAGGAACCAAACATGGCAAGAATAAAGGCAGCAGGCAACAATGGGGATAACTGTAGGTACAAAGACCGTGCATGCAGACCATATAAATACTGAGACCATGCAATGTAGGCCATACTCAATGGATATTTGTCCCCCAAATGAATGAGTGCTGGATTTTCTCACATTGTGAGAAATATTGCTATCTTATGTCAAGAATGTTTTCTAAATTGAGTAAACATTACTGATTATTATAGCAGCTAGAAATCTCTTTAAGTAGTCCTCTCCAACAACTTTCTACAATAAAAATATTCTACAAAGAGTTACCTGTAAAGACTTCACAGCAAAGCACCTAGCTGCACTAGAAGCAGATGCAGTTTTCAAAAGCTGTTGAGGTGGTGCATCTCCTTCCTCTCCCTATCCAAGCAATACCATGGAAGGATGAATGTAGCTGAAGTTCCCTGGGATTTTTTTTCTCCCACTTGTTGTCCAGAGCTTTCTCCTGCATTCTTCCTTTTTTTTCTCTATAAGATTTATAGAAGAAAATAATAAAGCATGTATAACTGTGGTCATTAGGGTCCCAGAATATGAAACCCTTTTAGTCAGTAAAGAAAACTGCCATTGCACCTGACTAATAATATCAGGCAGCTCCTCAGAGGACTTTACACTGCATCACATTCAACCTATTTTGTTTCTGGCTGCATATAATTCAAATTATTGTGTTATGTGTCCTAAAATAATCTTGGGTCTCATTATATGCCATTGTGGCACGGTGGAGCTAGGTGTTTATAAAAGCAAGATATCTCTCCTGGGATTAAAATCTAGCATGTTTTTTAAAAAATGTATACTTACATTGTCATTACATTTCACATTATCTCATTTGTTTAGATTTTATGACTATTATATGCTGACAGTTATTTGGAGAGCTGTGAACAAGTAGTCCTTTCTCTTCAGGACATGTAACCAAGCTAAATAAATTAAAAATAGAATGCCAACTCTTTGTAAAGACATGTTAAAATCTTCTACAGTAAACACTAACAAATCAATTTCAAATCAAGCAAAAGTTAAATAAAGCCAACTCTCTAAAGCTTCTAATTCTATGGATCCATGATTTGGTTTTCTATTATCTAAAGCATCTTTTTCAGTTTTCAAATGTTTTCTTCATTTGATGTTATCTTTATTCACAAGTCAACAGATTCCTGTAATAATGAGTGAAGAAATGCAAATTTGTATAAGATCAAGTTAATGATCTCTGATCTTACTGCATACACATATTACCCTCTTCAGAGAACCTTCAATTACTCTCTCTTCCCTCATACATACATAGGCAGTGTTGTCTCTACCCATAGTTATGCAAAAATGGAGCTTTGAAGTTTGTGGTTTCAAACAGAAAGGAATCATACTATATTTATTGAGCTCTTGCCTTTTATACTGTCATTTATTATGGATACACTGTTAGTCCATAGATGTAATCTCTTTGCCTATTATATATCACACACATAAATTTTAGCATAAAAATAATATATTCTTCATTTTAAGATATTTTTCAATACAGTTTCTATCTTTATTCTTTACCTTTTGGTTAACCCCTTACCATCTTCCATCCTCACCCATTCACCCAATACTATATATCAGCTCCCTACCCCTATCTCAGCCAGATAACCATATGCTAAATTATCTAGTATATTTCTCTCTCTCTGTCCCTCTTTCTCTTTCAATATATGTATTCAATATAAATATTCAATATATAAACATATACATTTAAGTACTTCTATACATGTATTGATATAGATACATATATAGATAAATACTTCATTCAATGTTTTAATTAAGTTATGGGCTATTGTTCTTTTTAGAGTTACAGATCTGCTGATCTTGCTGCAGTGCCCTTTGGTCCATATAGGGAATTGGAGTAAAATCTCTCTGTTCAGGAGCCAAACATGACTTAATTCCACAAATATTTAGGATTTTAAGGCTGTTAAGAGGGACTGGAAATAATTAAATGTTCTGGTCATTATTATATACATTTCTTTCAATCTACTAGTTAAGGTCTAACTAACTTTTGCCATTTTCTTCAGCCATCAGGTCAGAAATTTTGCTCCATGCTGTCATGTATTTTGTAATTTCTTTCACAGACCTTTTTCAAGCTGTCATTACTACCACAATTTTAGTGAAAATACCCCTTCTGACATCTGATGGTGCTATATTTTCACACTATCAGAAAATTTTAATATTCTGCCACAATTTACCCTCTTTGGCTTATAGATTCTGCAAGACAGCTCAATTATAATGACATTTTCGTCCACTTCCATGCAAAGCTAACCAAGTCAGGCTGTTGTACCTCTGAGGTAAATAAGCAAATAATGAATTAATATAGAATAGCATTTGAGGTCAATGTGTAGATCTAGAGAATAATGATTTTCAAGTTTACTCACCTGGTTTTGTTAGGATGGTGAGCCTCTTAGATTTGATAGAATATCAATTACTGAGATGGGCAATCTAGAAAAGTTAAAAAGATTTTCCATGAGTTGTCTCTGAGCAGAACATATAAGAGATTATTCAGCAGATTACTTAAGTAGGTGATTTACAATGAACTGTTAAAGTGCACTCTACAAAGAGTAAAACATAGCTGCTAATAGTTTCCAAGTGTTACTCCTTAGAGCTTCATCAAGTAGAAAAAAATATAGGCTCTTTTTCATATATCCTGGTGATTTTCCAGTTCATCTTGTTCAAGCAGCCAGACCTGCACCCATTAACCTTGACTAGAACATGGGAATCACATTTAAAATGGCTGTTTCTCAGATTGATTCAAGATGGCAGAGTAGGAGGACATGAGCTCACTCCCTCTTGTGAGAGTACTGGAATCACAACTAACTGCCGAACAATCATAGACAGGAGGAGACTGAAACTAACTAAAAAAGATGCCCCACATCAAAGGACAGGGGAGAAAGTGCAATGAGATGGTAGGAGGGGGCACAATCACAATAAAATCAAATCCCATGGCCCCTGGGTGGTTGAGCCACAAATTGGAAAACACTTATACCACAGAGGTCCACCCACTGGAGTGAAGGTTCTGAGCCCTACATCAGGCTTCCCAACCTGGGGGTCCGGCAATGGGAGGAGGAATTCCTAGAGAATCAGACTTTGAAGCCTGGCGGGATTATATTGCAGGACTTTGACAAGACTGGGGGAAACAGAGACTCCACTCTTGCAGGGCACACACAAAGTAGTGTGCACATTAGGACCCGGGGAGGGAGTAGTGACCCCATGGGAGACTGACCTGGACCTACCTGCTAGTGTTGGAGGGTCTCTTGCAGAGGCAGGGGGCTGGCTGTGGCTCACCGCAGGGACAAGGACACTGGCAGCTGAAGTTCTGGGAAGTACTCCTTGGCGTGAACCCTCCCAGAGTCTGCCATTAGCCCCACCAAAGAGCTGGGTAGGCTCCAGGGCTGGGTCACCTCAGGCCAAGCAACCAACGAGGAGGGAACCCAGCCCCAACCATCAGCAGACAAGTGGATTAAAGTTTTACTGAGCTCTGCCCACCAGAGCAACACCCAGCTCTACCCACCACCAGTCCCTCCTATCAGGAAGCTTGCACAAGCCTCTTAGATAGCCTCATCCACTAGAGAGCAGATGGCAGAAGCAAGAAGAACTATAATTCTGCAGCCTGTGGTATGAAAACCACATTCACAGAAAGATAGACAAAATGAAAAGGCAGAGGACTATGTACCAGATGAAGGAACAAGATAAACTCCAGAAAAACAACTAAATGAAGTGGAGATAGGCAACATTCCAGAAAAAGAATTCAGAATAATGGTAGAGAAGGTGATCCAGGACCTTGGAAACAGAATGGAGGCAAAGATTGAGAAGATTCAAGAAATGTTTAACAAAGACTTAGAAGAATTAAAGAACAAACAAACAGAGATGAACAATACAATAACTGAAATGAAAAATACACTAGAAGGAATCAATAGCAGAATAACTGAGGCAGAAGAACGAATAACTGACCTGGAAGACGGACTGGTAGAATTCACTGCTGTGGAACAGAATAAAGTGAAAAGAATGAAAAGAAATGAAAACAGCTTAAGAGACCTCTGGGGCAACATTAAATGCACCAACATTCACTTTATAGTGGTCCCAGAAGAAGAAGAGAGAGAGAAAGGACCCGAGAAAATATTTGAAGGGATTATAGTCGAAAAATTCCCTAACATGGGAAAGGAAATAACCACCCAAGTCCAGGAAGTGTAGAGAGTCCCAGGCAGGGTAAACACAAGGAGAAACATGCTGAGACACATAGTAATCAAACTGACAAAATTTAAAGACAACAAATAATTATTAAAAGCAACAAGGGAAAAACAACAAATAACATACAAGGGAGCTCCCATAAGGTTAACAGCTGATTTCTCAACAGAAACTCTACAAGCCAGAAGGGAGTGGCAAGATATATTTAAAGTGACGAAAGGGAAGAACCTACAACCAAGATTACTCTACCTGGCAAGGATCTCATTCAGATTTGATGGAGAAATCAAAAGCTTTACAGACAAGCAAAAGCTAAGAGAATTCAACACCACTAAACTAGCTCTACAACAAATGCTAAAGGAACTTCTATAAATGGGAAACACAAGAGAAGAAAATGACCTACAAAAAAAATCCAAAACAATTAAGAAAATGGTAATAAGAGCATACATATCAATAATTACCTTAAATGTAAATGGATTAAATGCTCCCACCACAAGACACAGGCTCACTGAATGGATACAAAAACAAGACCCATATACATGCTGTCTACAAGAGACCCACTTCAGACCTAGGGACACATACAGACTGAAATTGAGGGGATGGAAAAAGATATTCCATGCAAATGGAAATCAAAGGAAAGCTGAAGTAGCAATATTCATATCAGATAAAATAGACTTTAAAATAAAGAATGTCACAAGAGACAAGGAAGGACTCTATATAATGATCAAGGGATCAATCCAAGAAGAAGATATAACAATTATAAATATATATGCACCCAATGTAGGAACACTCCAATACATAAGGCAAATGCTAACAGCTATAAAAATGGAAATCGACAGTAACACAATAATAGTGGGGGACAGTAACACCACACATACACCAATGAACAGATTATCCAGACAGAAAATTAATAAGGAAACACAAGCTTTAAATGACACAATATACCAGGTAGATTTAATTGATATTTAAAGGCCATTCCATCCGAACACAGCAGATTACACTTTCTTCTTAAGTGCACATGGAACATTCTCCAGGATAAATCACATCTTGGGTCTCAAATCAAGCCTCAGTAAATTTAAGAAAATTGAAATCATATCAAGCATCTTTTCTGACCACAACTCTATGAGATTAGAAATCAACTACAGGGAAAAAAATGTAAAAATCACAAACACATGGAAGCTAAACAATATGTTACTAAATAACCAAGAGATCACAGAAGAAATCAAAGAGGAAATCAAAAAATACCTAGAGACAAATGACAATGAAAACACAATGATCCAATACCTAGGGGACTCAGCAAAAGCAGTTCTAAGAGGGAAGTTTATAGCAATACAATCCTACCCCAAGAAACAAGAAAAATCTCAAATAAACAATCTAACCTTACAACTAAAGGAACTAGAGAAAGAACAAACAAAACCCAAAGTTAATAGGAAAGAAATCATGAACATCAGAGCAGAAATAAATGATATAGAAACAAAGAAAACAATAGCAAAGATCAGTAAATCTAAAAGCTGCTTCTTTGAGAAGATAAACAAAATTGATAAATCTTTAGCCAGATTCATCAAGAAAAAGAGGGAGAGGACTCAAATCAATAAAATTAGAAATGAAAATGGAGAAGATACAATGGACACTGCAGAAATACAAAGCATAAGAGCCTGCTACAATCAACTCTATGCCAATAAAATGGACCACCTGGAAGAAATGGACAAATTCTTAGAAAGGTATAACCTTCCAAGACTGAACCAGGAAGAAGTAGAAAATATGAACAGACAAATCACAAGTAATGAAGTTGAAACTGTGATTAAAAATTTTACAAGAAACTAAAGTCCAGGACCAGATGGCTTAACAGGTAGTTTCTATCAAACATTTAGAGAAGAGCTAACACCATGCTTCTCAAACTCTTCCAAAAACTTGAAGAGGAAGGAACACTCCCAAACTCATTCTATGAAGCCACCATCACCATGATACCAAAACCAGACAAAGATGTCACAAAAAGAGAAAACTACAGGCCAATATCACTGATGAGTATAGATGCAGAAATCCTCAACCAAATACTAGCAAACAGAATTCAACAAGGCATTAAAAGGATCATACACCATGATCAAGTGGGATTTATCCCAGTGATGCAAGGATTCTTCAGTATATGCAAATCCATGAATGTGATATATCATATTAACAAATTGAAGAATAAAATGGCTGTTTCTTTGGTTATCATGAGGATGGAGTTTGGGGTCAATTCCCCAGACATCGGGAGCTGAAGAGACTCTAAGTAATCACTAAAGCCTCTGTTATTTTACAGTAATTGACTTTATGATGTTCTGTCATGCCTCTCTTGATTGCAACTTCTGTAACATGCCAATCTCATTGACTATTTGCCAGCATCTAGCTTAGTTTCAAAATTTGTTGTTACTCTAGAAATACTTGGTGAAAGAATAAACGCTTGAGTGAAAGTGCAATTGCTGACAGTTCCCTCCTAGAAAGTTTATATGTCCTTGATTCCCCTGATTCAACTGTCTTCTGTTTCACCTTTTATCTTTTTCCTACTCCTTACCTGAATTGCAATCTCTTTTTCTTCTGCTCACTTCTAAATATTGGAATACTATATTTGTGAAGCTATTACACCTTTATCCAATTATTTGAAATGTCAAACCCAGTTCTCTCTTGAGTTCCAGATTTTTATAAGAACCTGCCACTATATAAATTTACTTAAATTTATCTGAACTCTAACAAATTTTCAGATCTCTACCCTGATCATCCTCCTAATGCCCCCCTGTCTCATATCACATCTGCTATTAGCATCACAATCCATCAATTGCTGGACCTCCAATCTGGAAGTTCATGTGTGCTTCTTTTTTTCTTTATTACTCTTCATCCCCATATCATATAAACAAGCCTTTTAAATTCTGTCACTTAAATATATATTTGATCTGGGTCCTCTTGAAAATCTTAGTTTCTGCTTCCTTACATTAAGACCTCACATCGACTACTTGAATAGCATCTTGATGGTCTATTGGTCAGTGGTCACAGCCCTTGGTGAACTTCCTTTCAATTAGCTGCCATAATGATTTTTATAAAACATAAATTCTAAGGAAAACATTACGACTTTTTAAAACAGTATCTAGTGCACCCATAGCAAGATATATATGATCTTGATGTTCTGGTTTCTCTTAATTGCCTGGGGCCTCATTTTAGACACTTGCTTTGCTCTGTGCACTTTCTAGGTGTGACACCAACTTATAACTCTGTAATGCAATATTTTCCCAATGCCTGCACATATTCTGTTCCTCCTGCTTAGCATACAGTTTGCCTCTCTATTATATTTCTCCTCCATCAAGAATTAATTTGAATGTAACCTTTAAGGAGAACATATGGTCTGACCTTTTGCTCTAGCATCTCTCTTTTTTGAAATCAGACATGAGTCTTCCCCTCTGTGTTTCCACTTGACCAGTACATCATCTATCATGTTTGTTTACATATTTGCTTTCCAAATTAACTTATCTTTTCACATTGGTAACACTTAAGACTTAACAGGGAGACTTATGGAACAATTATTCATCAAACATTTTTGAACACATGTATAAGTAATACATTTTAAAAAAGAGAAACAAATAACAACATTGGCCAAGCCAGAGTAATGAAAAGGGAACCTAGAGTTGCCTACTCATGAAACATGCTGAAATTGTAATTTATCTGGTATATTATCATGAAAAAAACATTAACTGAAAGAGAAAAATGTAGTCAATCTAAGACACTGATATGGATGTATTGTCAATTTAATAATCTATTCTGATTGCCTAGGATTAGTTTGGATTATTAACAGTTAAAACTGAGTATAACAGGTACAATGAAAAGAATTGCCATCTCACAAGGGAATGGACTCAGTAGCAGATAGTATTCAGTTGGTGCCAGAGGACAAGTGTCACCTGTGACAATATTGGTGTCAGCAGTCAAGTCCATACCTATTGCAGCCACATCTGTAGCCACATTCCAAGATTCTAAAGGCACCAAAGCAACAGACATAACCCTATCCACAGCTGTAGCCTTAGCCCAGTCCTCTATAGTATCTGCCTTAGTAGTAGCATACTGTATCAGAATTTAAGTTTTTAGCCTATGAGCAAAGAGTAAATTTTAGTGAATGAGAACATTAAATGCTAAGAGTCTTTTTTGCAGTCTAAGTGTAGGTGTGGCAAACCACAGACACTTCTGACATCCTCATATAGACCAACTTGTATTTAAAAATCTCATTAATCACATTTCTTTAGACAAAAAGAACTCCACATACTCATTAAAGTGGAGATTATTTGCTTGGTATGTTAGGATCTTCCCAAATAGTCGATGTTCTTTAAATAAAAAAACAAAATGCTGAGTTCACTGACCTTGCTGACACTGATGCTGAATTTAACCTTTGTAACCATGCTGCATGACATCACATGGAGGAGGCGAATGCCTTCTTCCTCCAGTGATTTTGCTAATAATATCCTTCATCTCATGTGCATATTTAAAACCTAATCAACACAGCTGTGATGTTATCTATATAAATCTTAGGAGCAAACAGTATTTTTTTCTGTACGACCTACCACCCATTCCAATCACATTTTACTCTATGGGATTTGTATTGCTGTGTTCTCTTGAGAGTAATGCCACTTTGCTGTCTGTGTAGTTTTTTTTTTTTTCTGTTTGGTAAAAATGTTGTCTAGTTGATTATCTATACCTGCACCAGGCTGTACACATTTCTTCACATACAGGAAGAGCATTGACCGTCTTATTTGTTTCCAAGTTCATAGGAATATAGAGTAGAATTTTTTTTTTTTTTTTTTTTTTTGCGGTACGCGGGCCTCTCACTGTTGTGGCCTCTCCCGTTGTGGAGCACAGGCTCCAGACGCGCAGGCTTAGCGGCCATGGCTCACGGGCCCAGCTGCTCCACGGCATGTGGGATCCTCCCGGACCTGGGCACGAACCCGTGTCCCCTGCATCGGCAGGCGGACTCTCAACCACTGCGCCACCAGGGAAGCCCTAGAGTAGAACTTCTTGAGGCTGAAATTTGATAGGTACATGAGTATTTATTTTTCTTAAGGATAATGGCTCTGTATGTACCATGCCTCTATACATAGACTTAAGTTTTAAGAGACAGACTAAATTTGGATGTTATCATTTCTCAGGAGGATTGAAAACAATTGGGGATTTTCTTTCACTGCTGTTCTCTAGGGCCATGCCTGATTTGGGCTACTGTAGTGCAGCCACCTACTTTTAAGTGTATCATCAGATTGGCAGAACCATCTGTAATCCAGAACTATTTTTTCTTCTTTCAATAGGAAAATCAGAATAAATCCATCAGTGGGTGTTGAGAAAAAGGAGACACTCAGTAGAGTAGAAGCCATGAGACTCAGGTCACTTTCTTCTATAATTTATTTGTGCTTTCTGGACTTCCTCAAGCCCAGTCTCATATACAGCACTTTCACTTGATGGAAGATTTCTGTGTATACTCTAACTTGTGGCTCAGATTCAAACAATATCTAGTTCATAGTGGGCAGTTCAAGTCACATGGTAACTTGGTGACCTATGGACAAGAACTGAAAAATCTTAAAAAAAATCCAACTCATGGAAACAGAGAATAGATTGGTGGTTGCCAGACATGGGGGGAAGCTGGTGTGGGGGAAATGGGTGAAGGTGGTCAAAAGGTACAAACTTCCAGTTATAATATAAATAAGTTCTGGGGATGTAATGTACAACATGGTGACCTTAGTGAACTGTATTATATATTTGAAAAGTTACTAATAGAGTGGATCTTAAAAGAAATATCTACTTCTCATCACAAGAAAAAAATTGTAATTTTATGAGGTGATGGATGTTAACTAGTGGTAATCATTTGGCAATATATACATATATCAAATCATGACGTTGTGCACCTTAAACTCATAAAATGTTACATATCAATTGTATCTCAATAAAACTGGAAAAAAAAACAAACGTAAAAGAAAAAAAGAACTCAGTTATGAGCTGTTTCTTCAAAAGATAATATAAATCTGCAAAGAACAGCATAGACTTGCTCCAAAATCCTAAAAGCCTGTGCTATGATTCACTTCTACAGACCTGTGAAAACCTCAAAACATCAACCTTATCTTCTGTGGACACTTTAAGCAGCACTGAATCTGCTGCTCCGTACAGTGAAGTAACAGAGCAGTACGTATGGCAGTCTGTGACCATTGTGGAGTTTCCTCTTGCTCTTAATTCACTCTAAGCTTGTAGCCACTTTATTGGTTATAATGGATAAATGAATAAAAGGTGGCACATCCAGATGAGGATTACTTTATCATGAAAATACAAAGAGTCTCCTGAGTATTGTGTTCCTTACTTAGTGATAGGAGGCGCCAAAAGTAATGACATGTCCCTTCATCCAGATCAGTGGACCCCTAGAAATTTCATTGAGGTGGCAGGTCCTTGAAATTTTGTAGGACTTATTCCCATCCTCTGTCACTCATGAGTTTTACTAAGATGTTCAGGGTAGTTGCTAGTTCCTACTCACTGGGTCTTATCGCCATCATATTATAAACATGAAGGACTAATGTGATAACAACTAGAATGCAAAGTCAAGGTCTCTGTAGACTATGTTGTGCCTGGGGTTTGAAGAGTTAGCATAATTCTGAGGTAGGGCAGTTAAAGAGCATTGCTGGTCCTGCCAGCTGAAAGCAAATGGTGTTCTCCACTTACAGGGGTAAAGTCAAAAGCCTCTGCAAGATCAAAATTAATGAGAAAGTATGATGGAAATGCAATATCAAAGTGAAAGCATCTATTAAAAATATAAAATTTGAGGTATTTTGAGATAATTTTGACCAAAAAAAATGTCAAATCTGGGGGCTTCCCTGGTGGCGCAGTGGTTGAGAATCCGCCTGCCGGTGCAGGGGACACGGGTTCGTGCCCCAGTCTGGGAAGATCCCACATGCCGTGGAGCGGCTAGGCCTGTGAGCCATGGCCGCTGAGCCTGCGCGTCCGGAGCCTGTGCTCTGCAACGGGAGAGGCCACAGCAGTGAGAGGCCCGCGTATCGCAAAAAAAAAAAAAAAAAAAGTCAAATCTGAACAATGTTTTCCCTCGTAGCCTAACATGAGTTTACTCTGCATTAAAGATACAATAGAATTTCTAACTCATCCCTGGTAGTAGCAGGATGAGTCCAATAAGCTGAGTGGCTCTACAAGTTTCTCAGTAGAACCCATAAGACTGGTATCTGCTACAGCAAGATGGATAGTAGCAACCACATCCATACCTGCCATAGCCATAGTTATAGCCAGCACCTAGGCCACCGTAATATCCCAGGCCACCATAATAGTTTCTGTAATAGTACATGGTGTTAAGAGTGGAAAGTTCACTTGAGAGGCAGGAATTATTCTTCTCAGTTTAAATGTCATCATCTGTCCAGGGCCTTTTATACACTGTTAGTGGTGGGTAGGACAAACCAGGCATTGTTGACTTCATAATTTAGAATAATTTCCACTAGAAAAATTTACTAAATCTTCTGTTTACATAGGAAAAGAGTTCCTCAGATATAAGATCATTTTGCTATTATTTCAAGTGTCCCATAATTAAGTCATGTAATTTAATAAAAGACATTTTAATTTTATTTTGAAAATCAATTACTCTGCATGTGATTAATTTAAGGTCAATTTTCAGTGTATCATCTTCTCTCCACTCCCAAGTAATAATAGGTCTGGAAGCCCAGGGACTACATTTCCCAAGATGTACAGCAAAATAAGATTCTGCGTGAAATGCCACCAGTGAGAGATTTGAATGAGATTTAGGAGGTATTAGAAAATATTAGAGATTCTCTTGAATCTTTTGATTCACTAGACAATGTGAGGACCCTCATTACCAAGCATATTTTACTTTTATGTCAGAATGACCTTAATCAAATTATATGCTTTTAGAGATTTTTCCCCTTATTTTTATTGCCCTTGCTTACCCATATGTATTTATTTGAAATGACATGTTCTGGCTACTTGGTGTAACATAAAGCATATAGTCTTTTCTCCAAGTTTTGGTGTTGGCTTATTTTCTAAAAATAACTTATTTTCTTAAAAGGCAGTCTAAGAATTTAGAGTTTACATACGTGGAATTGTGAGTTTGTGGAAAGAATAAAATAACTGAAGTGGACAAAAGTCATCATTTCTGTAGGGCAGAAATGATGGATTTTAGGGTTATCTGCATAGTTGGCATTTTTAGATGCTGCTAAACAGTTTCTGTAGGGGTTGTGCTACTGACATGTATGCCAGTAATGTCTGTGAATTCCATTGTTGCACATTCTCAAAATCACTTGGTATTTTCAGTCTCTTTAATTTTAGCTGTTTGATAAGTATGTTGTGCTATACCCATGTTTTTCATTGTGGTTATAATTTGCATTTTCTTGCTCTGATGAGGTTGGTCATCTTTTGTTATCATTTGGTGTAAAATGCTTGTTCAAGTTTTTGGCAATTTTAATTGTGTTTTTTGTCTTTGTCTAATGATTTGTAGGTATTTTTATTTATTTTTTTTGTATAAATCCTCCTTTAGATACATGCATTGTAAATATATTCTCCCATCAGTGCCTTCTTCACTTTTAAAAATAGAAATCGAGAATTCCCTGGCAGTCCAGTGGTTAGTACTTGGTGCTTTCACTGATGTGGGCCTGGGTTCAATCCCTGGTTGGGGAACTAAGATCCTACAAGGCACACGGTGGGGCCAAAAAAAAAATTAATTTTGATGAAGTCCAATTTATTAATATTTTCTTCTATAGCTAGTACTCTTTATAGACTGTTTAAGAAATTATTGTCTACTTCGAATTAATCAAGGCATTCTTACGTCTTATTTTGATGCAAGGTATGAATCAAGATTCATCTTTTGTATTGTAATGAAATTAACATTATTTATTGTGAAGTCAATCCTTTCATTTTCTGCACTGCAATGGTATCTTAATAGGATAAATCTGCTGACCCTATATGTTTGAGTCTGTTTATGGAATATCTTTTTTTCCATTGACATGTGCTTACTCCTGTATCAGTACCAACTGTCCTTCCCACACACATAGTTATGTCACTTGTTGTTAGTGGCAGGTCTACATTTTCCTCTCCATTTTATATTGCATTTATGTACTTATTTATTTACATATATTGCAGTGTCAAAGACCTCTGGGACAAAGTTGTATCAAACTTTTATTAAATTGTGATAGTGGTTATCCTCGTCTTATTCCTAACTTCAGATGGAAATTATTTTATATGTCAGCATTAAATATATCAGCTGTAGATTTTATGTAGAAGCCATTTATCCAATTGAGGAAATTATTTTTTAGTCTTAGTTTACTGATAATTTTAAAAATTCATGAATGCATATAAAATTCTATATTTTATCTGAATCTATTAAGACATTCATATGACTTTCTATTTCCATTAATGTGATGAATTACACTGAATTTTCAGATATTAAACCAATGAAGGATTTTGCAATCTTAGAATACAGCTCATGGGATTTGGTTTTGATAATATATATCATTTTGGATTTTTATAGCTACATTCACAAGAAACAGTCCTTTTTTGTAATATCTTTGTTAGTTTTTAATTTTCCTATTTGTGTTGCCCTTTTCCTATTCTGTGGAAGAATATGTGTGTAATTGGCATTTATTTTATTCTTAAGTGGTATAAATAATTCAGCAGGGAAGCCACTTAGGCCTGGAATTTTCTTTGCATGACTGTTTTCAAATACAGGCTGATTTTCTTTAATAGGTTTCAGACATTTTGGATTTCCTATTTTTTCCTTGTCTCTGTTACTTGAATGGTATTTCTTCAGATGGAATTCCATTTTCCCATTGTTCCTTGTGTGAACAGGGAGTGAAGATTGTAATCAGTGAAAAAATTACGTTGTTTTGGGCTTCCCTGGTGGCGCAGTGTTTGAGAGTCTGCCTGCCGATGCAGGGCACATGGGTTCGTGCCCCGGCCCGGGAAGATCCCACATGCCGCGGAGCAGCTAGTCCCGTGAGCCATGGCCGCTGTACCACAAAAAAAAAAAAAAAAAAAAAAAAAAAAGTTGTTTTGATTTGAAAGGAAAAGTTGGACAATAAATTCAAGAATCAGTGGTGTAGGAGGAAAGCCATGATGTAAGTTGTTGAAGCTGGTATGCAGGAGGTGGTGACCAGGTCTCTTTCCTGGAGGAATTTTTGCACAAGGTTATCAGGCAGAGCCCCTGTAGCAGCAACCTGGAGGTATGGCAGATGTTCAGCTCTTTTCCCTTGAACTACAGAGGAGCAATCAGAAGGATGTGATGTGGGAGGAACAAATTACAATCACATAGGAGCACAGTGGCATCAAGAAACTGCCAGCAGTATGTATATATGAGAATAGTGCTGTTTCTGTAGGCAATACAACATTTAAAACCTTAATGTAGGAGAACAAGAATTTAACCACATCAAGTATAGATGATTGGAGTGGCTCAGAATCACATGAAAGCATTTTATATGGGCAGTTTAGACAGAATTGGTTATCGGACATTTGTCTTTGTCTTTTTAAAGATGTTTGGTATAATTTATCTTGAAGTGTTTCACAAGGAAAGGTATAAGACCAGTAAAAATAATTCTATGTCCTCTTTACTCAGATTCCTCAGTTATAAACATTTCACTACATCTACATTTCTCTCTCTTTTATCTATCTATCTATCTCTATCTCTATCTGACTTATATTTCTGTGTATCACAATCCTGTTGAATGCCACTGTCCCAGATGTGGGTACTATAAAGGTGTCTCTTTGACACCTCAGTTCTAGGATGGGGGCTACTCCAAACACAATTATGCCCCTTTCTCTGGGGTCACCTCTGTCTTACAGTTGCCCTGGGATTGCTGTAGATGTTTTCTGACAGCAGCTGAGGGCATACTGAAGGCATGGGACCACTTTTAATCTTCCTCACATTTGTTTGACAACAGAGATGCTTTGTGCAAATGAAGAGAAATTTGTATTCATGGAAAGTCCAAACCATTAGAAAATATTCTGCTTTGGGATTTTCTTTAAGGTAAAATACAATATTTTACATTTTTTTATTGTTCAGCATGGAGTCAGGTGGAGGGAACAAGATATAGTAGTGAGGAAAAATGAAGAACACAATGAGAGTTGAATAAGCCCAGATATAGAGGGGTAGGTACAGAGCATGCTTCAAGGAAAGTGTTTTGTATATGTCTACTGCTGAGTTATTAGTATTGTTATCGGGTATTAAAAAGTAATTTTATTCATTAATCTATTTATTTTTAACTGAAGGAGGTTTTGCCAAAGTGACCTGTATAAATTGTACATCTTTACTCTTGAGAGTAATTAGAAGATTGAACGAGGGACAGAAAATGCCTAAGCCTTGCATTTTATATTGCTGCTGAACAGAATTTTCCCTCTTATGTCACAAGCAAAACCATTTTATAAAACATTATAATTTTACTATCCAGACTGTCTAGATGTGTGGTTGTACATCTGTAAAGATGTCCCTTTAATGAAATATGTGCCCTTAAATGAAATATATACACCCAAACAGACACATATAAATGGCAGAGAGAAATGAATATAAATGCAAAGCATTTTGCAATGAAAGAGAAAGTTTATTGAAACATAAACTTAAAACCTTTTTGCATTAACATTGTTAAGTTAAAATGAAGGAAGAAGGGAGACAATATCAAACAGAAACATTTTTATGAATCGTGAGGCATTACGTGTAACGGAGGTCAATCAATATGATACATGCTGAATTTGTAGTATTCAATCTGAAGCTGAAGTAGCCCAGGATACAGGATAAATTTTTCACTCTTTGGAAAGATAAATTGCTTATAAGAAGAACCCTGGAAGGATAATTGGGTAGCACGGGAGGAGGAGTTCTACTAGATGAGTGACTCTAAAAGTTTCTCAATGGAAACCATAGGACCAATATCTGTCACAGCATGATGGGCAGCAGAGGCCACATCTGTACCCGCCATGGCCACAGCCATAGCCACAGCTTCCATAGACACAGATCAGGCCACCATAGGAATTGCTGTAATAGCACATGCTGTGTGGGAATAGAAGCTTCAGTTGAGAAGCAGATTTTCAGTTTCTTCTGTGAATATTAACATTTGTCCAGGGTCTTTTATACACCCGCTTTGGTGAGTGGACAAACCACAAGCAGCAGGTAGCCTCATACTTTACATTAATTTGCTTTTAAACTTCCAGAATCTATAGTTTATTAGGCAGAAAGAAGCTCTCATAACTAAGAATCCCTTGCTGTTATGTCAGAATTCCCACTACCAAAGTAGATGACTTTAATAAGCCACCTCTGCTATATTTGCAATGCCTTACTTACAATGGTTTTGTTGGTTTAAGGTCCATGACAGGTTTGTGTAGGAAGCTCATTTTTTTCATGTCCAGAATACTTCTTATTTTTGTTGTTAAACTTTTCATCTCATAATAAAATGTGTAGTTAGAATTTGTTAATGTCCCTTTGTTGGTATGTGGATTCATGAACTGGAGACGTTAATGAAGTAAAAAAACAAAACAAAACAAAACAAAACCATGCCAAATTTTCTGTTTTTCAAGGGGCAAGCAACAATTTCCCCTAGATATGAGTTTCCAGTTATTACTTATAAAAGAATGACTGGTTATAAATTCTTTTGTTGTTTTAATATCTCTTCTTTCACCTTAAAATTTGCTGTTATTCAGTATTCTTGCCTTGATCTAGGTGATCTTACCATTGAACTATACAATTTTCCATTTGCATATTTATTAATTTTCCTCTAAATGTATAAATTAAATCTTTTGAGTGGCTATACTACTTTGTGAATTTGTATGTCACACTGTTGTCAAAACCCTGTGTCCAAAACTGGTATACTGATGAAGATTCAGTTGATATTCAAGTACAAGAATGAGATCTTTCTAACTCTTCCCTCTCTGGGCCCAGGATTCTCCTTGCCCATTCATTTGTCCTCTAGAAGTAGAATAACTTTGGCAAAGAAAAGATGAAAACCATTGCCCCAGTACTAGCCCTGACTGGCAGTCATTTATGTGGGGCAGTGATCTTAGTAGAGAGGTAACATCTCATTTTTGGAAGGTATGGACTGTTTCCTAAGCAATACACTCCATGTTATTTTTAAAATGAATATTCTAAATGTAATGGTTGATGTGTTCGTTGTCTACACTGCATAGACCCATGTATTAAAGAAAATGTGTGGCATGGGAAAAATAGGAACACAGCAATGTGTTTGAGTGAAAACAGCAATGTGTTTGAATAAATAGTACTAGATTTTCTATTGACAACTATGCACTCTTTTTTCCTCTTTCTATTTTCTTATATATTCCATTGATGGGCATCTACATTTTCCAACTTGCTTTCTAGGAAATTTGCCCATAGGCTCCTCAGCAATACTGGGACTTGGAAAACAGACAGAAGCCATATTATTTAATTAGCATCAGCAAGAAGATATATGACCTTTGGCAAATGTGAGGTTTTGAACTGTGCTCCACTGAGAAATGCTGGCCTGTATACTGCAGGCAGCTGTGACTTTCAGTGTCAGTTTGTTATGGTTTCAGAAACTTCCTTACTCATCAAAAGATAACAGTGAATTTGAGTGACTGTAGAAGCCTTTCTTGACCTTTGTTACTATGACGTTTCTTATGGTTTCATACACATTTTATTTCCTGTTTTAATCATTTTCTGCTTAAAATACACAAAGTGGTTTCTTTTTTCTTTAAGAAAAGCTTGAAAGGTACACCTAATAGTGTGGTCATATGAACAAGGCATCACTCCAGAGGATAACATACAGTATATGTGTGAATTAATGTGCAACTTTATTGTATCTAAAAGTAAATTTCTTCTTTGTTTTCAAAATCAGCTTCTTCTATGACAGTCATGGGGAAAAATTTCAGCTTATAATTCTATATCCACTGAAAGTATCCTTCAAAATTTAACATAAACTAAAGATTTTTTTTCCTAGAGAAAAGTGGCCAGCAGACCTGCAGCAGAAGAAGAATGATCCAAAGCTGAAATGTGGAAACTCAGGAAGTTTTGAAGACCAAGGAAAAGGAAATATATTGATCAATATAAATGGCTGGGGACATAAGCAGTGTGAGGAAGGGTGCCTACAAGCTGTGGTGGAGGTTACAAAAGACTGGAATGGGTTGTGGAGCCTGCACAGGGTAGAGAGGCTTCTACAGGGCCTGGTGTACAGTACAGAAGCTAAGTGTAGCATGGAGACCATTTATGGAGAAGGGCAGGAGTATGGACAGCCCATAGCAGGGTGGCAGTAGTTGAGGAGGGTAACATGAGGGGAACAATGGAAGTGGCTGCTATCCAGAGCAGGTTATTGGATGCTCGCTTAACCCCGGATGGGTTAAGAGAGTATCTCCTGGTGGAGGAGAACAATGGGGAGGCCCAATTTGGGGTGCTGGAGTTTGAGTTGGGTGAGGATGGAATTCACTTAGTCCTGCACAGGTGTTAGAGCCTGAGCAGAGTGCATAGGGCATCCACATGGATCAGAGACTGTAGTAACCCTTTAGTGTGATTTTTTGGACCTCATATAGGGTGAAGAAGGTGTCTTCATGGAAGTAGTCATTGAAGTTTGCATCATCAGTGGAAAGTGGTTACATATTGAAAGAGTGATCAAATAAGTAGATATGTTAAGGACAGTGGCTGCCACGAACCACCTATGCTAGATAGAAAGCTAGAATGAACATTGTGATGTTGGACTGGAATTGCAAGTATCAGTGTAAATGCATGATTTTCAGTATATTTATATAGATAGACATGGAATAAATATAGATGTGGATGTGTATCTGCACATAAAATAATATATGTATATACATGCATGTGTTCTTTAGCTTGGCTACTGAGAGGAACTGGCATCTTTCAATGACAATGAACACATCTATTGCCAGGTCTTAATTTTTAAATACTTTTGTCCTGTAAAAGGAACCAAAGCTCTTTGGAAAGCTGGTTGATACTAGCGTTGGAACAGAAAATTTAAAAGATAAGTTTGAACCACCTTTTTGTGCCAAGAGAGGTTCTCAAGAAAATGATGAGAACATACAGATGTGTCAAAAAGCCACAGAAGCTAGCAGGAAGGGTTTCCTATTGGCCAAAACATCCATAGTTTGAGCATTGTATTAAATAATGATAGTATTTAATTTAATTATAATCCATTGAATAAAATATAAATGCATGAATATTTATGGATATAAATGCAGAAATGGATAAATAAGCAGAAGAGGAAAAATCTTTTCTTTATAGTGAAATGCCAACTGATAAATGTAGAAAGGGTGATACATTTTGAAAAATTACTGTTTGGCAAACATCATAGTAGTAATTGGTTCAGCCAAAAAGCATTAACAGGTGCTAAAACTAGTGGATGGAAGCTCTCTGAAAAATGTGATATTTAAATAGTTTTAAAATAATTCCTTACAAAATACTTATTAATCACAAAGCAGTGAAGACTACCATTACAGTGAATAAACCTGGAAGGTATCACCATAATCAGATAATTAAGGTTAACATTTCCAGTAATGGGACAAATCAAAATTATGTACCACCTGATAATATGTAATGGGAAGAGTGGAATACCGTTTCTGTGATATTCTTACCACAATTCAAATCCTAAATTTAGCCATGAGTAATCAATGGACAAACCTAAATCTAGGGACATTCTTCAAAATAGTTGGCCTGTAATCCTCAAAAATATCAACGTTTTGAAAATTAAGGAAAGACTGAGGAGCTATACCAGGTTAAAGGACACTAATGAGATAGTAACTAAATGCAACCTGTGATCTGGAATTGACTCATTTTACCATAAAAGACATTATTGGAACAGTTGGTGACAGGAGAATGTGGTCTGAAGATTAGATGATAATTATATTTCACCGTTACTTTCTTGATTTTAACGGTTGGTTTGTGGTTATGGAGGAGAATGTCCTTATTTGTAGGAAATGAATGCTGAGAAGGGTGAAGGGATACAGTATCTGCAAATTACTGTCAAATGGCTTGGGGAGTAAAATAGTGCTCTATATTGTTCTTGCAGTTTTTACATAAGTTTGAAATTATTTTAAAGCAAAAAGTAAAGTGGAAAAAAGTCAATATGATTGATCAAAATAACAGGAAAGAGAAAGTTCACCGCTATTTCAACAAAAATGTAGAGAAAGCATTTAGCAAAACTCAAGACCAATTTATAATAACAATTGTTTGCAAACTAGAAATAGATCAAATTCTTATTCTGATAAAGTATACCTATAGACTATTGATAGCAAACTTCATACTTTATGGTGAAATGTTGAAGCATTCCTCCTAAGATGACAAATAAAATGAGCCTGACTGATAACACAATATTTTTCCAGTGGTGTCCTGGGGTTACAGTCTAATCAAATAGGCATAAGTAAATAAATAGTATTATTTACACAAAGAAAGAAGTAAAATTATTATGATTTAAAGATAAAAATCGAAAAGAACCTATAAGTAAGCTATTAGAATTAGTAAGTAAAGTTATCAATCTTTCTGTACACTAAGTTAACGTACAAAAACAACTTTATTTCTGTAAACTGGAAGCAAATAACAAATAAAATTAAAATTAGTAAATGATTTAGAATGGCATAAAACATTAAATATCTAGGAATAAATATAGTTACGATAAAATAAATATCACAAAACATTAATGACAGAGATTAAAGAGGATCTAAATAAACGGAAGGATATATCAAGTTTAAGGACAGAAAACTCAAATTTTATGACATGAATTCTTTCTAAATGCTAGAGATTTTAAAATTATTGTTGATCTTGTTAGGGGGGGTCAAAATTGGCCAGTTGACTCTAAGTTACATGGAAATGCAAGGGACAAGAATAACCAAGAAAATGTTGAAGAAGGGTAAAATTAGAAGACTTACATTACCTGATACCAAGATTTATTATTAAAGTTCATTAATTAAGACTGTGCACTATTGACATAAGATGGACAAAGAGATTAATAAAGAAAATAAGGAGTTCAGAAACACTAGTAGCATGCAAAATAGGTACACTTCAGTGCACTGGGGAAAAAGAATCTTTTAAATAAATGATGAGGGAAAATATCATTTGAAAATTTTTTCCTGTATTTCACACCATTTGCAAAAATCAGTTTCAGATAGGTTGTGCATCTAAATGTGGAATTTTAAAATTAAACTTTATGATTTTGAGTAGCAGAGAGAAATTGCTTAAATAGTACTATTTGAGGACACTGTGACTTTGTAAGAACATTAGAGTAACATTAACCATCTCTGGAAAAAAATAGAAGAGAATTATTTTAATACTTTGCTGAAACTACAGTATATATTTTATAATTCTGAATAAATAGATATTTGTCAATATCCCTGTCATAGATATTTTCAAATAATGAATATACATGTTCAATTTTGAATATGCTAGTTGTCTTGTAAAAGGCATTTCTTACATTCGATTTTTTTAAAGACACATTTTAAAACATCTGTTTAATGAAGATGCAATATACCTCACTTAAATCCATAAGACAGGTCACACATACACATGTTGCATGAGCACAAACCTAATAGTGAGAATTATCAACATAAAGGAAAAAGCTATGTTGTCAATGAGAATTTATTAAATAACGAAGTTAAACTTTTTGCACAGGAGATACATTGAAAAGACAACCCTCAGAATGGGAGAAAATACTTGCAAATGAAGCAACTGACAAAGGATTAATCTCCAAAATTTACAAGCAGCTCATTCAGCTCAATATCCAAAAAACAAACAAACCAATCCAAAAAGAGTCAGAAGACCTAAATAGACATTTCTCCAAAGAAGATATACAGATAACCAACAAGCACACGAAAGAATGCTCAACATCACTAATCATCAGAGAAATGCAAATCAAAACTACAAGGAGGTATCACCTCACACCAGTCAGAATGGCCATCATCAAAAAATCTACAAACAATAAATCCTGGAGAGTGTGTGGAGAAAAGGGAACCCTCTTGCACTGTTGGTGGGCATGTACATTAATACAACCACTATGGAGAACAGTATGGAGGTTCCTTAAAAAACTTGAAATAGAAATACCATATGACCCAGCAATCCCACTACTGGACATATACCCTGAAAAAACCGTAATTCATGAAGAGTCATGTACCACAATGTTCATTGCAGCTCTATTTACAATAGCCAGGACATGGAAGCAACCTAAGTGTCCATCGACAGATGAATGGATAAAGAAGATGTGGCATATATATACAATGGAATTTTACTCAGCCATAAAAAGAAACAAAATTGAGTTATTTGTAGTGAGGTGGATGGACCTAGAGTCTGTCATACAGAGTGAAGTAAGTCACAAAGAGAAAAACAAATACCGTATGCTAACACATATATATGGAATCTAAGAAAAAAAAAGGTTATGAAGAATCTAGGGGCAGGACAGGAATAAAGATGCAGATGTAGAGAATGGACTTGAGGACACGGGGAGGGGGAAGGGTAAGCTGGGACAAAGTGGGAGAGTGGCATGGACATATATACACTACCAAACGTAAAATAGGTAGCTAGTGGGAAGCAGCCGCATAGCACAGGGAGATCAGCTCGGTGCTTTGTGACCACCTAGATGGGTGGGATAGGGAGGATGGGAAGGAGATGCAAGAGGGAGGAGATATGGGGATATATGTATATGTATAGCTGATTCACTTTGTTATACACCAGAAACTAACACACCATTGTAAAGCAATTATACTCCAATAAAGATGTTTAAAAAAACAAAACAAAACAGGAGCGGGTGCCCCAGAGGCTGTACTTCCTCTCCTCCCCATAGTTAGCACTGACTTCTTATAACATTTTATTAAAATTCTCTGGGTCCTGAAAAAAACAAAGAGATACATTTTATTAAACCTTACACAGAAGTAAAATGGTAATACAACATTAAAAGAAATATTTCCTATTAATTGTAAGGTATTCTGTGTGATTTTCATTAATGAGGGAGACAAAGTTGTATCTGAATTTCTCTAACCTCACATTCAGGAAATTAAGATGGGTTTTCCACGTTTGAAAAGAGAATACAATTAACTGGAGGTAGAGTTAAGGAATTCAGGAGGACACATTCACTGGAGGTTCCTCAGTAGAATCCATAGGACCAGTATCTGCCATAGCAAAATAGGTGGCAGCAGCAGTCTCCTTATCTACCATAGCCACAGTCCAGATCATCAGAGTCGTGTCTGCAGTAGCACAGGGTGTTAGGAGTGCAAGGTTCAATCAAAGAGCAGAGGATTCAGTTCCTTATATTGTCTATCACTGTCTGTCAGGACCCCCTCTGCAGTGGGAAAATCAGAGGTAGTGTTGGTTTAAATATGCATAAGAAATTTTGAGTCTTTTGATCCATCTTTTATGCAAAGAAAGATACTTTGCTATTATGTCAAGATTGCCAGAAATACATCATGCATATTTAAAAAGTGATTTCTCTCCTACTTTCAAAACTTTCTGAATTTTATATTTGGTAACATAAAAATGTCTAGGTTAAAAGAGATCACGTAAAACATGAAAGCCATATTCCAGATGTTTGTTTTTGCTAACAAAAACTTAATTTTAAGTTAGACGTACACTCTGACAATACAGATTGTACATAATGAGTTTTGGGGTACATGGATGGAGAAATTATTAGACATCACAAATATGTTAAATTTGCCTATCCATTGCCTTAGGGATAATGGTTCTCCAAGTTTAGGATTTTTTGAAGATTACAATGAGCTGACAAAGTGCCATTCCACTTTATAAACTTTTATTGAAATCCAAAATACACATGGAAAATACTGTAAACCATGATGTGTAGGAATAGATTAATTTTCACAAAATAATCATGCCAATTTAATCAGCATTCAGATAAAAAGTAGAATACCAAGGTCCAGGGGAACTCACACTTCTTCTCCCCATCACTCCCCTGCACCCAGGCATTACTCATCCCACCTTTTGAGAACATGTATCTGTTATACCATCCTTGCACTTTGTATAAATGGACTCATACAGTAGGTACTATTTTTACCTGATTTCATTTGCTCAGCATTGTGATTTTGAGATTCATACATTTTGTTTGTATAAAAATTGTACAGGGCTTCCCTGGTGACGCAGTGGTTGAGAGTCCGCCTGCTGATGCAGGGGACACGGGTTCGTGCCCAGGTCCGGGAAGATCCCACATGCCGCAGAGGGGCTGGGCCCCTGAGCCATGGCCGCTGAGCCTGCGCGTCCGGAGCCTGTGCTCCGCAACGGGAGAGGCCACAATGTTGAGAGGCCCGCGTACCGCAAAAACAAAAACAAAAACAAAACCAAACAAACATTGTACATTTTCACTGCTGAATAATATCCTCTTGTATGATATACCACAATTTATCCATTTACTGTTGATGTTGACTTGTTTCTAACTTTAACCATTATGAATACTTTCACAAATATTTCTTCATATATTTTTTGGTAAACATATATATGTCATTCAGATATTGCTACAATAATATTGCATAACAACCTGACACAAAATACATCTTATGTAGCAGTAAACATTTTCTTCACCCTCACATGTCTACACGATGTCTATGGTTTGGCTGAACTAGGTTGGGCCTGGCACAAAGTAGTGGGATAGAGCCATGTAATTGTCCTCTAACTTGGATCAGCACCTCACTGATTCATTTCCTTCCCACTGTGGAAAACAGATGTGCAAGTGGTCTAGTCCAATTATGGAAGCACTTTTCAAACCTCTACTCACATGTCCATTAATCCCATTGTCCAAAGCAAGTCAAGAGGTGGGGAATATGGCCTTTGTCCATGTACATCCTATTCATAGTGGGGTCACACATGTTCCATACTTAAGCCAACAATGATGAAGAAAGAAAATAAAATCTTCTCATGGAGGTCAGGGTGGAAGGAGTGAATATTTGAATAAAAGCAATTTATTCTGCCACAGATGCAATTTATTGGGGGCATCACTAGAATTGGAATTGCAATTTTGTAGAGTATAAAGTTGTTCAGTTTTTATAAATACTCGATTAAACAGTTCTCCAAAGTGGTTGTATATTTTGATAACTCCACACACTGTTCCTCTACATTTTTACCAGGTCATACTAGCTGTCTTTTCCTTTTAGCCATTCTGGCACGTGCATAATGATTTCACTTTGTACATTCTGGATGCCTAATACAGTTGAACACCTTTTTATATACTATTGGCCATTTTTAGTTATCCTTTTTTTTTTTGGTGAGATACTAATTCAACTCTTTGTTTACTATTGAGCAGTATAGGAAAGGTAATGAACAAAACCCTTTTCCGTGATACATCACAGTTTAATCTTATGTTTAATTGGCTAGTTTTGTTCTTCTTGTAACCTGATAAGGTGGTCAATGTCAGCAACACTACAAGAAACGTTATTTATAGTAAAAGAGACCCTCGGTTATAAATCACTTCTGGACAGGAAGGAGTCAAGTGGAATGTAATCTGGACACTTCTGCTGATGACCCAAAGAAGAAAGGTTAAAACTGGAAGTAGAAGAGACCAGTGACATCAGCCTACAAATGCAGCCCACTTGGTACCAATCAGAGACAGCTAAAAGAGAGGGTCACAGTATATGCCCATGAGAATCAAGTTGTTAACTGCACTGGAAAAACAATAACACACAATATGAGGCTCTGAATTTAGCCTGATAGGATGTGGATGCTAATATATATACACAGGCTTCAGGCCACCTGAATGCACAGATATATATGAGCGTAGAAAGAAAAAACATTTTGTCCACTCTTGTCTCTTGGACTCATCATCCTTGCAGGAGGAAACTTGTGCAATGATTTCTCTTCCTCCCTCCCTCCCTCCCTCCCTCCCTCCCTCCCTCCCTCTCTCTCTCTCTCTCTCTTTCTTTCTTTCTTTCTTTCTTTCTTTCTTTCTTTCTTTCTTTCTTTTTCTTTCTTTCTCTTTCATACTTACAATTGAAGAATAAAGCATGCACACATAAGACAGAAACAAATGAGAATAAATTCAAAACAGCATTACTTACAATAAAATACAGGACTTATTGAATATGACATAAAGATGTTATAGTAAACAAATGAAGTATGATGACAATATGATATCAAAGATTAGAGTTACTATAAACTGTGTGATATTCCAAGGGATTTGGGTCAACTAAGTTGAAACATATTGGATCAAGACTATATAATTTTGTGGGACTTTGTTATTATTTTGTTTGTTTCAAGTAGTCTAGGATGAAATTTTCATTTTTGAAAGAGGGAATAGAAGATCCTTAGTGAAAAAGTCAGAAAACACAGGTGGAGGAGACCAACCATGTGAGTGGCTATAGGAGTTTTTCAGTAGAATCTATAGGACCAGGAACTGCTACAGCAAGATGGGTGGCAACAGTTACATCCATACCCACATGGCTACAGCCATAGCCAGAACTTAGGGCATCAAAGCCACAGCCCAAGCCACCAGAGTAGTTGCTGTAGTAGCACATTCTGGTGAGTGGTGTGTTGAGTTAAGAAGTTAAGAATCAGTTCCTGAGCTCAAAAGTCATCATCTGCAAATGGGCTTTTATATATTACCAGCCAGTAGAAAATGGGGTAAACCACAGGAAGTTTGGGCCTCATATTTTATACTAATTTGTTTTTAAAATTTCTTGAATCTACTGTTTGTCAGGAAGAGAAGTTTTCATAAGTGAGAATAATTTACAATTATGTCAGGATTACCACAGTCAAGTCAGATGCCTTTAGTAAACAATTCTTAATGTATTTAGAAAGCCCATACTCATCCTATTTTTGTTTAGAACCTGTGATTACTTTTCATGGAAAGTTCTTCTATCATATTTTTTGGGGAGTTTATTTTTATCTAACTATGAATGTTTAATGCAGGATTATAAATATCCTTATGTATGAATATGGATTTTTGGATGGGAAAAGTTAATGAAGCCACAAAATGGATAATTATCTTTTTTGGAGGGAAAAAATTTTATTGCAAACTTTTCTTCTATATCTGTGCATTGCTAATGCTTGCTTATTATGGACTGTATGCCTGTTCATTCACTCATAGACTTTTTGTTCCATAAATTCGTATAAATAGATCTAACCATTCACATTTAGATTTTTATCATTTTTGTGTCTAGGTGAGTATATCAATTCAACATGCAATTTGCTACTTACTTATATATTCATTTTCTTTATAATATATTAGTTAATTCACTAGAGGTAGAATTTAAGTGTCCTTATGGGAACAAGTCCACAATGCTCTGTTTGTTTGATTGGTTTATTTGGTCTATTTTCTCCCTGTTGAGTAAATTCTATTGACCTGTTCTCAAGTTTACTGATTCTATCACTGTCATCTCCACTCTACGATCAAACTCAGTGAGTGTTTATTTTTGTTTTGATTATTGCATTTTTGAGTTTTAAAATTTTCACTTGATTCTTTTAATAATGTCTGCTTCCAAAGATTTTCTACTTTTTCTTTTGTTGCAACAGAGCTTGTAATTTCTTCCTGAAGCAATTTTATGATGGTTGTATTAACATTTTTATCAGATAATTCCAATATCAATATTGATCCTGATGTTCCATTGTTTGCCTTTCCTCACTCAAGTTGTGATTTTTCTAGTTCTTAGTATGATGGGTGACTTTGTGTTCTGAACATTTTTGATATTATGAGACTTGGATTCTATTTCAAATCTCTCTCTTTTTAAAGCAAGCAGTACACTTGTGAGTTAGCAAGGGTTGGTCGTGCATGTCTGTTTCACTTCCTGTTGGACTCACTGAAACCATCCTGGTAAAAGTGAAGTGCTAACTCACACTGCCTTCTTGCTGTAGGTGTGTAGAGTAAAATGTTAATACCCATGTCTGACCTGGGGTACCTAATTGAGCTGCCCCATTGCTTCCAAGTGGAGCTTGTAAGCCCAGCTCTCCCCTGGAGCCTGCTAATACCATGATCAATGTGAATAATCGGCTTTTTGCTGATTATAGGTGCGCATAACCATCTCAGTGTTAATTTGATGAGTGAGAGACTGCTACAGCAACATAAATCACACTGCTTAGAAACCCAAAGTTCTCTCATATATCTCATTTGGCAGAGAATGTATAAATTGACAAAAATGTCATAGCATAAAAAGCCATTGGAATTCTGGAGGTTGACAAATATATATAAGAATTGAATTTGTCACATGTTTTTTTAAGAAAAGAGTATGGAAATAGAATGAGACTTTTCATGATTGTTAGTCTCATCAATTAATTCATTCATTTAAAAACTGTTTATAAAGTGACTATACAGTTCTTATACTTGGAGACCATTTTTTCAGGTGTTGAACTATGTGATTTACTCTTTTGTATTCTAGTATAATATTTTGCCACACTCATGCCATGAGGACTTTGCCATTGCCAAAGACTATTAGGGGAATATTCATCTTTGCAGAAAAATAGACTGAAGTTATTTTAATATATTCTTATTTTAAGTGAAATTTTGAAATATAATGAAATTCAAATAAAAATGGACTTCATTTAAAAGATGTATTTTACTGAATTATCATCAAATGGAATTATTTCTAATGCTGAATCTGTGGGAAAGGCAGCCTCATTGGAAAAATATTTGAAGTGGAAAAAAGAAAACCAGTCCATACAGAAGCACAGCATTGAATGGTTCAATCCAAAAGTGCAGTGTCAGGAAAAAGCTAAGAACAGAGACAACAGGAAAGGATCATGGAAAATTAGGTTACCATTGGAAAAAGTATTACTAAGTAATTAAGATAATTATGTGTTACAATTTTAGCTTGTGAAGGTAAAGTTTTAGCATGAGCAAGGTGTCTATGATAGCAATGGCTGTAGCTAGACATGAATGCACAGACCTATATTACTGTTTCCTAAGAAGAAATGATAATCAGATTTTTGACACTTCATTTTGGGAATGCAAATAACACAGTTTCTTCAGTCATAATCACCCAAAACTAATGGAGATGAAGAGGTGTAAATGAAAATAAAGCAATACTGGCAATGAAGATGTTGATTTTAAATTAAGTTAAATTTTTCTACCCAAGAAAGCTATTGAATTAAACTGTACACAGAAGTAAAATGGAAATATAACTTTAAAAATTCTATGTCATAACATATTTCAAATAATTTTAATCAACCAAGGTGAAACATGACAAATTTGAACTTAGATTCCCCCCACCCCATACCATTATTGAGGCTAGGATGGGTTGGCCATTATCTGAAAAGAGACTAGAATTCCATGTGAAGATCCCTGGAATCATAGTCAGTGAATCATAGGAGAAGAAGTCCAGTAGTCTGAGCAGCAATAGAACTTCCTCACTAAAGTCCATAGGGCCAGAATCTTCCACAGCAAGATGGGTGGCAGCAGCTATATCCATACCCACCATAGCCACAGCCATAGGCACAGCCCAGGCAGCCACAGGCATAACCCAGACCACCATAATAATTGTTGTAGAAGCATATAGTGTCAGGAGTGGGTGGATCAGTTGAGAAACAGGGAAACAGTGCCTTGGATTGAATGTGACCATCTGCACAGGACCTTTTTTACACCTTCAGTAGTAGATGGGAAAAACCACAGGCAGTGTTTATCACATATTTCACACTAATTGTCACTATAAAACTTTTGGAATCTCTTGATTCTTAGGGTGAAATGAAGGCTTCATAACCAAGATTACTTTGCTACAATATTAGGATTCCTGCCATCACAGGAGTGACTTTTAAAAAGGTGTTTTCTCTGAAATTGAGTTATACGTAGTGAGGTGGATGGACATAGAGTCTGTCATACAGAGTGAAGCAAGTCAGAAAGAGAAAAACAAATACTGTATGCTAACGCATATATGTGGAATCTAAAGAAAAGAAAATCGTACTGATGAACCTAGTTGCAGGGCAGGAATAAAGAGGTAGACATAGAAAATGGACTTGAGGACATGGGGTGGGAGGGCGAAGCTGGGGCAAAGTGAGAGTAGCATCGACATATATACACTACTGAATGTAAGTAAAAGAGTTGGCTGGTGGGAAGCAGCAGCATAGCACAGAGAGATCAGCTCGGTGCTTTGCGATGACCTAGATGGGTGGGATAGGGAGGGTGGGAAGGAGGCTCAAGAGGGAGGGGATATGGGGACATGTGTATGCATATGGCTGATTCGCTTTTTTGTGCAACAGAAACTAACACAGTATTGTGAAGCAACTATACTCCAATAAAGATCTATTAAAAAAATAAAATTAAAAAGGTGTTTTCTCAACAAGAAAACAAATGACCTAACTAAAAAATGGGCAAAAGATCTGAAGGACACCTCACCAAAGAAGATATGCAGATGAAAAGTAAGCATGTGAAAAAATGCTCAACATCTTATGTCATTAGGGAACTGCAAATTAAAACTACTACACACCTATTATAATGGCTAAAATCCAAAACACTGACAACACCAAATGATGGCAAGAATGTGAAGCAACAGGACGTCTCATTCATTGCTCGTTGGAATGAAAAATGGTGCGGGTACTTTGGAAGATAGTTTGGCAGTTTCTTGTAAAACTAAACATACTCATATCATGTAACCTAGCAATTATGTTCCTTGGTATTTACTCAAATGATTTGAAAACATATGTCCACTCAAAATCCTGCACATGGATGTTTATGGAGGCTTTATTCATAATGGCAAAACATGCAAGCAACCAAGATGTCCTTCAATAGGTGAATGGGTAAACAAATTGTAATACATCCATACAATGGAATATTTTCAACAATAAAATAAAATGAGCTATCAAGCCACGAGAAGACACGAGGAAACCTTAAATGCATATTACTAAAATAATCTGTAAAGGCTATGTACTGAATGATTCCAACTCTATGGCCTTCTGAAAAAGACAAAACTACAGAGCCAATAAAAAGATCAGTGATTACCAGTGCTGTGGGGGAGGGAAAGAAGGATGAATAGGTGAAACACTAGGATATTTAGCACAGCGAACCTATCCTCCATGATACAGTAATGGTGAATGCATATTATTATACACCTGTCAAAACTCATAGAATGCACAACACAATGTACACTAATAAACTATGGTCTTTAGTTAATAATTGTGTATCGCTATTGGCTCATCAATTCTAACCAATATACCACACTAACGCAAGAAATTAATAACAGCAGGTACTGGAGACAGGTAGATGAGGGTATATATGGGAACTCTCTTACTTTCTGCTAAATTTTTTTGTAAATCTAAAACTGATCAACAAGTACTCTATTCACTCTTTTAAAAGAAGCATTTGTTTATTTCAAAGCCTTTTCTCACTCTAGATTTGGTCAGTTGATAAATATTACCATATTACTTGAGATGACATAGGGGCACACAAGCATTCCTCTAAGTTGTGTTTTTTTGAATATTTGTTCTATCCAACTGTGGATTTCTTGAAATGTTTATATTTATTATAAATTACAACATTTACATATTTATTATAATTATAATTCCATTCTATTTAAAATTGTATATAGTTATATATTTTATATTATAATATATATATATATATATTTAGAAAATCTCATTATACAATCTGAAATTTTATATTGCTTTTAGTTGGTGTGTGGGCACCTTGAAAGGGAAATTACTTGATGCTAGAATTCTGCCCAATTCTCCACCTGTTCTCAGATGAAAGCATACCTTTTCTACTAGATGATATTTTCTACAAAATATTTTCCATGACTGACTCAACTTGTTTTTATGCTCCTTAATAAGAAGAAAAAACTTTATTTGTGTATATTTTATAACATCCAGAGTGTGCATAAATCGTAAAAGTAGAACTCGATGAATATTCAAAGCATACCTGTTTAATCAGTACTTAAAAATCATATAACACTAGCATCTCCGATGACTCTCCTTATGCCCCTTTCCATTCAGTACCAGTTCCTAAGCGTAACCATTCCTGATATCCAAAACCATGAATTTGTTTTACCAGTTTCTGAAACTTATGCAAATTGAATCACACGAATAAGACTTTTAATCTGGCTGCTTTTGATTCACACTTTCTTTTTTTTATTCATACATTTTGTTTTTGTGTTAGTTCTCACTGCTGTATAAAATTTCAATGTGCAAATATACTACAATTTCTTTACCTCTACTCTTGATGGTCATTTGTATTGTTTTGAATTTTCAACAATATTTTACAAATAGTGCTGCCACAAACAATCTTGTACATGTCTCTTTGTACACTTATGAGTATATCTGACAAGCTAATTATTGCTGTAAAAATGTTGCTTTAAAAAATCCTTTAAATCTCAGTGTTGTATAACTTTAATATTTATGTCTTGTTAATATGTTTGTAGGTAAGCTGGGATTTGGCCAACATAATGTGGTTTTGGCTCAGATTGTTTTCTGGTTTAAAGCCTTCCCCATTCCTCTCTCATTCTCCCTGGACTGGGAGCATCTTCTCCAGGTGAAAAGGGTAGAGCACAAAGAAAGCTTAGACATGCATGCATATACCCATGTTCAAGGCATGTCTCCAACATCCCACTGGCCAATGCAAATAGCATGGTTAAACCCAAAGGCAAGGATCAGGAAAATATGCTCTGTTCATAGTAAAGCCAGACTGAGTGACTTTCGTAGACAATCTTAAAAGAGGAGGAATGGATAATCCTGCCCTAAAGGTGAGAAAGGAAAGAACATATTCTGCAGAATAATAATCTAACCCAAGGAACCACAAAGTCTTGATCACCATCTGCTTTGGTAAAGTTTTATTGGAAAACGCCCACATCCATTCATTTGTGTATGGTCTACGGCTGTTTTCATGTTACAATTACAGAGCTGAGTAGTGGAACATAGATCATATGGCCTGCAAAATCTGAAATATTTTACTCTTTACAGAAGAAGTTTTCCTAGCCCTGATTAATCTATCCAAATAGGCGTATCAATTTGGAATATATCTAGAACCAGAATTGCTGAGCTATAAAAGAGACCACCAAATAGTTTTCCGAAATTTTATCTTTCACCTGCAGTTTTTCCACTACTCACTTTGCATTTTTCCTCTTCAGCTTCATTGACTTATTACACTCTATTGAAATATGTTTCTTTTACTTCTTTCCTAATAAGTCTAGGACCTTAGAGTTAGTTATTTTTATATTCAGTCTTTTACAGTATACTCGCCATGTAGCTCATTTTCTAGATATTTAAATCTCAAAAGAAATTATTATTAACAGTTGTGCACAATCAATATTTATTTATATTTTTCGATTCATTTTATTTTTGTGTGTGTCCCTGTTTTTGTCTGGATCTTTTTCCTTCTGCCTAAACAACTCTATTATTTTTTATAATTAATACTTGATAAAAATAAATTTTCTTACTATTTATTTGTCCAGAGACTTTTATTTTTATTTTTTCGTAAGACACTTTTGACTGCATGAGATTCTAAATAGCTATTTTTATTCTATCCTTCCTTAAAATATCATCACATTTTCCTTTGGCTTCCTTTATTTCTGTTGAAGATTCTATTTACTGATACATTTTGCGGGTATTTTGTCTGTTTCTCTAGCTATTCTGATTTTGACTTTGCATTTAATTTTCAGCTCTTGGGTTATGCCGATGTGATTTTAATTGTAATTTTCCCTCTTGGCAGTGCAGAACTTTTAGAAAATGTGATTTGGTATCGTTAATCGGTTTTGGAAAATTATGGATTACTTTTTCTCCAAAAATGGCTTCTGCTTTATGTTTTTCTTCTTCAGCTGAACTTCAGTTACATGAAGGTTTTACTATTTCATGAGGCCTGACATGTTCTTTATACTCTCTTCTGTATATAACATTACAAGTTTTCCATCTTTACTTCACTCGAATAGTTTTCATCAACCTATCTTGAAGTTTACTAACTCAGATTTCCTGTAACTAGTCTAGTGAGTTCTTAATAGCATGCCTTTGCTTTCTTTTTAAGATCTAGAATTTAAAATTGATTCTTTGGTGAATCTGTGCAATTATACCACATATTTTGCAAATTTCCATTAAGTTTCTTGTATGAATTAATTATGACTTTTAAAATTTCTTGTTTCCAAATCTAATATATGGTTCACCTTCTGGTCACCTTATGTTTTGGTTGATTCTTTTGTGTTGTTTCTTAGCATTCCATGAGCTCAACATTTTGTATAAAAATTGTAGACGATCCAGAATGATATTGCATTTCACCACAAAGAGGTTTTTTTTTTTTTTTTTTTAAATTTTGTCCTGGCTATTAGGAAAAATCTGGTGGGCTTAATCCAAACAAAGACTAACATAAAATGAGGTGCCTGGAATTTTAGTACGGGCTTGTCTACCTCTGTTTAGCTTCAGGCTAAAGGAGTATTCCTTTAATCTTTCAGTTAAAGGTACTTCTTCTTGAAAATTCCTGAACTGTATTGACTATCTTTTCATCACTTCAATATGGACAAAAAAGTTCTATCTGATTTTCAAGCACACCTGCTTGGTATCTTAGGAAATTGACCTTTGAAACTTCAGAATTTAGAAAATATCTCAAGGAGAAATGTGGCTGTGTGTTAAGCTCAGGGTTCTACTGGTACATTTTTATCAGAATCTTATGTGTCCAATTGCGTTTAGCCAGTCTTGGAAAAAAAAGATAGGGCACCTAAAATTTTGCTTATTATTTTTCCCCTCAGCAGTCTTGTGCCTTGCATCTAGAATCAAGAACTGAAGATTTTTCAGCTCACTTTTTCAGAGTTTCTAAATCTTCAGAATATTGGTCCCTTTATTCTTGGTTTTGTTTTGCTTTGTTTTTCACCAGCTCTCCATTGTGCTTGATGCCACTAGTTTGAGTTTCCAAAGTAAAACAGAACTACTTCAAATGTGGAAAATGAATTTGATTCTGGAGAAAGTTAATACGTAGAGGCATATATATTTGATAAAGGCCAGACTCCTAGGTAAACATGAAATAACCTAATATTAATTTGATACTGAGAAAATATCTCATTGTTTTGAAGAATTTATCTTGTTATACACATTGTATGATTTTTTTCTAAAATATTTATCATAAGTTGGAATATCTTAAAGTACTATTTGGCCACCATGTTGGTAAGGTAGAATGTAATTATTAGTGCTGACAGTTTAAATTTGAATGCCTATGCTCATTCTACAGGCAAAATATTTTTTTTATTTGAGAAACATTTCATAGAGGCAGAGCTCAAGCTGATATAATCCAACCATCAGTGTTGCAAGAGACACAAAACTTACAAATACATGCGAGTTTTAATGCCCTGATGTGTATTAAATAGTTTTAATACAACTATTATAAAAATAGCCATTTAAAAAACTTAGAGTATTAGCTAACAGATATGGTAGAAGAAATTCTAGAGACATATATAAAAATGGACTTATTATGAACATTGTTGGAAAGCATTGATATTTTTACCCTCTTCCTTTTTAGGTATATAGTGACCACAAAAGAGAATCAAGTGGGATTTAGCCCAGGGATGCAAGAATTCTTCAATATACACAAATCAATCAATGTGATACACAACAATAACAAATTAAAGAATAAAAAACATGTGATCATCTCAATAGATGCAGAAAAAGCTTTTGACAAAATTCAACACCGATTTATGATAAAAACTCTCCAGAAAATGGGCATAGAGGGAACCTACCTCAACACAAAAAAGGCCATATATGACAAACTCACAGAAAACATCATACTCAGTGGTGAAAAACTACAAGCACTTCCAGTAAGATCAGGAACAAGACAAGGATGTCCACTCTTGCCACTCTTATTCAAATAGTTTTGGAAGTCTTAGCCATGGCAATCAGAGAAGAAAAAATAATAAAAGGAATACAAATTGGAAAAGAAGAAGTAAAACTGTCACTGTTTGCAGATGACATGATATTATACACAGAAAATCCTAAAGATGCCACCAGAAAACTACTAGAACCAATCAATGACTTTGGTAATTTTGCAGGACACAAAATGAATGCACAGAAATCTCTTGCATTCCTACACACCAACAATGAAAAATTAGAAAGAGAAATAAAGGAAACAATCCCATTTACCATCACTACAAAGAGAATAAAATACCTAAGAATAAACCTGCCTAAGGAGGTGAAAAACTTATACTCAGAAAACTTTAAAACACTGGTGAAAGAAATCAAAAATGACATAAACAGATGGAGGGATATACCATGTTCTTGGATTGGAAGAATTAATATTCTGAAAATGACTATACTACCAAAAGCAATATACAGGTTCAGTGCAATCCCTATCAAACTACCAGTGGCATTCTTCACAGAATTAGAACAAAAAATTTTACAATTCATATGGAAACACAAAAGACCCCGAATAGTCAAAGCAATCTTGAGAAAGAAAAACGGGGCTGGAGGAATCAGGCTCCCTGACTTCAAACTATACCACAAAGCTACAGTAATCAAGACAATAAGGTACTGGCACAAAAATAGAAATATAGATCAATGGTACAGGATAGAATGTCCAGAGATAAACCCATGCACATATGGTCACCTAATTTATGACAAAGGAGGCAAGAACATACAAATCTGTCCTCAGATTGCATATCAGCAACTGCATGGTTCAGGGTCTTTTATTTTTTTTTAATTGAAGTATAATTTCTCTCTTAATTGAAGTATAATTGAAGTATAAGTGGTACTGGGAAAACTGGACAGCTACATGTAAAAGAATGAAATTAGAACACTCCCAAACACCATACACAAAAATAAACTCCAAATGTATTAGAGACCTAAATGTAAGACTAGACACCATAAAACTCTCAGAGGAAAAGATAGGCAGAACACGCTATGACATAAACCACAGCAAGATCTTTTTTAACCCACCGCCTAGAGTAATGGAAAGAAAAACAAAAAATAAACAAATGGGACTTAATTAAACTTAAAATCTTTTGCACAACAAAGGAAACCATAAACAAGATGAAAAGACAACCCTCAGAATGGGAGAAAATGTTTGCAAATGAAACAATGGACAAAGGATTAATCTCCAAAATATACAAAGAGCTCATGGAGCTCAATATCAAAAAATGAACAATCCAATTAAAAAATGGGCAGAAGACCTAGATAGACATTTCGTCAAGGAAGACATACAGATGACCAAGAGGCACATGAAAAGATGCTCAACATCATTAATTATTAGAGAAATGCAAGTCAAAACTACAATGATTTATCACCTCACACTGGTCAGAATGGCCATTCTCAAAATCTAGAAACAATAAATGCTGGAAAGGGTGTGGTGAAAAGGGAACCCTCCTGCACTGTTGGTGGAAATGTAAATTGATACAACCACTATGGAGAACAGTATGGAGGTTCCTTAAAAATCTAAAAATAGAAATACCATATGACCCAGCAATTCCACTACTGGGCATATACCATGAGAAAACCATAATTAAAAAAAGAGACATGCACAACAATGTTCATTGCAGCTCTATTTACAATAGCCAGGACATGGAACCAACATAAATGTCCACTGACAGATGAATGGATAAAGAAGATGTGGTACATATATACAATGGAATATTACTCAGCCATAAAAAGAAATGAAATTGAGTTATTTGTAGTGAGGTGAATGGACCTAGAGTCTGTCATACAGAGTGAAGTAAGTCAGAAAGAGAAAAACAAATACCATACGCTAACAAGTATATACAGAATCTAAAAAAAAAAAAGAAAAAGAAAAAGAATGGTACTGATGAACCTAGTTGAAGGGCAGGAATAAAGACGTAGGCATAGAGAATGGACTTGAGGACATGGGGTGGGAGGGGGAAGCTGGGGCAAACTGAGAGTAGCATTGACATACATGCACTACCGAATGTAAAATAGCTAGTGGGAAGAAGTAGCATGGCACAGGGAGATCAGCTCGGTGTTTTGCGATGACCTAGAGGAGTGGGATAGGGAGGGTGGGAGGGAGACTTAAGCGAGAGGGGATAACAGAAACTAACATAGTATTGTGAAGAAATTTTACTCCAATAAAGATCTATTAAGAAAAAAAAAGAATTCTTCCTCTCTCTCATTCTCTCTTGCTCCCTCACCACAACAACACACATGTGAATAATCACACACAAATACACAAACATACAAGCTAAACTGGAGAAGACAATTCAGCATAAATGTAACAAAGCAATATTTTTCTATGAAATACAGTTTATTTAGTAATAGATACATATTTTAAAGTAAAATTTATAATAAAATTTAATTAAAAATTTCAAAGCATTATAAAGGTAATACAATATCAAAGGAAAATTTTTTCCATAAACTATGATACAATCCAATAGATAATAATGAATCAAAATGGGCATGATGAATTTCATTTATTTACCTCAGTTTACTATAAGGTTAGTATTTGTGAAGACATTTAAAAATTTCTCATGCAAAGGAAACCTGGAGATAGTGACAATAGAAGAGGAAGATATAGCCAACAGCCCTAAATATTCTTTAGCAGAGGCCATAGGATAAGTATATTCCACAGCACAATGGGCAACAGAGGCTGTAACCATAGCCACAATAACCACAGTCACAGCCACAGCCCAGGCAACTGTAACCATAACTCAGACACCATAATCGTTGCCATAGTAACACATGGTGTTGGGAGTGGGAGGTTCAATTGAAGAACAAAAAGTAGGTATCTTTAGTCTGAATGTCACCGTCTGCAAAGTGCCTTTTATACCCACTCAGTTATGGGTGGGGAAAACCACAGGCAATGTAGCATGCTGTATCTCACTAATTTACTTCAGACATCATAAATATCTTGATTTAGTGTCAAAATGAGTCCCTCATAACTGAGATGATTTGCCCCTACTCCAGGATTCCATGGTCAATTTATGGACCTTTAAAATGGAACTCTTGTTCTATTTTAAATGCTATGTCTCACTCATATTTATTTAATTGAATAAATATGACCTGATTACATGGCATGATGTAAAATATGAAAATAAATATCCTATTTTTTGTTTTGTTTTCACTCCTCCATAAGAAGAAGGGTTTAAAAATAAATCTTGTCTAGAGAAACATGTTTCCTGAATCTTGCTTATGAAAGATCGATATAATATATATTCATAAACTCTTGTAAAACACTTCCTTCTAATTCAATATAACTAGTTATTGGTTATGTTGCTGGCAATAAGGTGGCAAGTTACTATGGTATATAAACGTATTTGGCATTTATTTATGAACTTCTCCTTTAGTATGTATTACTTTGGTCTTTCCAGAAAATGTATGACTGTTTTACGGGCAAAAACTGTGTATATTTTATGCTTCCTTTTGTTATCATATATGAAGGTGCTGTAGATGTATCTGTAAAACATACCAAGGTTAAGTTTGGTGCTCCATCTTCAACTCCTATATCTTTTCAGCTAGGGCTCATTTTTGCTTTTACAAATGCCCTAGATTTGCAGTAGGGAATGTCTTGAAAAAGTGTGTGGACAGTATCAGAGAAGTCAAGAGATTCATGCACTCATTCTTCATTCCTTCAATTTTCAGCTGATGGGTGAAGTATTGATGGAAATAGGAAGCCCCAATCATGGACAGAGTAAACTAGCACAGAGCAGAAACTATTTCTCTTTTTTTTTTCCTTTTTAGTTTTAAATATATAATGAATTTTATTAAAATAGAATCTACTTAAAACAAATTAGATCTATTTAAGAGTACAGTTAAATGAGTTTTGACAAAGATATTAATATAAATTTTGTATTTTCAATCAAAATATAGCTATTAGGAAATTTCATAATGGGGAGAGAAGCTTCCTCTCTGATTTTATAGTTGCTGAACCCAAATTTCCTCTGACCCCACAAACACTGACAGTTATGTAGTTTGTTATCTTCAAACATTGAAAGTAGTCATGTTTGTATGGATATGATGAAAAACCCAGCTTTCCCTCATGCTTCTAGTTTAGATTATATTAAACTTCAGGGAGAAATAGGTTTTCAGCCTCTTTCAACCAGTCAATTTTTCTTTCTTTGTTAGTAACTGTGTGTCAACCATTTTTAAGACATATTACATAATGTCTATTATTGTTCCTGTGTCTCCTTTTCTCACTGGCTTTCTCATGCATGACATAAGATGCTAGAAGTTGTGCAAGGACATTAGTAAAACTTCCAGTATTACAAAAGAAAAATAAAATGTTTATTTTCTTTTTAAATTGGAAAATAAATCATTATTTTTCTTCACTGTGCCAAATGTATCTCTGACATTATTGAAACATTGTACGTTTCTTCAAATAATTAAGATAGATTTTCAGGCTTCAAAATGATGCTTGGGAACTATGTTTGTCAACTAGAATTTCTTTTTTTTTCTTTTCAATTAGAATTTCTTTTTTTTTCTTTTTAAAATTTTTATTGGAGTATAGTTGATTTACAATGTTGTGTTAACTTCAGCTATACAGCAGAGTGAATCAGTTATACATCATATACATACATTCACTCCTTTTTTTTTTTTTTAAGATTCTTTTCCAGGGCTGGAGCTTGAGGCGCGCAGGGCCGGAGACGGTGCAGACCCGGGACCCGGAGCAGCTCGGAGGCGGTGAATAATAGCTCTTCAAGTCTGCAATAAAAAATGGCGTCCAATAAAACTACATTGCAAAAAATGGGAAAGAAACAGAATGGAAAAAGTAAAAAAGTCGAAGAGGCAGAACCTGAAGAATTTGTGGTAGAAAAAGTACTGGACCGACGTGTAGTGAATGGGAAGGTGGAGTATTTCCTGAAGTGGAAGGGATTTACAGACAATACTTGGGAACCCGAAGAAAATTTAGATTGTCCAGAGTTAATTGAAGCATTTCTTAATTCTCAAAAAGCTGGTAAAGAAAAAGATGGAACAAAAAGAAAATCTTTATCTGACAGTGAATCTGATGATAGCAAATCAAAGAAGAAAAGAGATGCTGCTGATAAACCAAGAGGTTTTGCCAGAGGTCTTGACCCAGAGCGAATAATTGGTGCCACAGACAGCAGTGGAGAATTAATGTTTCTCATGAAATGGAAAGATTCAGATGAGGCGGACTTGGTGCTGGCAAAAGAGGCAAATATGAAGTGTCCTCAAATTGTAATTGCTTTTTATGAGGAGAGACTAACTTGGCATTCTTGTCCAGAAGATGAAGCTCAATAATTGTTTGCATTGCTTTTTATATATATTTATATATATATATAAAATCTGGGTCTTGGTTTTTTGATTTATTAGTGTGAAGAAATAACTACATTCTAATGAAAATCCAGTTTGATATGTTCGTTTTGAAGTAGTATTGGGGAAGTTGTTGGGTTTTGGGGGGTTTTTTTGGGGGTTTTGTTTTTGTTTTTTTTGCATCTGTAGCACTGGTTACTTTGAATAAATAAAAGCTTTCTGTAGTTGCTTCCTTTAGCAGAAAAGAACATTTGATACCATGGTATATTATTTCCTCTGCATTAGAGAACAGCTTTTCTAAATGTTGGGGAAAATCTCCATAGTCATTACTCAATCAGAATTTAGAATTTGCATTTAACTCTTATATGCCTAAGGACCATTCTGGGTTTTCTGTATGTGTATACATAAAATACATATGTAAATGGTTTGGGGGTTTTTTGGTTATTGTTTAAACACATTTACCAAAACAAAAACAGCCTTTCACAACCATGGATGAGCCCACGTTTCTGGGATTCTGTCATTTTGCGCAATAAAAGAAATCACTTCAACTTAAATTGAAAATTTAAGTCTTAACCTTTCAAATAATTTTGTAATTAATGAGACAAATTAAACCATTTAAATTGGGTAATTTTTTAAAGCAGCCCTATCAGAATCTGCATCCATATCTACCATCATATAAATGCAGTTTTATATGTAAAACCCCCCCGAAAGGAAAAGTTTATCTCTGTCAACCCAAATGAAAAAAATAAAACAATTCTGGTGTGTTTTAATTAGCCAAGCAAGACTTAGTTAAATGGACATTTAAAGCTTCCTTTTGGAAAACCATTCTTTTATAAGAAGTTGAAATCTGTGTGCTGTATTTACTGAAAGACTGATACATGGAATGTCTCAGACTTGTTAATGGAAACCTAATCAGGTGGTTAGAGATGTTGGCAGTTTAGGATCTGCAGGAATAAATGAGTGAACAAAGTTTTCTAATCTAAACTTGACCTGCATGTTTTTTCAAACTTTACCCCAGCCCATTCCTTAAATGTAGGCTCAGTCTTCTCAGTATTTTGGGTTACTGGTTCAGCAGAAGCCAGGAAAAACAATAACTTTGTAGTAATCAGAATGTTATTCAACTGTATATTGTTTACTTTATTGTAAATACTGGTGAACAGTGGTCAATAAATAGTTTTATATTCCTTTAAAAAAAAAAAAAGATTCTTTTCCAATATAGGCCATAACAGAGTAATGTAGAGTTCCCTGTGCTATACATCAGGTTACTATTAGTTATCTATTTTACATACAGTAGTGTGTATATATCAATCACAATCTTCCAATTTATCCCTCCCCCCATACCCTGGTATTATAAGTTTGTTTTCTACATCTGTGAATATACTTCTGTTTTGTAAATATGTTCATTTGTACCCTTTATTTTTAGATTCCAGATATAAGTGATATCATATGATATTTGTCTTTCTCTGGCTTACTTGACTCGCCTAGTCCACCTAGAGATGGACTCTCTAGGTCTATCTATGTTGCTGCAAATGGCATTATTTTGTTCTTTTTTATGGATGAGTAATATTCCATTTATATATGTACCACACCTTCTTTCAATGGTAGTATTCACTTTTCAAATATAATGATGCCTAAACAGCTTTGGGGTAAAATATAATAATTTCTTAAAAATGTAATAGAAAGCCCATTTAATCAAAATCATCTTTTGCCTGATACCATATTTCATAAAATCCTGTTTTTTCAACAAATGCTTCAGAGGGTGTGGAGAAAAGGGAACCCTCTTGCACTGCTGGTGGGAATGTAAATTGATACAGCCACTATGGAGAACAGTATGGAGGTTCCTTAAAAAAACTGAAAATAGAACTACCATATGACCCAGCAATCCCACTCCAGGGCATATACCCAGAGAAAACCATAATTCAAAAAGACACATGCACCCCAATGTTCATTGCAGCATTATTTACAATAGCCAGCTCATGGAATCAACCTAAATGCCCATCGACAGATGAATGGATAAAGAAGATGTGATACATACATACAATGGAATATTACTCAGTCATAAAAAGGAATGAACTTGGGTCATTTGTAGAGATGTGGATGGACCTAGAGACTGTCATACAGAGTGAAGTAAGTCAGAAAGGGAAAAACAAATAATGTATATTAATGCATATATGTGGAATCTAGAAAAATGCTTCAGATGAACCAGTTTGCAAGGCAGAAATAGAGACATGGATGTAGAGAATAAATGTATAGACACCAAGCGGGTAAGGAGGAGATGAATTGGGAGATTGGGATTGACATATATACACTAATATGTATAAAATAGATAACTAATAAGAACATGCTGTATAAAAATAAATAAAATAAAGTGAAAAAAATCCTGTTTTATTTATTTATTTATTTATTTCCCAATGTCATTAGGCTTCTTAAGAAAAAATAGAATAAGTGGACACATTCATTTTGGGGATTTCAAAGGAAAAATATGGAACCTCAAAAATATGGAGCAGTGGTATAAGAGGGAGGCGGTGACTCAGTGCACTGAAGACTGTCCTGCTGAGGTGGTGAACAGTGGGTAGATTCTTCCTGGAGAGTCTGAACACCAACCATCAGGCAGTGAGTCAGCAGCCATCAGACACAGGATGCTTTGTGAACTATTTTGTGAATGACATGCAGAGTATAAACAGAAACATCTGAGGTCAGAGGAACAAATTATCTCTTTTCTGAGGCACAGTTTTTAGTAATTCAGCCAAAACTAAGGTATCAAGAAATAGGCAACGGCTGGTGTTGTTAAATATGGTGATAGAAGAAAGGACAATTTTGGTCAGCAAAGTGTCATTTTAAAATGTAGCATATGAATGTAAATCGGTAGTATGATCAGATATAGCAGTGGCCACTGAATCACATGAAAGCCCAGATTACATATAGCCTTAGACAGAAAGACCTGATGTTCAGATCTTTGACTTTTTAGCTACATCAAAACCTTAGGAGACATCCCAAGTCAATGTTGGTTCTTTATCTGTCTCTTTTCACTGTTTATCTCTCATGTCTCTAACCTTCTCTGTCTCTGTTCCTCTTTCACATACTAGACACACACATAAATTTAAAAAAGGAAAAATGATGGAGAGAAATTAATATAAATGTAATTAAACAATATTTACATGGATAGACAGTTTAATAAACATGAACTTTATTTTCTCACATGAATTATATGAAATAAACATTGCTGAGGAAAAATAATGTTAATAAAAATAAAAGCAAAACTTTTCTATAAATTATAAGGCATTCTGTTCATTTAGGTTAATCAAAATTGGGCATGCTGAATCTGTATTACTTTTTTTCCCACGGGTTAGGAATGAAGTTGGCATGTCTGATGTTAAATATGGAGGTTGGGTTAGGGAACACGAGAGGAGGTGTCTAATGAGTTGAACTGTTCTGAAAGGCATAGATAGAACCCATAGGACCAGAATATTATGCTGTAGGATGAGCAGCTCATAACCAGAGACCAGGCACCATTATGACTCATGGTGACAGAAACAAAAGATTCCATCAAGCAGCAGGAAATCTGTCCTCGGATTGCATATCAGCAACTGCATGGTTCAGGGTCTTTTATTTTTTTTTAATTGAAGTATAATTTCTGTACAATATTATATAACTTAGAGGTATACAATATAATGATTCACAATTTTTAAAGGTTAACTCCATTTATAGTTATTATAAAATATTTGCTATATTCCTTGTGTTGTACAATATAACCTTGTAGCTCATTTTATACCTAATAGTTTGTACCTCTTAACCCCTACCTCTATGTTGCTCATTTCCCCTTCCCTCTCCCCACTGGTAACCACTAGTTTGTTTACTATATCTGTGAGTCCACTTCTTTTTTGTTATATTCACTACTTTGTTGTATTTTTTAGACTCCACATATAAGTGATATCATACAGTATTTGTCTTTCTCTGTCTGACTTATTTCACTTAGTGTAATACCCTCCAAGTCCATCCATGTTGTTGCAAATGGCAAATTTTCATATTTTCTATGACTGAATCATATTCCATTATATATATATATATATATATATATATACACACACACACACACACACACACGTATGTATATGTACATATGTATATATCACATCTTCTTTATCCTTTCATCTATTGATGGACACTTCCATATCTTATATTACTTCTATTATTGTGACTTTGCCTTTTCATATGAAAGTGCTATTTTCCATTGTTTATTGTTGGGGTCAAGGGGATGGTGGAAATTTGAAGTGAGTTGGAAAATGAATTTTTGTGACTTCAAAGGAAAACCTGGAATTACAAATTAAGAATCAAATGATATAACAGGATTATAAAATATAACTACGTGTACATCTGTAAATATAAAATATAAAGTGAGTCTCTGTGCTAAATCATTTTGTGTTGAGATGATATCAATGAACCTCTCTTGGAGGAATGATTTACAGTAGAATATCAGACAGATACACCAGTTACTGTCCATAAGCCTGCTTGTATCAGCTCAGGGAAAGTATTCTGCTTATGTCTGCATTTAGTGGCAGCATGTTGGTAGATTTATGTCAGAAACAGTAAGAGAATTTACACTGTAGAAATCTGTAAACACCATGAGTCAGGACATTTTTTTCCTCCTGAGAATGGTTTATCAACACACCACAGCACCATACCTAAACTTAGAAGATTTTTGATAGTTGTGGTGGGGAAAAGAGCCACTGAGTCAAAAGCATAAACATGTAGAGCACAAAGCTAAGAATCTAGACTGATAATACAGAGGGAGCAGTGACTAAAAAATAACAAGGAAGCTTAAATTTTATATGAACCGATGTCCCATCCTTGTCTTTATGGCATCGTTGTCATCTCAGGATGCACCAGAGGCAAGTGTTCATTCTTTCTCTCATATTTTCTTTTTCCACAGGTGTATTAGTCAGAGCCAGGAGAAGCTCTGGCTCACCTTTTGCCCTGGTTGTAGCCCCTTCATCTACAGCCCCACCTCCCGTCAAGGTGATAGCTACTAGCACACACTGGGGAAAGATGTTAACCCACACTCACTTCATATCCAGCTTTCCCACCAAAGCCACTGGGCACACACAAACTGTATAAGGACACATCCACACAAGGACACATCTTCAAGACTTTGAAAGGTAGCTATTTCACCTAATTTTATAGAGTCAGAGAGAGTTAAGCAATGTGAGAAAACAGAGGAATTTGTTTCAAATAAAAGAACAACAACAACAACAACAAAGAAACACTAATGAAACAGAGATAAATAATTCACAGATAAGAGTTCAAAGTATTAGTAATAAGACCCGAACTAGGGAAAATAATACATGAACACAGTGAGAGTTTTAACAAGGAACTAGAAAATATAAAAAAGAACCAGTGAGAACTGAAGAATACAATAACTGAAATGAAAAACACACTACAAGTAAATAACAGAAGACTAAGGAATACTTAAGAACACATAAATGATCTGGAAGAGAGAATAAGGGGAATAACCCAATCAAAACAGAAAAAAAGGAAAACAAATTAAAAAATAAAAACAATACATCAAACATACTAATATACACATTATGTGGATCCCAGAAGGAGAAGAGAGAGAGAAACCAGAGAAAATGAATTTGATGAAATTATGGCTGAAAAATAAACATGAAGAAACAGATATCCAGGTACAGGTAGCACAGAGTCCCAAACAAAATAAACCCAAAGAGACCCAGATGAAGACATATCATAATTAAATGGCAAAAGTTAAAGAGAGAATTCTAAAGATGACAGGATGAAAACAAAGAGTTCCATACAAGGGAGCGCTGACATGGCTGTCAGTTGTCAGTTTCTGATCTTTCTGCAGAAACTTTGCAGACCAGAACTGAGTGTTATGATATATTTAAAGTGCTGAAAGGGAAAAAATTACAACCTAGGATACTCTACCCAGAAAGATTATTATTCAGAATTGAAAGAGAGATAAAGAACTTCTCAGACAAGCAAAATCTAAAGGAGTTCATCAGTACTACACCAACCCTAAAACAGATGATAAAAATATATTTCATGCAAATGGAAACAAAAGAAGGCTGGAGTAGAAATACTCATATCAGATAAAACAGACTAAAACAAAGTCTGTAACACCAGACAAAAAGCGGCCATTATTTAATGATAAAATAATCAATACAAGAAGTGGCTATACCATTGGTTAACATATATGCACCTAATATAGGAGCAACTAAATATATAAAGCAAATATTAAAAGAGATAAAGGGAAAAATTGACAAAAATACAGTAAAAGTATGGGACTATAAGACTCCACTTACATCAATGGATAGATCAGCCAGACAAAAAATCAATAAGGAAACAATTGTCTTAAATGACACATTAGACCAGTTGGATTAATAGATATCAACAGGACAGAACTCTGAGGTCACAGGTGAATTACACTTTATCTAAGTTAATGAGATAAATTCAGGGAATGTATAGGTTAGATGGTAGGTCAACAACAGACCACACTAAACTTCCTTGATATAGGGCAATCTTAGTCCAAGGGAAAGGTACAGAACATATGGGGTTCAGAAGTGGTGAATCCTGACATCCTGGTATAGTGGATGAGTGTCTTCTATGGCATCCTCAATAATAGTATCCAAAGTAAGAGCCATAGCAAGAGCTGCATCCATAGCCACAATCACAGAGAGTGTGGAAGCCATATCCATAGCCACAGTTCAGTCTGTGGAAGCCACAGCCCTAGCAGGAGCCATAGCCACAGCCCAGGCCTCCATAGCCACAGCATCCATAGCTGTGGCTCCCATAGTAGTTTCCGTAGTAGCCACACATGGTATTGGTTGTTCCACTTTGGGTAGGAAGTGATGTAGATTACTTCAGTCTGGACATTTCTCCTTGCAGAGAGCCTTTTATATTCCCTAGGTGTGGGTTGGCTAATTTTATAACTAATGTAATTAGTGTGTTGTTTCAAGACTGGAGCATAATTCCTTAAGGCATTAAGGAGATTTGCTTTAACCAACTGAGGCCTTTTAATAAGATGGTACAGTCACACTTACAAAACTATCTTATGTAACAAACCTTCACTTTAACATTCTCTAACCAGATATCACATAAGCAAGGAGCATTTTCAATTGTTTCATTTGAATTTCAGTTGATCACAAATAATTCTTTTTTGTTCTTGACCTCCCCAAACTGTAAACCCCTCCATAAGATAGTTTCAACTCTTATTCCAGCCCAGTCAAAGAGTGGTGTCTTCCTTATGTAATGGTGATGAGATTAAAGAACAGAATAAAGTGAAGGTTTAAGTATAGCATAAAGGTAATTTAGGAGATCCTCTGTATTTTAATAAGCTCACCCTTAATTATCAGTGGTGTGAGGACACAAAATATTTATTATTCTGATTTCATCTGCCTTGATAAGAAATTTAAAAAAGGGAACAGGATCTTAATATAATCAAACTGATAAATGAAACAATGTTTTATTCATTCAAAATGTTTTACTTTCTATGTATGTGTCATGTAGGTATATTTTTATTAACAAAATATTTAAACACATTATTATGGCAAAATGTTATTCAGTATCCTTCTTGAAAGAGGCAAGACATTTACTATTTATCATTAGTAAATAGATTTTGATGACATCAATGTAAATTTTTCCATAAAGGAAATAGAATTTTCACTCTCAAAATATTATACAAATATTATTATTTTCTGTCCAAACTTGACCAAATCTAATCTTTGACTACTATGAGTCATGTGGCTATTTTAGTTACTGATGTAGCAAAACAGATAAGGCATAGCTAATGTTTTTTTCCAATAAGCATCTGTGTAAAACTATTTTCATGTGCAGCACCAAGAATTACCACGATCTACGTTGATCTAATGTAAGTCTCATTTTAGAAAAATTCAATGTTTGACTCAGGTCACTGGCAAAAACAGTAGCACTACTACTATCAAATATTCTATTTTCTACTGCAATTTTCTCTTTTCTGATAGTATATATTGAAACACGTGCCTCTAGACAGATATAATTCCACCCCTACAGCAGGTATTCAGACTTATCCTTTTCACTCACAGATAAAAATCTCTATATGCAGCTCGTTGATACGCCTGACTGTCCTATATTCCCAGAGTAAAGATCTCCTCATTTTGAGGTTTGTCTCAGTGAGTCTTTAGGTTGTGTCTAACTCTGGTTGTCTCCTGGCAGAACCCCTGTCACCAGAAGATGGTGACTAGGATGGACTAACATCATGTAAAACACATGTCTGGCCCACGTGAATGAAGACTAATATGGTCTCAATCTTGGTATTTTAGGAGACTTTCAATGAAGTTCCTGGTGATGATTTGTCATCTTTATTCTGATCATTTACTAATATTCTTAATTAAGTATTATTTATTAATAATACTTTTAAAATCCAATAAAACATAAAGAAACAATAGCTATTATTCTTTTATACCCACAGCCATAGCCAGAGCCATATCCACAGTCCTCATAGGAGTTCCTATAATAGTTGCAACACATGTAGCAGAAGGTGAAGTTTCAATTGAGATACAGAAGGACGCTTCTGAAATTTTAATGTCACCCACTACCCTGGAAACCTTATATACTGATGGAAAGGGCCAGAGTACAGCATCAATTTTGTCATTTATGCAATAAATATTTATTTAATACCTAATATGTGCCTATCAATCCTGTCAGTTGACAATGATAGGACTTTGTCTTTCATAGCTATAGCATCGGCTTCATATCAAACCATGTTTGCTTGTTGTCAACCAGGCACTGTTTTAAGCCAATTATAAGTTGATAAGGAAAGTTTCTTCAATTATCTAATCATCTGAACACATGATTCCAAAAAATATATTTTATGTAGCAAGACTCTGGGAAGGGCAGGGAAGTTTATGTTTTGAATGCAGCTATTAAAATGAGTTTGACTAATTACTTTTACTAGTTTACTTAAGAACACAATGCTGCTCTATACAGAAACTGCTCAACATTGTAGTTACAGAGTGCCTATGAATTCGAATACCCATGAATATAATATTCTGATAATATATTACCCTAGAACCGTTCCTCAATAAATTTTTATCAACTCTATGTTGTCATTTAGTTCAAACCAGAAGAACAACAAAAATATAATATCTTTTACAGCAGTGGTCCCCAATCTTTTTGACACCAGGGACCAGGCTTGTGGAAGACAATTTTTCCATGGACCGGGGTCGGGGGTGGCTAATACTTTTGGGATGATTCAAACACATTACATTTATCGTGCACTTTACTTCTATTATTATTACATTGTAATATGTAATGAAATAATTATACAACTCACCATAGTGCTGACAGGAGGCGGAGCTCAGGTGGTAATGCGAGCGATGGGAAAAAGCTGTAAATACAGATGAAGTTTCACTCGTTTGCCAGCACTCACCTCCTGCTCTGCGGTCCGGTTCCAAACAGGCCGCTGGCTGGGGACGCCTGCTTTACAATAACTGTTGTATATTTTGTCAGTCACAAATTTCCTTCAGACATTTTAATCTATTTGATCCCAATGAATGCGAATATAATATGGAAATTGAGATACAAAGTGGTTAGTAAACTTACTAAAAGTCCACATCTACTACATTACAAAGATCAAGCATTTGTTCTTCTTTGTTATGCTACATAAAGTGTTCCTTTCCAATCATTGAAGGCATGAACACTTGGTGTAATAAGGAGCTTATCATTTATTATGATGACCTATTTCATTGTGAAATTACTCTGTTACAAAATTCGCACGTGTCAGAGCCTCTCACTATTTCAATATCACTTAGGGTCCTAAATGAGTTTTATTTCAATATTTTGTTCATAAGCCATTTTCATCAAGTATGGCTGATAGCACCTCTCACCCTCTCACTTTTACTCCAAAGTGATCTATCCTTGATGTCTCCTAGTCTCTACTGATATGCAGATATGACATCCAGGTCATCAAGTCAACTATACCTCTTACCAGATACATTAGAGAACAGCAGGGGAAACCTCATAAATTACCACAAAAATAGCAGCTCAGGACAACACTCATTTAGGCCTGCAGGGTCTTAGTGGATTAGGAATCTAAGCACAGCCTAACTGGGATCTCTTCTCAAGGTCTTACAATATTGCAATCAAGGTATCAGCCAGGACACCTGCAAAGTATCTTTTCTGTATAAATTAACTGAGTTTCCAGATTTGCAAGTATGACCCAGATTTTGCATGAAACATACTAAAAATTTGTTTTTTTAAATCTGAAATTCAAATTTATCCATCTCGAGTTTTCTTTGCCAACTCCAAATATAATTATAATCACAGACGTGACATCCCATCACCTTTGCCAAGGTTAGAGGCAAGTTACAGGTCCTTCTCACACTGAAGGGAAGGGGATCAGACAGTGGTGTATGTCATTGGGGTCATCTTAGAATTCTACTTACTCACATCTGTGAATTTATTCCTTAAGCCCAACTAGTGGTTATATTTCCTTCAGGATGGATGATAGCTATTGCAATAAGATTCCAGCACATGGATATTTTCTGAAATGTATTTCCTCCTCCCCTGCCCCCAAAGCTATTCCTGTCCTTTGTATGATTGACCAACTCTTATTCATCTTCCCTATTTCAGCTACAAGTTGGTCTCTTTTCAGAAAGATTCCTGGCCCTTCTCTCTACTTCTTCTTAGTCCTGGTCTCTCTTCTGATTCCTTTCTCTGTATTTCCCAAATAACTTTATGTATAATTATATTATAGTAATATTTTGATCTTTGTAGCTTGTGGGTTTTTTTTATTGTCTTTCCCACACTTTTAGAAAGCAGGGATGAATGCTTTCGTTCTCATTCTGTGTATATAATGAAATGTCCTCTATTAAGAGGTAAGTGTTTGATGAATGAGATTACTAATTATCTAATTCATAAGAAATGATTCTATTCCTTCAAGAGTAACAATCAATCTATCCATCCAACGTCTTTTGCCCTTCTTCTTCTCAAGACTGATATTTCTTTCAAGTTTCAAGGGATTCTAGGAACAGTCAATTTATTTAACCACAGGTGGTTGAATGTTGACTTCAGTTCTTGTAGTCTTTTACAGCCCACATGAAGACGGGATTTCTAAAGCCAAAACCTATTGTAACTGGCCTCTCCTCCCAGATATAGAAACATAAATGTTTTCAGTTCTATATTTTCCTGGTATCAGCATCATCATCTTTACTCAGGCTCCAAAACTCAAATTCATTTATAACTTGTAGTATCCTAGAACAGGGTGGGACAGGATTGGATATGTAAGATGAGTTAATTTCACCCTTCTCCCTGAGTTGGTAATTTTCCCCCAAAATAATTCTAGTAGTGGGTGATCTTGCCTGGATTTAGATACACCCAGCGATAAAGCACTGAATAAGGGAGTCATGCTTATTTCAGATGGTGTCACATATTTGAAAGAGCTCTTGTGTTCAGAATTTTTTGTGTCATTATCACACTTTCACCCAACTTATTTAGTGTCTCTAGAAAGGCACAGAACACATCTGCAATCCTAGTCTTACTAATTTTGCAATACCAGTCTTTCAGATATATAATTGTGTATACCGCTCTGAATACCCCAAAATTCTATGTGCCAAGAAGAAATACTTTTTTAGAAATTATCTTCTCTATATTTCCCCCTTCTCCTTCACTACTGATGCCTAAGATCTTATAGGTTTTACCTTCACAATGTTCCTCCTGCTCATCTACTCTTTTTAATTATCTATGCCACCACCTATATCCAGGACCATTTAGCCAGTCTCCAGGTTATTTATACACCTAAATATTGAGCCTTCTGTTCCTCCTCTTCCAACTTACTTTTTTCATCATTAACATTTTTCCAATAATTTTTTTCTGAGGCAATTGTCTGTGTGTGTTTGTATGTGTGTGCATGTGTTGATGAGTACATGAGTGTGGATTAATATTAAAAGAAAGAAATGGATAGACCCAGGATCATGACACACAAATGCTTCCAAACAGACCCTTAAGTAAAATGAATTAAGACCACCAGTCTCAGCTAATAAAGAGCCATTATTCTGGGGGTGAAATTCAAGATATGTAACTTTCACTATGTCATGGATACTGACAAGTCAGAGTGGAAGCCAGACATACACAATTATAATGAACAGCTGAGCATTTGTCCTGCCAGCCTCTGAAGAAGACACAGAAATAGGAGACAAAAATATAAATCAGTAGCATGTCTGACATAAAAGATACACAAACTTGCTAAGACCAATAAAATATATTTATTTGGAAATAATCACAATATAGAAACATAGACTAAGAGAGCAGTGAGTTTACACTTGGAATATGACCTAAATGAGATCTTCAAATTTCCAAGAACATTATGGAGTAACTCAGGCTCCCTCAATTACAAATAGAACTTTCAAGAAGACAATCAGTTTCTGAAAGCCTCTTACTCTTCTCAATTCAGTGGGATCTGGTGTGATTATGAGACATTGAGACAGAAATGATCTTGGAATGATGATTTTAGAAGAAAAGATGCATTAGAGTTATATTCTAGCTGCAAGAAGAATGACATCCATATAAAATGACAATTATCCAGAGTAGGCAGAGCCATAACCAGATCTCTATCCACAGACAATGAGACAGCCACATACAGAACAGTAGCCACAGCCATAGCTACAGCTACCACATGAATTTCTGTAGTAGTTGCAACACATGGTGTCTAGAGGTGGGGATTCAGTAGTTCAGTAGAGAAGCAAGAGGAGGTTTCTGGAGTCTGAATGTTATCTGCTGCTCTGAACATTTATATACTAACAAAAATGGGTGAAGCACACAACCCAGACTCTGTGGCTTCATTGCCACAGCAATTTTCATTTTTATATAGCTCATGATTCTCAAAGCCAACAAATTTTTCAGTAGTTCTGTTCAGAGTTTGGTCTTAGCTAATCAAGAGAATTGTAAAAAACAGATGCAACCCACAAATTGAACAAGTCTGTCTTATGGAGTGTGATCAAATCTAATTTAGATTTTCACTCCAGAGGGAGGTATTAACTCTTCTGTTCTTTCAGATACACATACATACGTATTGGGAGATGCTCCACCATCTCATATCTCAATATTGACAGGAAAGCATCTGGGTTGGAGGCGAGAGGCACAATTGCAGGGGCGTAAGGTGAGGCATTCTCAAGTTATATGTGCAAGAAAGTGGGTGGAGCCCACTCTTTGTCTGACTTACTTCAATTAGTATGTTAATCTCCAGGTTCAGTGAAGTCTCTTCAGGCTGACTGGTATAACTCATGTATCTCCCAGCCTTGTGTGATTTCTGGGGATTACTTAGCTACAGGTGTACAGTTGTTCTTGGTCCCTCCTCATGGAATTTCATTATAAACTTGAGTGTCTTAGGGTTCCATAAAGCAGAGACAAGAGTACACCTGTGTAAATATCTAGAGTTCTTTCCCTGCATAGCTCACCGTTCTTTATTACTCTGACTCAAAAATTACAAACACTCTTTGAAATCTGGTCTTTTTTTTTGCTCAAACTCTATTAAGCTCATGCTCTCCTGGAGTTCTCTTCCCTGAACTGTCGGCCTGAGAGAATTATAGGCAGAAAGCTAAAGTGATAGTAGGGCTTAAATAGTTTGTTTCCTTCTAGTATAAGGTACGGTCCTGAACTACCTCTTGTACAATGAACGATTTCTGAAAACAGTTTTTTTCAGATATTTTGTCCAGTTTAATATAATAGGAAGGCAAAACGAATACTAGTTACTCTGATGTAGATGGAAGATAAAGTTTCTCTTCTATGCACATTTTAAAATAAAAAGATAGATTTCTATTTTTTTAAAATCACATTACATTTTAAGTGAAAAAGCAAGTTGAATAACAATGTAGATATTTTTTCTTTTGCCCAGCCCTGAACCGAGATGGCAGAGTAGAAGGATGTGCTCTCAATCTCTCTTGTGAGACACCAGAATAACAACTAGCAATCAATGGCAGAAAGACACTGGAACCCACCAAAACAGATACCCCACATCCAAGGACAAAGGAGAAGCCACAATGAGATGATAGGAGGGGCACAATCACAGTAAAGTCAAATCCCATAACTGCTTGGTGGGTGACTCACAGACTGGAGAACACTTATACCACAGTAGTCCAACCACTGGAGTGAAGATTCTGAGCCCCACATCAGGCTTCCTAACCTGGGGGTCCAGCAACGGGAGGAGGAATTCCTAGAGAATCAGACTTTGAAGGCTAGTAGGGTTTGATTGCAGGACTTTGACAGGACTGGGGGAAACAGAGACTCCACTCTTGCAGGTCACACCCAAAGTAGTGTGCACTTCAGGACCCAGGGGAAGGAGCAGTGGCCCCAGGGGAGACTGAACCAGAGCTACCTGCTGGTGTTGGAGGGTCTCCTGCAGAGGAGGGGAAGGGCTGTGGCTCACCATGGGGATAAGGACATTGGCAGCAGAAGTTCTGGGAAATACACCTTGGCGTGAGCACTCCCAGAGTCTGACATTTTCACAACCAAAGAGCCCAGGTAAGCTCCAGTGTTGGGTTGCCTCAGGCCAAACAACCAAAAGGGAGGGGGAACCCAGCCCCACCCATCAGCAGTCAAGTGGATTAAAGTTTTACTGAGCTCTGCCCAACAGAGCAACTGTCAGCTCTACCCACCACCAGCCCCTCCCATCAGGAAACTTGCACAAGCCTCTTAGATAGCCTCATCCACCAGAGGGCAGACAGCAGAAGCAAGAAGAACTACAATCCTGCAGCCAGTGGAACAAAAACCATATTCACAGAGAGATAGACAAGATGAAAAGGCAGAGGGCTATGTACCAGATGAAGGAACAAGATAAAAGCCCAGAAAAACAACTAAATGAAGAGGAGATAGGTAACTTTCCAGAAAAAGAATTCAGAATAATGATAGTGAAGATGACCCAGGACCTTGGAAAGAGAATGGAGGCAAATATCGAGAAGATGTAAGAAATGTTTAACAAAGACCTAGAAGAATTAAAGAACAAACAAACAGAGATGAACAATACAATAAATGAAATGAAAACTACACTAGAAGGAATCAATAGCAGAGTAACTGAGGCAGAAGAACAGATAAGTGACCTGGAAGACAGAATGGTGGAATTCACTGCTGCAGAACAGAATAAAGAAAAAAGAATGAGGAGAAATGAAGACAGCCTAGAGACCTCTGGGACAACATTAAGTGCAAAAACATTTGCATTATAGTGGTCCCAGAAGGAGAAGAGAGAGAGAAACAACCAGAGAAAATATTTGAAGAGATTATAGCCAAAAATTTCCCTCACATGGGAAAGGAAATAGCCACCCAAGTCCAGGAAGTGCAGCAAGTCCCATACAGGATAAACACAAGGAGAAACATGCCAAGACACATAGCAATCAAATTGGCAAAAATTAAAGACAAAGAAAAATTATTGAAAGCAGCAAGGGAAAAATGACAATTAATATACAAGGGAACTCTCATAAGGTTAACAGCTGATCTCTCAGCAGAAGCTCTACAAGCCAGAATGGAGTGGCATGATATACTTAAAGTGATGAAAGGGAAGAAACTATAAGCAAGATTACTCGTACTGGCAAGGATCACATTCAGATTCGATGGAGAAATAAAAAGATTTAAGAAAAGCAAAAGACAAGCTAAGAGAATTCAACACCACCAAACCAGCTCTACAACAAATGGTAAAGGACCTTCTCTAAGTGGGAAACACAAGAGAAGAAAATGACCTACAAAAACAAACCCAAAATAATTAAGAAAATGGTCATAGGAACATACATATCGATAATTATTTTAAACGTGAATTGATTAAGTGCTCCAACCAAAAGACACAGGCTTGCTGAGTGGATACAAAACAAGACCCATATATATACTGTCAACAAGAGAACCACTTTAGACCTAGGGTTGCTTAGAGACTGAAAGTGAGGGGATGGAAAAAGATATTCCATGCAAATGGAAATCAAAGGAAAGCTGGAGTAGCAATACTCATATCAGATAAAATAGACTTTAAAATAAAGAATGTTACAAAAGAAAAGAAAGGACACTACATAATGATCAAGGGATCGATCCAAGAAGAAGATATAACAATTATAAATATATATGCACCCAACATAGGAGCACCTCAATACATAAGGCAACTGCTAACAGCCACAAAAGAGGAAATTGACAGTAACACAGTAATAGTGGGGAACTTTAACACCTCACTTACACCAATGGACAGATCATCCAAAATGAAAATAAATAAGGAAACAGAAGCTTTAAATGACACAATAGACCAGATAGATTTAATTGCTATTTATAGGACATTCCATCCAAAAACAGCAGATTACACTCTCTTCTCAAGTACACACGGAACATTCTCCAGGATAGATCATATCTTGGGTCACAAATCAAGCCTCAGTAAATTTAAGAAAATTGAACTCATATCAAGCATCTTTTCTGACCACAATGCTATGAGATTAGAAATGAATTACAGGGGAAAATCTGTAAGAAATACAAACTCATGGAGGCTAAACAACACACTACTTAATAACCAAGAGGTCACTGAATGAATCAAAGAGGAAATCAAAAAATACCTAGACACAAATGACAATGCAAACATGATGATCCAAAACCTATGGGACACAGCAAAAGCAGTTCTAAGAGGGAAATTTATAGCTATACAAGCCTACCTCAAGAAACAAGAAAAATCTCAAATAAAGAATCTAACCTTACACCTGAAAGAACTAGAGAAAGAAGAACAAACAAAACCCAAAGTTAGCAGAAGGAAAGAAATCATAAAGATCAGAGCACAAATAAATGAAATAGAAACAAAGAAAACAATAGCAAGCATCAATAAAATGAAAAGCTGGTTCTTGGAGAAGATAAACAAAATTGATAAACCATTAGCCAGACTCATCAAGAAAAAGAGGGAGAGGTCTCAAATCAATACAATTAGAAATGAAAAAGGAGAAGTTACAACAGACACGGCAGAAATACAAAGCATCCTAAGAGACTACTACAAGCAACTCTATGCCAATAAAATGGGCAACCTGGAAGAAATGGACAAATTCTTAGAAAGGTATAACCTTCCAAGACTGAACCAGAAATAAATAGAAAATATGAACAGACCAATCACAAGTAATGAAATTGAAACTGTGATTAAACATCTTCCAACAAACCAAAGTCCAGGACCAGATGGCTTCACAGGCGAATTTTATCAAACATTTAGAGAAGAGCTAACACCCATTCTTCTCAAATTCTTCCAAAAAATTGCAGAGGAAGGAACACTCCCAAACTCATTCCATGAAGCTACCATAACCCTGATACCCAAACCAGACAAAGATACTACAAAAAAATAAAATTACAGACCAATACCACTCATGAATATAGATGCAAATATCCTCAACAAAATACTAGCAAACAGAATCCAACAACACATTAAAAGGATCACACATGATGATCATGTGGGATTTATCCCAGGGCTGCAAGAATTCTTCAATATACACAAATCAATCAATGTGATACACCATATTAACAAATTGAAAAATAAAAACCATATGATCATCTCAATAGATTCAGAAAATGCTTTTGACAAAATTCAGCACCCATTTATTATTATTATTATTTTTTTATTTTTTATTTTTTTTCTTTTTGCGGTACGCGGGCCTCTCACTGTTGTGGCCTCTCCCGTTGCGGAGCATAGGCTCCGGATGTGCAGGCCCAGTGGCCATGGCTCACGGGCCCAGCCGCTCCGCGGCATATGGGATCCTCCCAGACCGGGGCACGAACCCGTATCCCCTGCATCGGCAGGCGGACTCTCAACCACTGCGCCACCAGGGAGGCCCCAGCACCCATTTATGATAATAACTCTCAAGAAAGTGGACATAGAGGGAACGTACCTCAACATAATAAAGGCCATATATGACAAACCCACAGCAAACATCATTCTCAATGGTGAAAAACTGAAACCATTTCCACTAAGATCAGTAACAAGACGAGGATGTCCACTCTCAGCACTGTTATTCAACATAGTTTTGGAAGTCCTAGCCATGGTAATCAGAGAAGTAAAAGAAATAAAAGAAATCCAAATTGGAAAAGAAGAAGTAAAACTGTCACTGTTTGCAGATGACATGATATTATACATAGAGAATCCTAAAGATGCCACCAGAAAACTACTAGAGCTAATCAATGAATCTGGTAAATTTGCAGGACACAAAATTAATGCACAGAAATCTCTTACATTCCTATACACTAATGATGAAAAATCTGAAAGACAAATTAAGGAAACACTCCCATTTACCATTTCAACAAAAATAATAAAATATTTAGGAATAAACCTATCTAAGGAGACAAAAGACCTGTATGCAGAAAACTATGACACTAATGAAAGAAATTAAAGATGATACCAACGGATGGAGAGATATACCATGTCCTTGGATTGGAAGAATCAATATTGTGAAAATGGCCATACTACCCAAAGCAATCTACAGATTCAATGAAATCCCTATCAAATTACCAATGGCATTTTTTACGGAACTAGAACAAAAAATCTTAAAATTTGTATGGAGACACAAAAGACCCTGGATAGCCAAAGCAGTCTTGAGGGAAAAAAATGGAGCTGGAGGAATCAGACTCCTTGACGTCAGACTATACTACAAAGCTACAGTAATCAAGACAATATATTACTGGCACAAAAACAGAAACAGAGATCAATGGAACAAGATAGAAAGTCCAGAGATAAACCCACACACCTATGATCAACTTATCTATGACAAAGGAGGCAAGGATATACAATGGAGAAACACAGTCTCTTCAATAAGTGGTGCTGGGAAAACTGGACAGCTCCATGTAAAAGAATGAAATTAGAACACTCCCTAACACCATACACAAAAATAAGCTCAAAATGGATTTGAGACCTAAATATAAGGTGGGACACTATAAAATTCTTAGAGGAAAATATAGGAAGAACACTCTTTGACATAAATCACAGCAAGATCTTTTTTGATCCACCTCCTAGAGTAATGGAAATAAAAACAAAAATAGACAAATGGGACCTAATGAAACTTCAAAGCTTTTGCATAGCAAAGGAAACCATAAACAAGATGAAAAGACAACCCTCAGAATGGGAGAAAATATTTGCAAATGAATCAACGGACAAAGGATTAATCTTCAAAATATATTAACAGCTCATGCAGCTCAATAATAAAAAAACAAACAACCCAATCAAAAATGGGCAGAAGACCTAAATACACATTTCTCCAAAGAAGACATACAGATGGCCAAGTAGCACACGAAAAACTGCTCAACATCACTAATTATTAGAGAAATGCAAATCAAAACTACAATGAGGTATCACCTCATACAAATTAGAATGTGCATCATCAGAAAATCTGCAAACGACAAATGCTTGAGAGGTTGTGGAGAAAAAGGAAACCTCTTGCACTGTTGGTAGGAATGTAAATTGATACAGCCACTCTGGAGAAGAGTAAGGGGGTTCCTTAAAAAACTAAAAAAAAAAAAATAGAATTACCATATGATCCAGCAATCCCACTACTGGTCATATACACAGAGAAACCCGTAATTCAAAAAGACACATGCCCCACAATGTTCATTGCAGCACTCTTTACAATAGCCAGCTCATGGAAGCAACCTAAATGCCCATCGACAGATGAATGGATAAAGAAGATGTGGTACATGTATACAATAGAATATTACTCAGTCATAAAAAAAATGAAATTGGGTCATTTGTTGAGACGTGGATGGATCTAGAGACTGTCATGCAGAGTGAAGTAAGTCAGAAAGAGGAAAACAATGTCGTGTATTAACACATATATGTGGAACCCAGAAAAATGGTACAGATGAACTGGTTTGCAGGACAGAAATTGAGGCACAGATGTAGAGAACAAACGTGTGGACACCAAGGGGGGAAAGCCATGGTGGGGTGGTGGTGGTGATGTGATGAATCGGGCAATTGGGATTGACATGTATACACTGATGTGTATAAAACTGATAACTAATAAGAACCTGCTGTATAAAAAATAAATAAAATTAAAACATTAAAAGTTAAAAAAATGTTTCTAAGAGCTTTCTGAACCATCCTATCAAAACTAAAGGACTTAAGGGGAAAATGTGCCCATCTTGTTAATGCTGCTTAATAAAATATTTACTACTCTCCCAAAAAATATATATTAATGTATACAATGATCTCATTTTTATAAAGAAAAATTAGGTAATATTTGGTACTTATTGAGATGTTAATATGATATGATTGCTTTCTTCAATGGTAATGAGACATGATTCCTAGAATAAGAGGGGTAGTCAAAAAAGCTTTTTTTTTTTTTCTTTAATACATGATTTCTCATCAATATTCAGCCTGGTTGGTCTTTACCCGCAGAGCTATGCATGAAGATTGGTTTTTCCAAATGTGTCTAGAGCAGTAGCAGGATGTATCATCCACTAGTTAAGGTAGTCATCAGAAAGAATTTCCCGCTGTGCAGCTGAGTCTCTGCAAGTTCAGTGAGTGAATATCCTAAAAAATGGGCATTCACATTTGTCAGACCCTCCTCATTACCTTCTCTTAGAACAGATGCTGTGCACCCTTGCTAACATCCAATTTCAACACTCTTGCTTCATTTGGTATTCTAAGAGGCATTTAAAAAATTCCCTAATAGAAAAAAAAAAAGTTAGTTTGCAGGTGTTACATTTCCTCCTCTCCCAAAGTCTTCTATCTCCTGGGAGAAGGACTTACACATCTTGGAGCAGCATGTTAATCAACAACAGAAAATTGACACAGATGTTAAACGAAGCAGAAAAACATAGCTCAATATGATGACAGTAGGTCTTTATTCCCAGAGGGATATTCCTTATGGTCTGAGATATAATGGTGTTTTTAAATTGATTAAAAAATTATGAATTAGTTTGGAAACTCTATACAGTCATTAAAATAATCTAGAAAAGATTGAATGATAAATAAATATAAATAAAAATAAATAAATATTGATAAAAACTGTGTAATAATTTTCAAAGATGTTAAATAATTTCAAATATGTAAAAATTAAAAAAAATAAGTACAGCAAGGATATACATGATACTACCAACATTGAATATTGTAAGGTGATGTCAATGTCTAAAGCTTTTAATTCTTTTTTATTTTCCATTTTTGTAAAATAAATCTCTAGTATTTTACTAATTTTAAATTATATCATTTAAGTCAAAGTACTTGTAAATCAGTCTTAAATGTTTATTTGAATTAAAATTAAAACACATACCACACCAGGAAGAAGAACCATGGTCTCATTCACCTCAATGAGGTCCTTCCTACTAATACCATACCAGTTTCTCAGTCTATATAATCTGAGTTCAGCAAGATGGATGTCAGCTTTTACTCATTTATTTATTTTTCTTATAATTATGTTCCTTGGGAGTTTTAAGTTCAGAAATATTTAGATACTAAAATGTATATGTTCCATATATTCTCTTTCCCTCCCTTATTTCATAAGAAATAATAGGTGAGAAAATAAAGAATTTTATTTGATGACATAAAAATAAAGTTAATTATATATATTTTTCTAATTTAATTCTTAATTCATGACATTTCTAGAAAGTCAATTATAGCCTTTTTACCTTGTATTTCTGAAACATTGCAAAGAAGTTGATTAATATGAAAAAGAAAGACACAGTAATGATTTCTGCTCCATAGCCTCTTCATCTGAAGCCACAAGTTTGTTTTCTGTTTTCAAAATGATTGCAAACAATAAATTTACCCAATATTTTACACTATGTAGCACAGGTCTCCATATTTCCATCCTCCACTTACAGCTTTCCCTTTTGTCCACAACCTACACTTGAATCCAATGACACAGTTGGGTCACTAACATACTATTTCTTGTAACAATTTCTGTTATTAGTCAGCTTTCCCGAGGTGACGATTTCAACAACACAGCACATTACAAAAACAAATCATAATTTCTCTCTCACCTTACAGGTTTGGGTTAGCTGCTCTGGGTCAACCCAATAAAAGGGTATATATATATACAAAACTACATGGTGCTTCAAGAAATATATATAGTGATTAAGAATTCTTTAAGTGTCTTGCCTTGTCTTGTTTATTTCTATGTTGTCAGCACTTAGCAGAGTTTCTATAACAGAGATTTGGCTCCGAAATAAATGAGTTAACAAAACAAGAAAAAGTTATATATGTATTATGTTTATGTGGATATGATGATGATGACGATGATGATGATGATGATTCAGAAATACCAATGCATGGACAAAAGTTGTTTTCCACAGAGCATGCATTGTTAAGAACTGTGTTCCTCATTGTACTGAAGTAATTGACATTAATTATCCCTAATCATGACAAACTTTAAATCTCACTTAGTCTTAGCAAAACCAATGCAGCTGTCCAAAATAATAGCTCCATTTTCCCTCACACACTGACTCTTGGCCTTTGAATCTTTTTCTGTCAACCTATGGTTCTGCTACATAATTTAATATTGAGCTTCTCCATAGCCATAATTTATATTTGTTACTTCATATTCTTTTGGCTATTGTTCTTCAACTCATAAGAGGATTAAAAAAAATGCGATGTGTCTCATGGTTTTATACCTGGTCAGCTTGCTTGTCTTCTCACACCTAGAGTGGTACTCCCTTACATAAAGGTGATTTTTAGTGTACCTTTACATGATGACTTTGGAAAAATATCTGGCAGTTGCTCCAATTTCCATCTTCATAAGTGGTTAGTAGAGTAAACTTCCAGACATGTTACAATCATGTCTGGTCCAAAGAAGTGTGTTGGGGGAAAAACCTAAGTATTTCAATTCTTAATGTCTTTGGAGAGGAGAAAATGATATCATCTGTAATAAAAATACAAAGCAAAATAAACAAAAGAAAACGAAGTCGGAATCATACACCTGGGCAGATGTGAAGTTGAACCATCACTCTTCTATTTACTGCTTATGTGATTTCTGACCAATTAGTCAATATTTTCTGCCTCAGTTATTTGATATGCTACATTAGGATATGTCTGTCTCTTTGGATTTTGTGACATTTTAATGAGATAAGATACAAATTAGTGCCCTAAAATGTTAGTTCCCCAATAATTCTGCACATCAATAAAGGTCGTTAATAAGTTCAAAGCCAGTGGAATAGTGAGATTCATTGTACCTGATGTGTCAGCTCTACCAGCATCACTTCTGTGCCAATTGATAGATCAGTTTGGATTTGATACATCACCAGTGGGAGAATACCATAGAGCTACAGTTTTGTGGGATGTACAAAAAGCTATGCTACAGATTCTATATTTGTAAACAACATAGTGCACATATATGTCTGCTGTCTCACATGTCCTACTTCTTAAATCAAAAGATTGTTTTTCTTTTTTTGACAGAATTAGCTGCCTTGTCATTGAGGTTGCTGAAGACGATGACAGGCTGAAAGTGCTCAGTGATAAATTCCAGCAAAGCCTTATAGCGTGGATGCCTCTGGAGGGAAAGTTGTTTTCAGGACAGAACTATACTTAGTAAAATTTGATGATGTAAATATAGTAACTAGGTTGAAAATAAATCTGTGCTCTGACCAGAATTTTAGAATCAGAAGAAATATTTCTTTAAGAAGTTAACAGAAAATGACTAGAGTATAATGACTGAACAAATATGTGATGCTAATTATATTTATCTTGATCCTGGACATTTTTTTGGTCAATTATTAGTCACTTTCAAATACTAAAAATGATTTTTATTTTTAAAGAAAATTGTCTTATTTTTATAAAAACCATAAAACAATATTTCTCTGGTTATTTTTATTTAAATATACTTAAAGCTTACTGAAGTATCTAAGCTGTTCAAACACTGCTACCCAAAAACCTGCTTCTTGTTTTCCTCCTGGTAGTAAGATCTAGCAGCAAGAGGTAATACTTTTATCTAAACGTGTTATTATCCAGATGAAAAATTACCATAACACACTCACATCAATAACAATGATGCCTCTGACGGACATGGTCTTTGTCAGCATTACTGGATTCCTAAATATAAATTATGTGTATATCACTGCTACATAAAAGATATTGGCCATTTTGGTCTTCAATCAATTCTTAAATGTCTGGAAAGATTAGCTCACATGGGTAGAATTCATGCCAACTAATCAATACTTGTTAAAATGTATAAGAGGGGAGATTAATCTATTTATTGTGGAACAATTTTTGTCCTGAGAGAACAAAACTGTTTGTCAGATTATCCTTTGAATGTCTTCCCTTATACCTCCAGCAAAACATGTACTCTAAGCTGTAAACTGATTCTTACATATTATTAACAAAGTGCTCAGAATGGGGTTAGAAGTTTACATGTAATGCTATGAAAATTGGTGGTGGATTAAAATTTGGAATCTAAGTGACTATGACCTTTAACTAAGGAAAATAATCTCATTGTAGGCATGTTATTGGACTGGCAGAACTTTACCATAGAAATTAGTTAATATGAGTTATCAAATATAAATTCTCTTTGCCTAAAAACATTCTGAGAAATTAATAAATTTTATGAAAGTTTACTCATTCATACATCCATCAATTCATTCATTCATTCATCAACTATTTAAGCTACATGTAAAAAATGAAATTAGAACACCACCTAACACCATATACAAAAATAAATTCCAAATGGATTAAAGACCTAAATATAAGACCAGACAAAATAAAACTCCTAGAGGAAAACATAGGAAAAACACTATTTAACATAAACTACAGCAAGATCTTTTTTGACCCACCTCTGAGAGTAATGGAAATAAAAACAAAAATAAACAAATGGCACCTAATTAAACTTCAAAGCCTTTGCACAGCAAAGGAAACCATAAACAAGACGAAAAGAAAACCCTCAGAATGGGAAAAAAAATGTTTGCAAATGAAACAACAGACAAAGGATTAATCTCCAAAATACACAAACAGCTCATGGAGCTCAATATCAGAAAAACAAGCAATTCAATTAAAAAATGGATGGAAGACTAAGTAGACATTTTACCAAAGAAGATATATAGATGACCAAGAGGCACATGAAAAGGTGCTCAACATCACAAATTATTAGAGAAATGCAAATCAAAACTACAATGAGGTATCACCTCACATCAGTCAGAATGGCCATCATCAAAAAATCTAGAAACAATGAATGCTGAAAAGGGTGTGTTGAAAAGGAAACCCTCCTGCACTGTTGGTGGGAATGAAAATTGATATAACCAATATGGAGAACAGTATAGAGGTTCCTTAAAAAACTAAAAATGGAACTACCATATGACCCAGCAATCCCACTACTGGGCATATACCATGAGAAAACCATAATTCAAAAAGAGTCATGTACCACAATGTTCATTGCACCTCTATTTACAATAGCCAGGACATGGAACCAACCTAATTGTCTGCCAACAGATGAATGGATAAAGAAGACATGGCACATATATACAATGGAATATTACTCAGCCATAAAAAGAAATGAAATTGAGATTTTGTAGTGAGGTGGATGGATCTAGAGTAGGTCATACAGAGTGAAGTAAGTCAGAAAGAGAAAAACAAATACCGTATGCTAGCACATATATCTGGAATCTTAAAAAAAAATATGGTACTGATGAACCTAATGGTGGGGCAAGAATAAAGACGCAGACATAGAGAATGGACTTAAGGACATGGGGTGGGGAGAGGGAAGCTAGGGCGAAGTGAAAGTAGTATCAACATATATACATTATCGAATGTAAAATAGATAGCTAGTGGGAAGCAACAGCATAGCACAGGGAGATTGCTTTATGATGACATAGAGAGGTGGGGTAGGGAGGGTGGGAGGGAGGCTCAAGAGGGAGGGGATATGGGGATATATGTATACATATGGCTGATTCACTTTGTTGTACAACAGAAACTAACACAGTATTATGAAGCAATTATACTCCAATAAAGATCTATTAAAAAAGAATCTATTCATTCATCCATCCATTCATCCATTAATTCATTCAACAAATATTTAAGTATCTACTATGTGTCAGACAACCTGTGAGACAATGGGGTAGAGGGATGGGTAATACAGGGCCTGTGCCCTGAAGTAGCTCATAGTTTCTCATGTGAGACAAGAAACTAAGTACATAGTCATAATAGGGTATTGTCATCTTAGGATGTCAGGATGATACAATGTGGACATGCTGAACTCCTTAAAGGAAGGAAATCTAAAAAATGAGGGGATATATGTATATGTATAACTGATTCACTTTGTTGTACAGCAGAAACTAACACAGCATTGTAAAGCAACTATATGCCTATAAAAATCAATAAGAAAAGAAAGATGTCTTAATATAAACTGTGGTGGAAAGTAAGCAAAAGCTTTGTAACCAACATAAACATTTTTCAGTAAAGGTACATAATAATATAAGAGCAAAGTAATCTTAATTTTAATGAACATGCAGACCTCATCTTGCCTAAAGAAATATATTAATGATATTTTTCCCATTCATTGTCTGTAGAATATAAAATTGTTCTTGCTTTATATCCCCTTTATGAATGGATATAACAGGTCTTGTGTAGGTAGTTCTTAGAGGAACCTTATACTCTTGAAACCATGAGCTACTATAGCAACTACCATGGTGCCCTGAGCTGTGGCTATGTATGTGGATGTGACTATGGCTACAGTGGGTATAGATACAGCTGCTCTGGGTCATGCAACTTTGGAACATATTTGTCCTATGAATTCTACTTAACGTCTTATAGTATAGCTTATACCTTTGGACTCATCACTGAACCTATGATTTTACTTTTAAGTTATTTTATACCTTCTGATTTATGTTCAGTTTAAACAATGGCAAATTTATTCTCATCTACAACAAGCAAAACTCCAGAATGTCAACTTCATCCACTAGATTGGAAAAACTCAATGGATAACTTCCATTATATTTAGAATTTAGCATTTTACTCTTATGTAACCTTCATATATTGAAGTAATTTTATATTAATAGCCAAGGTAGAAAATGTTCAATCTTATTTTTCATCAAATATAATCTGAGTTTGACATCAAGACTAGTTTCTTTCATTGATATTTACATCTGTGGCTTTGTGATTGGGTGAAAAATGTTTTCTCTTAATAGTAAATTTTATAAATGATGAGGATAGCCTAAACAAGGAATCTGTATCTGACTTTTTTTTTTCTTTTGTGCCTAGTACTTAGGTACTTGGTCTTTACCATAAGTTGTTCAATTGTTGTTTATTGGAGACTTTGGAGCATATAATCACTCATCTCAGAATGTCAAGTATGATTATTGATTGATTGGTAAATAGATGCAAGGAAGTTAATATAATAATAAACTCTAAGTTTACCAGTGAGAAAGATGGTTTAAAGAGAAAACTAAGGATTCCTTCTTCCCTTTCTTCCTTCACCAAATACTGGGGACTTTCAATATTCTTATTCTGTACTAATTTGAAGCAATGGAAGTAGAAAGAAAAGATCATGGCCCATCATGGCACAGCAGATACTAGGTTAAGTGCTCCAAGTGCCTGAGCAGAAGCAGGCCCAAGAGGGAATTCAAGAGCCAGCACTTTCTAATTGCTATGAACCAATCAGAACAACTGTTCCTGAATCTTATCAAACAGGGTATTAACTTCCCTTCCTTTGGGTAATTTCTTAATCTGAGTAATCTGATATAACAAAGCACCCCACATCTCAGTGATCTCATTCATCCTAACTATACTAAATACCATCTTCATGCCCTTGAATTTGTTTTTTCTTCCCAGCCCAGATCTCTCACTTGAAACCCAGACTCAGACTCATATGTCCAATTTTCTATATAAATCTTGCATGTCTCATAGTCATTGGAATATGTCTAACATTAATCTTCTCACCTTCCTCTGCCTCAGAAAAAAATTGATCTACTCACAACTTTTCCCATATCAATTAATGACATTCCCATATTTTCAGGGCAAAGACTTTTGAGTTCCTTGATTCTCTCTCTCTCTCTCTCTCTCAAAGCCTGCATCCAATCTATCAAAAACCTATGTTGACTCTACTTTCAGTGCATACCAAGAATCTAACCATTTCTTGACACCTCTCCACTATAACCTGAGTCTTTGTTTAAGTCACACGTAGTAGATGCTTTTAGTGTTCTGCCCTTATTTCCTTGGATCTCTTTGACAATTGCCATGCAAAAAGCCCCCTTGAGTGCTTTCACTCCTCAACAGTCAACTCCTGTTTATTTGTTGGAGGCTGTTGAAATCTATGGCTCCCTACTCACATGGAGAGCTAGACCTGCCTGGGAATTTATGCACTCTTCTTAACCCCTACAGGAAACCTTGACTAATTACTGGTGATGAAAGAGATATAAACCATGAAAGATCATGCAGTCCTTGGCTCTAAATACTCAACTAACTACTCATCTCATTCAGGGTAAAAGCCAGATTCCTCCAATGGCCTCTAAAACGCCTCCATTTTTTGCCTCTCAACACTCTTCTCCTCTGTGGTACTTCTCTGAATCTTTCCCCATCAGTGCCTTAGTGCTTGCTGTGCCTTCTAACTGGAGTGCTCTTTTCTCAAATATCAGCACAGTTTGCTTCCTCATCTTCTCTGACAGTTGTCTCAAAATTTCCTTCTCTGTGAGACTTCCCTGACTACTCTACTGAAAACTTCAACTTCCCTGCTGCACTCTCTAAGCCCCTTCTGTACAACTTTTTCCTAATATAATTCATCATCATCTGGTATATTTGTTCTCACCTAGAAGAATGTATGCTCCTTGAGGATAGGGACTTTTGTCTCCTGATTTCTTTTCCATAAAATCATCCCCCAAGCTTCAAGCAAGACCTTATAGTTTATGTACAATATATATTTGTTGAATGAATAAATGTGAGAATGAATGAATTTAAAGCTACCATAATTTACTAATTTTGTATTATGTCATGTTGGAGAACTGACCTCAGTTCTCATTGGAAGAATTTTGACATCTTCATCTATCTACTACAACTCTTTGGTCTGTTCACATTTACATATCTGGGTAGCCCAGGACCCTGGTAGGGTCTGTCTTTTAGTTGTGGGCTCTCATCTATTTATTTATTTTTATTTTTTGTGATACTTATTTATTATTATTTTTAAAACATCTTTATTGGAGTATAATTCCTTTACAATGGTGTGTTAGTTTCTGCTTTATAACAAAATGAATCAGTTATACATATACATATATCCCCATATCTCTTCCCTCTTGCATCTCCCTCCCTCCAGCCCTCCCTATCTCACCCCTCTAGGTGGTCACAAAGCACCAAGCTGATCTCCCTGTGCTATGGGGTTTCTTCCCACTAGCTATCTATTTTACATTTGGTAGTGTATATGTATCCATGCCACTCTCTCACTTTGTCCCAGCTTACCCTTCCCCCTCCCAGTGTCCTCAATTCCATTCTCTAGTAGGTCTGCGTCTTTATTCCCATCTTGCCCCTAGGTTCTTCATGACTATTTTTTCTTTTCTTTTTTTTTTCGAGATTCCAATATATGTGTTAGCATACAGTATTTGTTTTTCTCTTTCTGACTTACTTCACTCTGTATGAGAGACTCTAAGTCCATCCACCTCACTACAAATAACTCAATTTTGTTTCTTTTTATGGCTGAGTGATATTCCATTGTATATATGTGCCACATCTTCTTTATCCATTCATCTGTTGATGGACACTTAGGTTGCTTCCATGTCCTGGTTATTGTAAATAGAGCTGCAATGAGCATTGTGGTACATGATTATTTTTGAATTATGGTTTTCTCAGGGTATATGCCTAGTAGTGGGATTGCTGGGTCATATGGTAGTTCTATTTTTAGTTTTTTAAGGAACCTCCATACTGTTCTCCATAGTCGCTGTACCAATTCACATTCCCACCAGCAGTGCAAGAGGGTTCCCTTTTCTCCACACCCTCTCCAGCATTTATTGTTTCTAGATTTCTTGATGATGGCCATTCTGACTGGTGTGAGATGATATCTCATTGTAGTTTGGATTTGCATTTCTCTAATGATTAATGATGTTGAGCATTCTTTCATGTGTTTGTTGGCAGTCTGTATATCTTCTTTGGAGAAATGCCTATTTAAGTCTTCTGCCCATTTTTGGATTGGGTTGTTTGTTTTTTTGCTATTGAGCTGCATGAGCTGTTTATAAATTTTGGAGATTAATCCTTTGTCAGTTGCTTCATTTGCAAATATTTTCTCCTATTTTGAAGGTTGTCTTTTGGTCTTGTTTATGGTTTCCTTTGCTGTGCAAAAGTTTTAAGTTTCATTAGGTCCCATTTGTTTATTTTTGTTTTTATTTCCATTTCTTTAGGAGGTGGGTCCAAAAGGATCTTGCTGTGATTTATGTCATAGAGTGTTCTGCCTATGTTTTCCTCTAAGAGTTTGATAGTTTCTGGCCTTACATTTAGGTCTTTAATCCATTTTGAGCTTATTTTTGTGTATGGTGTTTGGGAGTGATCTAATCTCATACTTTTACATGTACCGGTCCAGTTTTCCCAGCACAACTTATTGAAGAGGCTGTCCTTTCTCCACTATACATTCCTGCCTCCTTTATCAAAGATAAAGTGACCATATGTGCATAAGTTTATCTCTGGGTTTTCTATCCTGTTCCATTGATCTATATTTCTGGTTTTGTGCCAGTACCATACTGTCTTAATTACTGTAGCTTTGTAGTGTAGTCTGAAGTCAGGGAGCCTGATTCAATCTATTTAATTAAAAATTTTTAAAGCATAGTTGACTTACAATATTATATTAGTTTCATGTGTACAAAATAGTGCTTCAATAGTTTTATAGATTATACTCCATTTAAAGTTATTATAAATTATTTGCTATATTTCCTGTGCTGTACAATGTATTGTTGTAGCTTATTTACTTTATGCACAGTTGTTTTTATCTCTTAATCTTCCTACCCCTATCTTGTCCCTCCCCCATTCCCCTCCTCCCTTGTAACAAGTAGTTTGTTCTCTAAGCAAATATTCCATCTGAACTCATCATATGCCAGCTGCTTAAATAGCATCCTCACATGCTGTGCATACATCCAGCTGAGAGAATTATCTGGGAGAACATTACCTTTACATTGGTAAATGAATATCTTTTTTTCTTCTGTCAATTAAGACTTTTAGGTGAATACTTTCTATATGCACCAACCTTATTAATTATATGTATGTTTTGTATGTTTTAAGAGGAGCATTCCCTTACATTTTGCACAATAGAAGCCAACACTTAATGAGTGCTTATGTGGTAAGAACTACTGTACTAATTTCCTTACACGTTCTTTTTGTTCTCATAACAATCCTGTAAGGCAGGTACTATTATTAACCCTTGTCCCATTTTTTAATTTATGGTATTTTACATAATTTAGATCATTGAAATCATATAGTGATTTTTTATACTCCTTTGGTTAATTAGCATTTTACCGCTAGGGATTTCTTTTGGCATTAAAATGCCTTATAAATATTGTTTTTAATTATGGCATTGTGGTCCATAACATTAATATACATTTCCCTTATTGTAAATTTCCTCTATCTTACTATTTCTCTATTATTGAACATTTAAGTGGTTTCCGGTTTTTTTCTCATTATAAATACATCTGTGATAAAAGTCTTTTTGCATATGCTGTTATCACTGTTTTGTATCTTATCCTTAGGATGAAATCTTATGATTATTACATGTACTGTACAGCTTTTGGAGTCTTTTCGTTGCTTTGTTTTCTAGGAATGATCCATGACTTTGGTTCTATGTTTTCTGGTAGCTGTCATAGAAATTAATCATATGATTTCGTGTCTATAGGGTAAAAGTAAATCTGCTTCTTAAATGATATTGTGTCTGGTCCGGAGATCTGAGAAAACATACTTCCATGAGAGTCCATAATATACAGTACAATGAAGTAAATGATATCTACACAATAAAGAGAATGTCATGTGAGAATTCAAAGTCCTTGAAGTCAGGTTTTATTTTTTTCTGTAATTATAAGAATAAACTTCAGAAAACTGGTTCTTACAAGAATTCTCAACAGTGGCAGATGGCATAACTACAAAGAACACATCAGTAAGTTAATCCTACTGTGGTTGGAGAAAATGTCATAGTCCACATATTTTAAGGCTGCTACTTTGAATTTATCCCAGGATATATGTTAGAGAGTTCTACATAAAAAATGAGCATAACACTGAAGGACCCCGTATGAATTTTGTTTCTCTCACTAAGTTCAGACAACTATTTTATCCCACTGATTCTAGGTGAAATTTCTGGAAGAGTACCAGGAATTCAGGAATTCTATTTATGCTCTGGTTGAATGGAAAGCCATGTGGTTCAACAGTTAGCTATGTTACTGGTAGAATTTTATGAAAGTCACTGTCACCTGTTATAGGTTTTTTTTCCTTTATTTAAGAATATGAGGATTGCATTCATGTTACTTCAATACTGTAGACTTTGGATCAATCTGTTTTTTGATTTTTTAGGAAAGATCTAAAGGAAAATCAAGATTGACAACTGCACCCATGTTGCCAATTCAGTTTATATTTTACTTTTATATTACTGTTTATATGAGAACCACCTCAGGCTGCCAGGATACTGACTTGGGAGAAATTGTCTTGGTTATGGTGTAAACATCATCTAAGTAATAGAATATAAGGATAAATTTCAAACATTTAAAATAAAAGGTGAGGTAGTCCTGAAAGATAGTTTATGGGGTTAAAAAATGGTAAAGAGAGACAAAATAAACTTCATCAATTAAAAGAAAACAGCAGTTGCAAAGCTAAATACAATATTTACCTAATAATATATCAAAGGAAAAACCCTTAATAATAAGAGCAGAAACAATCTGTAGTTATCAAGAAGATGAGGTAGTGGGCTGCCTCCCTGAGGCATGCACAAGGGTCATTGCAGTAATGGATCATACATGTCTTCATGCTCATCTTTCTAGGGGAGCCCAGAATATTGCTTAATAAATTCATTAAAAATGGGCTGCGTCAATATGTTTCCAGAGTACAAGAGGTAAGGGGTCTATCCCCAGTTATATGTTAACAAAAGTAATTTCATTATGTAATTGATTCTTCTTAGCTCACAGAGGACAGAGAGAAGTATCTAGAATCTCCTAAAGAAAAAAAGTTAAATCACCAGAAATCTCCTAGGAAAACATTAATTGTCCTGATAAATTTATCACTCTTCAAAGTCTAGCTCTTCAGCTTATAGGCTCAGTTAGATAGTTTGGTGCAGTTACTATATTGAGAATAAATCCTTTTCTCAGGGTACGATGAACATTAACAAGTTCAGGTGGGTCATCTATAAAACCTATAGCCAACTCATTCATATACGGAAAGAAATAATTGTTGCTGGAAATGTAATACTTAAGTGTGCTTGATTTGAGAATTCTCCTCATACTTAACCTACATGGAAATCTGAATTATAATCTGATCATTTTATTAATTTACAGAGACCAATTACTGTTACAGGGAAATGGAAATACCAAAAGCCCATTTTATCTCCACATCACCTCTATTTTATATGGTGAATGGAATCATAATGAGAAGCCAATTTGTTAATTTACCCTGAGAAATCACTGTTAGAATGGCCAAAAGACTTAAACCCAAATAATCAGCTTACTCTTTTCCTGTAAGGAATGGTAAGACTGAACATAATCAAAAAGTTGTTTTCTGGGTCAAGAATCATAACACAGGGAGTTACATAAACTGAATGTTTAATGACATAAAACTAAGATAACTTAATAAATTCATTATACAGTGTATTTAATCATCCTAATGTGACTAGAAGTACCTGAAGTCCCATATTAAGGTCACTTTTGCCTTGAAGAATACTTGTGTCCCTCAGTGTAACTCTGACATACCAGAGAACCTCACTAAAGCTTTGATAGCCCCTATCAAATCATATCAAAGTGAATACTTTGACTCTGCTAAGTGAACTGTTTGCACTGTATGCCTAGGAAACTAGTCAAGACTTTCCTTTATTATTATAAGACTCCAGTATGAAGCTTGTCAAAAAATGAGATAAATTTGAGATAAAAAATGAGATCATGATTTTGGTTTTCAATTGGTTGATCTACTTACCCCTTTCTGTAAGTAATTATGTAACTCAAAAAATTGACTGCTACAATATGTAGGAGAATTTCTATCTTCCTTTTTTTCTGTGGGTGAAGGGAAATTGGAAATAGTAAGATTAATGTTTTTACTAATTAAAGAAATTCTTCAACATCTCAATAATTTAGAAATTTGACTGTCCCACACTAGGCCATAAGATGTGTGGCCTATGAAATCATCTAACTCAGCTTTTATTAAATTCATGTTCCTCGAGTTGGTTACTGGCTGTCTGTCCATACATCTCTTGCAACTATATTTAAAATGCTGTGTTCACATACTTTTTTTGTGTGACAATAATATTCACAATTTTCAGTGGTTTGGTACATTGAAGGATACATAACCTCCAGAACTTTATGACACTATCTAAGGTATTATTACTTTATTGTTCCAAACATAGTATTTATCAAATCGGTAATATTTCTAGCAAATTTGAAGTATACTGCCATTAGGTGGCAGTAGTGATCATCTGCTTTGAACACAAAACAGGTAACTATATATTAAAGAAAAGATAGAACTATAAAAGGCAAAACAGAATGAAAACAAGTGCGGCAAAAGTCTTATGAAATAAAGTATAAATGAAACGTATTACATAGTCCAAATGTATTACTACACATTGATGAGATTGCAATTGGTAATAAAGTTACTACAGCTATAGTCAACAGTGAGCCAAATAATAGAGCTTGAAATAATAGGAAGAGAAATATTAGAAATAAGCAAATTTAAGAGAAACATTACTGGTGTTAGACAATTTATCATAAAATTATAAATTTAGGAGAGATTATGTATAGAAAAATAATTGACATAAATGAAGCAAAAAATACAATTAATGTTATAGAAAAATAGTAATGTTCTTAAATATAGGTTCTTTTTAACATATTTGTTGAATATTTAGAAAAACAGTAAGCATATTCTGTTTCAGGAAAAGCTCAATAGTTTACAAAAATAATAAATTGTGCTTGTCTTGTCAACTCATGATGCTAGAAAACTAGAGATTAACTTAACAAAAACTTTACTGAAATATGTACTTTAATTAAATAATGTGTTAAAATAATAAGAGAATAAAACTTTTAGAAAATGAGACCTGCATATGAAAATATAAATTTGTATCTCAACATATAAAATGAAACATATGCAGAGCTTTAAATGTTTAGGATTTAGCAAGACATATTTGTATAGTTCAAAAGTTAGGAAAAGGTTAAAATGGCAATTACAAAATATGTAAGAAGAAATAATAAAAATCAAAGCTAATGCTAAAAAATTAGAGTATAGAAGATTTGTAGGGGTAATAAGTTGATCAGTAGTTTAGAAAAATCAAGAAAATAGGAAAAAACCTCATGATGTAAATGTTGTGTGTGTGTGTGTGTGTGTTTCTTGTGTAATGAAATTAAACATGAGCAAGAAGATATAACATAGCAACAGAAGGGTTTTTTTCCCTTCAAATAATAGTACAACAGCATTCAGGTTGCATGCTAAGAAATTGAAAATATCTGAATAACAGTCATGTTTTATTCCATAAATACTTCAAAAAGGAATGGACAATTTAATTTGATCAATAATTATGAAAGCAAGTAAATATATTCCCAATAAATCTTTCCAGAGTATTTTTTTCTAGATGTTCAAAGATCAGATAGACCAACATGAAAATACATTTTGTAAAGTTAACATTATTTTTGTACTTAAAAGGTATACCACAAAAGGTGATCAAAATTCAATCATATGAATAATACGTTGTATTTGTAAAATTCCTAAATAAAACACTAAGAAATAAGCATAATGATAAATTGGACCTTTTATTGAATTCTCATAAACTATTAATTCTAATGATGGTGCCATGTTGTTTTCTTTTCCATATTTTTATATCTACTGAAAAAGTTCTAATGTGGAAAACTGTCTTCTTTATTCAGATAAATATTAATATAATTTTGGAAAGTTCACCAACTATCACTCTGTGATATTGATTAGGATCCTATTATTTTTATTTTTTATTTTTTATTTTTTTTTTGCGGTACGCGGACCTCTCACTGTTGTGGCCTCTCCCGTTGCGGAGCACAGGCTCCGGACGCACAGGCTCAGCGGCCATGGCTCACGGGCCCAGCCGCTCCGTGGCATGTGAGATCTTCCCGGACCGGGGCACAAACCCGTGTCCCCTGCATCGGCAGGCGGACTCTCAACCACCGCGCCACCAGGGAAGCCCAGGATCCTATTATTTTTATGAATTAAACTGGAAAGATAGTGCTCATTTCTGTATTTTATACTCTCTTACAGTGGATGGCATAAATCTTCATTCATTCAAGTCTTCTATATCTTTCCATAAAGTTTTTCACCAGTGTTATGCACATTTCATGAAGAATCCTTTTCTCTATTTGACATTGTTATTGAAATTGGAATAAGCTATCATCCAATTATACTTTTTAAAAGGCTTTTTTCATATGCATGAAACTCTTTGAGTAATGTTTATTTTGTGACTTTCCATATAATTTATACTCTCAAAAGTAGTTGATTTGATTTTCTTGTGTTTTCCAAATGTGTCCATATGATAAATTTTATAATGATATTGACATTCCGCTATATCATCTTTCAGTTTATTTTCTTTTCCAGGTGCATTGACATCCTCTACATAAAGATGATCAATAACAGTGGTAATTGTGGAAATCCTTGCCTTATTCCAGTGTTCATTCACAATTTATAAACATGGTTTTAATACTGATAATGCAATTTAATAGTACATTAAATTGAAGCAATCTTCTTGGACAACAAAAAAATAAAGAAGGATTAGCTTTCCTTTAGCAATATGTTCATAGAGTTATTTAATAAAAAATATATATCTTTACCTTTTTCAATTATTATCACTATTGGAATTGTGTCAAGAAAAAGATCTAGATTTTTAATATCAGATGTTTTTAAAAATATCAATCCATAGAAAATTAATGTGTTTTGCCTCTAATAATTCTGTCTCATAAAGACCCTGATCCTTTCCATGGTAAATAGAGCTTTCCCGCCATATTTATACCATTAGTGTTTATACCATCACCGTTCTTTATACCATCAGCAACAACTAGATAGAAGTGGAAACATTTTATTAACAAAAATAGTACAGTAATTGGATATTGTATATGGCAATAAAGGAACAAACAAACCAAAAAAAAAAAAAACCCAAAAAACTATTGGATTATTTTGCAGGCAGAACTCAATGAGAATATAGCATTATTTATTATTTTTATACATTTACAATCCCTTGTCTAGAACTTAAAATATCATTGACTCTTCACATTGTATTATTGATGTTTTATGTCATATTCGCAGTATTGGACAAATACTTCTTAATGTGTCTTTTCCTGAACATAGGATTTGACTAAGAGCTATTGAGGAAATCAATTAAATCAGTATAAGTGATTAATTAACAAAGGAGAAGTGTATTTTAGATATCACTATACTAAAAATACCCCTCAATATACACATTTTATTCTATAGACCTCAAATAATGCGTGTGTTACACTAACTATAACACACAGAGGTGCTGTACACACAAAAAAATTATATACATACTTACTTTTTACTGGAAAACATGTTGTAGATATCTCATGTTTAAGAAATGTTGATGCTCATAAAAGTGAACACCATATAACCACATAAAAACATACAAACCAGTAAGAATGACAGTGCTATAAAATAGCCTAAAAACATTATTTACAATCAAATGTCAAAATCAATCCTGTCAAAAAAGTAAAACAAAGCAAAAGCAGTATTTATCTAAACATTTTGTTTCTCTGCCAAAACAAACATCACGAAAATGTTGGTGATTAAATGATAGGATCTCATGGCGACCTGGAGTCTCTGTGCATCTGTGCTTCAAGTCTGCAGAGGGATGGTGTTCTTATTTCAAGGTAAGCTTAAATAATATGTGTGGCTTTCAAGCTATGGAAACTCATGACGCTTGGTTACAGAGATGAAGTATGGCAATTTTTTTTTATTGCTAGAAGTATACCATATACCATTATGAGGCATCAGCAAAGGAATTCCAGCATTAATGGGTGTGGGCCTCCCCTCTAAATGAACACAATGTTAATGACATGGTCTTCATGCAAACTGGCTGATGAAATGCAGGGCATGGCGGATTGTGGTTTGTCACACCTACTACAAGGGTGTATAAAAGGCCCCAAGGAAGCAGAGAAGTTCATATTCTGCAAGCAAAAGCTTTGCTCTCACCTAAATCTTCAACTATTGACAAGATGAGATATTACTACGGCAACTACTATGGCGGTCTGGGCTATGGCCTTGATGGCTTGGGCTGTGGCTGTGGCTATGGCTGTGGCTATGGCTGTGGCTATGGTGGCTACGGATACGTCGGCTACCGCCCGTGTTACTGTGGAAGATATTGCTCCTCTGGCTTTTACTGAGAAACCTTGCATTCAACCTCACACATGCCTGAGAACTTTCAGCCAAGTTTCCTCGTCTTGATTCTACCGTCTGGACACTTCATTCCATGGGTGCCTCTCTCAGCTGAAATTATCCTGAGCCAATCCTAGGTCACTTTGATAGACGATCAGATTTCAGCATACCAGGACTAACTTGATAAAAATCATCTGAACTTGCAATTCTAATTTGGGGCAGTGGGGTGGATTTACAGTTTGGGTAATAATTCTCCTTTTGGATACATACTTTGGCAGAACTCTCATTCCAAATTGTTCATGTGAGATCTGTGAAAATTTACTTTCATTAAACTTACTTTGGTTGGCATTTTAAATGTGTCCTAGTTGTCTGTCCTTCATAAATAACATTTCTATACATACGGGCATTGAGCATGAGTTTATGCATGTCTGTCTGCAATCTGTGTGTGTGTTCTTCATGAAAGCTCCGACAGTAGTGTTGTACCTGTAATTCTATGCAACCATGAGGGTAGAGAGACTGTCCAGCAATTCTTTTCACATTTTTTTTTTTCTTTTTGCGGTACGCGGGCCTCTCACTGTTGTGGCCTCTCCCTTTGCTGAGCACAGGCTCCGGACGCGCAGGCTCAGCAGCCATGGCTCACGGGCCCAGCCGCTCCGAGGCACGTGGGATCTTCCCGGACCAGGGCACGAACCCGTGTCCCCTGCATTGGTAGGCAGACGCTCAACCACTGTGCCACCAGGGAAGCCCTCTTTTCACATTTTGTTAAAAGTATATCAATGAAGCAGCTGCAGCTGCTCTTAACCAGCCTCATATCTTCACAGTGGGATCGTTATGCAACATTACTGCATCATTTGCCAGTGTTGTATTCTACATCCTGCTGTCTTTTGCTGTTTTCAAGCAGGACCTAACTCTGTTGTATTGTTGGAAGCTGGGTTCGTAATGGATTTCTTCTACTGAGGCTGTTTTTTTCGTCTTCTCTTAAACAACAATTGAAGGAGATCAAACAACCTTCAGAATCACAGAGTAATTGGTTTGCTAAGTTGCCATCCTTGCTTTCAGGTACACAGGGCTGTAAGTTATATTTGGATACATGTCTCGGTAAGTCCTTGCATGGAGTGCCCAATGAGACACTTGTCATACTGTAGAACTTTGCTCCTCAAAATATCCTAACTTGATTAAGTTTACTCCCTCGATAATCAAACTAATTATACTTAGGTAATTCGGTTTGTGATTCTATTTAAAGGTCCAGAAGTCCCACTGTATGGTGTGTGGGTGTGTTAATAATCATTTCTGTTTCTAGGCTTCCAGAACTGCTTGCATTGTCCTTGGCTGTTCTGTTTACCTATTATTTGTATCTCCAGATGGTACTTCACCTTTTATTCAACTTGCTTCATTGGTAATAAAACCCTGCAAAAATGGAGATTGTATGGAACTCTATTGCCTCTCTGAAGTACTTTTTTTTTTTTCAGTTATCAGGAAGAAAGTTCTTTTAAGGTGTCTTTGAATGAATGACAGCTTTTGAAAGACAACTACATTCAAGCTATAACCACAAAATCGGTCATTCATTGACCTACTTGTATATTCATATATGACAGTGACATCCTTAGCTTTGGAGTCTATAAACCAAACTGATCAAAGACAGAATATATGAAATCCAGAAAAAAGGGGGAGAAATCCTGAAAGACGCTATATTTAATTTCTTTCAAGAGCACAGGATGATCATGACAAACGAAGCTGTGTCTCTGCTTACGAAAAAATATTGATAATGCATACCTTCAGCTTTTGACTCATAAAATAGTAGGAACAGACATTGGTAACACATTTTAGACATGAGATAGAGCATGTCACATGCAGTACAAGTTCAAGGGCCAATACCAAAGTTTTATGAACTGTACAAAATAATTATACATTAGCCCACATTTCAAAGTATTATTAGATGAACTAGTGTTGGGCATCTAAGAAAAAGGCTGCTAATTGTCAACAAGAGCTTTAACTTATTAATTTTTGCTGTGCTTGGTGATGCTACGCTGGCACCTCCCATGACAGATGTAATCATGCATTTATTCAACCATCCACCCAAGAGTAATTATCATCACATTGTGCCCAATCTGTACTAAGTATAAGCAGTAGAAAGACATAAAAAAGTTTCCAGGGATATTGATGAACTTACTGGTCAGAGGGAAATTCAGATAATAAATATATGATTACAATTCTCTGTAGTGACTTTTAAGAAAGATTTATGTATTGGGAGCAATTGGACCCCATAGGTGGGGCATTCAATCAAGTCTGTGTTGTCAGTGAAAGTTCCCCTCAAAAAGATACTGCCCGAGCTTAGTATTAAAGAAATATACCAGGGCTTCCCTGGTGGCGCAGTGGTTGAGAGTCCACCTGCCGATGCAGGTGACACGGGTTCGTGCCCGGGTCTGGGAAGATCCCACATGCCGCGGAGCAGCTGAGCCCGTGAGCCATGGCGGCTGAGCCTGCGCGTCCGGAGCCTATGCTCCACAACGGGAGAGGACACAACAGTGAGAGGCCCCAACAGTGAGAGGCCAGCGTACTGCAATAAAAAAAGAAAGAAAGAAAGAAAGAAATATACCAGAAGGGAGGATTTAGAATGTGTTGGGCATAGTGTTTGTGTTAGCCTGATTCTTTCAGCAGTTTGTTTCCCCATAATCAATAACTAGATGCAGTTTTCTCTAGTAGACATGTACTTATTCGACATTTTCAGGAGAGTTTCGTTTAGAAACTAGAAATTGGAAGGTGGGGTTAGATTGCCTGGGAAGCTCTTCCAACTTCATAGGTGATAACCATCATCAAAAATAATAGTAGCAGTTATCTAGGAATTGCTGCAAGTGGGAATATGAAATTGAAGAGAGATAACTTAGAAGAATCAGTGTCCTGGTTTGTAACCATTATAAGTCTAAATAAGGTTAAAGTTCTAGAACCAATTGTATCAGAAAGGCATTAGTTTGATGGTCATAGATTTTAATCAGGAATATACTGCTTTAGGCTTTCATTGGATTCTCTTTAAATGAAATATCACTTAAGGATATTCTTACTTAGTAAAGAATATTGTATTTTCCGGGCTTCCCTGGTGGCGCAGAGGTTGAGAATCTGTCTGCCTATGCAGGGGACACGGGTTCGAGCCCTGGTCTGGGAAGATCCCACATGCCGCAGAGCAGCTAAGCCCGTGCGCCACAACTACTGAGCCTGCGCATCTGGAGCCTGTGCTCCACAACAAGAGAGGCCATGATAGTTTGAGGCCCGTGCACCGTGATGAAGAGTGGCCCCCACTTGCCACAACTAGAGGAAGCCCTCGCACAGAAATGAAGACCCAACACAGCCAAAAAAATTAAAATATACATTAAAAAAAAGAATATTGTATTTTCAAAGCACTTTCCTATGTTTTCTTCAGTAATATCTACAACAGCTTTTTGATTTACACAGCCATTTTGATCCCAGTTTTCAAAATGAATTTTAACAAACTATCCAATATCACATTAAATGACATAACCAGACCAAAAGCTAAATTGTTTAACTTTGGTTTATTGACCTGTACAGAGGAGAAAACTTTCTTTGGGTAAAGAACAGTGTACTCATTTGAAGTCTGACAGATGGAATGTGGCATTAAAGCAGTACTGATTTTGTTGCTATGCTAAAAGTCAGAAAGCAGGTCCTTAGAAGCACAACCTTTAATATATTTACTTTTGAAATTAATAATAATGTGCATAATATTCCAAATTTACCATGATATTATTTTCTCAATTCTTCTTGAACGCCTTCTGAATTGTAAATGTGTGACAAAGCTTAGATAATGAAGTTTAGGACTATTGCTATGACTTAATTTTAGGAATTTAAGTGTTAAAAATGTGCAGGATACAAAGGTTAAGATACCATATTAGTTTTCTATGGCTGCTTAACAATAACCATAAATTTATCAAGTTAAAACAGCATCCATTTCTTTGCTCTCACTTCTGTGGATGGGAACTTGGTCAAGGTGTCCCTGGGTTCTCTGCACAGAGTATCCTAAAGCTGAAATAACGGATCAACTGGGCTGAGTTCTTGTCTGGAGGCTCTGGGGAAGAGTCTGTTCCCAAGCTCACACTGATGTGGACAGAATCCAGTTCCTATATTTGTAGGATTGGGTCCCCATTTCTATACTGACTATCAGGTAAAGGCTACTCTGAATAAGTAGAGGTCAATTACATGCCTGACCACATGGGCTCCTCCACCTTCAAGCCAGCAAAGACATGTCAAATCCTCATGCTCTGAGCCAATGATTTCTTATTCTGCTACCAGCCAGAGCAAGCTCTACTCTTATAGGGATCTTATGATTAGGTTAGGCCCAACCAGATTATCTCCCTTTCTTAACTGTGTCATATGAAACAGCCTGATCACAGGAGTAAAACTCATTATATTCACAGTGCTGGGAGCAGTGCGGGGTGTGTACACCATGAAAGGGGATGGTTTTGGGAGCTAGCTTAATATGCTGCCTAACCAAGAGACATGTTCACATACTACCCTGAACAACCACCTCCCACCCGATTCAGAGCAACCCCAAAGCCCTGCTATGACCTCCTTAGGTATCTGTGTAAAATTATTTCTTAAATGGTGCTCCTAAGAGTGCTTTCAGTACCATCTGCCTGCTATACTCTTCCCTCAGGTAGCCCTACATGGCTCATGTTCTCACCTTTTCAGTCTTCACTTAGAAGACACGTATTTATGATGGGCCTTCCCTAACAATCTATCTACAACTTCAGTTCCCCCATTGGTCTTTGCCTATCTCCCACCTCTGCTTTATAATTTGTCCTTAGCAGTTACTACTATCACTATGTAACATTCTCTTTTGATTGATTGCCTGATTGCTGGGTCATTTGCCCTACTCCCCACTAGAATGTAAGCTTCTGGAATACAGGGCTCTTGTCAGCTTTGTTTACTACTGTGAAATATCTTTTCCAGTGCCTAAAAAACAATATTGAGCACAAAGTAGCCATTCAGTAAATATTCGGTGAATGACTAAATTAAGTCTGTATTTGTTGATGTCCATCTCCCCCAGTAAAATGTTAGTCCCCTGGGGATGGGGGATTTGTTTTTCTTTTTACTATTTTGTTTCCAAGATAAGTAGGCAAATGTTCTCTACTATTTGTTGAAGGAATGACAATTAATTTGAATTTGGAGGAAGCAAAAAAAGAAGCTGGACTCAGGTATAAATCCAGGTTCCTGGCTTTGATAGCTGGCGATTTTTGAAGTTGTGAGCCAACATAGAAACAGTAAGGAAGAGAGAAACAAAACAAAACAAACCATTGACCACATGGTGGGTGAAAGGGAAGGTGATTGGTGTTTTTTGTCTTTAAAATTTTTTTCACATATTGAATTTGAGGTAAGTTTCAAAGAGAGTAAGTGTGCTGATGAGAGAGAGAAGGTGGGGAGTTGCCAGTTACTGTCTGATGGTGACTGCTCTGGGAAATGAAGAGGTGGTAGGCAAGAGTGAGAGAATAGGAGAGTGAGAAGATGTTCTAAAAGACAGACAGATCTTGGCATGACTGTGGGTATGGGGGAAGGTCCAATAAACAGGTTTATGGGCAGAGTTGAGTATTCAGTTGGGATGAGAGGAAACATATTCGTGATGTAGCTAATCTTCAGAGTTTTACGAGATGATGATTTTTTTTCAGCTATGCAGAGTAAATGCAAAGTAACTTTTTGCTAATATATTTCATTACTTATGTTTATTAATATAGTTTTTAAAATTTAAATATAAGGTGTGCATGTATATGATAAACGATATTTTTCAGCCAATACTAAGGCGTGAAACTCCCTGTACTATTATTCTAGTCATAGACATAGAAGTTCCTAAAAATACTGTGGATTGTATGAAGGGAAAAAGGATAATCAAAGAGGTGACATTTGGAAAGTTATACTACTGGTATTCTTTGAAGTAGGGAGTAAGAGGGTGCATTATTCAGTGATGTATACTCAAGGTATAGACTGTGTCTGAACCATACTGGGTACTCAGTAAATGTTTCTAGAGGGACAATTTACAATTTCATGAGATGCAACACAAACCTGAGGAAAGAAGTGTGTTTTTAATATAAGTCCCACTGACATTTTGAAGAGAAAGATCAATAAAGAAATAGGAAAATAATGAAAACTATTAAAAATATCATATTAAAATAGAACACATAGATAAAAGAGAAAACACAGTTTTCAAGTGCAGAAGGATGAAGTAGCAGAAGAAGTTTCTGATTAACAGAAACAAGTCATTTTGTTTGTGTCAAATCACTTGAAAATATCAAGAGCTAACAATGAAAAAGCAAGATGGTCTTGATGTAGAGATGTAGAACCACAAATCTGGAATCACACAGTGCTCTGTAGACATTTAGCTAAAGAACAATAACCCAGTCTTCTAACAAGTCAATATCCCATGATTATGTTCCAGACTATACCACAGGCAAGACAACTGCCCAGACCTCCAAAGAGAGCTCCTTGCTTATTTCATTTTCCATTCATTTATTTTTTGCACAAAGTCCACTAGTTATATAATACTTGTATATCAATGCTTTAATATCTCATTCTATGCTAGAATGTAGCCTCCGAGAAGTTCATGGACTAGTTTTCCTTTTTTACCCTGAGTATATTAATGCCTGAGAAATAGTGATCATTAGGTAAATATTTGTTGAATGGATTAACCGCAAAGGGTTGCGCAGGCTGCCTTCAGCAGGCTAACAACTCGCTTAGATATTTCTAAATGCCAATATTACATTAATCAATACTCATGATGGGGTTTCTATAGAATTAAGAAAAACTGAGTTATGAGTAGCATGTTTTGTTTTATTAAGTCAACTGAAGTAGATTTAGAACCAAATATTTAAAACATTTATTTTTTTATTTCTTTTTAAAAGCAATTATATTTTGCTTAAATAGTTTAAGTATTTCTTGTTTAAATGTTTAAGAGTTTTCTCTGAAGTTGTGCTCCTTCTGAAGGTCAAACAACTTTACCCTCACCTGACAATAGAGACAGTATCTTGTATGAACAACATAGTGAGCTCAAAAAACACAGGTTCTTGAGCCAGAAAACTGGTTTTGAAACTGCTCTCAGACACTGATTAGCTGTGTGACCTTGTGCAGATCCTTAAGCAGGATAGTAATAGTACTACAAAGGATTGTTTTGAGTTTGAGTTCAATACATGTAAAGAACTTCAGATAGTAGGGGACTTCCCTGGCAGTCCAGTGATTAAGACTTTGCTTTCCAATGCAGGGGGTGTGGGTTCGATCCCTGGTCAGGGAGCTAAGATCCCACATGCCTCACGGCTAAAAAAAGAAAACATAAAACAGAAACAATATTGTAAAGAATTCAATAAAAAGACTTTAAAATGGTCCACATAAAAAAAAATCTTACAAAAAAAACTTCAGATAGTTCCTGGCTCTTATTAATTGCTTATTAAATATTATCTATTATCATAGTTTACTTTAAAAATGAAAGTATACATGACACACGAGGTCTAGAAGTATTCTATCTGGTTGTTTTCCAATCAATGTGTCATTTATATGTGTACTCTCCATCGAGAACCATCCAAAAAAATTCATTTTTCTGGATCACCAAAGATCTGTGGCAATTTTTAAATTGCTTACAAGTTCTTGCACTTACTTTGCAGCTATTGGAGGTACAATGATGGGAAAAAGAAAGCTTATGTATTATTACCTTGACAAATTGACTGATGTCCAGAGTCTACTGAGTTGAAAGACATTTTGAGGGAATTGGATTTTCTCCTTACCCATTACAGTTTGTTCACTTTTTCCATAGTTGTTTCAAAACCACAGAATAAGACTGACTTTTATATGAATACAGTTAAAAAGCATATATGGATTAAAGATAAAATAAATCACTGTTATAAGAAAAATGATTCCTTAACATGGATATTTGTCAAAATCTTCGGATGCGTTGATTGATTTGCGTATATTGAAGAATCCTTGCATTCCTGGAATAAACCCCACTTGATCATGGTGTATGATCCTTTTAATGTGCTGTTGGATTCTGTTTGCTAGTATTTTGTTGAGGATTTTTGCATCTATGTTCATCAGTGATATTGGCCTGTAGTTTTCTTTCTGTGTGACATCCTTGCCTGGTTTTGGTATCAAGGTGATGGTGGCCACATAGAATGAGTTTGGGAGTGTTCCTTCCTCTGAAATTGTTTGGAAGAGTTTGAGAAGGATGGGTGTTAGCTCTTCTCTAAATGTTTGATAGAATTCCCCTGTGAAGCCATCTGGTCCTGGGCTTTTGTTTGTTGGAAGATTTTTTTTTTTTTTTTCTTTTTGCGGTATGCGGGCCTCTCACTGTTGTGGCCTCTCCCGTTGCGGAGCACAGGCTCCGGATGCGCAGGCCCAGTGGCCATGGCTCACGGGCCCAGCCGCTCCGTGGCATATGGGATCCTCCCAGAGCGGGGCACGAACCCGTATCCCCTGCATCGGCAGGCGGACTCTCAATCACTGCGCCACCAGGGAGGCCCTGTTGGAAGATTTTTAATCACAGTTTCAATTTCAGTGCTTGTGATTGGTCTATTCATATTTTCTATTTCTTCCTGATTCAGTCTTGGCAGGTTGTGCATTTCTAAGAATTTGTCCATTTCTTCCAGGTTGTCCATTTTATTGGCATAGAGTTGCTTGTAGTAATCTCTCATGATCTTTTGTATTTCTGCAGTGTCAGTTGTTACTTCTCCTTTTTCATTTCTAATTCTATTGATTTGAGTCTTCTCCCTTTTTTTCTTGATGAGTCTGGCTAATGGTTTGTCTATTTTGTTTATCTTCTCAAAGAACCAGCTTTTAGTTTTATTGATCTTTGCTATCGTTTCCTTCATTTCTTTTTCATTTATTTCTGATCTGATCTTTATGATTTCTTTCCTTCTGCTAGCTTTAGGGGTTTTTTGTTCTTCTTTCTCTAATTGCTTTAGGTGCAGGGTCAGGTTGTTTGCTCGAGATGTTTCCTGTTTCTTAAGGTGGGATTGTATTGCTATAAACTTCCTCCTTAGAACTGCTTTTGCTGTGTCCCATAGGTTTTGGGTCGTCGTGTCTCCATTGTCATTTGTTTCTAGGTATTTTTTAATTTCCTCTTTGATTTCTTCAGTGATCACTTCGTTATTAGCCTCCATGTGTTTGTATTTTTTACAGATCTTTTCCTGTAATTGATGTCTAGTCTCATAGCTTTGTGGTCGGAAAAGATACTTGATACAATTTCAATTTTCTTAAATTTACCAAGGTTTGATTTGTGACCCAAGATATGATCTATCCTGGAGAATGTTCCATGAGCACTTGAGAAAAATGTGTATTCTGTTCTTTTTGGATGGAATGTCCTATAAGTATCAATTAAGTCCATCTTGTTTAATGTATCATTTAAAGCTTGTGTTTCCTTATTTATTTTCATTTTGGATGATCTGTCCATTGGTGAAAGTGGGATGTTAAACTCCCCTACTATGAGTGTGTTACTGTCAATTTCCCCTTTTATGGCTGTTAGTATTTGCCTTATGTATTGAGGTGCTCCTATGTTGGGTGCATAAATATTTACAATTGTTATATCTTCTTCTTGGATCGATCCCTTGATCATTATGTAGTGTCCTTCTTTGTCTCTTCTAATAGTCTTTATTTTAAAGTCTATTTTGTCTGATATAAGAATTGCTACTCCAGCTTTCTTTTGATTTCCATTTGCATGGAATATCTTTTTCCATCCCCTTACTTTCAATCTGTATGTGTCTCTAGGTCTGAAGTGGGTCTCTTGTAGACAGCATATATATGGGTCTTGTTTTTGTATCCATTCAGCCAATCTGTGTCTTTTGGTGGGAGCATTTACTCCATTTACATTTAAGGTAATTATTGATATGTATGTTCCTATTTCCATTTCCTTAATTTCTTTGGGTTCATTATTGTAGGTATATTCCTTCTGTTGTGTTTCTTGCCTAGAGAAGTTCCTTTAGCATATGTTGTAAAGCTGGTTTGGTGGTGCTGAACTCTCTCAGCTTTTGCTTGTCTGTAAAGGTTTTAATTTCTCCATCAAATCTGAATGAGATCCTTGCTGGGTAGAGTAATCTTGGTTGCAGGTTTCTCTCCTTCATCACTTTAATTATGTCCTGCCACTCCCTTCTGGCTTGTAGAGTTTCTGCTGAGAGATCAGCTGTTAACCTGATGGGGATTCCCTTGTGTGTTATTTGTTGTTTTTCCCTTGCTGCTTTTAATATGATTTCTTTGTGTTTAATTTTTGACAGTTTGATTAATATGTGTCTTGGTGTATTTCTCCTTGGATTTATTCTGTATGGGACTCTCTGTGCCTCCTGGATTTGATTAATTATTTCCTTTCTCATATTAGGGAAGTTTTCAACTATAATCTCTTCGAATATTTACTCAGTCCCTTTCTTTTTCTCTTCTTCTTCTGGAACCCCTATAATTCGAATGTTGGTGCATTTAATGTTGTCCCAGAGGTCTCTGAGACTGTCCTCTGTTCTTTTCATTCTCTTTTCTTTATTTTGCTCTGCATCAGTTATTTCCACTATTTTATCTTCCACCTCACTTATCCGTTCTTCTGCCTCAGTTATTCTGCTATTGATCCCATCTAGAGTATTTTTCATTTCATTTATTGTGTTTTTAATCGATGCTTGATTCATCTTTAGTTCTTCTAGGTCCTTGTTAACTGTTTCTTGCATTTTGTCTATTCTATTTCCAAGATTTTGGATCTTGGAAATAGAATCTTGGATCATCTTTACTATCATTATTCTGAATTCTTTTTCAGGCAGACTGCCTATTACCTCTTTATTTGTTAGGTCTGGTGGGTTTTTATCTTGCTCCTTCACCTGCTGTGTGTTTTTCTGTCTTCTCATTTTGCTTATGTTACTGTGTTTGGGGTCTCCTTTTTGCAGGCTGCAGATTCGTAGTTCCTGTTGTTTTTGGTGTCTGTCCCCATTGGCCAAGGTTGTTTCAGTAGGTTGTGTAGGCTTCCTGGTGGGGGGGACTAGAGCCTGTGTTCTGGTGGTTGAGGCTCGATCTTGTCTTTCTGGTGGACAGGTCCACGTCTGGTGGTGTGTTTTGGGGTGCCTATGGCCTTATTATATTTTTAGGCAGCCTCTCTGTTAATGGGTGGGATTGTGTTCCTGCCTTGCTAGTTGCTTGGCATAGGGTGACCAGCACTGTAGTTTGCTGGTCGTTGACTGAAGCTGGGTGCTGGTGTTGAGATGGAGATCTCTGGGGATTTTTGCTGCTTGATATTATGTGGAGCTGGGAGGTCTCTTGTGGACCCGTGTCCTGAAGTTGGCTCTCCCACTTCAGAGGCACAGCACTGACTCCTGGATGCAGCACCAAGAGCCTTTCATCTACCTGGCTCAGAATAAAAGGGAGAAAATGTAGAAAGAAAGAATTAGTAGAAGAAAGAAAGAGAGAGAAAAAGAAAGGAAGAAGGAAAGAAAGGAAGGAAGGAAGAAAGGAAGAAAGGAGGGAGGGAGGGAGGATGGAAAGAAAGAAAGAAAGAAAGGAGGGAGAGAGGGAGGAATGAAAGAAAAAGGAAGAGTGAATGGAAGAAGGGAGGGAGGGAGGAAGGAAAGAAAGAAAGAAAGACAGGAGGGAGGGAGGGAGGAAGGAAAGAAAAAGAAAGTGAAAGGAAGAGGGGTGGGAGGGAGGGAGGAAGGAAAGAAAGACAGGAGGGAGGGAGGAAGGAAAGAAAAAGAAAGAGTGAAAGGAAGCAGGGAGGGAGGGAGGGAGGAAGGAAAGAAAAAGAAAGTGAAAGGAAGAGGGGTGGGAGGGAGGGAGGAAGGAAAGAAAGACAGGAGGGAGGGAGGAAGGAAAGAAAGAGAGAAAGAAGGAAAGGAGGGGCGGAGGGAGGGAGGAAGGGAAGGTAGGAAAAAAAGAAAGAGCAGGTAAAGTAAAATAGAATAAAGTATGAAATATAGTAGTGTTATTAAAATTTAAAAGTAATTATTGAAAGAAAATGGACCGATAGAACCCTGGGACATATGGTGGAAGCAAAGCTATACAGAGAGAATCTTACACAGAAGAATACACATACACATTCACAAAAAGAGAGCAGGGGGAAAAATCAAAAATCTTGCTCTCCAAGTCCACCTCCTCAATTTGGGATAATTCGTTGTAGAAAGAGGAAAAGGGCGAGAAGTCTGAAATCTTGCTAAGTCCACCTCCTTAATTTGGGATAATTCGTTGTAAAAAGAGGAAAAGGGGGGAAAGTCTTAAATCTTGTCCTCAAAGTCCACTTCCTCAATTTGGGATGATTCGCTGTCCATTCATGCACTCCACAGACGCAGGGCACATCAAGTGGACCGTGGAGCTTTAATCCGCTGCCTCCAAGGCTGCACAGAGAGATTTCCCTGTCTTTTCTCTGCTCTCACAGCTCCCGGGTCTCAGCCTTGGACCGGCCCCGCCTCTGCGCGTAGGTCGCCGGAGGGCGTCTGTTCTTCGCTCAGACAGGACTGGTTTAAAGGAGCCGCTGATGTGGGGGCTCTGGCTCACTCAGGCAGAGGGGAGGGAGGGGCGCGCAGTGTGGGGCGGGCCTGCGGCGGCAGAGGCCAGCGTGACGTTGCACCAGACCGAGGCGCTCCGTGCGCTTTCCCGGGAAAGCCGTCCCCGGGTTCCGGGACCCCGGCAGTGGCGGGGTGCACAGGCCCCCCGGAATGCGGGGCGGACAGTGACCCATGCTCGCACACAGGCCCCGCGGCGGCGGCAGCAGCAGCAGCCCCAGCGTCCCACGCCCGTCTCCGGGGTCCGCGCCTTTAGCTGCGGCTCGCGCCCGTCTCCGGCACTTCCCCAAGCAGCCCTCTTAATGCCCTCTCCTCGCGCACCAGGAAACAAAAGGGAAGAAAAAGCCTCTTGCCTCTTCGGCAGCTCCAGACCCTTTCCCCGGACTCCCTCCGGGCAAGCCGTGGTGCACTAGCCCCTTCAGGCTCTCTTCCCACTGCCAGCCCTAGTCCTCTCCCTGCGCTCCGACTGAAAGCCGATACCCGAGCCTCAGCTCCCAGCCCCGCCCGCCCCGGCGGCCGAGCAGACAAGCCTCTTGGGCTGGTGTGTGCCTGAGGGCACCGATCCTCTGTGCCGGAATCTCTCCGCTTTGCCCTCCACACCCCTGTTGCTGTGCTCTCCTCCGCTACTCCGAAGCTTTCCCCCTCCTCCACCTGCAGTCTCCGCCCACGAAGGGGCTTGTAGTGTGTGGAAACCTTTCCTCCTTCACGGCTCCCTCCCACTGGTGCAGGTCCCGTCCCTATCCTTTTGTCTCTGTTTATTCTTTTTTCTTTTGCCTTACCCAGGTATGTGGGGAGTTTCTTGCCTTTTGGGGGGTCTGAGGTCTTCTGTCAGTGTTCAGTAGGTGTTCTGTAGGAGTTGTTCCACGTGTAGATGAATTTCTGATGTATCTGTGGGGAGGAAGGTGATCTCCGCGTCTTACTCTTCCGCCATCTTCCCAGGGTCCCACACTGTACTCTTAATTAACTAGTAGGGGAAACCAGTGTAGTAAGTGTAAAGGAAGTTCAAAAATCATCAATATTCTTTTTGATATTCAATTATTTTGAACTTCCTTTTTTTAAAGTGGGACGAGCTGAATATACTAGTTTCAGGTCACTTGCATCTATATCTAATGATAGTGGGAATAAACAGGGGAATAAACAAAAATATAAGGCAGCTGTGCACTATGGGAAAACAAACTCCCTAACATGCAGTGTGGAAATTTCAAATTTACCTGATGAACTAAGGTTTTAGTCCTCAACTGTCACTAAAGATCATTGTTGTATAATTGTTTGTCTGAGTTGCAGGTTTCTCACTTGTTTATAAAATAATAAAGGACACAAACGGTACCCCAAGTTTCTCTGAATCCTGAAATTTTATGATCTTATCATAATATGGAATTTAGTATCTGGAATAAGAATATAGTTGGGGGTAGGGAGCTAAGCTACTTATAGTGATTTGGAGGAACTCTTTTTATGCAATCTTCAATGGTATATACCAAACATGCTTACTGTACCTGAAATGTGATGACTGAGAAATTCCTTTGCCTTCAGTTTGTGGCTCTTTTAAAAATTAAATGACATCACTGCACTACTAAATGGGGTTCTCTGCTGACTTTAAAAGCACTTTGTTTTAAGACATACATCATATTTGATTGTCATTTTTCATAGGGTTAGTATTTTGGAGAAAATTATGGTTCAATTTATGTGAATTCTTTGGAGAAGAAAGATAACACCCATAATTTAGAAAAGAGTCAACAGTCATGGAACAGCAAAGGGAAGGGTATAATTAGAGGGTAAATGCAATCTCATGCGATGCAATTTGAAGAATGGAAGCTTATAGAAATTTGTTTATGGAGCTTGAAACTCAGAAACCCAAACAAGTTTGGGGATTATAAACACAATAGTGTCTTATTAGCAGTAAAATCATTTTCTAGGAATTCAAATAAAACAGAAAATAAAATGTGTCACATAACTTTTAAATAAGGAGTCACAAAACAAGTGGAAGGCGTGGTTTGAAGTTAGGAAACAAGATAGTTGACATAGTTTTCAAATAATGTGTTCTATTGGGTGATATTTAGAGGTGTGGCTTTCCATACCCACCAGCATATATAAATGCTCTTGTGCAGTCACTGTCACAAAGCTGACCTACAATTCCAAGTCAGACTCACCACTCCTGACACCATGAGCTACTACGGAAACTACTGCCAAGGCCTGGGCTACAGATGCGGAGGCTTTGGTGGCCTGGGCCATGGCTACGGCTGTGGATGTGGCAGCTTCCGCAGGCTGGGCTATGGCTGTGGTTATGGAGGCTATGGATATGGCTGCCACCATCCAAGTTACTATAGAAGATACTGGCTTTCTGGCTTCTACTGAATAATTATATGAAGATTTACAATTTGTGGACTTCATCTTCTGTGAGCCTCTGATTCATCTAGAAAACTTTATTCCATAACCTGCTTGCTTCATTTATCCTGTCTTGATAATGAAACTGTTATTTGGACCATCTGGCTTCTGACATTAATATGAAGACAACTTGATGAACTAAATGTTGGTGTTTGATTAGTGATACTCTCAGGGCTTCTCTTTCTATATAGGATGAAGTGTCATTATACTCTAGCAAGTCTTTGCCTTTTAGCATCCGATGTCTAATAATAAACTTTTTCTGACATAGCAAATGTGTTTTAAGCTTCAATTTTTTAATCACATTAAACTTGCTGTGATGTATTGATACAATCATCAACCATGGCAACGTTTTCTTCTTACGTTTTCTTCTTATAGCTAAGAAATTTACCAATATGTCTTATTTCATAATTATCTCTTCCTTCTTCTTCTTTTTCCTTTCTTCTTCACCTTACCTCTTCCTTCTCCTTTTCCTCATCTTCTTCTCCTTTATTTTATCATTCTCCTCTTCCTCTTCATTATCAATATCTATCTTTTTCTTTGCTGGCCAAACATACGAATTCTATATCTAAAGGTTGAAGAGGCTCTATGATGATAATCAAATTTTAGTGTGTTTTTAAAAATTCATTATTCCTTGGAAATTATCTTGTTAATTTCAAAACAAAATGATAAGGAAAAACTTTAGCTTGCAGTAAATTATTTTAGAACTCTTGAGAAAATAAACATGAAAGAATTATATCAAAATATTAATTGTTAAGTAGATAATATTTGTTGTAATATTCTTTCTTCTTTTTGGTATATTTAAAATATTTTATAAAATAAAAAATCTAAAATAGAAGCAAAAATCATTTATCTTGAACTCAAATGTATATTATTGTAATAAATTAAATTTATGAAAACTGACCCAAGAGGAAAAAAAACCTGAATAGTTCTCTCATATAAAAATTAAATCTATGATTGAAACTCTTCCCAAAAGACTAATTTAAGGCCAGAGGTATCTGAGGCAAGTTTGTCCTTCAGTGAGTGATGGAATTTACTGACTACAAGTGAAAATGAATCATGAGGATTTTGAATGGGTTATTCTATCCAACAGTTGACTATTCTAGGAATGCTAAAAGTGTAAATGTTTTTAGCATTCCTAGAATGCTAGATATGGTTTATCTAGATTGTTCACTGTAAATGAATCTGAAATTTATGGACCACAGTTCTGTTGAAGATTGGAAATTAGTAATGTAGCCAGATGAAGGCTATGTGAATATCAAACTTTAGATGCTGATATATCTGAAACCTTCTCTTGCTTACTAGCTTTCCTCACTTGGAAATAAAAAATGTGTCTTTTGTTGAAAAGTGGATTCTGAAAACCATATCTGGTAGTTTGAGGTCTGTCATATGTTGGTGCAGAGAATACTGTTGCTCCTTTTTTGAGTCCTTTGCTCTCCATTAGTAATGTTGATTCTGTGTCAGACTTGTGTACCATGAGAATGTGACAAGTCAAACCTTTGTGGTTGCACACCTATTAATAAATCTAACAGAAGTGTGCAATTCTTCTTAATAGTAAATATTAAAACATACTTATAAAGGTTAAATAAGGTCTAAATATAAGGAAAATATATCATGACTGTGGATCTGAAGAATCATTATTATCTGCCAAATTTGATTTATAGATTCAGTGCAATTATAATAAAAATATCCGAACAGAATTATTTTTAATACTTTTGTCTTTTAACCTTCTTACTAGCCTTATAAGCGGTTGATCTACTACATTAACATTACATCCTTATGATACTGAATCATCCATTCAACAAACAGAGAATTAAAAAAATATATTCTAGTCTACTTTTAAATCTTTCAGGAATTAAAACACTGAATATAGATTTTGCAATTTTTTGTTGAGTGTATTCTGAAATATTTTATATATTTTTTACTTTTATTAATAGGTATTTCTCTATCATTATATCTTTTACTTCCTTGTGTATATGAAAACTATTCATTCTCTTTGACAATTTTATATTGTGTTACTGATGAATCATTTTAGTTTTTGAGTTAGTTTCATCATTGATTCACAAGGGTTTTTCCAGATTTGCTACTGTGTTGCCTGCAAGTAGAGATAGTTTTTAGAGATACTTTAAAAAATCTTTTTCCAGTTCTTACTCATCTATCGATACTTTTTGCCCAATTGCATTTGCTAATATCTCCAGGACAAAGTTTAATACTAGTGCATAGTGTAGGCATCTTTGCCTTTCTCCTAAATTTTGTGGAAATGCCTCTAGGGTTTCACAGTTACCTAAAATGCTAACTTTAGGTCAATTTTATTATGTTAGAAAATTAAGCATCAATTCTTATTTTCTTGAATGCTTTTATAAGGAATTAATGTTGAAAGTTGCCAAAAGTTATTCAGCATTTATGGAAATAGTAATATGATTTTTTCTCCTTGAATCAATTAATGTGATGCATTATATTAATGAGTGTCCTTATATCGACATCACATATTCTTCAAGTAAATTCCATTTCCTTATGATGTATTGTTTTTATGATGGTATTAGATTCTATTTGCTAATATTTTATGCCGAATTTATGCATATGTAGTCAGAAGTAATATTAGTCTGTAATTTTCTTTCATGTCTGCCTTTTTCTTCATTGAATTTAGATAAATGTTAGATAAGTGATTCAAAAAACATATTTGGAGACTTCATTCATTTTCAATGCTCTTGAACAATTTATGTTGCATAAGGATTATGTCTTAGAATTTGTGGTAAACTAGCCTTTGAAACTAGTGGCACCTCCAGCTTTTTGTGTGTGGAGCCATTTTTTCTTTTTCTTCTCAAAAATTAGTCTTAATATTTCTATCTCTAATGGGTTCAATTCTAGTAAAACTTTTCCCCTAGAAAATTGTGTATCTTATTCAGGTTTCAATTCAGTTTTCAATTAAAAATTTTTTATTTTATTTTTATTTTTTTTATTAGTTTCTGCTTTATAACAAAGTGAATCAGTCATATGTATACATCTGTTCCCACATCCTTTCCCTCATGCATCTCCCTCCCTCCCACCCTCCCCATCCCACCCCTCCAGGCAGTCACAAAGCACCGAGCTGATCTCCCTGTGCTCTGCGGCTGCTTCCCACTATCTATCTACTTTACGTTTGGTAGTGTATATATGTCCATGCCTCTCTTTCGCTTTGTCACAGCTTACCCTTCCCCCTCCCCATATCCTCAGGTCCATTCTCAAGTAAGTCTGTGTCTTTATTCCCGTTTTACCCCTAGGTTCTTCATGACATTTTTTCAAAAAATTCCATATATATGTGTTAGCATACAGTATTTGTCTTTCTCTTTCTGACTTACTTCACTCTGTATGAGTTTTTTAAACATTAAATTAATTTTTATTAGAGTACAGTTGATTTACAATGCTGTGTTAGTTTTGCAGTACAGCAAAGTGAATCATTTATACATGTACATATATCCACTCTCTTTAGGATTCTTTTCCCATATAGGTCATCACAGAGTATTGAGGGGATTTTCCACTTTATTTGAGTAAAAGTCTACAAAGAGATTTCCCCCTCTCTTTCGCTGTCTCTCTCTCTTTCTCTATGTAATTATATATGTTTATTTACATTTATATTATATTATATATATTAGTTCAATTTATTTATATTTTTCTTCTTTTAAAAGTTAATTTAGCTGGTAGTTTTTCTATTTTTTATTTGTTTCCAATGACCATAATTTTGTGTCATTAATTATTCTATTGTTTTTCTACAAATTTCTGTGCTTTATCTGATCAATAGATGTTTTGATTTTTTATTATACCTTCCCCCTGCTTTCTTTAGTTTATTTGTTTGTACTTTTATTGCATACTTGTGTTTTACTTATATATGTGCTTAAAACTAAATTTTTTTCTGCTATCTTTGTAATGTATACCCCATATTATAATATGTAGCATTTTCACTATCATTATCACCATTTAAAAATTCTGTGATTTGTTTGTATTTTTTTCACTCAAGATTTCATAGTTTTGTGTTTGTTTTAATTTCTGGGTTTTTATTGATTTATATTTATTAATTTCTACTTGTATTACATTATTATTAGATAATATTTTAATAATATTTCCTTCATGAGACTTCTTAATGCTTTCTTTGTGATATAATACATTTTTGTAATGTTTCATACATGCTTGAGAAAAATTTTTATTTTCTATTATCAAAATGTAAAGTTATATATAATTTTAAAGTCAGTCACTATTGTTTATATTATTTTGGTCTTCCATATTATTACTCATGCTTTTCCATTTTATCTATCTTGTTCTGGCATTGCTGTGTTGTTTATGTCTCCATGCAACTCTAGTATATTTTGCTCTATAAAGGTGGTTGCCATGTTGTTTTTTCATATACAATTGTAGCCATTACTTCTTTATTTTAAAGTGTCTTTAACTTTATAAGATGTCTTCCATTGTTGTGTTTTATCATCTGGTTAGATTCTACTTTGATAACAGAGTTATAAACAACTGCTTTTTCATTCTCCTTTGACTGATATACATCTGCCTATACATTTTTAAAAATATAATTTTGTAGAACAGTTGTAGATTTGCAGAAAACGTTATGCTGATAGCACAGAGAGTTCCCGTAAATCCCACACCCAATTTGCCCTATTATTAACATTTTACATTAGTATGTGCACCTGTTACAACTAATAATAAATCTATATTGATACATAATTGCCAACTAAAGTCCATACTTTATTCAGAGTTCTTTAGTTTTTATTTAATATATATTTTTTTCTTTTCTAAGATACCATCTAGGGTACCTTATTGCATTTAGTCATTGCTCCTCTTGACAAGACATGTTCTCAGACTTTCCCTAGCCCCAATCACCCTGACAATTTTCCAGCAGAACTGGTCAAGTGTTCTGTAGAAAGTCCTTCAACTGGGATCCATTCAACCTTTTTCTCATGATTGGAGTGGAATTATGGTGTTTGCAAGGAATGTGGCAGAGGTAAATTGCTATTTTCATTCCATCATATCAGGAATGCTATCAGCATAAATTTTCACTGTTGATGTTGATTTTGCACTCTCTGAGATAGTGTTTTTCAAGTTTCTCCACTGTCAGAAAGTTACATAATAAAAGATTCATGTATATCTTTTCATCTTGATAACTCAATGCTTTTTATTGCTGGGTTCATTGTATGGATGTACTGTATTTGTTTACCCTTTTACTTCTTGAAGGATATTGCTTTCAGTTGCTGGAAATCATGACAAATCTGCCATAAATATTCACATACAAGTTTCTGAATAGACAACAGTTTTCAAATCATTCGGGTATATATCAGAGAGAAAGGTTGCTGGATTATATGATATTTTGCTTTTTAAAAAACTGCCAAACTGCCTCAGATAGTGGCTATACAATTTTGCTTTCTCACCAACAATGAATGAATGTTCTTTTTGCTTTTCATTCTTGTGAGCAATTGGTATTGTCATTTTCTGGGATTTTATCCTTTTCAATAATTGCCTAGTGGTATCTCATTATTGAATTATTTTGATACTTCTATTATTAGACTTTCTTAATAACGGCTTTAAATGTTTCTCTTGAAAATAGTTGACTCTTTGTGAGTCCAAATAATCTTTTAAGAGGTAAATTAAGCTAGTTCATATTTATTAAGTTGCTATTAGGTTTAGTGTCAGCTCTGAAAAACTATTTTTTTGTTATAATTACTATTGTACTGTTATATTTACTTTGCTTCTTTCTCTATATATTTTATTTTATTTACTCAATATTTTAAAAATATCTTTAGCTATTTATAAATGTTTTGATACTTTTTTTAGTGGTTGTCAGTGATTAATTATGTATTTTTTTTGTAAAAATGTCCTTAGCTCCTCATTTTATTTTATTAAACTTTTGCTAATTTTTCAGTTTTGAATAATGAATGTCAACTAGTATCATTTACTTAATCAAATATCAAATAACTTTTAGTACCTTATTATTTTCCTGCTTTTCCTCAATGGAATCATTTGTTTTCATCTGAATCCAAACTTATTTATGCATCTTGGAACTTGGTCTTCCTTCTGATATGATTTTACCTTTTTAAAAATTTCTTTCCTGTTTTTCAACTCATTTTATTTCTTCTTATCTCTTTTACATTTAATTTTTTAATATTTAATATGAAATATTTCATTAAAGTTTTCTTCTGCTTCTGGAGGGGCAAGCTATTAGTTGAATGCTTTGATAATCATTTTTGTTGTTTTTGTTATATACTTTGTATACATGAACACTTCTTGCATCTCTGAATTTGTGGATGAGACTGTTAGAGATATTTGCTATTTGTTTTCTATGGATCTGTTCATTTAATAATTTATTCATTCAACTAACAATATATTGCCTACTCCATTCCATTCACAAAAGTATAAAATATGATTATAATAAGTGTTCTTGCCCTGAAGGAGTAAATAATGTAATGGAAAAGGCAGTAAACAAATTGTTATACTAAAATCTGATGAAATGCAAAGACAGACTTTTATCCAGGGCAGTTGGCAACACTCTGCAGGATTTTCTAAATCAGGCAGAGGTAGAAGTAGCTTGGGATGTCCTTGGAGAAGGTGCCACTTGACCTATATTTTGAAGGGTAGGTTGGAATAAGATGGATAAATAAGTATAAAAGAAGATTCCAGAATGAAGGAGCAGCTCCTGTAAAGTCTCAAAAGCATGCAGTGGATTAATAATGTCTTTGTTATTTATGTATGGAATAAAGGGAAATATATGGTAGATTGTTAGAGACCAGGATAGAGAAAAATGTTTGGTGATGAAAGACCTTGTTTGTGAATTTAGGAGTATAATCTTTTCCTTAATGACTTAGGTATAATGGTTGAAAAATGAAATGATCAGATTTGTGTTTCAGAATGTTCATTTGGACTCAGTGTGGAGAACAGATCAGATGAGGGTCCTGCCTTGGGGAAGTGTGACTGGTGGGGAGGCTCTTACATTAATCCAGGAAAAAGTAGTGGAGGACTGAATTAAGTGAAAACAATGAACAGACATGAATATTAATGAATTATCATTTATGTGGTTGAGTTGCTGTGGTGCAATATGCACTGAATAGGGAAAATATTCATAAAATATGGAAGAGAATTAATTCCAAGATCATACTCTTGTATGTGATTTGAATGACTAATATACAGACAAGAGACAGTTTTGTGAGAAAAAAATGAATTTACTACTAAACATGAAATTTGAATGCAATTCAAATGGGACATATCCAGTAAATAGTCAAATTGATGGAGCTGATATTTAGAGAAGGCTTTTGAAAGTAATCGGTACAAGCACGGTTATTAAACAATATTTATTGAAATTCCATGGGAAAAGTGTATACATTGAATATGGAGGAAAAGGGGCACTTTTAGAGTTAATAAAGGGATAAGAAATTGGGAAGAAGACTAATAAGAAATTGAGAGAGAAAGCTAATTGAACATTTGCCATAGAAAATAAGGGAAGAAAGCTTTAAAAGAAGAATGAATGGGTAAGGAGGGCAAATGCCAAGGAAGGTTCAAACAAACCAAATAACTAAAAAAAAAACAAAATAAAAAACCAAGAAGGTTTTTTTTGGTTTTGTTTTTGTGTTTTATAATTTGACTATCTGGAAATCTCTAATGACATTGTGACTATGCCCTTATCACCATGGATAAAAGGTCTTGGGTTCTGGGAATGATCAGTAGCTAAGACAATGGAATAAGAGAAGAAATCTGAGGTTATGTAATTATAGGACCCCTGGAAGCTATCAACAAGATTAGACAATTTTAACTAGAACACCAGTGCAGTATGGCCTCTGAAGGGGCTCTAATCATTTTTCATCTTGGAAACATTCTGTTTTTAGGAATGCAAACTCATTAAAAAATAATAATTATTATTAAAATTCCTTTAACAAAAATTTGGACCCTTTGGTAAGTAAGAAAATAACAATTTAAAGTAATTTTAAGACTTTACATTATTCTGTTATGTGGAAATAATATCACATGTCATTGTTTACCAGTTGCACTACTGAGGGTATAAAAACATTCGGGGAAGTTAGAGATGGTCACGCTCAGGAAATTCCTCTTCAGCACCAAATCAGATCTCTAATACTTGACACCATAAGCTACTATGCCAACTATTGCAAAGGCCTGGGCTTTGGCTGTGGAGGCTTTGGTGGCCTGGGTTATGGCCATGGCTTCAGATGCAGTGGCTTCTGCAGACTGGGCCATGGCTGTAGCCATGGAGGATACAGATATGGCTGCTACTGCCCATCATGCTATGGAGGATATGGCTTTTCTGGCTTATACTAAAAACTTGTAGATCTTCAGACTCTTTCTGTTCCCATGCTGTTACTCACATCTTTCAGTGATGTGAACATTTTTCTTGATGTTTAGAAAATCTTAATAATTTTTTGGCTTTCTGCTCCAAAGGAACTAGTTTCTTCCTCTGGAAGAATCTGGAATCTTTCCATTGAATCAAAGGTTCATTCATTTTTATTTAGTCACTAACATCTGCTGTGACCAAGTGTAACCTGTATTTTAAATTTTTAAATGAACATATTTAACTGGCATAGGGAGCATGGCTGTATCAATTCATTTTAGTACATTTCTAACCGGTATATGGGATTTCAATTAGGATGTTCCCCTCCTTTTCTTTGCATTGGTGTTTTGACTCAACAATGTTTGATTCAATAATGAATTTGATTCAACAAATGTTCACTTCATGTCTCCATGTCCTGAGAATTGTTTTGAGTCTTGAGGATATGGGAGAATAAGATGGACTAAACTCCTGTATACTTTCATGTGTCTCATCTTTCCTTTGTTTCCAGTGTATTTTGTGTGTGAATTCATTTTTATAAAATCATCTGTACACTATTATTTCTATTACTTAAAAAATGATAACATTGCAAACTTTATTCCAATAGCCATGGTTTTTACTCTCAGGTTTATTATGGCACAGTAAATCTATGGTGATCAAAGAAAAAGGTTTTAAAATTAAAACCTTAAGCTGATACAAAATAAGATTTATAGTAATATGAAAGGTACAAAGGGTTCATTAAAAACATTCCTGTACACAACAATGAATTTTCCAATTTCTAATGTTCTTTATATATAATCAGGTCAATTTTATCTTGAAAGAGATACATTTTATATTTCATATATATACATATATATGTATACAAGTCTACTCTGCTTACTTGAAAAGTTAACTGATTTAATTGGCTTTCCTGTTTCCCTACCTATAGAGTGAGGGTCTTACTTCTTAAAAGGTATTTTTTCTCAAAGGTAAGCCTTAGGATTGTCTAAATTTAAAACTCCTGGAGTTCATTTACCAGTTTAGTTTCCTGGGGTATACTCTTAGATAATTTGTTTTAATAGATTTGTTTAGATCCTCAGACTTTCTATTAGTCAAAACTTGCTTGGCAAATCACTGTTTTAGATGGTATCCAAGATCTTTTCAATTTCTTATGCTATAGCAATGCTTGATATCACTTTCTACCCTCATCCTCTTCCCATGAACAACATTTTTGTGGTAGCTTTCAGATGTTTTGCACTCTCAAAGAGCATGTTTTCTAAAAGCTAGTACAATGACTTGGTACACTTGGAAGAAGATCTGGGGAGACCTGATATGACAATTACATTAAAAGACAAAATAATAAACTGAAGTTTCTCATCATGTTGCTCTGGGTAGTTCATGAAGTGTTTATTTCTAACAAGTTCTTCATAAAGATGGAAATAAAACTGTTCAGTTTATATTATGGTTTCTTGTTTAAGTGCCTTTTTCTACAAGATGGTTATTTGATGAGCTTTTGGAGGCATTTGTCTGAAACTTAATTTTAACATTCAGATGTTTATTGGGGAAACTGGGTTCCTGGTGAATTTCAAATCATTTACTTTTAATCTTTTTACTAAAGTAAAATTGGAAATAAAACTGGCAAAATAATTTCTCATTATTCAACCAGACTTCATGTTACTGCTGATCATTTTCTTTCAAGTACAAAGATAAGGAAATCACCTTTAATAAAATAAATAAGCATTTTCTCTTAACCTTTAGATGCTGAAAAATGTATACTGTTTCTTAAATTAATAGTTAAGTGTATCAGATTGTTGTGAAATACAATTGTACCTTTTTTATTAAGACAGTGAATTTGGATCTAAAAACAAGCTATTCCATGTTTATTTCCTGGATTGGAGAAATATGGAACATTTTTGTTAGTGCCTTTCATAGTAATTGTGGATTGGTAGGATGGACCATTAGTATCTCTATTACAGTGCAGGCTTTGAGGTCAGGGTCTGTATGAAGCCCTTGTATTAATATACTACCCAACACAGAGAGGTGCTTAATTAATATTTGTTAAAAAAAAATATATATATATATAATAGAATTTTGTGATCCAAATAAGTTACTGAATAGGATCTCGAATGACAGAACTAAAGTACTAGCTGAAGAATGGACAAGGCATTGACAACTGATTTCCAACATCCTGTTTAGAAACCAAATTGTATTGTTAACTGAATACTTTGATTCTTAAAAGTTGATTTTTGATATATTCCCTTCAGATAATTTGAATCAGGAGTGAAGTGATACAAATCAAACTAAAGCCTCTTTGTTTGCTTATATAACTTTAAGAAAACCTTAAGGCTAAGGCCTTTCATAAATGATTATGAAGTTGCAAAATTCTACTTCCAAAAGCAAAGTATATTTATAAAAAGAAGAAAATAATATTTCTCAGCAAAAATCAGAGTTATTGATAGGATCAGAGGAAGATATGCATGTGAAAGTGTTTTCAAATGACTAATTTTTATAAATAAATTATTTTGCAAAAGCCTTTTTGGTGAAGTTTATTCAGAAAAATACATAGATGTTTAAAAAATTTTGTACTTTCAAATGAAATTCTGTTACCTTTAAAAATGAAAATTCTGATCTCTAGATTTCCTAGTACGTCAAAGATATTTGCTCTTTATAATATGTGTTTCACATTGGGTTAATCCTTTATCTGAGAGTTCCTGTAGGAAGTGATATAATTTGTGTCTTTTTAGGACATTTCACATTAGAGGATCAAAAGGTCAAAGATTTGAGGGCTTACTTACAGATGTCTTAGATAGATGAAGCTTTATAATGTTGACACGTCTACCATTTAAGGAAAAAAGGACATTCATTTCATTTGTGAAATAACTGATGCATAATTTAAATTCACATTTTGTAGTTTGAATATAAAAATGTTTCCTGTTGACCCATCAGCAATAAAACTGTTGTTTTGTATTATCTTTCTAGTACTAATAATTAATATCCACTAAATAATTCGAATCCTTGTCTCCTTGATGCTTTTATTATAAAATGAAATTTGGAGCTGCAGTCCAATAAGTAGACAACTATCAGAGGAAACCTAATTATCCTTAATGACACTGATTTGTGTTTCCTTTGACACAAACATATCCAAGAAGTCCCAGACAAATACCACATAAAGGTAAATGGACACACCATTCCATTTCCATTTTCCTAAAGTATCTAAACAAGACTTGTGTTAGGATGATTCTTTTGTCATGTTTCCTTTGCTGATGATTCTGTATACTGAAGATCAAGTGTTAAAAAAGAAATTGTGATGAAGATGTTAAAAAAAATAAAATAAAGTAAAAAAAAAAAGAAATTATGATGAATTATCATATGACCCCAACAAATCAAGTAAATTGAATGGACATCCAATGCGAAATTCACTATCAGGGCTTTGGGAAAATGCTATTAAGTGTATTGTCAAAAATAATACCACAGTTTCTTTTATAAAAAGAGGAAAAACTTGATTATGGCCGAACTTTTAAGCAACTCAATTTTAGTAGGAAAAAAAATAAATTGTTCAAACTCTTAATGGAGTAGAGTGAAGTGGAAAAGTGGCATACTTGGGGATTTTGAACAAGCATCACCAACATTTTTTCAATCTTAAAAACTGGAAAATTTGCTATAGTTTCCTATGATATTGACTTCATTCAGTGAAGAGTGTACCCATTATTTTGAATAGCTATGAGATATGATACTTGGCTAGAGGTTTTTATAGATGTCAGTCATCTTATGTGTAGTCTTTGATGATACCACATTCATTGTCAGCATAGACACAGAACATTTCATTGGAATCTGTGTCGACAGCCCTAAATTTAGAAGACAAAAGATTAATGAGATTTTATTCATGTCACTGAGCCATGGAATGAGAATTATGCAAGTCTGCTTTTGTTGTCACACCCTTTTCTGAGGTATATAAGAGTCTCTGGGCAGATAATAAAATTCATACCTGAAAAACAACATTCATATTACATATCTCTATCTCTATCTATCTATCTATCCCCCACTCTAGGAACTACTATGGTGGCCTGAGCTATGGCTGTGCCTGTGGTGGCTTTAGAGGCTTAGAGCTTAGGATATGGCCTTGGAGACTATGACTATGGTTCGAGTTAGGGAGGCTATAGATACAGCTGTTGCCACCCCTTGTGCTATGAAGGATATCAATTCTCTGGCTTCTATTGAAAAAGAAAAAAGACGGGTGCTTTGGGAATTTAGAATCCTAATACAACCCTACTGTTTGTTCTTCTTTCAAGTCTTTCTGTTTCCATCAAAATTCAGATGCTGCTCTGACTACCTGAGGTAACTGAGAGTTCAGCAAGAAGGGAGAACACTGATTTGACAAAGATTTTCCTAGACAGTTTATAATATGTGAGTGTGTTTTATTTTTCTTTCTCATAAGCCATAATAGGATAATGGTGAGAGAGATTATTGGTCTTTATTTACCTGAAGATTTATATAGAATTAGTTGAAAGATGATTGAACTAAAGGAAAACCAAAGACTGAAGGGAAGCCCTTTGCAGGTGCTTTTGAGATTAAGCTGCTCTGAACCATAATATGAGCTCAATAAATATCTGTTGCATAAAAGAACTGATTAGTGAGAAAGGGGAAGGTAATTAAAATTTCTGACCTACTATGTGTGAGATATTTTGCAAGGTGTTTTATATATTTTTTATTGTTTGATTTTCATAATACTTCAAAACATAGGGAGTGAAGTATAAAAAGTTTCTTTTTAAAAGTATAAAAAATCTTCAAGCAGCTCTAAAAAGTAGTTAGAATATTGGGAATAATATGGGTCTGTGAGCAAAGAGACTTAGATTTATATCCTCTCTTTATTACTGACTAATTGTATGATATAAGGCAAGTTTCTTAACTTTTTGATATATTTTTAATTAATCAAATCTGATGACAATTTTTATTTTAAAATACTGTTTTAAAATAAACCTACCCTACATTACACACACATGCATGCAAGCAAATTAGTATATTATGGTGCATAAGACACAGTAGGTGATTGTATTAATTTCCTAGGACTGTTGTAAAAAAGTACCAGTGCTTGGGTGTCTTAAAACAAGAGAAAATTATTTTTTCACAGTTTTGGAGGCTAGAAATCCAAAATCAAGGTGTCAGCTAGACCACACTCTCTCTGAAACCTGCAGGAGAATCATTTCTTGCCTCTTCCTAGTTTCTGGTGATATGCTGGTAGTTGTTGGTGTCCCTTGTTTGCAGCTGTATAGCTCCAATCTCTCCCTGCATCATCACATGGTGTTCTCCCTCTGTGTTTCTACATCTTCTTCTATAAATGTCTGTCTCTGTGTCCAAATTTCCCCTTCTTATTGGGACAACAGTCATTAAATAATAGCATTGAATTAGGGTCCACCCTAATGATCTTGACTTCATCTCAAGTTGGTTAAGTCTGCAAAAGACCCAATCTTCAAATAAAGTCACATCCACAGGTATGAAGGGGCAGGTTACATCTTGAATATATCTTTGGGGGGGGCAAAGTTTAACCAAGAATAGTGATCAATATTCTATGTTTAGCATTACTTTATTTAGATCATGTAATTAATAGGTGATTGAATAGAAAGAGATAATTCAACATAAGACTTTTGATTTCAGTCTTAAAATTCTTTCCACAATTCTAAACATCTCTTCCTATAACTGAAAGAGATTTAAGAAGAGAAAATGATGACTTTGATTTAGAATAGAGTGTGTTTAAACTGACAAATAGACAGCCATTTATAACTGCCCATAAGAAAGCTTGTGATTTAATTTATAACCTCTCATAAATATGTACAGTGAAACAGCCTCATCAGCAAAAGCAGAGGTATTAGCCCAAGGCAGCTTATAATTGATTTCAGAGAACAGGTTTGTGATTTTTCACTAGTTGTTCAAATTAATGATGTAAATCAAGATCTTTCCCCAAATTTTCATTGCCAAAAAGATTTCAGCTTTTTTAGATTATGCATGCTTTTCTCCACATCTTTCTTCACCAACCCTATGTAGACAGCCCTATTAAACTAAATCCTTAGCTCCTAACATCATGAGCTACAATAGAAATTACTACAGAGTTCTGGGTTATGAGTGTAGAGATGGATGCTGTAGCTTCCGTAGACTGGTATATGGATGTGCCTCTGTGTATGGTGGCTATCATACAATTTGTTGTTTGTTCTCTGGCTTCTACAGAATTACTGTCGTGATTATCTGATAACTGCTTACCAGAAGTGGACTTGACAGAGTAAACTGCAGACTACAAGGTCACCATTAGCCTGATAGACTCAAATTTTGGCCCACTACTCCCTAACTCTGTGAACTTGAGCAAGTTAATCTCTATATGCTTTCATTTTCCCCTCTGCAAATTGTGTTCAGTGCCTGTCTCATATGGTTTTGACAGTTAACTAGAGGTGGCTCCTAATCATGGAATTGTGATGTTTAACTGAGTTGTTTATTTTATTTTAAATAAAACTGTGACATTTATAGGACTTAACAATAAATGATTTTTATGTTTCATTTCTTTAATAAGAAAGGCACTTAGTTTAAAAAAAATTGTAAGGAAACATGGTTTTGCTTCCATTCATTTATTTCAACAGATTATTTTCATTTTTTTACTCCTGCCAAAATGAGCTACTAAGAGCAATTATGCTGATCTCTTGAGCTATGACTGTGGATATGAAAGCTTAGAGACCTGGACCATTCCTTTGCTGGCTACAGCTATAGCTCTGTGTGACTGTGACTATAACTGCTGCTGTCAACCTTGTAAGATAGAATTGTTAGGTTAAAAGCTTCTATTGAAGGACTACCATATAATAAATGTGATATTTTAAGTGAGTATCAGTAACTTCAGTTAGTGTCCAAGAATCAGTCAAATGGCTCAACAAAAAATAGAGACAGATGGTTTGAAAGTGTGAATTCTGCAAAGATTGTTTTTTTATTTTTAATAAATTTATTTATTTAATTTATATATTTTTGGCTGGATTGGGTCTTTGATGCTGCTCACGGGCTTTCTCTAGTTGCAGTGAGAGGGGGTTACTCTTCACTGCGGTGTGCAGGCTTCTCACTGTGGTGGCTTCTCTTGTTGCGGAGCACGGGCTCTAGGCGTGTGGACTTCAGTAGTTGTGGCACGTGGGCTCAGTAGTTGTGGCTTGCAGGCTCTAGAGCGCAGGTACAGTGGTTGTGGAGCACGGGCTTAGTTGATCTGTAGCATGTGGGATCTTCCCAGACCAAAGATCGAACCTGTGTCCCCTGCACTGGCAGGTGGATTCTTAACCACTACACCACCAGGGAAGCCCCAGATTATTTATTTTGGAAGAAATATATTAGTGTCCTATGATTCCGCTTCTAGAAGAGAAATAGGGTATTCTCTCTCCCTTACTTGAATGAGCAGGATTTAAAAACCACTCATAATGCACTATATTATTTTTCTTCAGTTATGTACACAATAGATAAAGGTCTGACTCTTATCTGTGGACTAACTCTAATGGGTAAGAGACTCCTTATTTTAGTCTGGCTCCTCTGGTAATGGGACTAAAGGAAAGGAGGCTACTTTGGCAGCAGGCAGTAATACTGGAAACCATCAGGAAAAAAATACATGTGTAATTTACAAAATCCAAGTAAGAACTCATTGATGGAACCAACGTGGAACCATTTTTTTTTTTTGCTGCAGCCAAGAGTACCATTTGGCATGCAATATTAGACTCTAATGTCATATTAATAGTGGCTTTATAAATACATACTGATCTATATACTTTTGCATAAGTTTTTCCTTTGAGGTACTAAATAGATATGTAGCTAGTGTGTTTGAATTTTTTCTGCAATCATAATTTTTCTACAATTTTGGAATGCTTTCAGTGATGAAGCTATGTTTCTCTAGTGAGGGTAAATTTGGTGTTTAAAAATATTTACAAGTAACTTAGGTACACAAATATTCATAGCAGCTTTATTTTTGGTTGCCCAGTGCTGGAACAACCTAAATATCCTTCAAATGGTGAATAAACAGTGACACATACATACAATGGAATTCTACTTACAGTAAAAAGAAAAGATTCAATAAATTCAATAAATTGCACAAGACTCAAAGTCATAATTTTGGATGAGAAAAGCCAATCTTAAGAAATTGCATAGCATATTAGTTCTCTTATTTGAGATTCTCAAAAAGTAAAAGCTATAGTGATAATAAACAGAGTAGTTGTTGACAAGGAATATGGTCAGGAAGATGATGTCACTAAAAAGCTATACTACAAGGGAGTTTTGGGAGTGATGGAGCTGTTCTGTATCTTTATTGTGGTTGTGGTTATACAAATATGTACATGTACAGAAACACAGATCTACACACCAAAATAAAACAAAATACTTTTAATATATGATAATTTAATGAAAATTAAATTAAAAATAAGTAATTTTTTAGGCTCCTGATTTTAGTTTAGAGATGTAGAAGGTTAGAAAGTGGGAAACTATGAAAACCAAAATTTTCTTGCCCTATTAGAGACTAAAGTTGTAAGTCAAATGACCATCCTGAAATTTGGAGATAGGTGCCTTTGGAGAGAAACAAGCTCCAAGCATTTTCTTCCCTTGGGAAGATGCCACAAGATGCATTTAAGTCAGTAGAAGATTAAATCAAATGTTTTGACTAAGGCCAACTGTGGGCTAGTTTAAGGGTATGAAGTTTGGGATGTCACATTCATAGGGAGTTCAAACAATGTTGCTTGTTTTTCTTTCAGGAATTTCATGATAATTACAGAGAACTCTGGAGAATCCATAGAAAGGATTCTACCTTCCCCCTCCCCTTACCCCTCCCCTGCCCCCTCCCCATGGTGTTGCCTGGGGAAGGGGGAACAGCAGATGAATAAAAGGCTTAACCTGTAGGAAGAAGAACAAGGTGGTTTATACTCTGAGCACACTAGTGGAACATCATTGTAACCAGAAGAACATGAAGACATCACAAAATCCTACCCCAAAACTTTTTTTTTTATTCATCCCTAGGTAAAAGAGAAAACCCTCAATCTTCAAGGGGATGTGCTTCAAACCCATAGCTAAAGGACATTGGTGGATAACCACTGCATGCAGGAGAAAAGAATGGAAACAATTAAAAAAAAGAGAAGCTTCACATCTAAAGAAGGGTAAGGCTCTTCTGAAGGCCACACTCCTGAGACCCAGACTCCAAAATCTGTCAGTAATTAAAACATCAGTCTCACTCTTTTTCATCACTCCCACAGCCACACTAACAAAACTTGAGTACAAATAACAGTGGAATACAGCTGAAAGAAATGAAAGAAACCGATACTCTAAAGACTAGCAAAAATGTAAGACACAAGTCCAAATATTGGCACAAATAGGAGGAATTTGAAGTTTCTGGTGCCATTATCAATAACAAATTTTCACTCTGGTTACTAGAGCAACAAAAAAATATGTTCAAACATGGGTCTAAACCGGCCTATATTAACACAAATCTACACATTAAAGGCCTTAAAGGAAACAATCTTACCTCCAAGAAAATCCTACATTTACCACAGTATCTTCAATCCTGTGCAATATGTCCAGCTTTTGGTAAAAAGCTACTAGGCATACCAAAAGGAAAGAAAAATTACAATCTTGAAAGAGAAATCAATCATCAGAACAAGACACAGTTATCACACAGGTGTTGAAATGATCAGAGAGGAAATATAAAGTAATGATTAATATGTAAAAGGCAGTAATGGAAAAGGTGGACAAAATGCAAGATCAGATAGGTACTTTCAGTATGGAAATAGAAAATATAAGAATCAAATGGAAATGCTAGAAATAAAAAATATACAACAGAAATGAAGACTACCTTTGACATACTTGTTAGCAAACTCAACACAGCTGAGAAAAGAAACAATGAGCTAGAAGAGAATGTAACCAAATCTAAAAATACTGAACTGCAAATATAGAAAAAAGGTAAAAAAGAAAAAAGAATAGAGCCTCTAAGACCTTTGGGAAAATATTAAATGGTGTAACATGCACATAACTGGAAACCCAGAAGAGAGAATGAGGCAGAAGAAATATTTGATAAAATAATGTATGAGACATTTTCAAAGTTAGTGACAGACTCCGAACCTCAGATCCAAGAAGCTTAGAGAATAGAATGCTAAGCAGAATAAATACTAAACAAACTAAACCAAACAAAACTCCCAGTGTATCAAGGCATAGCATACTCAAACAGATGAAAAGTAGAGAGAGAAAGAGAGAGACAGAGACAGAAAGAGAGACAGAATATACCTTGAAAGCACCCCGGTAGAGGGGTGGTTATTTACACAGCAATAGGATAAGAATTACAGCGTATTTCTCATCAGTAACCACACAAGCAACAAAATTGATTGAAATATTTAAAATGTTGAAAGTAAAATAAAACTATCAATTCAGAAATTTATGTCTAACAAAAATATACTTTAAAAATGAAGGAGAAATAAAGACATTCTAAAAATCAGACAAATAAAAACAAATGAAAACAACAACAACAAAAACAAACTGAGGAAAGTCGAGAATTTTTCAAAGAAGATTTCCATGCAGAAGGAATATGAGTTAGGTGAGAAACTTGGACCCACACACAAAAAAACTAACAGTGCAAAAATGTAAAAAATAAAGGTAAAAAAGTATTTAAAATTTTTTTCTTATTTTTATTTTCTATTAAAGATAACTGACTAAAGCAAAGATGATAATAATGCATTGTATATTTATAGCTTTTGTAAAAGTAAGATATATGACAATGACATGAAGATGGAAGGGAGGAATTGGAAGTATCTGTTGTAGGGACTTATACATTATATGTGAAGCAGTATATATTATTTGAATGTGGATTCAGATTACTTAAACATGAATATTGTAAACTCTAGAAAGATTAATAAGTAGACTTTTCAAAAAGCACAAATTACAAATCAATAGATGAGATAAAATGTACTCAAAAATAATACTCAATAAAAACCAGAGAGAACAGAATAAGAGGAAATAGGTAACAAAGAAACAAAAATGCAGTCACCATAAAATAGGTAAAAAATTGGCAGATTGAGATCAAACTATATTAAAATTTCTTTAAATAAGAATTGTCTAATCATACCAGTTTACAAACAGAGATTGTCACAGTAGATGAAAAAAGCAAGATCTTACAAGAACAAAAAGCCTAATTTAAATATGGAGACTTACATAAGTTAAAAATAAAGTTTTGGAGAAATCACAGCAAATTTATCAGAGATGAAGAAGAACATTACATAGTGAAGAATGGGTCACTTCAAAAGTAGAAACAGACAAATGCATAATTTTAGGTGGAGGCTTCAAGATTCCTGTCTGAATAATTGACAGATCACATAAGCAGAAAATCAGTAAGTATATAGAGATATCCACTACCAACCACCTTGACCTAATATTTAGATAACACTATACCCAGTTTCTTCACGGGTGCATGGTATGTTCACCAACAAAAAAATGTGTTAGGCCATGAAACGAACCTTAAGACATTTAAAAGAATATAAATCATATAAAATATGTTCTCAAACCCTAACAGAATCAAGTAGAAACCAATAACAAAGAAATAACTAGAAAGTCAACAAATACTTCTTTTTTCTTTTGCGGTATGCAGGCCTCTCACTGCTGTGGCCTCTTCCGTTGCAGAGCACAGGCTCCGGATGCGCAGGCTCAGTGGCCATGGCTCATGGACCCAGCTTCATCTTCCCAGACCGGGGAACGAACCCATGTCCCCTGCATCGGCAGGCGGACTCTCAACCACTGCGCCACCAGGGAAGCCCAACAAATACTTTTAAATTAAACAACACATTTCTAAATAACCCATGGGTTAGAGAGGAAGTCTCAAAGTAAATTAAACATATTTTGAAATAAACAAAAGTGGAAATACAATATACCAAAATTTTGGAACACAGCTATTATAATACTTAGAGGGCATTTTTTACCATTAAATGAATATTTTACCAATGAAGAAAGCTCTAAAATGAGAAATCAATGTTTTCACTTTAGGAAACTATAGAAAAATGGGAAATTTACCCCAAACAGGCAGAAGGAAGGAAGTGATAAAAATCTGAGCAGGAATCAGTGAAATTGAAAACAGAAATACAATAGAGAAAATCAATGAAATAAAAATCTGGTACACAGAAAACATAAAGTAAACTGATAAATATCTAGGCATGCTAAACAAGGGAGGAGAAAGAGGGAGAAGACACAAATACAAAAATGAGAAATGAAAGATAAGAAATCACTACTGATCTCACAGATATTAAAAGGGAAGGAGGACAGAGCACATTCCAACTCATTTTATAAGGCCAACATTTCTCTGATGTCAAAACTGAAGAGAGAGTACAATACAAAAAAACTAAATAACAATTCACCTCATGAAACTAGATGAAAAAATCCTCAACAAATTTTAGCAATCCATCAGTCTATAAAAACAATAATATCCCGGGGCTTCCCTGGTGGCACAGTGGTTGAGAATCTGCCTGCTAATGCAGGGGACACAGGTTCGAGCCCTGGTCTGGGAGGATCCCACGTGCCACGGAGCAACTAGGCACGTGAGCCACAACTACTGAGCCTGCACGTCTGGAGCCTGTGCTCTGCAACAAGAGAGGCCGCGATAGTGAGACGCCCACGCACCGCGATGAAGAGTGGCCCCTGCTTGTTACAACTAGAGAAAGCCTTCTCACAGAAACGAAGACCCAACACAGCAAAAATCAATAAATAAATTACTAAAAATAATAAAAAAAAATAATATCCCATGACAAATCCCAGGAATGCAAAGCTGGTTCAATATTTGTAAGTTAATGAAAGCAATATTAGCAGGCAAGAGAAGGGGGAAAACCCCTCATGATCATTTTTATTGATACAGAAAATATTTTGACAAAATTCTGCATACATTAATAAAAAAGACTCAGTGAATTAGGAAGGAGACAGTTTCACCTTGAAAAATGTATCTATAAAAATCCTGATTAAAATCATACTTGAGGGCCTCCCTGGTGGTGCAGTGGTTGAGAGTCTGCCTGCCGATGCAGGGGACACGGGTTTGTGCCTTGGTCTGGGAAGATCCCACATGCCGTGGAGCGGCTGGGCCCGTGAGCCATGGCCGCTGAGCCTGCGCATCTGGAGCCTGTGCTCCGCGACGGGAGAGACCACAACAGTGACAGGCCTGTGTACCACACACACACACACACACAAAATCATACTTGATGGTGAAAGACTGAATGTTTTCTTCCTAAGATTAAGAACAAGGAAAAAAGTCCAGTTTCAGTACCCATATTTGATATCAAACAGGAAGACAGTCAGTAAAATATGGCAGATGAAATAAAAGTCATATGTGTTAGAAAAAAGTAATAAAACTGTCACTGTTCATATATTTCATAATTGTGTATGTTGAAAATCCTAAAGTATCTACAAAACAACTTCAGAATTAATAAGTGAGTGTAGAAAGATCACATAGATTTCAACGAGTGTAGAAAGATCATATAAATTGCAATGGTTAAACAAAAGCAAATAAATAAAAGAATCAAGTTATACTATAAATAAGTTATCGTATAAATAAATTAAATATCATATTTCCCCAGATCTTTTTCATCAATTGTGCAGTACATCCAATTAAAAAGATACTAACATACAAAGAAGTGAATTTGTTAAAAAAAAAAGACCCAAAAAACAAAAAATCTACTTAACTCATAAACTACCTTAAACTAGGAATGAGGAAAATTTTTAGAGATGTTGCCTGAGCTTATAGTTTAGTGTCTCTACAAAAATGGATCCACTGTCTTACCTTTTTCTAATTGGCTAAATTTTGAAGGTGAGGTGAGGGCAATTGAAGTGTAGGGGACTAGCTACTTCACTTTCTACTATTTCCAATAGAGAAGAGTCTTGTGCCAGCATGGTACAACAGCAGCAAAAGTACAAAAACAGCAGGATATTATGTCCCAAGGTAAGAGTAAAGAATAACCCCAGATTCCCCGAGGACCTCAGAGTAATACAAGACTCTGTACAAAAGCTTCTGGACCTCATGGAAAACAACAAACACAAAAACAAACACAAACAAATTTAATTTGAAGTTCATATTACCAATGAGCTGCCATGTCAATTACCCTGGTGGTCTTGGCTATAGCCTTAATGTTTTTGGAAGCCTGTGATGTAGCTGTGGCAATGACTCTGGCTATATTGACTATGGTAGATTCAGCTAGAGCTATGGTCCCTCTTTTTAGAGAATATATTTGCCCTCTGGGGTCCACTAAAAAATCTTTCAATCACTAAAACATTAGAAACTTTCTATCACTCTAACTGGGGAACTTCTTTTTTTTTCTTCCTGTCTTCAAAGTCAGCACACTTTTAACCTTATTAACTGCAAAGGCTACTAATGTCACACACCTTTACAGAAGGCCATTTGAAGAAAGCAGAGCAAAAAGACACTCCTCTTAGAGAATATCATCAAAGAAACTGGATTTCCTTTCAGAATGGCTGCACTTTGAAACTGTTGCTACTTCATTGATCCCCGTGTGACAGCTCTATGCCTGTTTCCTAATAAAGTTTCTTCATTGGCATTGCAATGTTGTTTTCATTTTTATTTGCTTCTGTTAAAGATTTTTTTTTTTTTCTTTTTTTGCGGTATGCGGGCCTCTCACTGTTGTGGCCTCTCCCGTTGCGGAGCACAGGCTCCGGATGCGCAGGCCCAGCGGCCATGGCTCACGGGCCCAGCCGCTCCGCGGCATATGGGATCCTCCCAGACCGGGGCACGAACCCGTATCCCCTGCATCGGCAGGCGGACTCTCAACGACTGCGCCACCAGGGAGGCCCTGTTAAAGATTTTTATATACAACCAAGTATGGGGTTTTCTTTGCAAAACCTAAGTATAATTTTCTGAAACATACATTTATATGTTAATATTTATGTCTATAGATATGATTATTTTTATTATTAATACTTCTCTAAAAGTTATGCTCACAGAAGTGTTTAAAATGAACATGTATTCTATAATATCTTGCTCAGAAGGATGCTCTCTATCTGATTTGACATCCAAGAGAGTCAACAAACAAATATTCCTCATATCCTTTGAAATTTTGCCCTCTCATCCCACAACTATAAAGTTTAATTTATCATTCCCCAGTCTTAATATAAATATAGTATGACTATTAATCTTCATTGCTATATAGGAGAGGGGTCTTCCTTTGTGAAACATTTTCTCCTTGACTTACCTACATCTCCTAAAGGGAGACATCTTCTTTGTGTTCTGTGGTTTTGAGTGGTATTCGTCTTTCTAGGAGTTGAAGGTAGTTTCACTTGTTGAACCCTGCCTAAGGTCCCATTTCTATGCCACTACAATAAGTAGAGAGCATTTTGTCTTTATTGAAACTTTTTCTTATTCATACATTTGGATTTAGATGCTGAATCAATTTTCTGCTTATTTTTTACCCCTGGTATTTACCTCTTAATATATCCTTGACAGATTTCTGATATGCTCTGGTCCCTATATTCAACTTTCAATTGCTTTTGTTTTCTACTTCCCGCTTTAGGGATTTATGTAGCTATCCTCATTTTTTAAACAATTCTTTTTTCCCTATTACAACCATAAACTATGAACCACATCAAATTTCTACTGTACATCATCCTTGTTCTCACTTCTACCTTTACCACAAGAATATCCACTTACCTATATCCTTATATTCCTTGCCTTACTTTCCCAGTGGTATCAGTTTTTTGAAACTACAACCCTTGCTGAAATCCAACTCTTTGCCTACTCTGCTTGCTCATATACAGGGGATTTGGGCTAGAGAAATACAGCCTTGTTGAATTGTCTTATGTTAAATTGATTATATTAAATCTTATTTAAGCATTCTGCCTTCCCCAGAAATTCTTCCCTATTTTCCTATTAAATTCACTCTCCCACTCTCTAAAATAATTATTTCATTCCTTATCTTTTTATCAAACTTCTGACAAAATCTGCCTTACTCCTCATCCAATTATGGTTTGTTTCAAATGTTACAAAAATTAGGAACAATAGAGAATTAAACATCCGCCCATCATAATTGCATTTGTTTCTTATTTCGGCTGTAACAGATTCTCACAAATTTAGTGGTTTAAAACAATGCAAATTATTATCTTGTAGTTTCTGTAATTCAAAGGTACATGTACAGAGTAGCTCAGGTGTCTATCTGTATAGAGTCTTACAAGGCAGAAATGCATTCATTTTTGGAAATTCTGAGGATAAATTTGCTTCAAAACTCCTGGTTGTTGGCAGAATTCAGTTCCCTGTGGTTATAGGGTTTAAATCCCCATTTCATTTCTCAGCCTCTAGAAGCTGCAGGTATTCCTTAGCTCACAGATTCCATTCCTCCATCTGCAAAACTAGAAATGGCAGATCAAATCCTCTTCAGAAGTCTAATACTTGAGTTCCATTTCTGACCTGCCCCTTCTGCCTTTCTCTTTTGACATATCTCTCTGATTTCTCTGCCTTTCTCTCCTGCTTTTAAAAGTTCATGTGGCAGAGTAATATTCCATTGTATATATATATACCACACCTTCTTTATCCATTCATCTGTTGATAGACATTTAGGTTGCTTCCATGTCCTGGCTATTGTAAATAGTGCTGCAATGAACCTTGGGGTATTGCTCAGCCATAACAAAGAATGAAATAATGCCATTTGTAGCAACATGGATGGATGTAGAGATTATCATACTAAGTGAAGTCAGCCAGACAGAGAAAAACAAATATGATATCACATATGTGGAATCTAAAAAAAATGATACAAATGAACTTATTTACAAAAGAGAAACAGACTCACAGACATCAAAAAGAAACTTATGGGTACAGAAGGAGAAAGAGGGTTGGTGAGGGATAAATTAGGAGGTTGGGATTAACATATACACTCTACTTTATATAAAATAGATAACCAGCAAAGACCCACTGTATAGCACAGGGAACTATACTCAATACTTTGTAATAACCTATAAGGGAAAATAATCTGAATTACTCTGCTGTGACATCTGAAACTAACACAGTATTATAAATCAACTATACTTCAATTAAAAAAATACTGTCTCAGTGCTGAAAAATATTTGTTTCCATAAAAAAAAATAGTTCATGTGTTTACATTGGGCTCACCCAGATAATCCAGCATAATATCCGTATTCTAAGGTCAGCTGATTAATAACTAATTATATCTGCAAAGGGAATTCCCTGGTGGTACAGTAGTTAGGATTCCACTTCCACTGCCGGGGCCAGGGTTTGACCCCTGGTCAGGGAACTAAGATGCTACAAGCCACGGTGTGGCAAAAAAAAAAAAAAAAAAAAACCCAAAAATTATATATGCAAAGTCCTTTCACAGCAGTACATAGATTCATCTTCAATTAAATAACCAGTAGAGAGAAAACGCTTATGGTATGTCTTTAGAATTCTGTCCACTACAATCATTTCTCAACATATAATCTACCTTCTATATATTACAGTGCGTGGACAATCTTAACCTGTCTAAAAGCTATTCTTCCATTTGTGCAGTGGATACCAAGGCTCCTTTGCTGGATTCTTTTTCTGTTTCCTACCTTTACATGCTGTAAGTCCCCAGGGCTGAACTCTTAACTACTCTCTCTCCAATTATCCCATGCAGTATCATGCTGTAAACACCGTTTTAATAATTGTCTCTCTAGTTTATATCTTCATTCCTAACCTCTTCCTTGTAGCTTGATGTTACATATCCTACTATCTATTCAACATTTTAAAGACATCTCATGCATGCACATCATAACTCTTGATATTTTAACATCCTGCCCCCATCTAGGCTTCCCTTTAAATATAATGTCACAGACATTCAACAAATTCTTGTCTCAAACCAAGAATGTCACCCTTTATTCCATTTTTATTTCTACTCACCATCTAAATCCTACCCACCAGCAAGCCCTTATAGAGTCCACTACTATCTCTTTCCTGAATTACTGCAATACCTTGGACTCTTCTACTCTTGAGCTCTTACAATTCATGCACCACACAGTAAGTAGCAAGATGTCAATCAGATCACCTTCTTCTCTTAATTAAACATCTTCGATAGCTTTCCATTACACCTACAATTCCATTAAAAATCATTATCAAGCCCCAGAACACCCTGGATAATCTAACTCCTGCCTAACTTTCTGACTTTATCTCCCCACACTCTCTCCTTTAACTGTAATCTAGCCACAATAACTTTCTCACTGCTTCATTATGCAAAAATAATTCCCACCTTAGAACATTTAGATGGAAATTTCCTTCTGCGTAGCTTATTCTTTGACTTATACACTTAACAAATGTATCTCCTTTAATTCATCTTTGTGTTCAAATATCTCTTCAGAGGGACTTTTCTTGATCATCTTATGTTAGTGGCATTTCCCCCTATGCTGCCACGCTGTATATAATTACTTTCTTTATACACATTATCTCTATTACATAACATAATTTTTTGCCTTCTCCCTGGAATGTAATACTAATGAGGACAGGCATTTATTTTTAAGCTTTGCCTTTGAACATAGAACATTGGCATAAAGGGAGCTCTAAATAAATAATTATTGGAAAACTGATGGAATCCAGTCAGGATCCTGTCACGTCACTAAGTTGTTAGTTCTCAACTCTTGTTACATTCTAGAATCTTCTGGGAGCTTTTAAAAATATTGATGCTTTGACCTGATTCCAATTCAATAAGAATTTCTGGAGATGGGGTTGGCCACTCCCACTCATGAGAGAATATAAAAAACAACATTGTAGATGGTGGAATTATGAGCTTCTATAAATCTACTATGATAGCCTGAGCCCTGTCTCTCTCTGTCTCTGCCCCTAACTATGGATTGATGGCCATCGTGGATATGGCTTCATCTTCCACTGTTCCTCTTTTTTTGAAAGATTTTTTTTCTTTCTATTCTACTGAAAAGCTTATATTAAGAAGATCAGATCTTTTATTTCATTAGAACAATATTATTTATTCTACTGAGTTCTTCAATCTTTTCAATGTTATTTTCATTTTGGAATTATTTAATTTTAACTACTTTATTTGGAGCCCACGTTTGGCCACAAAAGGTAAAAACTCAACAAAAAAACACTTACCTTGGAAATAGCTTCCATATAAAGGACTGATTTCTCTCATTATTGTGGCTCATTAACATGGTACTAACTTCCTTATTTATGATAATAATCCTGATCATATTTCCTATAAGCTTATTTTGTTACCATTGCAAATTTGGTTTCTTGTCCATGCATTAAGATGAACATGTTTTATGTAAGTTTTGGAATATCTAAGCAACATATTTTCATATTGAGCAATTACTTTCCCTCCAGGATTAATTTTCTTAGGAAGAATTCTTTAGAAATTGTTCTCAGAATAAGTTAGCTGAGACACTTTCTTGAAAGAGAGCTTGTGCTCCTCACACCCTTGACAGGTATTCTAATTTTAGGTATGTGGCTTGGAAAATGCCTTAAAACTTGAATTTAGTTACTTTCCTTGACTTTCACTACTGTGACTTAGATCTTCATAATTTCTCCTTCCTTTCTATAAATTACACAGAACTGCAGACTTCAGTACTAATGCTAAGAAAACATTGTTATATAATTTGTTATTTTGGTCACTTTAACTAACACAGATTTTTCACTGGTCTTATCATTTTATGAAGAGTCCTGCCCTCACTATCTTGCCATATTTTTCGAAATTTTGTTGGGAATAATTGTCATCAAGTAAGGTCAAGCTCATTGCAGCTGTATACAACTAGAGAAAATTCATATAAATGTTGCTTTCCCCCTTAGCTTCTAATTATTGAAAATTCATTTATTTAATTAAATCATTAACAACTTAGTCTTTCAGAAAAAAATATATTATCAACATAGAGATAAGAAAACAGAAATAGGGTAAGTATTTTCTAAAAGTCAGCTAACAAGGGTACAGCAGTAGCAAGAATTAGAAAGAATCTGGAACTGAGGAATGTCAGTTATGAAAAGCATTAAATAAAATAAATTGTAATAAAATTTAAACCAAGCTTAAAGTCATAAAGCAGCTAAATATTTTTGTTCATTTTTCTTGGGAAATTAATAAAAAATAACAGGGTAATGCTGACTACTCTTTTCAAGGTTGAATTGTAAACACCCATCTGTAGATGGTGTCCTTTGAACTCAGAAGGTGCATCTTTTCTTTTTTTTTTTTTAAACATCTTTATTGGAGTATAATTGCTTTACAATGGTGTGTTAGTTTCTGCTTTATAACAATGTGAATCAGCTATACATATACATATATCCCCATATCTCCTCCCTCTTGTGTCTCCCTCCCACCCTCCCTATCCCACCCCTCTAGGTTGTCACAAAGTACCGAGCTGACCTCCCTGTGCTATGTGGCTCCTTCCCACTAGCTAGCTATTTTACTTTTGGTAGTGTAGATATGTTCATGCCACTCTCTCACTTCGTCCCAGCTTACCCTTTCCCCTCCCTGTGTCCTCAAGTCAATTCTCTATGTCTGCATCTTTATTCCTGTCCTGCCCCTAGGTTCTTCATAACCTTTTTTTTTTTTTTTTTTAGATTCCATATATATGTGTTAGCATACGGTATTTGTTTTTCTCTTTCTGACTTACTTCACTCTGTATGACAGACTCTAGGTCCATCCACCTCACTGCAAATAACTCAATTTCGTTTCGTTTCATGGCTGAGTAATATTCCATTGTATATATGTGCCAAATCTTCTTTATCCATTCATCTATCAATGGACACTTAGGTTGCTTCCATGTCTTGACTATTGTAAATAGAGCTGCAGTGAATATTGTGGTACATGACTCTTTTTGAATTATGGCTTTCTCAGGGTATATTCCCAGTAGTGGGATTGCTTGGTCATATGGTAATTGTATTTTTAGTTTTTTAAGGAGCCTCCATAATGTTCTCCACAGCTCATGCAGCTCAATATCAAAAAACCAAACAACCCAATCCAAGAATGGGCAGAAGACCTAAATAGATGTTTCTCCAAAGAAGATATACAGATTGCCAACAAACACATGGAAGGATGCTCAACATCACTAATCATTAGAGAAATGCAAATCAAAACTACCATGAGGTATCACCTAACACCAGTCAGAGTGGCCATCATCAAAAAATCTACAAACAATAAATGCTGGAGAGGGTGTGGAGAAAAGGAAACCCACTTGCACTGTTGGTGGGAGTGTAAAGTGATACAGAAGGTGCATCTTCATCATCAAAACTGAACTCTAGCCTCTGTGATCTACTGTGGTAAACAACTATGGAAGTCTAGACTATGATTGTTCTTGATATATTGGTGGCCTGGATTTAAAATGGGCAGTTTACTGATTTAGGCTATGGTCACTAACTACTTTCTTGCTATGGAGCAAATAGTTTCTTTACATTGCATTCAAAATTTGTTGATCTCTCAGTGTTTTGGACCTTTATTATTGTAGTCTATTTCTTCCTTTGTTTCTTCAGTGTCAGGCAAGTCATGAATAGTCTTGACCTCTTTATTACAATTGCTCTCCTGATAGTCTACAATGGACCACTAATGAAGCAATCACACTGCAGACTGCATTCTCAGGACATGTGAAATAGGAGAGCCTATTTCTCTTATTTAGAATTCTACCCCCTAGAGAGAATTTCTTATATCATTGCCATATTATTAACATTGTTCTAACTTTCTTATTCCATGGAGAAAATATCTGTGTGTGTTTGTAATAAAATTGCTTTATTGACATAGCAAAAGTGGCTTAAATTTTATCTATTTCTCTAAACAGAGTTTTTTCACTTAAGTTTTGCCAGTATTTTTACAGTAAACAACATGTTTCCTTTTGAATTATGTTTCTTAGTAATGATTCCTTATAAAAGACTTAAATAAAGCTTCCTTATAATATGTCCTACCTTCTTAAAGTGATACAATCTTCTCATAATTAAAATATTTCAGAACTGATTAAATATAGATTTTCCCCCAAATGACAAAGGTATTGCCCTTTCATTTTACAGATAAGAACTCTCACATATCTTCTTTTTCTTGTTGTTTCAGTTTGTGCACATTTAAGCATCTTTGAAGGTATCTAAGAAGGGAATCTTCCATGGTTCTGTTTTTATTCCTTTGACATAATTACTTTTGTGATTTGAGAGAGGAGTAAAACAGACAGGGATTGTTACTCAATGCTTGTACCCTTTGAACAACATTTCCCCATTTTTCTCCAGCCCCAGTCTCTGGTGACCACCATTCTACTATGTTTCTATGAATTCTGCTCTTTTAGATTCCACATATAAGTGAAATCATACAGTATTTATCTTTCTCTGCCCAGACCCTTCTTGCACTGTAATCTGTGTACCTCCCAAATTTAATTAGTCTGTATATAAACTCTGCTCCAGATACACTGATCTACACGTGCTCATCGAGGATACATGTGGTTAAGTCTTGCCTCAGAGCATTAGATAAAGTCATTGCTTCTTTCTAGTTTCTGTCTGTCTCTTTGATGTTTAATGAATCTTACACATCCTTCACATCCAGTGTGCCCCATCTCTTCCAGAATTCTTTGATGAATGAACCTAGCCCATAGAAATCTTAAGCTCTTTTAAGCTGCTTTTGAAATAGGAGTCGTGACCTTTCATTTTACATTTCTCTATACTCCCTCATGTGACTCAATCTATTCCCCACCCTCAGCCCTGCCTCCAGGCTACAATACTCAGAAAATCATAGACACACAAGACACAGATATTTTTAGACCACAGCTAAAGGGCAGGCTTTCTAAGACCATGAGTGGCCATTTATATCTTTCCCTTTTATCATATACTTTGTTCAAAGCAAAGTGAAATAACTTTAATATTCCAGTTACTCAATCAAATTTATCATTTGATTGAATGAATCTTCATTTCACCTGTACTGCTTTCTGTGTGCAACCTAAACTTTAAAATCTTCCATTCTTTACATAACTAAATAGCTGCTCTATTTTCTATTAAATAAAAATTTCGGACTTCTCATTTTAGCTCTGACATGGCAAGAGCTTGGAAATTGTCACTCTGGTCTTTACAACAAGATAAAACTGCACAAACTAAAGATCAATGACTTTTCTAGAATCTAGCAGAAAACTGAGTTTTCAGGACAAACCACTCCTAAAATCTGGAGAAATGGGGGAATCTGTAGTCACAGCTGAGATCTGCTTACCAACAGGAGAAGCCTCTGGAGTCATAAACTGTTACAAATACTCAAGCTCTCATTGTGACAAGTTACTAGAGGCTGAATATGGATTCGTACAAAAGTGGGAAACTCTAAGGGGCTTTTGTCTTAGAGGGGCCCACACTTTTATGGGCTTTATCTACAGGAACTCTACCAGGTTCACACCGTGAAAATTTGAGAAAGATCCCTTCTTTGCTCTGGCAGTGGGAGAGGAAGAGCAAGCTTTGTGAAAGATACCCAGAGTTTTTCCCATAACTGGAAAGGTCTCAACTCAAGGGGAATGAGCAGAGCCTTGTCTCTGAGCCCTGGGAAAAGGACAAAGCCTGTAATTTCTACATCTCATGTGATAACTTGCTCAGATATTGTTCTTTTTTTGATTTGACATCCTATAAAAACAAAATATTTAGGCATAAACTAATTCTTATGAATATAATAACACTTCCTTTGTAAAGTTATTAGTTTAATATAATAACTACTTTACCCTCAGTGTATCAGGGAAAGAATATTTTTAAACGTATATACTCTTTAGAAACTGTTACATTTATGAGCTTGTAAGGAAGAGCTGTCTGTACCTTTTTGCTTGGTCTTTGTTCAATGTGCCCTCTACCAGGAGTCTCCTTAGAAAACAATGACAGGGATACATGTTGTTTGAATCTTTTCCCTCTCCCCATCCTCTGCTGCCAGACACACACACACTGCCCATTCCAGCAGCTTCAATCTTTGTTTTTTTTTTTTTTTTAATATGGCCTTGTGTCTTTTTTTTTTAAATATATATTTATTTATTTATTTTTGGCTATGTTGGTTGGGTCTTCATTGCTGAACGTGGGCTTTCTCTAGTTGCAGCAAGCAGGACTACTCTTTGTTGCTGTGTGCAGGTTTCTCATTACGGTGGCTTCTCTTGTTGCAGAGCACAGGCTCTAGATGCGTGGGCTTCAGTAGTTGTGGCACATGAGCTCAGTAGTTGTGGCTCATGGGCTCTAGAGCACAGGCTCAATAGTTGTGGCACACGGGCTTCGTTGCTCCACAGCATGTGGGATCTTCCCAGACCAGGGCTCGAACTGGTGCTCCCTGCCTTGGCAGGCGGATTCTTAACTACTGTACCACCAGGGAATTCCCAGCAGCTTCAATTTTTATAAAAGAAATAGAAAGCCTGGGCTTTCTTTTTCCATGTTCAGACTTTCCTTATTATTTTAACATTTTAATATGTAACTTTTCAGGTTTTACCCTACTTTTTTCATAAGTTAAAAGAAATTGAGGCTTGAATCAATATTTCTATAATTTTTCCAACTCAGGTTGAGTAGTATTTGTTCCTCATTTAAGTCTTGAGAGGGATTTTATTGCAGGTTTTTTTTTTTGGGGGGGTTGGCTTCCTTCAAACCTGAGACTGTTATGGATTTTTATCTCATATTCTCATAATTAGGGTCTTAAGATCCCTTTCATCTTTAAATTATACATGATGGGACTCCCAATATAACTCTCATTTGATTAGGTAAGTTGCACAAGTTTTCATGGATCTCCAGTGATTCTTACTAATATTTCAGTAATGTGTTAATAAACTAATAATTGTGCTGACTTTTTTGTGATTTAGTGAACGGAGAAATGATTTGGAGGATGAGTTTCATTGATTCAAGCTAGAAATCAAAATCTTCAATTCAGTTATTAGCAGTTACCTACATAACACTAAATCCAACCTGACAGGACATTTTAAATAATGGGACTTAAATTCCAGGAAATAAATAATAATTAAAAAAATCACACACCCAATACCTTTTTTTAAAGAAAGAATCTTTATATCTATCAGGTATATACTGAAATATTTATGGACCTAAATAGCAGGGCATCTCAAAATGATGCAACAATGAAGGAAGCATGTGAGGCTATGTTTGAAATACAATTGATCTTGACTTGGTAATTCATTAAAATGAATGAATAATTAGTGGGAGTTGTTTATATTGTACTACTATATTTCTGTATTTAATTTTTTTCCATAACCATATTTTCAGAAACAAATGTTTTATTTTGTGAGAAGGACTCTAGGACTAAAGGAATGTGGAGAGATGTATTGAATAGAACCGTACTTCGTGTAACCCCTGCCAAGATGGTATTTTAAACAAATTAGAGAAGGGCAGAGTTGAAGAAGTGAACAGCACGTGCATTGTCATGGGGAGGGAGAAGTAACATATTTTCCATAAGATAAAGAAGGAATTGGAGCTTTAGGATCATTGTTGGATTATTAGAGCGAATATAGTATATGGACATCTTTAAATAATGAAAATGATTTTCATTTCATACTGCCATAAATTAAAAAAATAGCAACACAGAACAAATGTTTAAAAGAAAATAATTGAAATGCAGATAAAATACTGTCATCTTGGCACATGCCCAAGAAGTCCCAGCTCAAACACTGTGCCCATATATGGGGTCTGGACTAGAAAGGAAAGCAGCTTGAGGAGATTTATTTCAAGAATGTCATGCAGAATACAGTAAACAGGAAATCAAATTCTAGAGGGACAAAGGGGATTCCTAAGGTGATAAAGACAATTCCCTTAATGCTAACTGATTATCAGATGAAAGAGCAGTAAGTATGGATTTGAACAGTGCAGAAGCTGCTGAAAAATGGCAGGATAAGTGGTGGTAGTAGCCAAATTTGATTATGTGGCCCAAGAAGAACAAGAGCTGGACATCAAGAAGAATGAGAGATTGTGGCTTCTGGATGATTCTAAGTCCTTGTGGCATGTTCGAAATTCCATGGATAAAACGGGTTTTGTGCCTTCTAACTACATGGAAAGGAAAAACAGTGCTCGGAAAGCATTGATTGTAAAAAACCTAAAGGATACATTAGGCATTGGAAAAGTGAAAAGAAAACCTAGTGTGCCAGATTCTGCATCTCCTGCTGATGATAGCTTTGTTGACCCAGGGGAATGTCTGTATGACCTCAACGTGCCAGTTTATGTAAAATTTAACTACATGGCAGAGAGAGAGGATGAATTGTCATTGATAAAAGGGACAAAGATGATCATCATGGAGAAATGCAGTGATGGATGCTGGTGGGGTAGCTACAATGGACATGTTGGATGGTTCCCTTCAAACTACGTGACTGAGGAAGGTGACAGTCATTCGGGTGACCATGTGGGTTCTTTGTCAGAGAAATTAGCAGTAGTTGTCAGTAACCTAAATACTGGGCAAGTGTTACATCTGGTACAGGCTCTTTACCATTCAGCTCATCCAGTGATGAAGAACTTAATTTTGAGAAAGGCGATGTAATGGATGTTATTGAAAAACTTGAAAATGACCCTGAGTGGTGGAAATGCAGGAAGATCAATGGAATGGTTGTTCTGGTGCTGAAAAACTATGTTACCATTATGCAGAATAATCCATTAACCTCAGGTTTGGAACCATCACCTCCACCGTGTGGTTACATTAGGCTTTCACTCACTGGAAGTTTGCTGGCAATCCATGGTATTATGGGAAACTCACCAGGCACCAAGCAGAAATGGCATTAAATGAAAGAGGGCATGAAGTTGATTTCCTTGTTCATGATAGTGAATCTTCACTAAATGATTTTTCAGTATCACTAAAAGCACAAGGGTAAAACAAGCATTTTAAAGTCCAACTAAAAGAGACTGTCTACGGCATTGGGCAGCATAAACTCAGCACCATGGAAGAACTTGTAGAACATTATAAAAAGACATCACTTTTTACAAGTGAACAAGGAGAAAAATTATATCTTATCAAGCATTTATCATGATACTGCTGACCAGAAGTGACTGCTATACAGTTGTAATTCGTCATGTAATTGAAGACAGAAAATATCAGTCCAGTCATGCTTGATTGGAAATTGCTCTTTCTAACTCTATATGAAAATTGACTATAATACATAAGTATTTTTATTATAACTCAGTCCACACACATATAATACAGATGCCAAACATCTGCATAGAGCAATTCCTTATCCTTGGTTTTCTGTTTTATTATGTTTTTGCTCTTTTTCTCTTTGCTTCTAATATTAAGGTTGTATATTTTGAAAAATGATACAGATCAAAAGTCTTTATATGGAAGAATTTCTTTATTGCCTTTCCTTTATTTCCTTGTAAGGGAACCACCTTAGTTACTCCTGCAATGGTTCTCTTCATATAAAATTATTATATCAATTATATCAATATATGGCATATGTTAAAATAAATTTCTTGGAGAGTTGTTTAAAAAAAAGAATGTCATGCATACTGATCATATGAGTGATGATAAAGAAGAAGAATGTGATTTGTGTTCACATTTTCAGGGCTCGAGGCCTTAATTAAATTCCTGCTCATGATCTTATGAGCAGAGAAATAGACATATGTATGAGTAAAAGACAAGAAACTTTGACCTCAGAATATTTGCATCTACACTGCCACTTTGATTGCCAAATGAAGATACCTTGTTGACAGAATATTATGATTGATGTTTTCATCATGTAATTTCTACTTATAAATTATTTGTGGGGCTTCCCTGGTGGAGCAGTGGTTGGGAGTCTACCTGCCAATGCAGGGGACATGGGTTCGTGTCCCGGTCCAGGATGATCCCACATGCCGTTGAGCAGCTGGGTCCGTGGGCCATGGCCACTGAACCTGCACGTCCGGAGCCTGTGTTCCACAACGGGAGAGGCCACAACAGTGAGAGGCCCGCGTACCACAAAAAAAAAAAAAAAAAAATTATTTGTAATTATGAAGAAATGCCTCAAAATTTACTTTCTGCACAGCAGATAATTGCATCTTAAATACAGAGTAAAGGAATCAAAGTGACTTTCCAAAGTTGGTGTTGGCACAAAAATATTTATTTTTTTAGAGTTTTCTTTTTATTGCTATAATTTGGTTGCATTCATGTGTTATCATTCCCAGATATTTACAAATATATTTTCCCTCCAATTGGCTGTTGACTGACTAGAATTCCAAGGAAATGGATTTTGTCATAATTACTTGGTACTGAGAAATTTGGGGCCTGATACTGTTTATTTATTTAATTTTTAATAAAGTTAACTTAAAGGAAGATAGCACATTACATTTAAACAAGGAAAAATAATAAGTATGTCTTGTAAGTTTCATATTTCTCTCTAAAATCTGCACAAATGCTACTGATATTTAATAATATACCTTACATTCATCCTTTCTAGTCCATTTTTCTTATTTCATACTATGACGGGATATTGTAAGAGCTTCTCAAGTGGTCCTCTTGCTTTCAAGAATTCATCATACAATCCACATTTAAGAGAAAATATATATTCCTAAAACATTGCTTATCTGAGTCCATAGGCCAAAACAAAACTATAGAATATAATGTATGGTCCACCCTGCAGGTAAGTTAAAATGTTTCCCAACCATCAATTATTCTTTATTTAAACTCTGTGCTCCAACCACAATGCTTTGCTCATTGAGGACACACCTTGCTTAACTTTGTATCTGATCATAAGCTAAAACCAGTTTCTGTGTTGGAAACTCCTCTTCTCACTTTGTAAAATTCTTATACACATCCTCTAGATGCAGATCATTTTACATTTCTACAGAATTCTTACTTGCAAGACATTGCAGTCACCATAATAGTTAATTCCTCTAAATTACCCTTGAAATCAGTGTAAGTATCCATCACTTTATTCCTCCATATACTGCTTTATGGTATTTATAAGAAAAAACACATATGTCTTCATTCACATACACCAAATAACACACACATACATACAACATAAAGAGACAAGCACACAAGCACACACACAATTGAGAATACAATTAAGTTGTGGGATTTAAAGTCAATGGAGTCATCATTTATATATTTATCATCTTCCTTCCCGAAGATTTATCATTGTTTCTTTCTCATAATATAATGTAAATATGAATATTTTATGGAGTATATTTGTTTTAATTGATTTTTTTACAATTTGAAGTATATAAATATTTATATCCCTTCATATAAATACTTCTCTATTTACAAAAAACTCATACAATATGAATTTGTGTTTCAGGAAAAAAGAAATTAAAAAAATATCAGCAAATACATATGTTGTTTCCTTTTACAAGGTATTGTGTTAGGGGTCAGCTTCATGTCTTTGAAGAGCTTTTAGAGTAGTTCCAGTAACCAGTCAAAAGATGAAAAATTTTGTAAAAGGCAGGGTCAACTTAAAAGAGTAGATGTATGTTTGTAGGTGTTTGTGGACTAGAATTGTTGAAGAAAGCTATGAGGAGAGGGAGTTATTTTAGAGTGAGAAAGGATGTCTGATACAAAGCTTAGAGTGAGAAAGGCAACTGAAGTTTCAAGAAACAATTGGAGAGGGCTCAGCTAGGTAGAGTGGAGGTTTATTGCCACTTGTAGTGGCAAGAAACTGGAGGAAGTAGGCTTAGATTATTTTATGACAAGACTTGAATGTTATCTTTACACGTATGAAGGTGCTTAGAAGGTTATCATACAAATATGCAACAAGAAAGAAAAGCCACATATTTGTGTATATTTCCTGTCTAAAAATATGTGTTCTCAATCATTTATGGATTATTTAATAATTTTACCCTAGTTTATTTCATCATAAATAATAAGGAAAAATCATCATTGAAAGAACCCTATCTGAGGCAAAATGGAGATATTGACAAAGATCAAAATCTCAAATTATCTAAAATAGGGGTGCCTGATCATTATGATGTAGGTATAGAAATATGTAAAAACATAAGCTTTGAAGACATGAAAATAATTATTAACACAAAGCCTGTTTCTGAAGGATGAAAATTCAATTCAATTCAAAGAAAAAATATATTTGTGCATCTCTGGAACTACCCTTTGTAAAGAAAGGTATGGCTTAATAGTACTGTGTTTCACCAAAGATGGATTTTCAAAGAGAATGACACTTGTGTGTTGTGGTTTACCACACCCACACAGAGGGAGTATAAGAGTCAGGGTGCAGCTGGTGATATTCATTCTCAGGAAAGTCACCTTCAACATCCAACCAAAGCTTCAACCCCTGACATAATGAACTACCACTGCAGCAACTACTATGGCGGCCTTGGCTATGGCCTTGGTGGTTTTGGAGGCCTGGGCTATTATGGTCTTGGAGGATATGGTGGTTATGGCTGTGGCTACTTCGATCCTATTTTCTATAGAAGATACTGGTCCTCTGGATGTTTCTGAAAATGTTGTTCTGTTACTCACTCATTATTTTAAAATAATTTTAAATAAATTAGTCATTTTTTTCCTTCAAAGCAAACAGTGAAATTTTTGAGAGGCCACTGAAGATATTGCAATAAGGATTGACACTTTGAATCAGTGGAGACATATGAATCTAAACCAAAGTTTCATCACTCATGCTGGACGTTCTCATTCCTGCAACATTACTGACATGTAGCTTCTTTCTTAATCTATTCTGTGATAATTCTGGGCATAGTTTCTTTTTAATAATCATTTTTCACAAGCATAAAAACTTGGGTTTATTTTCTTTCATTCATTTTGACATAATTGATTTTCAAGATTTGTAATAATGAAGTTTTTGCATCAAAGCTTTTTTCCAAGTGGAATTATTTACTTCCTACTATGTTCCCTTATACATGACACTCACTGATGTTTAAGATTATAACTTCTTCCAGTGATACACGTTTTGCTTAGTTCATGTTTCCATTTGATTGGAAATCTCACAGAACCAAATAGTTTTAGACCTTCTGATTCCAATGAAGATACTTTTTCTCTACAAAATTCAGTGGTCCATGGAACACCTGTTTTATTTTCAATATTGTATCAATAAGCTTGTACCATTAAACATATACATTTTGACATCTATTAAAATAATTTTTATTCTTCATTTATCTATCCATTTGGAATGAAACATGTTGAGGCAGGACCATCTTTCTGTTATTTTTGTATTCCATTCAATTTAGTAGACACTTTACTATTTCTATGGCATTCTAAAAGCAATGGTAACTACTGGGACTATTAAGATGAACAAGCTAAAATCCATTATTTCAAGAAAGATTAAATATTATGCAATTTTTGAGGAGAGAAAATACATGACAGAAAAGTCTGTTTTAATACAATAATTTTTAACCTTAACATTGGATGAAAACTCTTCACATATCTGTATAACTGAATCACTGTGCTGTACACCTGAAACTAACACAATATTGTAAATCAACTATACTTCAATAAAAAAAGAAGATATCTGTATTAAAAAAAAAGATGTGAGGCCTCAGTTAAGTACTGAAAGATGTATTTCATCTTTGGCAAATAAGAAGGTTGAAAGAAACGAGACGTGTCTATTAGCATGAGAAATGGTGTCCAGACAAGCATAAGCCATGCAACTTATGCTGTATAATTATGGTATAGTATAACTTTCTTCATCAGTAAGTACACCATAAAATTTGTAATACTTTGGATCATATTATAAAGCCTTCCACAATCTGACACCAAGGTACCATCAAAGCTTAGGTTCTATAAAGTTTAAAGACTGTAATTTTTATAAAAAGAGACAGTAAGCATGCACAAAATTTTCCTTTATGCATTAATCAGGGAATCAAGAAAATGGCAAAACTGGTTCAAAAAAATATGTGAAAAAACAAGGTATTCATTAGCAGTGAACAAAAGAAGTACTGAGATAGCTAAGTTAGACCAAAAAATGATTAATTTGCAAGTGGGCAATAAACAGTAATCTTTATAGTTTTCTACGCTCATGAAAACAGCCTCATCATACTTCCTCAGTTTTATAGTTGGAAAATGCTGGGCCTTAATACATTATTCAAATAAAGTTTTATTCCACTAAAGAGTCAGATGACTTTCAGGTGAGTTATTTGGAAAATATCCTGTGATATAGACACCTAGTTTCAGTTCTGGCATGTAAAGAGCTTGGAAGTCTTCACTGAGACTCAATTAATTTTCCTAGATTCTTCAGAGAACCAAAGTTACTGGGACAATTACCACTCCAAAACTAGAAAGACGTGTACCTTCAGAAAAACACAGCTACCAAAATCTGCTTACCTGGAGCAGAAGTTGAGCAAGTCATAAACTGATGGGAATAGCTAAATGGTGATATTTTTGTGAGTTTCTATACAAACATAAATGAGAAACTGCTGGGGGAGCAGTGTGTGGAAGTCCTCATACTTTTTTTGGGTTTCCCTCCAAGAACCTCACCAGGTTTTCACTGTGAAAATGGGAAAGATCTCTTCTTGATTCTGGAAGGGAGAGGGAAGAGTAACCATAGTTAAAATATGCCCAGAGTCTTCTGGATAAAAAAGGCCTAATCTCCAGGAGAAAAATAATCAAAAACTCAAAACCAAAAATTTTGCAAGAGTGTAGTTCTGAAACTTTGCCCCAGATGAGGGAAAGAAATTCTCATGACTACAGCTTCCTCCAACCTTCTTGCCTTACCTAAAGTAGACTGAGGAGAACAAATAACAAGAAATAGATGAAGGAAATAGATCTAATTCCAAGGAAGTAGATGGAGAATGCATCAGTCAAGGAAGAGAGTAGGGAGAAGTGGGAGGGAAAGTATATACCTGAAGAAAAATTTAAGAAGGTCATACCACTAAGACCAGTCTCTGTAAAAATAATTGATACTTAATCAGAAGATTGTAGAATGATCCTTTTCCCCACGTCTTATCACCAAACTATTATTGGGTTGACCAAAAGGTTTGTTCAGGTTTTTCTGTAAGATGTTACAGAAAACAAACAAAACTTTTGGCCAACAAAATACATTGAAGGGCTTCAGTGTAATAAATTAAAATGGATTCAAATTGAAAGGGGTGTAATACACAGATTCTCTCTGAGGAGGGGTACATAGGGAAAACCAAGGTCTAGAAGGATGACATCACTTTTAATGTGAATGATATAAATGCACCAATGAAAATACAAAGATTGTCAACACAGATTAAAAGCAAACAAAAAAATAAAAAACAACACCCAAGACTCAACTGCATGTTATCTGCAAAGAAAAACCCACTTTCAGAATCAAGACTCAGATATAGTAAAAGTATGGAGAAAATACACTATGCAAACACAAATCTAAAGAATACTGGGGTTCCTGTATTAATTTCAGGCAAAAATACTTCAGAACAAGGAAAATGATCAAAAACAAAGAAGGCATAATTCTAAACTGTATGCACTTAACAAAAGAATGTGAAAATATATGAGGCAAAAGCCAATAAAATTTAAAAGGGAAATAGACAAATTAAGTAATGTAGCTGAGAATTTAACACCCTTCTCTCAATAACTGATAGATAAAGCAAACAAAAAATCAATAAGGATATAGATGACATGTGTTTATATCTTTTCATAATCAGTTTGATACAATTCATATTCACAAAATATTCCAACCATTAAAAGCAGAATACATATCCTTTTAAAGCTTGCTAGGTGCATTCATCAAGATAAACCATATTCTGAGCCATTAAACACACTTTAATAAATTTAAAAGGATAGAAATCATAAAAAATTATGTTCTTAGACCACAAAGGAATTAAACTAAAAATCAATAGCAGAAAGATAACTGGAAAATCCCACATGTTTGGAAAGTAAACAGCATACTTCTAAACAAACATAAATTATAAATATGTCTCAAGAGAAGTTGAAAAGATATTTTAAACTTAATTAAAATGAAAATGCAACTTATTAAGAGGTGTGAAATCAGCAAAAGCAGTACTTAGAGGGAAATTTATAGCATTAAATTTATATGACAGAGGGCAAAAAAGGTCTAAATCAATAACCTTACTTCTACCTTAGGAAACTAGGGAAAGAAGAGCAATTCAAGGTCAAAGTAAGCAAAAGAAAATATAGAATAACATTGGAGCAGAAATCAATAAACTTGAAAATGGAGATCAACAAATCCAAAAACTAATTTTTTGAAAAATTCAATAATTAATAGATTTCTAGCCAAGACAAAAAAAGATAAGACACACATTACTAACATTAGAAATGAAATAGGGGTCATGACCACAGATCCAATGGATATTAAAATGATAGTAAGTGTTCTACAAACAATTCTACACCCATAAATTTAGATAAAATGGACAAATTACTTTAAGATACAAACTATCAAAACTCACACAAGGAGAAATAGATAATTAAATAGCCCTATATCTATTAAATTAATTAAAGCAATAATTAAAAACCTTCCAAAAGAGAAAACACCTGACCCAGTGCTTTTCCAGTTTCACTAGGGTATTCTAACAAACATGTAAGGAAAAAATATTACAAATTCTCCACAATCACTTCCAGAAAATAGTATCTGAGAAAACATTTACAAACTCATTCTGCTGGGGCATTATCCTAATATCAAAATCAGACAAGAATATTAGCAGAAAAGAAAATTATAAAACAATGTCTCTCATGGAATTTGCTGTAATAATCCTCAAGCAAATCTAATCTAAAAATTTATTTAAAAAAAAATGAATGAGGTAGAATACATTCTAAGTATGTAAGCCTGGTTTAACATTTGAAAATCAGTTTATATAGCCCACCATATCAATGAACTGTTAACCAAAATTTCAGAAAAAAAGACTTGATTGAAATAAAGGGACATTTATTTGGGGTTGGTTAAGACTGTAGCCCGGTAACACAGGTTCAAGAAGCACTTGAATTGTGGTTCACTGGACTACAAAATAGAGGAAGCTTATAAGGGCAAAGACTGCAAGGCTCCAGTTACATGTTATTTGTCCAGAATTATGATTGGAGAGGCAAGAAGTAAGAGTGCTTGTTAAGCAAGGATTAGTTGGGGTCTGAAATGGTTGCATATTTGCAACAAGGTTATAGCTAACAGATGTTGTACTAAAAATGGCTGGTGGTTACCTTGGGTTTGGTACAGTTCAGAAAGTTCAAGTTCTCAGTGGTGCAGAAACGTACCTGAGACCAGAAACCCAGTGGCTGCCCGACTCAATTTTGTATGCCTGAACTATGATTATCCCATTATGATTTAAATCTGTCATCAAAGCAAAAACAAATAAACAAAGAAGCAAAACTATATGCTCATGTAAATGGATGTGGGGCATGCAATTCTCAATTATGCTTAAAAACTTACCTCCAACTAGGAACAGAGTAAAACTTCTTCAACTTGAAAAATAACAAGTAAGGAAAAAAACCTCTACTGCTAACTTAATCTTTAGAAACTAGAGACTGTCAACTAAAAAATTATTCACAACCTAAAAACTGAGTTATACTTTATTCAGCTGGAATTTTTAAGGCTTCAAGCCCGAGGGGCAGCATCTCAAGTAACCCTGAGCGAACTGCTCTGAGGAGACGAAGGGGAGAACCAGGATACATAGGAGTTTTGTAATAAAGGGCATATAGTCTGAACATCAAAATATTATTGTTAATTAAAGAAAACCAGATATGTCAAGTTAAGGAATTTAGCACTTTGTATGGGAAGGCAAGAGTCTGGGCTCACTGAAATCATTCGTTTGATATGTACCTCAGCTATCTGGGACCAGTATCCTGTGTTTTCACATCCTGAGTTCCTTCAGGGCTCACCAGCTCACCTTCTGCTGGTGGCTGCAACCTCTAATGACTGTGACGTCCTTTGTTTACTGATATTGAAATGGTTAGGTGTCATTTCCAGAGGCTCCGAGGAGCTTGGTCCTTTATGCCTCAATGCAGAACGAATTCAGTGAGTGGCAAAATGATAGATAAGTGATTTATTAGAATAGGACGCTTGTGAGTCTTACAAGTGGGTGAGCGACAAGGTGCTGCCCCCCGAAAACTTAGTGGGCTACAATTTTATAATCAAAGGAAGAGAGGGAAGGGGGCAAAGACCATTTTCTTCTTCATTCTTGAGTAGACATCATGCTTTCATCATTAGCTCCTCCTCCAGATTGTGTTTCTTGTTCCTACATGGTCAGGCCAGGACTGTCATGGCACTATGGAAATTATTATTTTTTATGTGTGCAGAGAGCATGTCCTAAGGGTCATTAAATTACTGAGCTTACTGGACAAGATGTAGGTCTCATGACACCATTGTTTTGCTATTTGGGAGCATGTCTCTTGTCTCTGTCGCATGGTTTTTGTTGCTAATCAAGCCTTCTTTGTTTTGTGGTTAAGTAAACCTGTTTTCTCGAGTAATCATCAATTACAGGGGTCTCCTACACTTTTTTCTTTACTTACAATCCCCTAGTGGGATTAACTATTTAAATACTTACTTTGTTCCTTTACTCTGTACATATCATATGGCAGGAAATATTCCATTTTTCAATATATTAATTCTAAGATTGGGTTATTTTATACAGATTGACTCAGTTGTTTTCCCTTTTGGAGATCAAATGGATCCACATTAGGTATGAATATTCACATGCTTTTTTCCTACAGCAATTAACTTTAATAAAAGTTTTGAGACACTTTCAAAATTGCCTTTGTTCAAATGAGTTATCCTCATTCATGTTGGTTCTAAATTACAGACTTGGAGTATGTTATTAAACTACTGCTATTTCCCCTAAGCTTAAACAAACAAACAGACTTTGTTAAATTTCTTGTGATATCTCAAAGAGACATGTTTCTCCCATTCCCCACCAATTCTGATCTTACTTTCATTCATTTCACAGGAGTATGGAATAAGTTACAAAATGGAATAGTAGTTTAGAGGGAATAAGTTATTACTAGGATGACTCTCACTTCAAGGATTAAAAGGATAAATAACACATATTCTCCTTAAATATCTCATTGGGAGATAACTTCCTGGTGTATTGGCAGTATATTTACTTAAATATAAAGACTGGGTAAGGCTGATCACATCCCCTCTTCTTGGATACCTCTGTGGGCTTTCCCATATCTACAGCAGGAGTCAGTGACAAACTTTTTCTGTAAAGGGCCAGACAGTAAATATTTTAGGTTTTTCTGGTCAAATATTCTCTAACACAGCTACTCAATCCTGTTGTTGTAGTAGGAAAGTAGTCACAGAAAATATACAAATGAAGAGTGTACTTGTTCGATAAAACTTTATTTACAATTACAAACACTGGCAGGATTTAGCCCATGGGCTATAGTTTTTATATTATCCGACCTAAAAGATAAAATAAAAATACTTTAATAGGCATGTAAGGTTTTTAGGAATAAAGGTTTTCTTTTTTTTACCTTATGTTATACCAATACCTCCCCACCCCCCTGCCGCTTTTGATTCCAACATCATTAAACTTTATTCTACATACAAAGTATTGTGGTTCTATAGCATGCTACTTAAAGTTCCTTCAGTATAGAAGGTCATTTTTCCTTTTTTCTTCTACCTGTTTAATTCTTAGTTTCTCTTTCTGAAAAAAACTTATACATATGCAATCATGTTTATAGGAGATTTGCTGGTTTGAGCTTCTTAAGATATGAATTACTTCTGGGGTGACCAACCATCCCAATTTACTTGGGACTGAGGGTTTTCAGTGCCCAAACTGGCACAGTTCCAGGAAAACCAGGACAATTGATCACCCCAGCTGTTTCCACGTTCTGCTCTCTTAAATATTTAAATTTAATACTCTTATTAAATTTAAGAGATTTTATATTCTACCACAACTATGACAATATTGAATTATAAAACATATATTTCATTTTCTATTTATTTTCCATAATAGTGAATTCTATAAGTACAGTAAAAACTAGGTACTATTCATCATTTATTGTCCAAAAATATCATATAGTTCTTAAGTATTGCATGACTATATATATACATATATATAAATTAGAATGAGGTTAATAGAAAGAGTGGAAAGAAGAAAAGAGGAAGGCAAAAGAAAAAAAGGAAGGAAGGAAGGGATAGCTCTGTGTAAATAAAGTATACATAAAAAGTAATTTTTTCTTTAATAACCAAAAACCACAATACAATTATAAAATTATTTAGCCTTACAAATGTAAAGATAGATTTTGGTAGAAATCTTTAATTACTTGTAATTACTTGGAATTAAGGATTACAAGTAGTCTTTAATTACTTGTTATTACTTTTTGATATAAGAAATTGAAGTAGTATTGACAGAAGAATATGAAAATATACTACTTCTTGCTATTACCAGAACATAATTGTAAATATTAAATACTGGTCTTGTTGATTGCCCACTAAAATGCCAAGATCAAAATTCTCACCCATGAAATACATTTGTGTTACCAAAAGATTAAAACATGATGCAGAAAATAAATGGTAAAATGTAGCATCAGATAGTTTACAAAATTTGAATGAAATAAATGTTAAAAAGCATATATATTACTAAATAATTGCCCTTTTATGTTAAATTAATTATAATTTTATTAGCATTGCAACTTCAGTGACTAACAGGTCTAAGAGATGTCTTGAACATCGAAGAGATAGAAATCATTTGCATCATTTAATATGATGAAAAATTAGTGGCCAATAAAATAGATTGGGTTGTGGCTTCTGTGGCCAGGGGTGTTGCTAATCTGTGGATGTGGCAGCTTTTGTGAATAGGTGGTGGTGGATATGAATGCTGCCATCCAGCTTGTTATGGAAGACACCTCTGGTTTCTACTAAGTTTTAGGACCTAAGATTCTTGGGAGAATGATCTAACAACAAAATTAAACTTTTCAAGTGTTTCATCCTATCAATTCTATTTCCAGCTTGTAACAAGCAGAGAAGATGAATTGCAAGTTTACAAACTTGTTGGCATAAGATTTAAGAGCTGTCTGTATATGTACAGCTGTTCAATAGCAATTTGGACTTATTCTATAAATATTGGGTATTTTAACACAACAGTTATCTCTCCTTGCACTCTCAAGATAATGATTTTTCATCTGAAATTCCTTTTGTGTATTTTACACTGGGAGAGATCTCTATAATCACTTTTCAATACATGTGTTTAATATGGTTTTAACTTTCATCATTTATCTTAATAAATTTCCTTTGTTTTATGGTATTTGAAATGAAGGCAACTGTTTCTCTTCCTGAAGACAACATTTATTCCTATTGTTAAATCAGTGGAAAACAAATAGCACAAATTAAGTTTGAGAGGAAGAGATTGCTGATCTTTCCTGGTTTGCTTTTTTTCTTCTCTATTCTGTTTGTGAGTGAGAATCCAGACTTCCAGTCCTAAGTGTCATAAGTTATCACTGAAGTACTTATTAGACAGTAAATATGGACTCAATGGCTTTTTGAATTTTTAATCAAAATTTATATTGGTGTTAACTGCAATTTATGGCAATGATCTTGTGTGCTAAAATCCCTGGGTTGAGATTCTGGTTATAAACATTCTTGATTTTAATTTCTTTAGCCACCTATACTCTGGTTATATCCACAGATAGTATTCTGAATCACCAAAGGGAAATTGATATCAACGAGCTGTGTGAGAGCTTTATACTGAACCAGTGAATCAAAGAGTCTACCCATCCTATCACACAGACCCTGTTATTTGTCTTTTAATTAGCTGACTCACGACTTATTTATAGGGTGAGGACTACTTAAGCTGCTCAGCCAGAAATTTTGATTGATTTTCTTTCTCCAAATCTTTGCTATTTCCACCTTTTAAAAGCATGTTTACAGAGTCTTTTTGGTACTCTGCACCAAAACCTTAATTAGGAAATTAATTGAAAGTCATACTAATTTAAATTAGAAACATTTAAAAATTAACCTGATAGGAAATTTTCTGCAAATCACAATTAATCTAAATCATAGTCCATTGAGCAAAAAAAAAAAAAAAAAAACATTTTTTTTTTAATTTTAGCACTTCTAGTGGATGAGTTATAACTGTGGTTTTAATTTGCCTTTTCCTGATAACTCTGATAGCTGATGATGTCAAACATTTCATTTACTTATTGGACGTTTGTATGTCTTTGTTTCAGTGTGCCTAGGTTTTTAGTGATGTTTTATCTTTGGACATTCGAGTTGTAAGAGATCTTATGATGAATATATCTATCTCTATCTGTATCTCTATTCCCTGTGTCTAATCTATATCTATATTATATCATTTATATCTATATGTATATCTATCTATATCTATATTTATATTTTATTTCTTCCAGCCTGTGGATGGCTGTTGATGACGTAGATTTCACAATTTTTATTTTATAGTCTGTGTTTTCTGTGTCTAAAACAAAACAAAACAAAAACATCTAGAGGCTTTAGAATTTTAGTTCTTATTCTCGGGTCTATAATACATTTTGAATTAATTTTTATGTATACCATGAATAAATTAAGCCATTTTTTTTTCTGTTTTCATATGAGTATTTCATTGTTTCAGTACTATTTAATGAAAAGTCTTTTGTTTGTTCTGGAATCTTTGTAGAAGAAAAAGTCAAATTCTAGACTTCTTAATATTTTCCATTCTTTTATTTGTGTATCCTCACTTGAATATCACACATTCTTGATTATACTAGTTTAATGTCTTAAAATCAGTTAAGGCAATTTTTTAAAGATTGTATTGGATATTCTAGGTCCCTTGGATTTCCTTATACATTTTAGAATACTTTGTAAATATATATTTTGTACAGGCTTTTTGATTAAGATTTTATTTAATATATAATTTTGAGGTATTCAATCTATTGTCAATACACAAACATTATATATATATATATATATATATATATATATATATATATAAATTTATTACAGCATTAATTTGTAACTATCAAGGATTGGTCTTGTGCATCTCTCTTTAAAATAATCTCTAAGTATTTTATGTGTTCTGATAATATTTTAAATGATATTTTTGCATTTTATATTCTAATTTTTTTTTTTTTTTTTTTTGCGGTACGCAGGTCTCTCACTGTTGTGGCCTCTCCCGTTGCGGAGCACAGGCTCTGGACGCGCAGGCTCAGCGGCCATGGCTCACGGGCCCAGCCGCTCCGTGGCATGTGGAATCTTCCCAGACTGGGGCTTGAACGCGTGTCCCCTGCATCAACAGGCGGACTCTCAACCACTGCGCCACCAGGGAAGCCCTATTTTCTAATTTTTAATGTATAATTTCATACTGGATTGTAGATTGAGTTTATTTTTTCAAAGATATTTTTATATTTTATTTTCCAATTTTTCATGTATAATTGTATTATTCATTTGTATATAATTAAACTTGAGCTTATTTTATAAAAGAATTAGTGTAAAATTAATATTATTTATTGCACTAATTAGAATTATTTAGATAGTTGCTAACATTCATCATTAAAGCAATATGGACTTAGTGTTTTCTTTATTAGAAGTCTATTTTTTTCCTACAAATTTATTTTCTTAAGAAATATAATCTTTAAAGTCTTTATTTTTTCTTGTTTCGGTTTTAGGAAACTTTACTTTTAAGAGTTTGTTAACTTCTTCCAAGCTGTATGCAGTTTAGAAATCAGTACAGAGTGCTTGATTTTTATCTTATTTGGTATTAAGAAAGCCTTTGGGGGACTTCCCTGGTGATGCAGTGGTTAAGAACCTGCCTGCCAATGCAGGGGACTTGGGTTCAAACCCTGGTCCGGGAAGATCCCACATGCCATGTAGCAACTAAGCCCATGAGTCACAACTACAGAACTTGTGCTCTAGAGCACATGAGCCACAACTACTAAGCCCGTGTGCCACAACTACTGAAGCCCATGCACCTAGAGTCCATGCTCTGCAACAAGAGAAGCCACTGCAGTGAGAAGCCCACACACCGCAACAAAGAGTAGCCCTGCTCGCCGCAACTAGAGCAAGCCCGTGTGCAGCAATGAAGAACCAACACAGTCAAAAATAAATAAATAAATTAATTAATAAAAAAAGAAAAGAAAGCCTTTGGGAAATCAGGTAGTTTGTTTTCTATTGTATTAATCCTGTCCTGGGTGGAACCAGTACTAGTACAAACGTTTTGAGCAATTGGTCATTATATATGTAATCATAATGATATAGCTCAATAAAATCCAAAATTGAGACAGTAGAATAAAGCAATGGCATGAAGTATTTTGTGACTTTTTAAGTCACCATAATTATCTTGAAGCTCTGTGGTAATCTCACCTCAGAGAACTTCAAATATGTTTCTAGTCATTTAGTAGCAGGTTCTCAAAAATGAATCACATGGATATCAGGCAATGGAATATCAAATATCCCATTAACATTATGTGTAAACCCTTAACAAATATTTCCTTCATTTGCTCATCCTTCGATGGAGATGAATTTTAAAAATGTGTCCAAATTTTTTTAAAAATCTGTAATATTAAAGATATCCATAATTAATCTCTGAAAGAAATCGCTATTGCATGCTCACATTGTCTACAACTTTATTCCTCTTCCTAGTTTCTACACAAGAAGATCAATAGAGCCATTTATTTATTTTCAGCATGGTATCATAATCCTGGATTCCAGAAAGGAGTCCTAAATTTCCAGAATGCCCTCTTGAGTTTTTTGAGGTTATTATGGAAAAGGATTGTCAACATTTATTTAACTGGGGCACTGTCAGTTTTGACTAGGCTTAAATATAGGGGAGAAGGAACATTTATTTGTTTTGTTTTCTCTCTCTTCTTTCTATCTCTTCTCAGGTTTGGAAATGCTTTCTTTAAGGAAGCATCAAGGTTTTAAATATTGTCCGTTAGAAATTAAGAAATAGGTCTATGCTGGACACTTTAAACAAGATTAGCTCTACTGGACACTTTAAACAAGATTAGTTCTAAGTTGGCTTCAAACTGCACACAATCAAGTAGAACTTGTTTGTATATCAGTATTTTTAGATATTTGACATCTAAATGATTTTAATTTCAAATGAGACATGGATTTAGGAGTATAATTAGTGCCTTGATTACCTCAAATGATAAGAACTAGTCATTATTATGGAAAAATAAAGACAGAGAGCCTTCACAGCAAAGGAGTATCATCTTCACAGTGTTGGCAGCCACTAAACTGGACTGGAGAGATTCTCAGAAGCCTAAATGAGGTGGAGGTTATGCCATCCCTTATGTTAGAACAGTCTTGAAGTTGCAAATAATAGTTCTTATTATAGACACAATTTAATCAGAGGAATCCTAATTGAGCTAAAGAGTTAATTTAAAAGTTTTACTATGATGGGAGATGACTCCATGCATATTAAACAAAACAAATAGCCAATACAAGTTGTTTCATAAAATTTCTTCTGAAGAATGAAAATGAGGTAGTTCTGAATGATTTACTACACCTGTAAGTTAGGGTATAAAAACTTCAGCACAGGTGTTGAGATCCATACACAGGAAACACACCTTCAATAGCAAACCAAAACTTCAGCCCCTGATACCATGAGCTATTACTGCAACTACTACAGAGGCCTGGGCTATGGCTATGGCTATGGTTGTGGATGTGGCAGCTTCCACAGACTGGGCTATGGCTTCAGAGGTTATGGATGTGACTCTGGTTATGGAAGCTTCAGATATGGCTGTCATCACTACCTATTTTTCTGTGGAACATATGGATTCTCTAGCTTCTCTTAAAATTCTTCTTTATGAATCTAATATCTGGCTCCATAAGTAGACTTGTTTAATCTGATTTCAATCATTGGGCCAATCAAGATTATGCTGGGTCCATTTGTTCAATATAATTAGTGCCTAAGACTTTTAGTACATTTATAATTACATCAGGTCTCCTGTATTTCCTTAATAAAGTCTCTTAATTTGAAACAGCAAATATAGCTTTGGTTTAATTCATTTATTCTCAATTATATACACATATAACTCAGTACAAATATTAGTCAACATTGAAGGAATATTTTAATATACTTTCTTGAATTTTTATTTCCTGAATTTTAATCAGATAATACTTAGAGTTTATTTCAACAACAATAAAAAATTCAACTTTAACAATTTTGAGTAACATATCTATGGTAACAAATAAAAATGATTTATATGTTTTACATTTGACGCAATTTTGTTTATCAATGCAGTACAAAATATGTAAATAATCTATCCCTTTTTTCAAAATTTGTCCTTTTGTGGTAATTAAAGAACAGTGGTAGACTCCAAACTTCTAGGAAAGAAAAATATTTGTTAAATGAATTTCTTGATTATATATATCATATTTCTCTATTTCCTGTTATTTCACTTGGTATTCTCGTGAAAATAGTTATTTTATAATCTTACTAAAAGTGTTACAAACTAGTTAATTAAAATATATGTAGTATTAAAAATATAAATTTGTTTAGATTTTTGTTGTTACTGTTCTTCTGTGGCATGTAATGATATTCTTTTTCACTATCATCACCATCATCATCATGACATTAAATTCTTTTGCAACTGTAAATGAATGAAAACAGTTATAACCAATAAATATATTACTCTGCAGCTTTACTTGATGAGAATCATCAAAAGAGTTTTTTTTTTTTAAAGTGGAATTTCAACCAATTAACACACACCAAAAAGCAAACATTTTATTGCTGGTGTTTCATATAATTGGATATATAAATGATACAATATAAATATATTGTTTCAAATTTGAATGGCATGTTCAGGTAATATGAACAATATGAATATGAATAATTCATATACAGTGAAGTTTGTTGTTGTTTAAGTTGGTGAAATCTAATAAGGACAACAGAAAGAGGAGCTGGACCTAGCATTAAGATTGTATAGTGCTGCCCCCTATAGTACAGCTAGGGAAACTGTAAATGGTTAAATGGCTTGCCTAGAGTCACAAACCCAAGTGTCAGAACCAAGATCAGAAAACAGTTCCCCTGAATTCTGGTGTTCTGCTCCATTATGCTGATTCTTTTTCATTGTATACTTTAAAAATTTGAATACCATCTGGAAAGTTCTCATCATATTTTCATGAACAGCTATAATTTTATAGCTAAATTTATGGGGATTAATTTCCTCTTAGATTAACTACCTCTTATTGTGTTTCCTTTTACATTTTTATTGTTACAATTTTATTTTATTGTATGTAATCTCCTACTTCTCAATTTCTAATTTAGTTTTGCTTCGAGGCAAATGAATAATTTTAAAGCTCAATTATCAAGATCATGACTTTTTATTAGATTTAGATTTGTTTAAACTATATGAAGATAGAAAAAAATAAAACTCGGCCAGTTCTGGTCACTTGTCCAATCATACGTTATGCTTTCATAGGACAGGTTATGCTAGTTAAAATTTGGTCATTCCATTAAAGGAACTTTGACCCATATAACCAAATTTCATTTGAAACTATTCTATTTTCACACAGGTCAGTATCTTCACAGCCTGAGGATGTTGTTGCAAAGTTGCAAAGAAAAATAATTATTAGAAAATTAGAATGAGAAATATGCATGTGTGGCACTCCTAGTATAATATAATATTTTTGTAACCTACATTTTCATATTTTATTTATTTGTGTCTGAATTTTAAGAAAAACTATGGAATGTATAACAAAAGTTTCCATTACATGTAAGTAAAGACCATTACTCACCCTAAAAGAAAACATATTTTCTTCTTCGCCATCCATTTTCATAGAATTGTTTAACATAAATTTCAAAGGAAACTTCCTAAAAGTGAAATGAAGGAAAAAAAAAAGATCATCATTCAGTCTATTTAGGGCCTAACAATGAAGCATAAAAGCAATATTTCTCTAAAGAAATATATAACACTCATTTTCCAATGGCTACTTTCATTTTGATCATTTTTTTCACTTAGAAAAAAACAAGGCAAATATTTATTCTATAGAGTCTATAATATTTTAGTGTTGATATTTTATTGCCAATGATCATGAATCGAATTGGTTTTGTGCAAAACTCTCACATTTTATTCCTTGAAACTATTTTGATTTTTATTTGACTGTTGAAGTTTTCCATTTATGTTTTGTTTAGTGTTTTATCTCAGGACGATGCATCCTTTTTATCCCAAACAAACAAGACTCTCCATTAATCACTCTCACACGATATGGCTGAGTTATATGGGCAAAATGTGATATCCTTAACTCAGTCTGAATTAGTTGGGATTCTATGTCTTCAAAAGGACTCACTGAGAATGAAAATTGGGCTTATCAACTCTTTCTAGTCCAGAATGAGAAGTCATGAAACAGTATTTGGATAAAAGACACATGGCACATGGACTATGGCATACTGAGTCATATTGTCGTTTCAAAAGGTAGCTTGCTAAGGTGCAGTCAGAGAGTTGCACAGATTGTGGTAGCCATGATAGTAAATGTAATTTACTTATACTTTATTTATTAGTTCTATTAACAATTTTTAATTCCCTACTCTGTTGTTTAGGATTGAAAACATCCATTTGAAGAAATTCCTCTTTGATAAAATACTTGAAAATCTTATAAAAGTTCAACTACTTGTTCAAGACCATGTAAATTAAACAACTTTTTACTGACTCAAGTCAAGAGTCAGGTGCTACATGAAGATTAATCCAGTGTAGGGTCAACTTTGGACCTCATTGATTAGCTCAGTGAAATTAGCAGAGGAACTCCATGAAGTCCAAGCCGAAAGTCCTCACATATATTTCTTGTTTCTTAGTCCTTTCTGTGTTATTTTGACATTGTGTTCTCATTTTCAAAAATTTGAAGATATTTTCAATATTAAGATACTATTTTAACATTCAGAAGGACCTAGGAGTTTGTTGTATGTTTTAAAAGATAAGACCTTAATGAACAATTAACAGATTAGTAGTGAGTGGTAAGAAATCGCCTGAAGATGAATGGGTACAGGACACACATATAAACAAAGGGAAAGATATTATGGTAAATATAAAGAAGAGGTAGAAAGAAAGACATTTATTGGAATAGCAAGTGGAAGACTGGAGTAGGGGGAAATATTGTCAACTTTAAAAATTTACCTGGTTGTTCCTCGTGAGTATTGAGAGGAAGGGAAGAAGAATGAGAACTAAAGGGAGAATGAAAATAGAGATCATATATGGATAACTGAAGAAGGGTAAAGAAAGGGAGAGAGTCTGGCTTGTGCAAAAACATAGATGCACATGCAATCTGCAATTTTAGTAGGACTTTGAATAGAACCAATTATGGAGGAAAGTTTTAGGATTTGAAATGCAAATTGAACTACTACTCCGATAAGCCAGCTTTTGAGATGAATTTTGTGCCCTCAATTTCTGAAATTAATTGTTCCATGTTTTGCAACCAAAAGCTTCTGAAGATGGTGTGTAAAACCAAAAATTATAAAGGTTATTATGAGTTAAATGATAAAAATCAACATATGACTTCTTTTTAAAAAATTTAAGATGTTTTCATATATTCTAAACAGAGGCACTTTCTTCAGTCCTCACCCCATAAGTTTGCTTTCTAAAAAATATAGATTTAACATCTATAAATTGAACAAAATATCTGTGAATTTAGTTGGAGATGCAGTTATTCATTCAGGAGATGACAGAACAGAGGAAATGTTTAATTATAAAGAAAAGACATCAAATGTAAATGGTGTAGTATACCTGATAATAAACAATTCAACTTAGAGTTTGGAAAGCACAAATTTTGACGAGTCAGACACTTCTTCCCATAAAATCAAAGCAACAGGCTCAAGAACATCTTAAATAAGAAGCTAAGTAACCTGAAATATTTTAATGAGAATGAGGACCTCTCTCTGTGCCAGGAGACAGCAGAATAATGAGTTATAACATTACAGGTAATATGCAGAATGACACATAGGAAGGCTATAGAGGTAATATGCAGAATGACACATGATTTATCACATGCTCTAACCAGGGTATATAAGCTTCCCTCTACACATGCTGAGATCCACACTCAAGATCTTGTCTTGAACAGCAAACCAAACTCACCACCCCTGACACCATGAGCTACCACAGCAACTGCTATGGAGGCCTGAGTTATGGCTATGGCAGCTTTGGTGGACTGGGGTATGGCTATGGTTGTGGATGTGGCAGCTTCTGCAGACTGGGCTATGGTTGTGGTTTCAGAGGCTATGGATATGACTCTGGTTATGGAAGCTTTGGATATGGCTGCCATCGCTACCCATTCTTCTATGGAAGATATGGATTTTCTAGCTTCTGTTGAAATCCTACTCCAGGAGCCCAATATTTGAGGCCATAAAATAATTATCTAAGTCTGACTACAATAACTATGCCAAACAAGATCACCCAGGACCAAGCCAAGATCAAAAGTATTTAGTGTCTAAGATTTTAGGAATATTTATCATTTCATAATTGTCTGCTTCATGTTTCTTGTTGTCTCTTATTCATGGTTTCTCAACTGTGGGATTTCTCTAATCCTTTTGCAATAAATTTTCCTAAGTTAAAACAGCATACATGGCTATTATTATTTTTTAATTTAATTCACAATATCAGTGTGATTATTTGTAATTGCACCTAATTGACAATGAAAAAAATAAACTACTCCATGAAGAGCTAAAGTAATAGGAGATCTTACACTCACCCATATGGCTAGATAGATACACGTAAACCATAACCCTCAGTTGAAATAAAGATCTTTTCCTCTGAATGCTAAACCAGATCTTATTCAATACTTTTATTGAGATAACCTTGATATTTAAAACTAGCACTGAAATGTCAACTTTATATACTTTCATATTTAAAGTGAAGTTAACATGAAGAATAAATGTTTTTCTGTTTTGTTCAAAATTGCTATTTATTTAGCTCTTTCAGTGATAAGAAAATATGATGATAGAATAAAACATCTCTCTAAATATACACTGAAAAATGAACTTCTTTTTGTGAATCTCTATCATGTTTTCCTCATGGTCTGCCATGGTGTGACATGACATTGTTCTTCAGTGTTATCAACACACTGAAATATTTTTCAGTTCATCAGAGAAATTTAAAAATCACTGTTATTCCTTGGGAAGTAATCTGTATTAAGGCTATGGCTGATCAGAAGCTTTATACATTCTAGCAAGTGTCTTAAAATGCTGACCTTCAAAAAGTGGGTCATTTCTTGTTAGTACTTCAAATAAATATTTGACCATGAAAAACACATAACAAAATATCAGCATTTTGCCAAAAAAGTTATATATTTAGGTAATGAAACAAAAGTGAATATCTTTTGTTTGAGTTATTAAATTCAATAAAACCAAGGCAATAATATAAGGACAGAATTGTGAAGCTGGCTGGGGTACTGTAAAACTTAGCAAAACAGCATCTTAGATGGGAAGGTACCTCCAAAAAGTAAAATGAATTGTTAAGGATCAAAAATGGAATAAGCGGTACAGCCTAAGACGAGAACCAGTTTTACTGAATACTAGACAGTCTGCTTCACCATGCTTCCTATCCCATTCCTTGAGAACTTCCCTTTTAAGTGCTATCAAATAAAACATCTTGAAAGTTCTGGCCATGTGTCTTTGAAGAGCTAAATTATCACAGCTTGTTGACCACCTCTATTTATTTTGATTTGCAAATATTCTGACACAGAATCTTGAACTATCAATTTCTTTTTTTTAACATCTTTATTGGAGTATAATTGCTTTACAATGGTGTGTTAGTTTCTGCTTTACAAAAAGTGAATAAGTTATACATATACATATGTCCCCATACCACTTCCCTCTTCCATCTCCCTCCCTCCCACCCTCCCTATCCAACCTCTCTAGGTGGTCACAAAGCACGAAGCTGATCTCCCTGTGCTATGCGGCTGCTTCCCACTAGCTATCTATTTTACATTTGGTAGTGTATATATGTCCTTGCTGCTCTCTCACTTTGCCCCAGCTTACCCTTCCCCCTCTCCGTACCCTCAAGTCCATTCTCTAGTAAGTCTGCATCTTTATTCCCGTCTTGCCAATAAGTTCTTCATGACCATTTTTTCTTTTTTTAGATTCCATATATACGTGTTAGCATACAGTATTTGTTTTTCTCTTTCTGACTTACTTCACTCTGTATGACAGTCTCTAGGTCGAACCACCTCACTACAAGTAACTCAATTTCATTCTTTTTATGGATGAGTAATATTCCACTGTATATATGTGCCACATATTCTTTATCCATTCATCTGTTGATAGACACTAAGGTAGCTTCCATGTCCTGGCTACAGTAAATAGAGCTGCAATGAACATTTTCATACATGACCTTTTTGAATTATGCTTTTCTCAGGGTATATGCCCAGTAGTGGGATTGCTGGGTTGTATGATAGTTCTATTTCAGTTTTTTAAGGAACCTCCATACTGGCTGTATCAATTTACATTCCCACCAACAGTGCAAGAGGGTTCCCTTTTCTCCACACCCTCTCCAGCATTTACAGTCTGTAGATTTTTTGATGATGGCCATTCTGACAGGTGTGAGATGATATCTCATTGTAGTTTTGACTTGCATTTCTCTAATGATTAATGATGTTGAGCATTCTTTCATGTGTTTGTTGGCAGTCTGTATATTTTCTTTGGAGAAATGTCTATTTAGGTCTTCTGCCCATTTGTGGATTGGGTTCTTTGATTTTTTGATGTTGAGCTGCATGACCTGCTTGTAAATTTTGGAGATTAATTATTTGTTAGTTGTTTCATTTGCAAATATTTTCTCCCATCCTGAGGGTTGTCTTTTCGTCTTATTAATGGTTTCCTTTGCTGTGCAAAATATTTTAAGTTTCATTAGGTCCCACTTGTTTATTTTTGTTATTTTTCTTTTTCCTTTTCTCTAGAAGGTGACTCAAAAAGGATCTTGCTGTGATTTATGTGATAGAGTGTCCTGTCTATGTTTTCCTCAAAGAGTTTGATGGTAGCTGGCTTTATATTAAAGTCTTTAATCCATTTTGAGTTTATTTTTGTGTATGGTGTTAGGGAGTGTTCTAATTTCATTCTTTTACATGTAGCTGTCCAGTTTCCCCAGCACCACTTTTGAAGAGGCTGTCTTTTCTCCACTGTATATTCTTGCCTCCTTTATCAAAGACAAGGTGACCATATGTGTTGGAGTTTATCTCTGGGATTTCTATCCTGTTCCATTGATCTAAATTTCTGTTTTTGTGCCAGTACCATACTGCCTTGATTACTGTAGCTTTGTATTATAGTCTGAAGTCAGGGAGCCTGATTCTTCCAGTTCCGTTTTTCTTTCTCAAGATTGCTTTGGCTATTCGGGGTCTTTTGTGTTTCCTTACATATTGTGAAAATATTTGTTCTAGTTCTGTGAAAAATGCCAGTGGTAGTTTGATAGGGAGTGCATTGAATCTGTAGATTGCTTTGGGTAGTATAGTCATTTTCACAATGTTGATTCTTCCAATCCAAGAACATGGTATACTTCTCCATCTATTTGTATCATCTTTAATTTCTTTCATCAGTGTCTTATAATTTTCTGCATACAGGAGTTTTGTCTCCTTAGGTAGTTTATTTCTAGATATTTTATTCTTTTTGTTGCAGTGGTAAATGGGAGTGTTTTCTTAATTTCACTTTCAGATTTTTCATGATTACTGTATAGGAATACCAGAGATTTCTGTGCATTAATTTTGTATCCTGCTACTTTACCAAATTCATTGATTAGCTCTAGTAGTTTTCTGGTAACATCTTTAGGATTCTCTATGTATAGTATCATGTCATCTGCAAACAGGGACAGCTTTATTTCTTCTTTTCCGATTTGGATTCATTTTATTTCTTTTTCCCCTCTGTTTGCTGTTGCTAGGACTTCCAAAACTATGTTGAATAATAGTGGTGAGAGTGGGCAACCTGGTCTTGTTCCTGACCTTAGTGGAAATAGTTTCCGTTTTTCACCATTGAGGATGATGTTGGCTGGAGGTTTGTCATATATGGCCTCTATTATGTTGAGGTAAGTTCCCTCTATGCCTACTTTCTGGAGGGGTTTTATCATAAATGGGTGTTGAATTTTGTCAAAAGCTTTCTCTGCATCTATTGAGATGATCATACGGTTTTTCTCCTTCAATTTGTTAATATGGAGTATCACATTGATTGGCGTATATTGACGAATCCTTACATTCCTAGGATAAAACCCACTTGATCATGGTGTATTATCCTTTTAATGTGCTGTTGGATTCTGTTTGCTATTATTTTATTGAGGATTTTTGCATCTATGTTCATCAGTGATATTGGCCTGTAGTCTTCTTTCTTTGTGACATCTTTGTCTGGTTTTGGTATCAGGGTGATGGAATTAGTTTTGGAGTGTTCCTCCTCTGCTATTGTTTGGAGGAGTTTGAGAAGGATAGGTGTTAGCTCTTCTCTAAATGTTTGATAGAATTCGCTTGTGAGGCCATCTGTTCCTGGGCTTTTGTTGGTTGGAAGATTTTTAATTACAGTTTCAATTTCAGTGCTTGTGATTGGTCTGTTCATATTTCCTATTTCTTCCTGGTTCAGTCTTAGAAGGTTGTGCATTTCTAAGAATTTGTTCATTTCTTCCAGGTTGTCCATTTTATTGGCATATAGTTGCTTGTAGTAATCTCTCATGATCATTTGTATTTCTTGAATGTCAGTTGTTACTTCTCCTTTTTCATTTCTAATTTTATTGATTTGCATCTTCTCCCTTTTTTTCTTGATGAGTCTGCTAATGGTTTATCAATTTTGTTTATCTTCTTAAAGAACAAGCTTTTATTATTATTGTTCTTTACTATCATTTCCTTCATTTCTTTTTCATTTATTTCTGATATGTTTTTATGGTTTCTTTTCTTCTGCTAACTTTGGGTTTCTTTTGTTCTTCTTTCTCTAATTGCTTTAAGTGTAAGGTTAGGTTGTTCATTTGAGATGTTTCTTGTTTCTTAAGGTAGGATTGTATTGCCATAAACTTCCTTCTTAGAACTGCTTTTGCTGCATCCCATAGTTTTTGGGTCATCGGGTTTTAATTGCCATTTGTTTCTAAATATTTTTTGACTTCCTCTTTGATTTCTTCAGTGATCTCTTGGTTATTAAGTAGTGTGTGTATAGCCTCCATTTGTTTTTATTTATTACAGATTTTTGCCTGTAATTGATATCTAGTCTCATAGCATTGTGGTCAGAAATGATACTTGATACGATTTCAATTTTCTTAAATTTACCAAGGCTTGATTTGTGACCCAAGATATGATCTATCCTGGAGAATGTTCCATGTGCACTCGAGAAGAATGTGTATTCTGTTGTTTTTGGATGGAAAGTCCTATAAATATCAATTAAGTCCATCTTGTTTAATGTTTCATTTAAAGCTTGTGTTTCCTTATTTATTTTCATTTTTGATGATCTGTCCATTGGTAAAAGTGGGGTGTTAAACTCCCTTACTATGATTGTGTTACTGTCTATCTCCCCTTTCATGACTGTTAGTATTTGCCTTATGTATTGAGGTGCTCCTATATTGGGTGCATAATTATTTACAATTGTTATATCTTCTTCTTGGATTGATCCCTTGATCATTATGTAGTGTTCTTCTTTGTCTCCTGTAATAGTTTTTGTTTTAAAGTCTATTTTCTCTGATATAAGAATTGCTACTCCAGCTTTCTTTTGATTTCCATTTGCATGGAATGTTTTTTTCCATCCCCTTACTTTCAGTCTGTATGTTTCCCTTGGTATGTAGTGGGTCTCTTGTAGACAGCATATATACGGGTCTTGTTTTTGTTTCCATTCAGCCAGTCTATGCATTTTGGTTGGAGCCTTTAATCCATTCACGTTTAAGGTAATTATCAATATGTATGTTCCTATTAACATTTCCTTAACTGTTTTGGGTTTAGTATTGTAGGTCTTTTACTTCTCTTGTGTTTCTTGCCTAGAGAAGTTCCCTTAGCATTTTTTGTAATGCTGGTTTGGTGGTGCTGAATTCTCTTAGCTTTTGCTTGTGTGTAAAGCTTTTAATTTCTCCAGCAAATCTGAGTGAGATACTTGCTGGGTAGAGTAATCTTTGCTTTAGATTTTTCTCCTTCATCACCCTAAATATGTCCTGCCACTCCCTTCTGGCTTGCAGAGTTTCTGCTGAACGTTCAGCTGTTAACCTTATGGGGATTCCTTTATGTGTTATTTGTCATTTTCCCTTGCTGCTTTTAATATTTTTTCTTTGTATTTAAATTTTGATAGTTTGATTAATATGTGTCTTGGCATGTTACTCCTTGGATTTATCCTGTATGGGACTCTCAGTGCTTCCTGGACTTGATTAACTATTTCCTTTCCCATATTAGGGTAGTTCTCAACTATAATCTCTTCAAATATTTTCTCAGTTCCTTTATTTTTCTCTTCTTCTTCTGGGACCCCTATAATTCGAATGTTGGTGCATTTAATATTGTCCCAGAAATCTCTGAGACTGTCCTCAATTCTTTTCATTCTTTTTTCTTTCTTCTGCTCTGCAGTAGTTATTTCCACTATTTTATCTTCCAGGTCACTTATCCATTCTTCTGCCTCAGCTATTGTGCTCTTGATTCCTTCTAGAAAATTTTAAATTTCATTTAATGTGTTTTTCATCACTGTTTGTTTGCTCTTTATTTCTTCTAGGTCCTTGTTAAATGTTTCTTCTATCTTCTCCATTCTATCTCCAAGATATTGAATCATCTTTACTATCATTATTCTGAATTGTTTTTCAGGTAGGCTGCCTATTTTTTCTTCATTTTTTAGGTCTGGTGGGTTTTTGGCTTGCTCCTTCATCTGTCGTGTGTTTTTCTATCTTCTCATTTTGCTTAACTTACTGTGTTTGGGGTGTCCTTTTCGCAGGCTATAGGTTTGTAGTTTCCATTGTTTTTGGTGTCTGTCCCCAGTGGCTAAGGTTGGTTCAGTGGCTTGTGTAGGCTTTCTTGTCGAGGGGACTAGTGCCTGTGTTCTGGTGGATGAGGCTTGATCTTGTCTTTCTGGTGAGTAGGTCCACATCTGGTGGTGTGTTTTGGGATGTCTGTGGCCTTATTGTGATTTTAGGCAGCCTCTCTGCTAATGGATGGGGTTGTGTTCCTGTCTTGCTAGTTGTTTGGCAAATGGTGTCCAGCACTGTAACTTGCTGGTCCTTGAGTGAAGTTGAGTCTTGGCATTGAGACAGAGGTCTCTGGGAGATTTTTTGCTGTTTGATATTACATGGAGCTCGGAGGTCTCTTGTGGACCAGTTTCCTGAACTTGGCCCTCCCACCTCAGTGGCACAGCCCTGATGCCTGGCTGGAGCACCAAGAGCCTGTCCTCCACACGGCTCAGAATAAAAGGGAGCAAAAAAAGAAAGAAAGAAAGACGAAGATAAAATAAAATATGATAAAGTTATGAAAATAAAAAAATAAAAAATAATTATTAAGAAAAAAATGATTTTCTAAGTAATAAAAAACAAAAACGAACAAAAAAACAGATAGATAGAACCCTAGGACAAATGGTGAAAGCAAAGCTATACAGACAAAATCACACACAGAAGCATACACATACACACTCCCAAAAAGAGAAAAAGGGAAAAAATGTATATATCATTGCTCCCAAAGTCCACCTCCTCAATTTGGGATGATTTGTTTTCTGTTCAGGTATTCCACAGATGCAGGGTACATCAGGTTTATTGTGGAGATTTAATCCTCTGCTTCTGAGGCTGCTGGGAGAGATTTCCCTTTCTCCTCTTTGTTCACTCAGCTCCGGGGGGGCTCAGCTTTGGATTTGGCCCCGCCTCTGCATGTAGGTCACCTGAGGGCGTCTCTTCTTCTCTCAGACAGGACGGGGTTAAAGGAGCAGCTGATTCGGGGGCTCTGGCTCACTCAGGCCTGGGGGAGGGAGGGGTACGGAATGCGGGGTGAGCCTGCAGCGGCAGAGGACAGTGTGATGTTGCACCAGCCTGAGGCGTGCCGTGTGTTCTCCCTGGGAAGTTGTTCCTGGACCCTGGGACCCTGGCAGTGGTGGGCTGCACAGGGTCCTGCGAGGGGAGGTGTGGAGCATGACCTGTGCTCACACACAGGCTTCTTGGTGGCTGTGGCAGCAGCCTTAGCATCCCACGCCCATCTCTGGGGTCTGAGCTTTTAGCCGCGGCTCATGCCCGTCTCTGGATCTCCTTTAAGCAGTGCTCTTAATCCCCTCTCCTTGCATACCAGGGAACAAAGAGGCAAGAAAAAGTCTCTTGCCTCTTCGGCAGGTCCAGACTTTTTCCTGGACCCCCTCCTGGGTAGCTGTGGTGCACTAACCCCCTGCTGGCTGTGTTCACGCCACCAACCCCAGTCCTCTCCCTCCTCTCTGACTGAAGCCTGATCCTCAGCTCCCAGCCCCGTCCACCCTGGCGGGAGAGCAGACAAGCCTCTCAGGCTGGTGAGTGCCGGTCAGCACCGATCCTCTGTGCGGGAATTTCTCCGCTTTGCCCTCCGCACACCTGTGGCTGTGCTCTCTTCCATGGCTCCGAAGCTCTCCCACTCCGCCACCCGCAGTCTGAGCCTGTGAAGGGGTTTCCTAGTATGTGGAAACCTTTCCTCCTTCACGGCTCCCTCCCACGGGTGCAGGTCCCGTCCCTATACTTTTGTCTCTGCTTTTTCTTTTTTTTTTTTGCCCTACCCAGTACGTTGGGAGGTCTGAGGTCTTCTTCCAGAGTTCAGTAGGTGTTCCGTAGGAGTTGTTCCACGTGTTGGTGTATTTCTGATGTATCTGTGGGGAGAAAGGTGATCTCCGTGTCTTACTCTTCTGCCATTTTGAAGCTCCTCCTCCAAACTATCAATTTCTAATTGAGCTTCTTTGTAAAAATAGGTTCTAGTGAATAGTGTTAAATCCAACTCTACTTTTAAAAAATTATTATAATGCATTTGATAAGCTTAGACTTGTTTACTGAAAATATGGATGGATTTACTCAGCCAGATCATATCCTTTTAGTCAACTCAGCAGAGGAGTTGTAGCTTCATAGTAAATAGGTCAGGGTAGATATATTTCAGTGTCACCTTTGGAGGATGATAATCTTCAGTTTGACTGAATAAAACATAATTTCATATGAAAATATTTTATCCCCTAACAGGACAATAGAATCATAGTCTAAAGAAAGACTTTATGTAACTAAAGAAAAACTATAATCAGTATAACTATTTGGAGAAGATACTTAACATTCTTAGTATAATGTAGCTTCATTATTATACCTCTTACTGGTAAATTATATTGATTTGTGTTGGAATTAACAGAAGAGCTCTAAAATCTTTTTTTAGGGAAAAGCTGTTACTGGTCTGAAGAAAATGCATCACAGAATCATCAGCATCACAACTGAGGGAAGATACGACAGAATTACATGGTCAGTGTGTGACATCATTAAACCTGTTTGAGTTATTTCTGATTTTATGGTTTCCTGTCGACTTAATGAGAATGAAATATTGAAATTAACAACTGTCTTTTCATCTAGGATGAACAATAAAAAGTGGAACAAGTTCTGAAGAGAGAAAACAAAGGAATTAAAAAAATAAGAGGTGAGGTAGCCAAGAGTTTCTTAAGTAAGACAAAAAAGCATTAAACATAAAATTAAAAAAAAATTAATAAACTGGACTCATTCTATTAAGAAATTCTGTTCATACATAGACATCACTTTAAAGTGCAAAAACAACCCACATACAGAGAGAAAATACTTTTAAAACGGATTTGACAAAATACTTGTACCCAAGTACTCTACAAATCAATACTAAAATATTACAATCTCAATTAAAAATGAACAAAATAATTGAACACTTCCAAAAGGTTATCTAGCTGATCAGTAAGTGTATATAATGGTCCCTAGTATTATTACTCATCAGGTAAAAGCCAAACTAAAACAATACTCAGCTACTACTACTTTCCCACAAGAATGATCAAAGTTAAGTAGTCTTAAAATAGCAAGTGTTGTCAAAGATTTAGAGCAAGTGGAACTCTCTTACATTGCTGGTGGGACTGTAAACCTGAAAATCATTTTGGAAAACTATTGACAAGGTCTACAAAAACTGCTGTCAAAATCTAGAAGGATGGTTATCTCTAGAGAGTGAGGACAAAAAAATAAAAATAAAAAAAGAAGCAGTAGAGACACTTTAGGCGTTAGGGCATGCTTAGTATGGGTAGTGTATGCCTATTTATAAGAATTCATCAAATTTTACACTGAAATTTATATATAATATATAATTCATTATTATGCTTAAAAAAAAAACCCAGTTCAGGGGCTTCCCTGGTGGCGCAGTGGTTGAGAGTCCGCCTGCCAATGCAGGGGACACGGGTTCGTGCCCCGGTCCGGGAAGATCCCACATGCCGTGGAGCGGCTGGGCCCATGAGCCATGGCCGCTGAGCCTGCGCGTCCGGAGCCTGTGCTCCACAATGGGAGAGGCCACAACAGTGAGAGGCCCGCGTACCGCAAAAAAAAAAAAAAAAAAAAAAAAAAAAAAAAAAAAAAAAAAAACAGTGCAAATGAAATGATGGTTATATGTTCCTCTAAATTCAGAAAGCCATTTGAGCTTATTCCTCCTTTAAATCTTTATTGTTTAGATGCCGTCACAGAGTTACCCATGCCTGTCAGAAGCGTGATGCTTAATTTTAAAGACCTTAGAATTCATTCATCCTTTCAACACATATTTGTTGTGTTCTTATTATGTGGTATCTATTAAGAGAGGTAAATAAATCCAGTTTGGAGAATGCATTATTTGAAAATTACTTAAAAGACTAAAAGAACCTGAACAATACACTTGAGATTATATAAAGTTCACACGAATTTAAGGACTAGAGCCGAATATTAAACGCAAAACTAGATAAATTTAACCAGGTTTGGGATCAGGTTCAGCTATAAGTGACTAACTTCTTAGAGTCAGCTGAGGGACTTTTGCTCTCAATTGTCTTTTTCCACCCCTTATCTTTTAACATAACATCTACAATTTGGAGATACTGAAGACATTTCCAATATTAATGGTATCTTATTGAATTTGATAGAGTCCTTGGATTTGTATTATTTTTTTAAAATCAGAAACCTTAACAAACATTTAATATCTTAGTGAGGCTAGGATGGTATTTCCTGAGAATAAGGGAACCAAAAAAACAAATAAATAAAGCACAGAAAAAGCAAAGGGAATAAAAGGGAAAGCTGTTTTCATAAAAGTAAAGATACAAGAAGAAGGAAACAGAAGAGATTAACTAATTAACTATAGACTGAGTGAAAATTGATGGGTGCCAAAGAGAAATTTTATGTACCTCACAATTTTACCTAGCCACCATAGCCTAATGGCTAATTGAAGGACAGAGGCTAGATGATACATAAAAAGAGATTGTAACATATATGTTAGAATGGCTAAAATTTAAAGCACTAAAAACAATTAATGCTGGCTTGATTGTGGAGCAACAGAAACTATCATTCATTGCTGATGAGAATGAAAAATGGTACAGAAACTTTGGAAGACAGTCTGGCAGTTTTTCACAAAGCTAAAAATGGTTTTATGGAAAAGATTCAGTAATCATTTTCCCTGGTATTTACCCAAATGGCTTGAAAATTTATGTCCACACAAAAACCTGAACAGAGATGTTTATAGAAGTTTTATTTCTATTTGGCAAAACTTGGAGGCAATCAAGATGTCCTTCAAAAGGTGAAAGGATAAATAAACTGTGGTACATCCAGACAATGGAATATTATTCAGGGATAAAAAGAAATGAGCTATCAAGCCACAGAAGGATAAGGAGGAATCATAAAGGCTTATTGTTAAGTGAAAGAAGTCAATGTGAAAAGGCAAAATACTGTATGACATTCTGGAAAATAAAAAACTATGGAGACAGTCAGAAGATTAGTATTTGCAGGAGTTTGGAAGGATGGAGGGAAGAATAGAGGGGGAAAAGGGGATTTTTAGGGCAGTGAAACTATTCTGTATGGTTCTGTAATAGAGGTTAATGGCATTATGCATTTGTCAAAACCCACAGAACAGTACAACAGAGTGAACACTAATCTACACTACAGATTTTAATTATTAATATATTAATATTGGTGTGCATGTGTGTGTATGGGGGGTGGCATATAGGAATTCTGTATTTCCTGCTCAATTAATCTGAAAACTTAAAACTATTCTTCAAGTAAAGTTTATTAATTAAAAAAAGGATATTGTATAAGATAGATATATGGATGAATTAATAGGAGGAAATGGTGAATGTAAAGACAGGGAGGAAGATGTATACTTTGGAGACAACTTGGATAGATGACATGCCAGAGAATAGGGTCAGGATTTGAGAAGATAACTTTTAATATACTATTAAAGCTACTTTTGAAATAAATTTTTGATTCCTGTGATTTGCCATCAGTTTCTGAACAATTTTATCCCATGGTTGTCAAAGCCCATGGAAGGGTACAACAGAAAGAATGAAGAGGAAACTATGGATTTTAATTAATAATTATATGCCATTATTGGCTCATCAACGTAAAAAGCAAAAATGTTTTTTATTTTTTAAAGTAGCATGAAAAGTAAAAAGTATGTCAGTTATGATGGTTAATGTTCTAAAACTAAATAAAAAGTAGATTTATTTTTCTAAAGTTCCTTGTTAGTGTTCACAACAGTCAAGCTGGTTCTTTCCAGCTCTCAAATGTTTCTGTTTTCTTATTTCTGAAAGAAATAAATCATTCAGTTTTGAGACAGAGGAAAATATGCTTTAAAATGATATTATCGATTACAGAACTTTGACCAATTTCTTTGGTTTAATTTTCTTAAGTGAAGTATCTAAAGAAAACCAGAGATGATGAAATATTTAATTGAAAAACCACAACACCATCAAACCTGATTGGTATGCCTGACTATGAAGAATAGTATTTGGGGTCTGACATGTCTAGACATTGAAGATACAGCATTCCTTCTTATAAAGTGGTGCAATAACTTTTTTCACCTGCTTTCTTTAGGTATAATTGACAAATATAATTGTGTATGTTTAAAGTGTGCCAAGTGATGATGTAATGAAGTGATGCAATAACTTTTAAGAGACACCCTAGCTAGGTAACAAAGTGATCCCAAATATTTTAATGAGTGTGAGACCTTCTCCCTGTGTCAGGGGACAAAGAATTAATGAGTTGTTCCAAGTATATATAATGTAAACATGACATAATGGAGGGTATACACATGATTTATCACATGCTCTGACCAGGGTATATAAGCATCCTTCTACACATGCTGACATCCATACTTAGGTTCTTGCTTTGAACAGAAAACCAAACTCACAACCCCTGACACCAAGAGCCATTACAGCAACTATTATGGAGGCCTGGGCTATGGCTATGGAGGCTTTGGTGGTCTGAGCTATGGCTAAGGTTGTGGATGTGACAGCTTCCACAGACTGGGCTATGGCTGTGGCTTCAGAGGCTATGGATATGGCTCTGGTTATGGAATCTTTGGATATGGCTGCCATCACTACCCATCATTCTGTGGATGATAGACATGGATTTTCTAGCTTCCACTGAAATCTTACCCTAGGAGCCCTATATCTGAAATTACAGGGGACTTTCCAAATCTGATCTCAAAAATTGGACCACAAAGATCATACTGGAGTTATCTGCACAGAAGTATCTAGCTTCTAAGAATTTTGGACAATTTTTCAATACACTCCTATACCTCCATCATAATCCTAGAATCATCTAATTTTTCTTTGAAAACTAAATGGATTATCTGTTTACCTTTCAGTAAAACATTAAATTTGAAAACAAAATATGTTTTTTGTCTTGTTCATGAAACTCAGTTATATGGAAGTGATGATGGTTCCATTCTCCTCAATTGTCAGTAAGGGATGGTATCTCCTTGGCTTAGAATCATTTTTTTTCCCATATACCTCACAAATATCCATACAGATAGAAAGACTGATATAAAGACTAATTATAGACTAATATGAAAAGATGTTTTCAAAACTGTTAGTGATTTAATATTTTTACATCTCTTGCTTTGTTTAGATAATATTCAGATTTAAGTCAACAACAAAAAGCAATGCCGATTTAACATATCTATATATTTATTTATCAAATAAGTGTGTTTTATTTAACTTAACTCACATTTCTCAATTCAGCCCAAATGCATAATGAATCCTTCCATTTATTCAAAATCTATTTGGCTTTTTATTGTAAATGCAAATACATGGTAATAGATCAAACCATCACTAGGCTAATTATGAAAGTAAACCTCCTTTCCAAATTTTTTATATTTAGTATAATCCACCCTGTGTATAATAGTCTTCTACACATTATTTTCTTTGATATTTTCATCAAGCAGCTGATCTATAAGTAAATAATGAATTAGGGTAACGTTTTTCATATGAGGTCATTTAACTCAAAGCGTTTTAACTAAGACTTTTCTGTTAGCTTTCCTATATTCTTACTGAATCTTCATGACTTGACATGGTATTCTTCTTTACTACTATCATTATATTGGCCATTTTTTTCAACCTAAGAAGGGAAACAACAAGATATAATCGTGAACTAATTTATTTTTTAGCTTAAGCTGATAACAAAGCACAGCTATACACAAAGAGCTTTCCTATAAATCTGAATTTCAGTTAAATCTGAATTTCCCCTTATAAAAATGGACAGGAGGGGACATTTCATTGGTGAAATGAGAAAAATATGTAAGCAAATACCAATTTTTTCCTAAAATCAAATGATATACTCAGGTAATAATATAAAATTAAGATTTTTTTATTGAGGTATACTTGACATATAACATTCTATCGGTTTCAGGTACAAAACATAATGATTCAATATTTGTATACAACATTTGTATACACCACAATAAGTCTAGTTAGCATCCATCACTACACACAGTTTCATTTTTTTCCTGTGATAAGAACTTTTAACATTACTCTCTTAGCAACTTTCAAATATGCGATATAGTATTATTAACTGTAGTGACTATGCTGTACATTACATCACCATGATTTACTTAGTTTGTAACTAAAAGTTTGCAGCTTTTGACCTCCTTCACTCATTTTGTCCACTCCCGACCCCCTCACTTCTGGAAGCCACCAATCTATTCTCTGTATCTATGAGGGGATATTTTGTTTAAACTGGTCAAAATTGGTCAAATATATTTGATTCAGTCAGATAGCAGTATCATAAACAAACATTAAATATCAGCAGTGCTTTGTACCCCATTTCTCAGCTTAAAAAATTCTCTGAAAAGTAATTGGCTTCTATAGAATTATATATTAGCTCTAGTGATAGCATCAGGACGAAGGCCAAGATCTGATGCCAGAAGATTCTAGGTGCCAGAATGCAGCCGCCTTCTTCAGTGTATTTTCCCCATTCATGCAAGCAAACGGAGTATCTTGAAAGCTTTGCTCAGCTTCCATGAACTTAGCTGAATTTATGGGGGATATGAAAGAGGACTCACCTTCTTGGATAGAATTACCATTTTTATAACATTTTATTCTTATAGAACATATAAAATATAAAACTCAATTTCAATGTTAGCTTTATCTAGATTTCACCTATACCTATATGTATATCTATTATATTTATACATGTATACCTATATTTATACAAGATCAAAGTCTTCCTTTGAAAGTTACATACTTAATCTACATAAAGAGAAATTTGCTCAGGCATCAGTTATCACCTATCCTTTCAGTCAATTCAGTCTGGGTGTTGTAGAGTCTCAGTGTACAGAGCAGGAGAGATAAAGTTGTGTGGCTCCATTTTGCACACTTAATGAGGTAATAGTTCCACAGTCTATGGACATGCCCTATAGGTCTAAAAATAAAAATAGCCATAAACGTCATTAGACTGAGAAACAATCTAGTGTGCATGATACTCCTAGTGAAATACATTATCATATTTTATTACATCCTATTTTATGATTTAATTAATTATGTCTAAGAAACACATTTTTGAATTCATTGTAGAATTGCCATTAGCTTCCTAATAAAAGCTTCAATTTGGCCAGTGGAAGAATATATTTTCATCATTTAGCACATCAACACAGGATCTGAGCTTCACAATCAACTGATTGTCTTCTTGTAGAAAGCTCCCCAAAGATTAATAAAGAACTGTGCAAGTCTTTGAGTCCACTGAATTAACAACAACAATAAAAAACTCAAAAAAATCTCAAAAGAAATAAACATTTTTCAGTTTTCAAAGATAATTAATATCCAAAGGATATTACAATTGTTTTATTTTTTAACCCAGAAAAAATCAATAAAAAATATTTGGTTCATATATTTCACAACATAGTTTCACAATTTTTTGTTCTTAATTATATATTTACATAATATTTTCTTTGAAAATACACAAATAAGTCATGGTATATTTCATTATTGAGTTTTTTTTAAAAATTGTAAAATCTATTGGATTTTATCTCATGTGAGCATAGCTATTTTCATTGGAAATAAGAACATAAATTAGCCCTCATCACAGACAATCTAGCAAATTTACTTAATCATTCATGGGATTCTTAAACTTGGTGGATTTATTTGTGATCATTTGACTTCAAAATGACTCACTGAGGAAAAAAGATAGTTTTTACCAACTATTTTCTTTTTCAAAATAAAAAATAAAGATGGAATAACGTTCCCTAAAGGAAAAAAACAGGATTTAACAGTAGGATTAATTATTCCTTTGAGTTAAATATTCCTTTAAGACCTGAAAGCCATTTGAGCCCATAATTCAACTTAGAGAATTATTACAAGTTGTGTGTCATGCAGAATTTATTTTTTCATTAATTCAACAAATATTTTTTGTTTGGAAAAACAGTAAACACATCCAGTTAGGGAAATGTATTATCAAAAATGTTATAAAAACACTAACTCTAAAAGATATTTGAGGGGAATTCCCTGGTGGGCTAGTGGTTAGGATTCTGGGCTTTCACTGCTGGGGCCTGGGTTCAACATTTAGTCGGGGAACTGAGATCCCGCAAGTTGTGTAGCAGGACAAAAAAAAAAAAAAAAAAAGAGACATTTGCACTCCCATGTTCACTGCAGCATTTTTTACAATAGTCCAGGTATGGAATCAACCTAAGAGACAAGTGATGGATAAATGGATAAAGAAAATGTGTTACATATATATGTGTGTCCAAGATATGGTCACATCCAGTGGGGCTTAAACTTGGAATGGGTTTACTATCTTCACAGAGTGAACTGAGAAACAGCAGAAGACTGGCCCACTACTTCATATACCTGATTCCTCTCTCAGTCTTTTCATCACTGTACATTCATTTTTGGAGATTTCAAGGCAACATGATTTTAAGAAGCCCTGTTAAAAAATATTCTATGATTTTAAGAGCATACAAACATATATATATATATATATATATATATATATATATATATATATATATATCTTAAATATAAAACCTTAATGAATAAGTAATTATAAAAAAATTTGCTGATTACCTGAGAAAAAGTAAGGGTCTGGTACACACAGAATAGGAAAATAAAAATTTAAGAGCAAAAATATTATGATAAAATTAGAGACGTGAGTAGAGGGATAAAATATTGATTGGAAAAAGTGGATAAGAACAAAAGACCTAGCTGGTGCAAGCATGTATTGAGAATGAACGTAGAATGAGATTTAAAGAGATGTTTAATAAGAGAATGATATATAGATTATGAAGAAGTGTAGAGAAGAGAAGAAAAATGGTAACTGTGTAGCACAGAGCCAAGATCATCTGATTTTTAGATCATATTTTGGGTATTGTCCATTCTGGAAAAGTGGGTAATTGTGTAAAGGGAATACTTTTTAATGGCTTTCAGACTGGTTTTGAAAGTGAGTTTGTCTTGTGTGTGTATATATATATGTATATGTATATACAAATGGGAAATAAATTTGATATTTATTTGGAGACTTTTATAGATTTTAAAACTTTAATCTTGATCAGCTTATTTAAATCTAGGTGAAATTAATACACAACAATCCAAAGAATGCTATGAAAATGAGAAAATATTTAATGAGAAAACTCCATCAAATATGAATGATGTAATATGCTTAATAATGAAGAATTCTATTCAGGGAATTTTTATTTTGTGACTTTGAAGACAGATTTTTTTTTTCTCATTAAAAAAGACTGTAATGAGTTCAAGGGCCTTTTGACCAGGCAGCTAAGCAATCTCAAAAATTTTAATGAGTGTGTGTCTCTCCTTGTGTCAGCAAACAGATTAACAATTTACCTCAAGTAAATGAATAATCTGGAATGATACAAAAGAATGGCCACATGTTTCAGGAATAGAATAGGTAAAATACAAAATTTCCTAACTTGTTTTCCAAAAACTGAATAATATCTTCAGGTAATGATATAAACCAAATAATATTTGGTATAAACTGGGCAAATATAATTTTAAAAAAGGACTAAAATTAAATCATAGAGTTAAAAAACTGAAAGGGATGTTAGAACTCTATAATGCTGCCTCATAATCTTGCAGGCAGGTTATCTCAGAATAAATGATTTTCCCTTGAAAATTAGTGGTAAGACTAGGGTCTGAACCCTGTTGTCCTGAGTCCCAGGACAACTATACTATGTTGACTCTCTCTTTATGTATTCTCTCTTTGAAGGTTGTCAAATAGACCATTTAAAATGTTCTGTTCATAGTTACAACAAGAGCTAAATTATGACAACTGATTTTTGAAGAGTGGTCCCTTTACCTTGATTAACACCTGTGCTTCTTTAACATTTTTATTGTTCTGAGATAGAGATTGTACTTATAATTTTCTAGTCTATCTGCTGTTGTATGTAACTAAACAATGAGCAATGTTAAAACTCAAGTCTAAGTAAAAGCAAGACACAAAAAACCAAAAAAAACCATGACTTCTTCTTTTAGTCATTGCTACCTAAGAGTTGTATGTAGCTTCACAGTGGGCTGAGCAGGAGAAATAAAGGCAAGTTACTCTATTGAAGGATCAGACTATGTACTTTGACCCAGGAGGACAAAATTTCTATTTTCCTTTCATTTGGTTAATAACTCTAGGGACAGTATCCATGGGGCTTCCAAGGAGTAAGTAATCAATACAATCAAACAATATTATTATTGTTGTTAACATTCTTAGTATAATCAATATTATCATAATTCTATGCTAAGATTGCATTGATCTATGTCTTAGGTGAGAGAAAATGTTTTGAATTTATAACAAAATACTTCTTTACTTCCAGGGAAAATGTGAGAACATTTTTCACTCCATGAACAGAAACTTAGGTCATGAGTTAAAACTTTAAAAAATATAATGACAATTCAAATCTGCTTTTGATCCACTGATAGGACAGAAAAATAATAACTCCCCAAAGAAATTTCCAACATGACTTTTTCTCTTGTGCATGTGGAGGAAAAAAAACAGATTTGTTCCATATTTTTCAAACTGTTTTTTCTTGCTTTTGCAACTAATGGACATTTATGAAATATGCATACCTTTGTCACATGTTTTCTTTTTTGAAAACACATTTAGCATTATTGTTATTGAAGATTTTCATTGTATCCCATATTCTTTCCATATATAAAGTAGAGACAGTCATACATTTAAAAAAATAGCTCTTAATCATGGTCGCATGCTCTGACAGAGTTACTCAAGAAGAATGTGAAATCCTTAAAGTTATGTAATTTATTCATATCTCTAAATTATTCATTAAAAATAAAAATATTCTTATTTTCAATTGGCTGATTTTCTGAAATGAGGAATAAAAATGGAATAAAGTAGGATTAGAGTAGTATGGAGTTTAAAGCCTTATACTGGGTTAAATGTTAGCCTGTAACCAGAAAGCCTGTTGGAACTCATGTCAACCTTAAAATATTTCTAGAATAGCCAGTGAATTGCTCAGGTTATGATACGCATGTTCCTTGTTTTAATGTTAGTTAAAGTCTTATAATTCTTTAAAAAATAACTGTTGCTATGCTTTATTTAGATACTAGGGTCAGCTTAGTGAACAAACCTGTCAAAAAATGTCATCGAAATATTACTTATAAATCTCAGCAAAAGCTTAGCAATATGGTTATAGTCATATAAGACATGTTTTGTGAGTCTCAAGTTTCAAGATATGGGCACATTTACCTAGGGCTTATTCAGGTATGGGATCAACTTTGGGTGTTAGTAGCTACCTCTCTGGGCTGAGGTGAGGAACTTTGTGAATATCAGGCCAAACGATTCCAAAGAGTGTCTCCTTATTCTCTGTCCATTTTTACAATTATGCTGCATATTTAGATAATTTAAGTATTCCAGATTGTACAAGTCCTTTTAAAATTCAGATGATTTTAGGAGTTGAAATATGTTTTAAACAAGTATCAATATCTTGTAGAAAGGTCTAGTTGATATCTTAGGAAAAGCTAGTAACAAAAAATTGGCACAGACTAGGTAAAGAGAAGACAAAGGCAAATGTAATATATTGCCTATGAGATCTAGATGGAAGGAATGCAGTGTTGATTTGAGTATGTAGGTTGGAGCCCAAACCATTTTTCTCTATTCACACTTTTACCTGGATGAAAAATGAATCATGGAGGGAGGAAGTTGGATGATGTTCAAAGTGGAATTAGAAAAAAATGTAAAGTACATGGATAAATGATGAAGAGTAGAGAAAGAGAGAAAATGATGTGTGGAGGTGAGTATAATCTGCATTTGGAGCAGCAGTGAGACTAGAACTTATTCTGGAGAAACGGTTCAGGATATTAAAAAAAATAACTGCGTGAAGGTTTTTCACAAGATGGATTTTTGATCACTGTGATAGCCTCTTCATTTCTGAGTCCAATTCTGCTATGTTTTTAAACTAAAACAAATATGCTGGTGTGTAAAAACAAAATAAATCTATCATAGTACATGGTCAAAGTTCTAAAACTCTAGAAACCAAGTGAGCTTTTGTTGTCATTTTCTGGTATACACAGCAAGCGAACCAAATCTTTCTGCACTTAGAATGTTCTTTTATCTTCTGAAGAGAGGTGCAGTCTTCGTGTCTCATGCTGCAAAATATGTGTGCCTTTTGACAAAATTGATCAATTTAAGAGTCTTGATATTTCTTAGAATCAGTTATGACAACCCTAAAATGCCTGTGATGAGAAGATAATTTGAAATTCAACAACATTTAATATAACTGATGTTAAGTGACTGGTGATAAAGAATTCAATTTAAGTTTTGGTATGCCTATGCTTTAAAGAAAAAACAATTCATTTTAAGAAAATTAATGCACCTATCTCAGGAACAACCTAACTAGGAGCCAAGCTGGTTAACACATTTTTAATGAGTATGGTCAGGGCATCATAGATTAAGGAGTTGTCTTAGGCAAGTATAATTCATGAATGAAACCAAAGGATGGGCACCTGTTTTATCACATTCTCTGACCATGGTATATAAGCCTCCCTGTAAAGATGTTGACATTCACACTCTGTCTTTCATGGAACAGCAAACTAACTCACCACCTTTGATACCATGAGTCATTACAGCAACTATACGGAGGCTTGGGTTTCAGCTATGTAGGCTTTGGTGGCCTGGGCTATGGCCATGGCTGTGGGCATGGCAGCTTCCAAAGACTGGGCCATGGCTGTGGCTTCAGAGGCTATGGATATGGCTCTGGTTATGGAAGCTACAGTTACAGCTGCTGTCATCATCCATCATGCTATGGAGGATATGGATTCCTTAGTTTTTACTAAAGAAAATGGAAATTCGATGCAGAGGGAAAACCTCCAAATTTGTTTGGTCTTATTTTGTGCTTTCATCCCCAAAACACCCACCCTATTTTATCCAGGATCAATTAATAGTATTTATCAATGGTTACACTGCCCCTAGGAATATTTGGTGAATTTTTACCTCTAAAGTTGCCATCTAAATGCACAGTCAATATGTATCACCATTCTAATTTGATATCCTCATTTTGGTTTACTCTTCTTGCCACCATTACCATGATGTTCTCTTTCCAGCAAGACCACAGAGAAAACTTGTATTTTGCTTTTGTCTAATAAACTGATACTTTAATGAAATATAAATGTTTCTTTCTGATGCTTTTATTTTTATTATTTTAACTCCTTCTTTTGCAACTAATCTAAAAAATTTACTTATGAAGCAGTGAGAGCTGTGGTTACATGTTATAGTATGATGCAAATGTTTCTAGTTCACCACATTATATAAGCTTGAGAACACCTAGGGTGTCAGTTAACACTAAATGAAATTAACGTGTCCCTGTTTACTCACTTAGGATATCAGCCCCCTCAAATGTCCCTCAAATGTTCCTAGAATTACTAAGGATTCTGTGGTTCTCATATTTGCATTCAAGTGCATTCTTCTGTGTGACATTGCTGTTAGCTAAATATCTTCTTTTTTTGAGTTTTTTTTAGAATAATTTTAGGCTCACAGCAAAATTGAAAATTAGGTATTATAATTTCCCACATACTCTCTGCTCCCACACATTACCAATATCTCCACAGAGTGGTATACTGATTACAACTGAAGAACCTGCATTGACATAGCATAATCACTCAAAGTCCATAGTTTACCTTAGGGTTCATTCTTGGTATTGTACATTCTATGGGTTTGGACAAATATACAATGGCATGTATCCATCATTATAATATCATACAATGTATTTTCACTGTCCTAAATCTCTTCTATGCTACTCTTATTCATCCTTTCTCCCACTGAATATCTTCTTGGTACCACTGGCCAGACATGCCTTTGCTTTATTTCCAAACTTTTTATTGGACAAGGGGAGGTGATGGGGAAGGATCACTGATTTCCTGGGAAGGAACTACATTTCTATAGTTGACATCTACTGAAGGACATTTTCCCTTACAAGGCTGATCCATCTAGCACTTCCAGGATGCACTGGATCAGAGAGGTACAGTGTTCTATGGAAAATAGGTGTGGGGGATCTTTCTCATTTCTTTTTGCATTATATTAGAGTGTTCTTACTATTCTATACATTGTCTCATGAATGGATGATGGTACAAGTCAAACCTGAGTAACAAAAAAGATGCTTTGCTGATAAGAGTTTCTCATGGCTGTCAACTGTGGCTCCATTACTCAGTCAAAGTCAAGAAAACTGGTTGGCTCTTTCTTCTTTCAAGATTTATTCTCTCCCAGAAAATTCCTCAGTTTCTCTAGAGGGACTTTCTTTTTGGCTTATTTCATCATTCACCACATGGAACAAGCCTTTTGGAACGAAAACAGTGAACACAGATTGAATCCTCCTCTAGAAGGTTTCTTAGCCAACAGGCTAGAGCAGCCTGTTTCACCAGTTTGTCCGGCATGACCAGACATGTCTGAATCCACTTAAATTCATACTTGGACCACTATTGCTTATCTCTTGAGAAATACTTTTTATCCTTTTGTAAATCTAAAGGAAGAGCATTACCGTATGAACAATTTCCCACTGAAAAAGTGTTACTTTTTAACCTACACTGCAGTTTAGATTTCAAATTAAAAAAACAAACATGGGAAGCAAAAAAATAATAAATGAAAAAGAAGAATTCATAGATCAGGGGCTCAGTGTCTTACATAGAAGATGGCTTATATCATGGGGATGACATGAAGCTCAGAGTGAACACACACCCAAGTGCTATTAGCTGGAAGGCATCAACTCAAAGAATCTCCAGAAGATCGCTTTGTATGCATTTAACCTTGCTAGTGATATATAAACTTTGTATTTTCATGCATAAAGCTTAGTATGTTCTAAATCCCTGGGATAAAATAGAAGAGTTTTTCAGATAATTATTTTGTCCTTTAACTAAAAAGGGCAATGGAATGATCCTTGTAGATTAATAATGATGATAATTGCAGTTCTTGTTCTATATGATTTATATCTTTGATTTTTTTTTTTTTATTCAGTACGCGGGCCTCTCACTGTTGTGGCCTCTCCCGTTGTGGAGCACAGGCTCTGGATGCGCAGGCTCAGCGGCCATGACTCACGGACCCAGCTGCTCCGTGGCATGTGGGATCCTCCCGGACCGGGGCACGAACCCGTGTCCCCTGCATCGGCAGGTGGACTCTCAAACACTGCACCACCTTGGAAACCCCTGATTTTCATTTTCTATTGTCTAAAATTTAACAATATGTGAGTTGATGTGCATGTACTCTGATAAACATACAAAATGTATGAGGCTTCTAGAGGACTATTACTTAGAATATATAGTATGTGATTGCTCAACTTAATTTTCTCCAGACAGATAGTACCTCCTACTAAGTATGACCTTGTATACCATGTATGTTATGTTTAAATATTGGCCTTATTTGAAGGTGTTTCTGATTTTTTGAACTGTCTAGATGCTATTAAATTGGATTTGTGCCCAAACATAATTAGTGATTCTCCTGAATGTCATATCTTTTAGAAGCATACTGCAAAAGTGACGTTTATGTCCTTGGTTAGATTGTAAAAGAATTGGAAGCCAGGAATATGAGACATTTTAAAATTGTGGTCACTAAATAGTTCTGTTGAGAGAATTTTGTTTATATCTATTAAGTCAGTAATACATTAGAAAATAAGTAGGGGAGAAATCTCTTGATTAAAAGTAAGGTCTTAATTTTGAAGAAAGCATAATAGTGTTAGTTTTACCCCTGGTATGCTAGTAAATAAAGATTGCATAATTTAGGATCCAAGATTAATGTTAAAGGATAGAGTGGAGGGAGAATAATTTCTTGAAATGTGGATACAAAAAGTAAAATTTCTTACCCCCACTAAAAAGGGTTTTAGAGACATAACATTCATAATCACAACTCTTTTTTTTTTTTTTTTTTTTTTTTTTGCGGTACGCGGGCCTCTCACTGTTGTGGCCTCTCCCATTGCGGAGCACAGGCTCCGGACGCGCAGACCCAGTGGCCATGGCTCACGGGCCCAGCCGCTCCACGGCATGTGGGATCCTCCCAGACCGGGGCACGAACCCGCGTCCCCTGCATCGGCAGGCGGACTCGCAACCACTGCGCCACCAGGGAAGCCCCATAATCACAACTCTTTACAACTTAAATTGGTCACAGGGAATCTAATGATAAAAATAAATATAAAAGCTCTCTAATCAATGAAAAATACTCTATTAATATGAAAGGGCAGTTTAGTAAACATTTTATCATATGTACGTATAGAATAAAAATTCAGTATACCTAGTCCATTTTCCAAGTCTGACTCAAAGTTTATTTTTTAAAAATATATTTAACAAATATAATTGCTGGTCTCCAAATGAAGGGGCCTAGGCTAAACCTATGAATCCGCCTATAACTATAGCTATGAACTTGGAGATTATGAGGCTTAATATTGGCCTATATTTAGTTATGTTCTTGCCAAGCACCTTGCTATGGGCTGTAGAAACCATGTGGATTCTACTGTCCAGTTTGTTGATAATGGCACAGTGATCCATACAGCCACTCCGGTCAGAATTTGGAGAGGCTTCACATGTCTTTTCTCTCATCCATAACCAATTGGTAACCATTTTGTGCTACCTACTTAATGTATGTATTTCATTTTACTCACTTTTTAAAGTCTATAGTCATCGTTTGTCTCTTGGGCTATGGCTATACATTCTCATCTATTCTTTTCTTCTCTCTTTTTTTTATAAATTTAATTTTTATTGGAGTATAGTTGCTTTACAATGTTGTGTTGGTTTTTGCTGTACAGCAAAGTGAACCAGTTACACGTATATATATCCTCTCTTTTTTAGATTTCCTTCCCATTTAGGTCATCACAGAGCATTGAGTAGAGTTCCCTGTGCTATATAGTAAGTTCTCTATAGATAATAGCTATCTATTTTATACATAGTACTGTATATATGTGAATCCCAATCTCCCAGTTCATCCCACCTCCTTCCCCCCTTGGTATCCATAAGTTTGTTCTCTACATCTGTGTCTCTATTTCTGCTTTGCAAATAAGTTCATCTATACCATTTTTCTAGATTCCACATATAAGCGATATTATATGATATTTGTTTTTCTCTGACTTACTTCACTCTGTATGACTGTATGACCAGTCTCTAGCTCTGGTTTCCAGGATTCAAAGCCTCCTTTCTTTTTTTTTTTTTTGGTTAATTTAATTTTATTTACTTATTTTGGCTGCATTGGGTCTTCGTTGCTGAGTGCAGGCTTTTCTCTAGTTGTGGCGAGCAGGAGCTACTCTTCGTTGTGGTGCGTGGGTTTCTCATTGTGGTGGCTTTTCTTGTTGTGGAGCATGGGTTCTATGCACATGGGCTTCAGTAGTTGTGACTTGTGGGCTCTAGAGCGTAGGCTCAGTAGTTGTGGCACACGGGCTTAGTTGCTCCGCGGCACGTGGGATCTTCCCGGACAAGGGCTCGAACCCATGTCCTCTGCATTGGCAGGCAGATTCTTAACCACTGCACCACCAGGAAAGCCCTCAAAGGCTCCTTTCATCCTTTGGTCACTTTGTTGAAAGCCCTTTGTTTAAAATGGTTTCTTATCTGTCTTGGGATGACACATTATGCTGCTATTATGAAGAGAATAATTCAGCTCCCAATGTGCTGATATGGAAAGAATTCAATTAAAAATCAATTTGCAGAAGAGCATGGATGATAAATTTTGTCCACCAGATATGAAGCTAAGTAAACACTGACTGAATGAATATGTGTAATTACCTAAATAATCCATAATCTTTCCCAAATAATTGCCTTTGTCCTAGCTCCTTCCTCACCTCAGATGGTATGGTCTTCATTTTTCGTGATGAGCTCCTACTCATCTTCAAATATCAACCTAATTATTATCTCTGTTGGGATGCCTTCTTGTATTCCACAAGGCATCCAACAGCATCATGTACAAATGTCCGTTCCTGACTACCTTATTGGCCTCTAGTACCCTATGTAGTTTTTTCCTCGTAACACTTATCACCAATGGATATTATATATTTGCTTATTTATTCACATATATCATGTGTCTTCCCCAGGAAATGTAAATTCCATATGGGCAGAGACTTAATATGTTTTACTTACTGATGAATCTTCAGTGTCTAGAGCAATGTTAGATCCATTTAAAGTATTTCATAATATATGTACTGAATAAATCTCTGCTAGCACTAATCTATTAATTTTTTATGTCACATTCTTCATTAAATTAGAAGTCATTTATTATAATAATATGATTCTATTGATGAAAATGAAAAATACATTTTTATTTTAAACATCATGCTTCACCATCTTTTTCACAGATATTTATTAACCATTTACAATATGCTAAACACTCTGCTTGGTAAAAAGGCATAATCATAAGCCAACATCAATATAACTACTAGTAATAATAACATATTTCTTGTGTTCTTACTTTGCCTGTCATTGTCACACCTAAACTTCAGAATTTTAAGAGATTGTTGCTATTCTAGGGTAATAAGTGAGGGAATGATAGTTTGAGAGGCTAAATTACTTATTCCAAATCACACAATAGTGAGTTGTGAGATAATAATAATCAATGATAAATTAAAAAGTAAAAGATTTTCAACCTCAGCACAAGTTCGTATACATGTAGTAAAGATGGTCGGTTATAAGAATGTACCTTCATGCTACCATCACATTGCTGGGTAATGACTACAAACCTCAATTGTATACAAAAATAAGTGTAATGCTCATCCAAGAGCTGGGGGAAGTGAGATAGATTTGCTGGGTTCACTAACATGACTGGGGGTTGGTATGGGTACTTGGCTCTACACCACACATCTTTCATTCTCCAATAGGCTAGACCAGATGTGTTTCCATGCAAATGTCAGGGGTATGAGAGCAAAATAAATACCTGCAAGGATATTGGATACCCAAACCCAGAACTAGCACACCATTAATTCTATCTCATTTTCTTGGTCAAAGCATCTTATATGGCTGAACTAGGGGTCAGACTGGGAGAACACTAAAAAGTCATAAGGTAAAGAGAGTCGAAGAGAGAAGGGGCAAAACTTTGTATTTTATCAAGGACCCCATTTTCTACCCTCACCTTTGAGAATTCTTTTTCTTAGGTAATGTCATTACTCAAGGCAATCAGTGATCTCTTCTCTGCAAGCTGATGATTCTCAAATCTATATCTCCAGTTTGTAGGGATGCCAAATTAAAAACAGGACAACCAGTGAAATTTAAATTTCAGATAAACAAAAAATACATTTTTAAAATAGGAATGTGCAAAATATCAAATGGAACGCACTTGTACTAAAAATGTATCATTTGCCTGAAATTCAAATTTAACTGGCACTATGTATTTTTATTTGCACTATATTGTATCTGTCCTGATCTAGCCTTTCTTCTGATATTTTTCTGCTTGAAGAATGTTTTCAAATGTGTATCTATGTAGGCAACTGAACCTCAACATGGTCTAATAGTTTATTCTTACACATGTACCCTTTCTGCCTCCAGACCCTTTGTTCTGGTATTTCCATCCACCTAATACTACAAGACTGAAAAATCAGTCATGAAAATAATTCTCAATTTGTCTCCTCTCCTCATGCATTGATTTATCTTTAATTCTGCCATTTAACTCTTCTTAAAAGAGATCTCATCTTCTTCATCACCAATTCTTCTCCTTTACTTGACACCTTTCATCTCTTCATCACAATATTCTCCATTAAGAGTCTTCTTAAATCAACTTTTACTCCATTCACATCTTAAGATGTCATTCTCTTTTACATCCATTGAAGTCAGACTGCTTGGGTTACAATGTCAATGTCGAATAACTCTATTACCTTGGGCAATTTATTTTACCTCATTAAGTCTCATTTTTGTTATCTGAAAATTGAAGATGATTTCATTGTTTTCCCTGTAATGTTGTGAGGATTAAATGAGCTAATGTTTGTAAAGCCCAAAGAATGGCCAGAGTAAACGATAGACTTGAGCTATAAGTATAATTATTACTCTAATACTTTCATTGCTGTATAACACCTTTTTCCTCTATTTCATTCCATAGAAGCACCTCCTCATCCTGTAAGGCCTAGCATATAAAAAGTATTCTTACATCATGGCCCTGAAAAAAAATAAAAATAAAAAATCTGTCCTCAACTATATTCTTTTCACGTGTTTTATTTTTTCACAACAACCTTTATTTTATAATGTGATGTTTGCTTATCTTTCTCCCCTGCTTAATAGTGATCTCCTTCATTGAAGTCTAGATTTACTCAAGATTAATGCAGCTACATTGAAATTCATTACAGACTCATACAGTGAAATATCTTTCTTTTTTCCTTCATTGCTGTAATACTAGATTCCTATTAAGACTGTAATACAAGATGGTTCTTAAACTTGATATGATCTTATTATAAGTTGAATTTCTTTTATGCTATATTTTTATGCTAAAATGAGAACTGAAATAATTTGCTAAAAAGATTTAAACAGCCCATATAAAACACTGCATTGCTTCCTAGGTAGACAGTAAATGCACAATTAAATTATCAGAAACCACATTCCAACGATCATTTGTACCATATGAAGAGGTTCAAATCCACGTTCTCTCCACCAGTCTACTTCTTCTATCCACCTGTCTACTCCAAGTTTCTGTTCAGAGATCTTAGGAAAGCACTATTTACTAAGCAAGGAAGTAGTTAAAAGAAAGATTACCAAGTCATTATCACTGTCTTCATCGTGTACTTTTCTTCCAGAAGTAAGAATGTAAGGAGAAATTGGATATATCTAACATAGTTCTTGATTGGAAGAGATGGAAACCACTTAAAAATAAATTTATTGAGAATACAGGTAACTCAAATAACCTGTTGGTAAGCTGGGAGATTAATTTAACAAACCATACAGGATCCAAGGATGTAAAGATGGCTGGAATAGCAACCAAACCAATGCTACAGCAATATTCTTGTCACAATATCACTTTATCCATTACTGTCACAGTTGGACTTATGTGGTGGGACCAGCCATGTGGTTTTTATAATTGTTAGACACTATTAACAATAATCAGAAACTTTGGGGAAAAAAGAAAAGGTCTATTACTTATAGGACCTGGAGATTATACAACACACCTGGGGTCACACAGCGAGGTCAAGGGGAGAGAGAGGGAATGCATGGGTCTGAGGTTCTGCTTTTATTGGGATTGAGGGTGAGGACTTAGGGTTTCATGGTCTTACTCTTTATTGGCGAATTAATACATAAGAGTGAGAATTTAAAGTGCAGGAAGAGAAAAAACAAAACAACAAATGGCCCAAGTGGTCAGTTATTGAAATCAACCAAGAGCTCTAAAACAAAGGTGGCTTGACTCTCTTTATCTAATCATATGGCTGGAAATGTGTTTATTTGAGATACCTTCTTTGAAGTGGATGTCATTTTGAAGTGGATGCCACTTTGAAGTGGATGCCTGGGTAATCAAAGCTTAAGTCAGGCACTTGATTTACAAAAAGAAAAAAAGCAAAACACGACAACTGTCAAGGGTTTACACTACATGGTGAGAGTATTTTCTTCTTCTTCTTCTTTTTTTTCAACATCTTTATTGGAGTAGAATTGTTCTACAATGGTGCCTTAGCTTCTGCTGTATAACAAAGTGAATTAGCCATACGTATACACATATCCCCATATCCCCTCCCTTTTGCATCTCCCTCCCACCCTCCCTATCCCACCCCTCTAGGTGTTCACAGAGCACCGAGCTGATCGCCCTGTGCTATGCAGCTGCTTCCCACCAGCCATCCATTCTACATTTGGCAGTGTATATATGTCCATGCCACTCTCTCACCTCGTCCCAGTCCACCCCTCCCCCCTCCTCGTGTCCTCAAGTCCACGAGTATTTTCGAGATGTGGTTAACATTTACAATTAGTCCACTTTAAGTAAAAGAGATTACCTGTGTAATCTGGGTGGATCTAAACCAATCAATTGGAAACCTTAAAAGCAAAAACTAAGGTTTCCCAAAGAAGGAATTGGAATGCTTTTAAGACTGCAGTACCAAGTCCTGCCTGAATTTCCAGCCTGAGCATGTGTGTGTGTGTGTGTGTGTGTGTGTGTGTGTGTACTATTGCTTCAGTTTATCTGGAGACCCTAAAGATGCACCTTCCAAACAATTCCTCCAGTTTTCTATAGGTGGTGAAAATTTCCCTAAATCAAAGCAAATCATCACTTAGCACTTAAGGTTATGACATGTGATCATGGTTAGAAATGTCAATTTATTTCCCAGGGTTTGAGTGCACAGACGGTACATTACTCCCCACCTGTCTCTGGAACACTAGACACAAAAATATTGGGAAGAAAAGGAAAGAAGAAAACAAAGAGATAAATCTGGAGCGAGAGATGTGGTGTCAAGAGGGCAGACTCATGTGGAGTGAAACAGTGAGAGCCTTGGAACCTGTGAATGAAAAATGTTGCCCTCCATATCAGTAAACAAAGGAGTTTGCAGCCATCAAACCACTACAGTCATCCCCAGCAGTGAGCCCTGAGGGAACTCAGGATGGAGACAAATGGGCTGCCCACCGCCAAGCCCTCAGCCACTGCAGCTCCCCGGTGGTGCATCCTGAGGGGACTCAGGATAAGAAAGCACAGGATACTGACCCTGGATAGCTAAGGTGTATATTAAAGAGATAATTTTAATGAGCCCAGACTCTTGCGTCTTCCCATACATAGAAAAGTGTTAAATTCATTAACTTGAGGTATCTGGTTTTCTTTAATTAATAGTAATCTTTTGCTGTTCCAACTACCTGGCATTTGTTGCAAAAACCCCTATACATCCTGGATCCTCCCTTATCTCTTCAGAGCAGTTCCTCAGAGTTCTTCTGAGAGGCTGTCTCCCTGGCTTGAAGTCTTCAGAAAGTCCTCCAAATAAAACATAGTTCTCAATTTTTAGGTTGTGCTTTTTTTTTTTTTTCAGTCGACAAACCCAGGGAACAGTATTTGGTGAGGGAGATCCTAAGAACAGATGTGACAGGGGTGAGAGACAGTGACCAAAAGGAAATGGATGAGAAGTCACCAAAGATCAATCACCTTTACAAAAATTATTCTCCAAGCTTTTACTTGTTCTAAGTGTGTTGTAGAAACACCATCAAGAAGTGTCTATCTTACTCCTCTTCTGGGGGCTCTCTAAATCAGCAGTTCAGGCAAGTGAAAACCAGATAAGCTCTCAGGCCTCTTAGCTAAATTCAAAACCAACTTATGCAGTTAATAGCTGTGATACCTTGGGGCATGTTATTACTTAAGTGTTCTGTACCATCTGTGCAATGGGGGTAATAACAGTATCTACCTCACAGGATGATTGTCTTAAATGAATTAATACATCTCAAGTTTCTAGCACATAATAAGTATGAATAGACACTATTTTTACTATTATTATTACCAAGCTGAGATTCCTTGTCTCTATTAGTTGTCTGATTATCTAATAAATAGCCTATAAAATCTGCAAGGAAAGTGCTACAACTTTCAAGCCAAATGTTTCCAGCTTTACCTAATGTTCAAAGTCATAAAAGATAACTGCTCTCTAGTGTTTACTGAAGAATCTACTGAGAATTTAAATTCATGACTTGAAATAACTTGGGTTAACTGATTTTTATTTTCAAGATATTTTCTTACCCTTCACGAATGGATTTTTATTGCTAAAAATAAAATAAGTGAGCATATGCTTTTTGATGAGTTTGAGCTACAGTGCTTAGCAGTTAGTCTGGCTGGCCTCAAATTTAATCACCTAGGATCAATTAAATTGAATTTAATAAAAAATCAACCATTTAAAGCTGAATAATTTGCAACAATGTGATGAACCTGGAGGATATTTTGCTAAGTGAAGTAAGCCAGACCCAGAAAGACAAATATTGTGTGATATTACTTACATGTGGAATCTAAAAATGTCAAACTCATAGTAACAGAGAATAGAATGGTGGTTCCAGGGTCTTTGGGCTGGGGAAAATGAGCAGATGTTGGTCAAATTGTATAAACATTCAGTTATAAGGTGAATAAGTTCTGGAGACCTAATATATAGCATGAGGACTATGGCTAATAATAATGTATTGTATACCTGAAATTTTCCAAGAGAGTAAATTTCAAGTGCAAAAAAGAAGTTAACTATGTGAAATGATGGATATGTTAGTTCACCTGATTATGGTAATCATTTCACAATGTATATGTATATTACAACAGCACGTTGTACACCTTAAATGTATACAGTCTTTATTTGTTAATAATACCTCTATAAAGCTAGAAGAAACTTGCCATTTAAATGTGCCATTTCACACTAAACATTCTATCCTCCTCATATATTTGTAGATGGGAAAGAGGAAGAAGGAAAACCCCTCTCTTTCATAAAATTCACTAAGGTTTTATTCCCTTCCTTACAAGGCAATAGTTGTCAAAAGTACCTTTGGACTCATCAACTTTTTTTTTATTTGTTCAATTTCTTCCTTCATTATATCTTCTTTAGGTCACTTTATTTTAATCACCTTTGTCCAAATTCCCCGTTCTTTTCTCTAAACATTTCCTTTACTGAAGAAGGCAAAAAATAATTCCTTTCCAACATGTTTACCTCCTTAAATTCTTCCTACATTATATCTCTAAATTAAAAGGAAATAATAGAAAAAACATACAGAATCAACTAAAACATCCCTTGACAGGTTAGACAGGAACTATAAATATCAAAAACAACTCCCTTTTTGCGGTAAATATCAAGTATGTGTTTGCATTTGAACAAATGCATATGTAGATTTTGAACTTTCTATATGTGAGGACCGTCTTGAAAACTATTTGAAATGAAATTTGTATTAATCTTTATCTGCATAAATACTAAGAGGAATACATTCCATTTTGAATATGACTGAAAAGTTTTTGAGCATCTAACCTCCAAGCAGAAAAAAAGGAGAAAGTACTTTTAATATGAGTTGATAAAATACTAAAGTTTGTTGTTTCAGTCTGAGTGTTCATCAGCTAGTGTTACTGAATTGTGAAGACATAATTTTAAACACATCTCCTTCCATATCTTTTCTATGAGTCTCTTAAGGAAGAGAATTGAGTCTTCAGAAATCAAAATGAGAAGTGCAGAGAAAAGAGAAGAAATGTTTTGCTAAATTGCTTTAGTTCTTGTCAAACAAAGATTGAGAAACAGTACTATAGTAGTATCATTGTATGAATATACCACATTTTCTTAACCCATTCATCTGGAGATGGACGTTTAGTTTGCTTCTGTCTAGAATAATGCTCAATAAACATGGGACTGCAGATACTGCTATTTCTATTTTGAGTGAAATGTACTGAAGTTTCCATGGGTGACTTTATAAAGCATTGACCTTATAAAAAATTAATATGGAGAAAAATGTAGTTGCAGAGAAGAAAAGATATAAGATTAGCTAGCATTAAAGATACTAAGAACTTTAGAAGAGACAATACAATAGGAGAAATAGAATATACAAAAATATTATAGACATCACTTATTAATTACCTAATTTAAGTCAGGCATTTTGAATACTTTACATAAACTCTGAAAACATGACTATCCCCATTGTAAAGATAAGGGAATTGGATCAGACAGTGGAAGTGACTTGTCCAAGACCAAGCAGCTGGTAGGTGGTAAAGTCAGGATTTGAATCTGGATTCAAAACCCATGTTTGTTCTTTATGCTACACCCTGCTGTTGCCAGAGAGAGGTATCAGTGGTGATATTTGGGATAAATTGTGGATGGCAAGAGATGATAGATTAACTTTGTAGTCTTCACTGGTTAATTTATATTGAGCGTTAATTGGTAAAACTCAATAGAGTTTTAGAAACCAGAAAAAAATAGAGAAAATGAATTTTGCTTAAGATCATAAGTTTTTCATTGGCATATACCTGGGAAAAATTTAGGAAACTTTAGTATAAGCCAACTGTGAGTAGTTTTCTATAGAATTTTGTTTTTTTTCTATAGAATTTTGTTTTAGCATATCAAATTTTACATAAATTGAAATAGATATTAATAAATACTTTGTGTATAGCTGTTGAACAAGACCTATAATTTTAAGTAGAGGATGTACAGAAAATCATTTAAATAGAGGAAAATTCATAAGGCTCAGGATCACAACAGTGGGACTCGGTCTAGTGGGATATGGGTGAAGGAAGAATAGTCATGTAAGCAGCAGATTCTAATCTTTCTTCATCCTCCTGTTACTCTCTCTCTTTCACCATGGGATATATAATGTCTCAAACGCTAACTTTTAAGGAAGGGAAACTTTGCAAAAATTCTCCCAGGTGGAATAAGACATTTCGTGGGAGAGAGCCTAGGTATTTGGAAGAAGAAAATTTGAAAGTATAATCCAAATGGAGCACAGATTGTCAAGTAAAGGGAAGATGGAGTCTTCTCTTCATGGAACATTTTCCTAATGTGCAATGTTGCCTAACACATAAAGTCTAGCTTCTCTGTGCTAAGAGTGGTTGAATTATTATTAGAGGGCAGATGGTTTGAACAGCAGAGGTCATATAAATGAAGCATTAATTAAATGTAGTTGTAAATAAAGTAATATTTGAAATTAAAAAAAATCATGGTTGTGGAAATACTGTATTTGATTTTCTCACGATTCAAGAGCCTCTAAAAATCCCTGATGCAGGCAGACATCTTTTTCGTTAAGCAAGACCAACGGCTGCAGAGGTACCTCTGTCCACCAGGGGGCATGTCACGATTGTTTACTCTCCACTTTCCACTTAGGAAATTTCTAAAGTAATTTTCAGAACTCTCCTTCACTCCCTCTCTTGCTCATCAGCTCATTGATCATTTGGTTATCTTTCAAGACTGCCTTTGGTCTCTTCTAATTTTATCCTGGAGTCCGAAGACCTTGAAGTTGGCTAGGAGTTTCTACTGCAAGTGTCGTTTATAGGCCGACTGAGAGACATTTTAAGATTGGAATAAATCTCTTCAAACTTTCTTTATTTCAAAGCCTAAATTCTTTGTTTTATTAAGCCTGACACTTCTGTTGAGGTAGAAACTGCTGCAAATTAGGATGAGCACGACCTAGTTTTATATGCTTTGGATGGTTGTACTCCATTGCTAGTTTGCTGATGATCTTTCTGACCTTACTTAAAACAATTCCAATGAAAATCAATGCCAAATCAGTGATACTTAAGGACATATAGAAAAAGTCCTAGAATACTGTCTAATGCTTCTTAAAGAAAAAATATTCATTAGCAAAAATCCTTTATTTTTAGTTATTAAAGAGTATAGATTTTTGAAACTACTGAACCATAATCCTTGGTGTACAGAAGGTACTACTGCAGCCTTTTTGCCTTTGTCAACAAAAAGAAAAGGAGATTTCTCTCTCTCTCTCTCTCTCACTCACTTGCTCTTTCTCTGTACACACACACACACACACACACACACATCTTTATTACAATTTCAGGACAAATTGAAATGCAAATGTAAAATACAATATAAAAACCGAGCATTCTCAGCCAATTTATTTTTAACACTTGAACCTGAAGGAAACAGAGGTTGTGTATCAATAATAGAAAACATGATGTTCAATTTGCCTTGCAAGGCACAGTCTCTGTAAGGTGAATCCCTCATACTGATGAGAGTTAAGCAACATAATGGAGAACAGCATCTGACGTGGTTTCTGAGGCATGCCATAAATCATATTCTATTTCAATTTGGAAATGTCTCTGCTGGCAACAACCTTTGCATTCGGGGATCAAGTGGAATACTCATCTCCTATTAAATCAATGCAAAATGCGAAGCAAAGCTTAGTGGCTGTGTTGTGGTTTATTTCTCAAGGGACTCTGGTAATTACAAGTGAAAAAACTCTAGACTGTTCTCATGATAGAAGATTGTGTAGAGAAATATACCAACGCACAAGTGTTGCTTAGTAACATGGTTTTCATAAGGAAAAACCAATTGTTGAACCTTTCAGAAAGTCATCACTGTGAGTATACCATATTCCAGTGCCTTTAGTGAAAAGGTGAGAAAACTGGAAAAAGGCACAAACACTTTTGACCCCACTGTTGATGCTAAACTAGTGATGCTTATGTGTAACTTCCAATATTTATTTACTCATGCAAGAATTCACATTTTTGGCAACATCTGCTACAAACTAAGTGTGCACTCCAAATGTGATGTCAATATCTCACCTCATCAGAACAACATCCACTATCTCTTAAAGAAGTAGCAGATTACAAATAAAATGATTACCATTTCATAGTACTTCCATATTTTTTTAATGGCCATAAACTTGGAAAGAAGAGCAATATTGTAGAGGTCATTGTTTAAAACTGTTTAAAACATTGTCTAGGTAGCCTTCTCTAATTACATTAAGTCCAATGAAATAAATAAAAATGAAATTTCTAGTATATAACAATAAAAAAAAAGAAACCTGGGTTGGATGCTATATTAGATTTTTAATGATGTATTCAAATGGTAGGAAACAAACATACATAAATGTCCCAATACAAAGAGAAAAATCGTTGTCATAATATAAGTAGCAATATCATAGAACAGAGGAACACTTCTGAGAGGGTGAAAGTAAGAACAGGCTTAGAAAAAGTCGAGCATTTCAATATATCAAAAACAGAGCAAGGTCAAAAACAAAAGCAAATGTATATAAAAACATAGTATAAGAGGAACTGATGAACAATTTGGAATGTGGCAAGAAATAAACTGGAAACAGTAGGTTGGAGCCAAATAATAGATTATTATGTGAAAGAACTGTACTGAAATGATGAGTTTGGATTCAGACTGAGCTAAGAATCCTGGCTCCAAAAATTATTAACCCTGTGTGTCCTTGGGCATATTATTTGTTTTCCCTGACTTCTAGTCCCAACCACACTGAGTTGTGAGAATTAAGGTACTTCATGCAAAGATGAGACCTCATATTTAAACAGCAATGAGAGCCAGGCACTTTATATAAATGAGTACAAGAGAGCCACACATAAGGATTCAGTATATCGTTTTTCAAATAGTGTCTTAGATTCCATTTATTTTTTTCTCACAAACACACTTGGTTAGTGTGGTTAGTGTACTCAGTATGTAGAAATAATCTTTCACAAAGAAGTACGTGCTTTAATATTTTTAAAAACATAGAGACCTCTCAGTATTTTTTTCACTTTTGATAGAGACTAGGGTTCAAGAAATATTTCACCGCTTTTTAAATTTTACATTATGATAGAAAACAGTGCAAGTACTTTAAAAAATTCTAATCACATTAGTTCTCAGTTTAAAAGAAAGAGGTGAACTGCCGCAAAGTGAGGATCATATCCCAGGATAAAAGGAAATATATCTACAGCTTTAATCGATTGTCCTGTAGGAGTCAGTCTGAGACTTACCAGATTATAAATAAAAAATCCGAGTAGCAAGATATCTTTTAATTTCTCCCTGTTAAAATCTTGAAAACCTATTCAAATTAAAAAAACAAAAACAAAAAACACCAGGGCAATCAACATATGTCTGTTGAACAAAACTGGGAAGAATCATTGGCATACAGAGATTCTCCATAACTACTTATTGAATGAATGAATGATGACTGACTGACTGAATGACTGATTGAATAAATGAATGCAGGACCAATGTGGCCCACAGCTTTTGAATTCTGAAGTAAAGTATGTATCATATATGCAAACAGATAGTTCTCAATAAATCTTTATTCTTGTTATTATCGTTGGGAAACCACTGAACATCTTTAAGGGAAGGATTGATATTATCTGAACTGATTTAAGAAGACAACTCTGTCTTATTATTCAACTCTGTTTTATCAATTAAATTCTGTTTTATTCAATGCAGAGACTAGATTTATGTGGAAAGTAACCAGATGCAGTGAAGTTCTTGCAATATTGCCTGACAAGAGGTCACACAGGCCTACATAAGCGAGTAGGACAGAAATGAGAAGAAATGGTAGCTATTCAGAACATTTTAAAGTACAGACTAATCCGATTGGTTGTGAATGAGGGTTAAGAGAAAGATAAAAATCAAACCAATATCAAGATTTTTGAGTCTCAGTTACAGAAGTAATGGTTTATCTTAATAAAAATAAGATATAACAATGAGTTCAAATTTAACAAGCTGCATTTGAGATATTGATGGTTAACATACATGGCAAGACAGAACTTCCCTGGTGGTCCAGTGGTTAAAACTTCACCTTCCAGTGCAGGGGGTGCGGGTTCCATCACTGGTCGGGGAGCTAAGATCCCACATGTCTTGGGGCCGTAAAAACCAAAACATAAAACAGAAGCAATATGGTAACAAATTCAATAAAGACTTAAAAAAAATGGTCCACATCAAAAGATCTAAAAAAATAAAACTACATGGCAAGAGGTATAAGCGATATCTAGGAATTAGTTGACATTCAAGACTTTCTTAGGAAAGTAGTTAAGATTTTTAATGCAAATTTTAAAATTATCTGCAACATTGATAGTGGAAAACATGAAAGAAGATGCAATTGTCCTGGGAGGGAATATGGAGCTTAAGAAAAAGAGAGAGCATGGTACTCCATCTTGCAAGATGCCTACATTTGAGAACTGGATAGAAGGACATGGGAATGGAGAGGTGCATGGTGAGAGATCTGAATGACACAGAATCAAATAAATAGTTTCATGAGAAGTTCAAAGGAAGAGAGAATTTCAAGAGAATGTAGAAAAATGGTCCTATGACACAGTTTAGATAGGTCAGGTAAGTTTAAGAATGAGAAGAAAAGTACTGAGTTTGATCACTAGCAGGGCATTGGTGACAACTAACTCAGCATTTCAGCAAGGAGGAAGTGGTGGTGGCCAACAAAGAGTGAGCAGGTAAAAAAAAGAAGAGACATCAAATATGAAGTTTATTTGTAGGGACTTCCCTGGTGGTCCAGTGGTTAAGACTCTGCGCTCCCAATGCAGGGGGCCCAGGTTCGATCCCTGGTCGGGGAACTAGATCTCATGTGCATGCCACAACTAACAGCACACATGCTGCAACTAAAGATTCCTTCACGCGTCAACGAAGATCCCGTGTGCCGCAACTAAGACTTGGCACAGCCAAATAAATAAGCAAATATTAAAAAGTAAAATAAAAATAAAGTTTGTAGATGTTGGTAAGAGTCATGGGGGTGAAAAATGGGGATGGGACATGTAACTAGTATGGAGGCAGGGGAAGGGCTTGCGTCAGGCAATCAGATTTCACCAAATTGTTCATTTTTTCTCTGTTCTCATGATATGTGTGTTTAACGTTACACTTTTTATTTGTTACAAGTTGATGAGTTGTATTGTGATTGTTTTGAGTCAGTTTAGATTGTAAACTCAGCATTTTCATGAGTGCCTTGAATTATTATTGTTCTAGTGACTAGACCTGGTAATGTAAGTGGAATGTAAGCTCTCTGAAGTCAGGAATCTTCTCTATTTTGTTCAACACTCTATACCCAGCATGTCTGACACATAATGGGTCAAAGGATGTTGACTGATTGACTGATGTAGAAACCCCTTTTGACTCACTTGCTCTAACGTTTTACTTGCATATCTACTTTCTTAATTGGAATATAAGTATCTTAATGGCAAGAGGTGTCAGTTTTTAATTCTTTTGTTTTCCCACAGTTACTTTGAAGATAGGTGATATTCTTAAAAGGTTTCTGGAAGGGTGGGTGGCAATTAGATTAAATTATAAGGTGAAAAATATCTGATAAAACTGTATTATCAGACTTTTTTCACAGGCCTCTCACTGTTGTGGCCTCTCCCGTTGCGGAGCACAGGCTCCGGATGCGCAGGCTCAGCGGCCATGGTTCACGGGACCAGCTACTCCACGGCATGTGGGATCTTCCTGGACCGGGGCACGAACCTGCATCCCCTGCATTGGCAGGCAGACTCTCAACCACTGCATCACCAGGGAAACCTTATCAGATTATTGTTAAAGGCCTACTTTTTAGGCATCCAGTTAGCTCAGGTTGTCCTAGATGCTTAGTCATGGCACATACTCTAATTCAGTGTTTTGAGAATTAATGGTTAAAATTATGTGAAATAATTACTTTAAAAAGATAAAAGATTTCTGAAAATGAAGTATTTGATTAGATTTATAACCTATAAGTAAGTCTCCCTCACCACTAACTCCCAGGAAATTCAACTAAATATTAATGCTCATGACATTTCTGCCTGCAGTTTCATTAAGGTGATAGATTCATCCAAATATCATGGTTGGACATCACATCCATTAGTAAGGCACAAGGGTTAGAATACTGGGTGAAATACTTTCTCAGACCATTCCCTAAAAACAAGTGCATCAGAACCATTATCAACTGACATTCTGGAAACTTCAGTCAGGTCCTTAGGGTTCCCTTTAGCTGCTCTCCTTCATTCTTCCTATCCAAGCTACTTTATTCTCTTCTTCATGCTTTTCAAGATGGCTCCCAAATCCACGAAGGCTGCCATGATTCTTTCTGCAATGCCATTCACTATCAGTGCTCAGCCCCTGTGTATCCAGACAAAACTTTCTCCCTGTCTCATTCTTGACAAAGAATTTATACCAGATAGTGGGATTACAGAAATGGATTTTACCATCTGAGCAGAGGATCCCCTGGGTTTCCATCTTTAAGTTATGATCCCTTGTGATATCTCACCAGGTGGAGAAACTGGTCACCTTGCAACTGATACATGAGCATCCAGGACCTATGGCTGAATGTGTGGGACTTACCAATCAATGTGCTGGCCCTTTTGTTGGGATTCTTCTGGTTTTGAATATTAGCAATCTACAAATACTCCATTATGAGGACATTGTAATGCAATATCTTTGAGAAAGTAGTAAATACCTGTATCTTCTATAGTACAATAGATGGTGTTCACAACGTAATGTATGTGTATTAAAGTACCACATAAACTGTAAACCACTATATGAAAATTAAGGAACATTAAACTTTGTTAAGAGTTTCACTTGAAATAATTCAAACTTGAATAGGTACTTGATTAATATGTTTTGATTACAAATATAAGCAGAGATATATGTGAGTTATTTTTTAATTGATTTAAATTTGCATCAATATACTTTCCTAATTGTTATTTATTCCTTTTAGAATAGCAACTCTGATTTTGTCCCAAGTTATCTTTCCATCTAAAGTTTTGTAATTTCATCTGAAAAAACGTGTCCAGAAATCTAAGATTTCTTCTATGACCATCTAGCGACCCGTGGTAGAACCATTGTTTAATAGGAATTTTGTTCCACTTACTGGGAGAGAGATAGTGGGATGTTACATAAAATAATGGAAAATGTTTGAGATAAGGTTAAGTAGAAGGACATGGAATTAGCTGCTTCAGTATCTCCCATGTGGGTAATATCCTTAGCAAAATTTTCTATATGTGAGTTTTTTATCATTAATGGGTCACAAAATCTATTTATTGATGGTGACCAGTACTTCTATAGAATAGGATAGGATGGGATGGAATGGGATGGGAAAAAAATTTCAGAGTTATCTCACACATTTTTTTCTGAAAGTTTGGTTTTTAAGAGAAAGTAAGAGACACACACACACATACACAGAGACACATACAGAGAGAGAGAGAAAAGAAAGTAGGAGAAATAGGTTCTGAAGTAAAATGTGCTTCTCAGTATTGGTCAGGGTCACACATATTTGAAAGGCTCTGATATTATAAGAACTTTCCCTGTCTCCCATTGCCCTGCCTGCATAGTGAAGGCCAATGTGTCAGGGATGGTGTGGAAAATCTGCTAGTAGAAGAGAAGATACAGTTCGGGCTACTGTTCTGGATACAGTTTTAAAGACTCATACATAGAAAGAGAAATAGTAAAATTCCTATGCAAAGTGTCCATTTTACTCTTCCAGCACTTGAAAACAATTTTCTTCTTGTGCTAGATGGAGTCTATTGCTTCTAATGCACTTAAATACACATGGGGATTTTCTTTCTTTCTGCTACAGTTTTTCTAACCGCCATGTAAGTTGTCTGAGGGTAAGAACCATGTCTCTTCATTTTGTAAACCCAAGGCCAGAACAGTGACTTCTACACTGTTGACATTCAGGGTTAAGTATCCACTGAAGAAATCTCCATGCTTTAGGACTTATAAATTAAAACTAGTAAAAATAATACAGGGAAGGACCTAACATTTGTGACCACCTTCCATTAGATAACAAGTGTTTTTTTTTTTATATAATGTCTCCTTTAATTCCTAGTCTAAACCTGCCAAATACAAGATTTTATTCAATTATAAAAATAAAGGAATTGAGGTTAGGAGGTAAGTCACCAAGAGTCACCAGTTTGTATGTCAGGAAAAAGTCACCCTTGATAACTAAGTTTAAAAGGAAAAAAAAAGTTAAGTAGATTTCTCAAGAAGAAGATGTGGAAACTGAGAGATGGGTCATACTTCCACCATAACTGAGCTCAGAGGATATTCAGGATCTCAGTTTCTCAATAAAAAGAACCTCTCTTTATTACTTAGTGTTATTAGATTCAGAAAACACTTAAAAAAAAGGAAAACACTTTTATTCTTAATAGAGCTCATTTTATATATAAATATAAAATGGTTGTATATATTAAATGGTTGTATATGCAACAGAATAAGAACTATAGACAAATAATGAATAGTTATGTGTACTCATTGAAATATAAGGCATCTTTTGGGGTTGACGTGAAGAATCAACAAACTAAATAAATCCTAATTCCTCATAATAGGATTTGTACAAAATTGGCCTATTTCATAATTTTTAAGGGGCTAGACTGAATTTGCATTCACTTGACCACTGCTTCACAGGAGCCTGGTACTACGAACTTAAGCAATTTAGAATTTATCATTACAGGCTTGCATCCCTCTGTTTCAAAAGGCAGCAAAAAATATTCTGTGCATGACATACAAAAGAGCAAATTAAAATGTTTCATAATTTTAATTTTCTTGTTTGTACTTTTTGTGTTCCTTCTATAATTATGTGAAATCCGATTACTTAAGTCAATCTCATAATAGTTGGAAATCTCTAATTTAGTTGTTATGAGAATGTGGTAGCCACATGGGTTTAATGAGACTGCATTGGGTCATATGTAAGAAAGCCTGCTCTTTGCTGGGGTCTTCTGCATGAACACTCTTGTCTTTGCATAGAGGTGTCACAATTTAAGTAAAATAGAGCCTCTCTTCAATTGCAGGAAATTTTGTCCAATTCTTCACACTATTTCTTTCATGTCATCATTTCTCAATTTGCACTTCACTTGCTCAAAAAATATTCTTAGATACTCATCATGCATATGGCTATAATTATTCAGAGTGTTTTTCAGCATTCATTTTACATTTTACTGGGCTTTACAAAATAAATTTGAAGAAATGCAATTTGTTAATGGCATAGATTCTTAATAACAAAATGCTACATTTTTCAAGGCCTTTGAAAAAGTAATGTTCAATATTTCCTTGATGTCAAAAGTTAGAAAATATTAATAAGGAAAATAGATACTTTATTACCTAGAAGACTGTGATGGTTCACCATCATCAGGATGTGTTCTTTCTAAATTACTTAATTAATTATTACTCCTTGCATTGGGTGATATGTTAAAAAGATAAAGTTTTAAAAGTAAAACTGAGTTTATAATGCATCACTAACTAGCTGTATGATCTTGGACAAATTGACTTCTCTGTACCTTATTTAAAAACAAAACAAAAACAAACAGACAAACAAACAAAAACCTGAACTAATACCCAACCCAATTATTTGTCTTGTTTTATGGAGTATAAGAGTATATTGTTATAACATGTATTATTAAAAATGAAAGCCCTCAAAATTTAGACTACTGCTTTTAAAAGTAACATAAAAGTGGATGAATTAATGATTGTAATTGTGATAACTAATTTTTATTTTTGTCTACAATGAAACTTTTTAAATGTTATGATCTTTTTTTCAGCCAGCAATAAAAGCCTAACAATATAATTTGGTATTAATGGAGCAACATTTTTCAAAACGTCCTTACACACAAGCATGCTTGAAATTTTCATTAATAAGAAATATGTGCTGCTTCTGAGATGGAACATTCAGCTCCTTTGAGAGGATTGTTCTCTCTACAAAATTTTCTCCTGTTCATCAGGAAGCATGACTTGTCTGCAACATAATAAGATACATGTCAGAAACACCAAGAAATAACAGAGATTTTTGTCGATCAAGACAACTTCTGAGGGATAGAAGATATCAAGGTAGTTTTCTACATTCAATAAATAATTTATAACTGAAGTGCTGTGCTCCCTTAAAAGAAGAGTGACTCAATTGTTAGCATTTTATTAAATGATACTCTGAAAGTAACAAATTATGAAGAAGATACAGTTCTTGTCTTGGGGCTTCCTTTCAGGCAAGTTGGCAAGAGTTGGAAAAAAAGGATATAACTCCCTAACTACAAAATATTTCTAATACCTTTCTGGCCAGAATGACTCCAAATGATAAAACATGAAAAAAAAGTGAATTGCAAATATATTGCAAAAAATGTATTGACTAAAACAATCAAATGAAAGTTCTCATTTAAAAATCTGCCCCCAAAATGCACATTAAATTGAGGTGACTGAATGAAATTCTAAAATTATTACTCAGAAATTTCTATTGATCTCCAGTTTCTTATATAATATAATCTAAATTTGTAACTATGATACCCATGGCCAAATAACCTTTCTAGTTCAAGCTCAAGCTTCTTTTCCACACACAAAGGCAAGGGAGTATCCTCATATATACTCTTTGCCTATTTCACTTGTCCTATTTCCTGTGACTTTAATCTGCCTGTTCAAATGTATTATCTTCTAAGTCCTACCTTGAGCTTTACTTTTTCTGGGAAATGTCTTCCAATCTTCATGTCTTGTCTTGTGAGATTATATCAGTCTAACTAAAATTATAGTTAGTTTACAGTATTGTTGATAGCTGTGTGTCAGTTTCATTACATTATTACTTAAACTTGTATTCTCCGGGACCTAGCATAAACCCTGGCATACAGCAGGAACAAATAAATGTTTGTTTAAATAAACTTGTTTTCTTGTATTTGAAATATGAATCTCTTTGAGTAGATGAAATATTTAGCATGAAATATTTGGTAGATATAACTGAAGAAGTTCATAGTAAAGTACCCATATGATGAATTGAATTGAGATGTTGAGATTCTTAGAGAGTAAAACCTGTGATGTCAGCTTCAAAGCCTCAAGTTGAAGAAATGTAGTTTATAATCAACTTCATCACTGCTGGCACATACTGAAAAAGTTGAAGTTTTTTTGTGGAGTACACAGAATGAGTCAGACAAATTGAAGAAAGCTCTCAGAATGTCCAAGAGATATTGCAGCAGAGTCTATAAACCAGCAATTGGCCTCAGTTGGGCTTGACTATTTGAAACAGAGTGAGAAGATAACTAAGTCTTACTATTACTTTTTGGTCTAGGATGATCAGAATAGGTGTGATCCCAACAGACAACTTAGACATTCTAGAGCTGAGAAGCTTGTCACAAACATACCATTTTCTTTTCTCTAATTTCATTTGAACAGATCATTATAATTGTGATAGTTGTAAACATAATCACAACTACTATATTTATGTGCAATAGTGGAATAATGTTTGCCAAGTAAGTATTCAACATTATTTTAGATGTATGAAGTATAAATATACTTGGGTAGTCATCATTCATAACACCTCATTAATCCATGGAATAAAGTACTATTGCATTTTTACTGTTCTAAACCTATCTCAAATGTGGGATTTGTTCAGTGTTCGCAGTTAAGAACTATCCCGAACAGTTCATTCTCAGAATACCCATCTAAATCAGTGGTTCTAAACAAGGGCTAATTTCACTTCCAGGGGGCATTTGGTAATATCTGAAGACATACTTGTTTGTCACAACTGGGGTGAAGAGGGGATGGTAGTGGGAAGAGACCAGGGATGCTATTAAACATCATACAATGCACAAAACAGCCCTATCCTAACAAAATAGTATCCATCCTAAATGTTGATAGTGCCAAAAGTTATGGAAACTGTGAAGAGAATGAATACATGTATAAAGTGCAGGAAACAAAGCAGGAAAGTAGAAAATGATAAAAGAAGGGCATGACAAAAAATGGGGGCATGAAAGAAGCGAGTGAAGCAAATATGAGAAATATGATGACAGAAATAGCATAAATTGAGCAAATAGATTAAAAATGATCTTGGAAATCAATTCTCTGAATATTGCCCTCTGCCCTAATAAGTCTCTTGTGCACAGCTGGGTCAGAGTTGTGTTCTTAGCAGAACCACACTAAAGAGGCCAGAGGGCTCATTAGCAGAAAAGAAATGATTTTTGTGAACAAATATAGGCATTTTACTGAGACTTAGTTATTCTAGTAAGTGATCATGAAATTGTGCTAGAAATCTCTCTTACAATTTAGACATAAGAATCTGAGAAAGTGATTATTAAAAAGTATGAAAATAATTTTATAAACTGAGAGGAAGATTGCTTATAAGTAAAATTTTAATTTACTCTTGCTTTCAGTCTTATACAGTAATTTAAACCATATATTTTTTTATGAAACAGAAACTGTGAGCCCAGATTTTCTTGAAAATGGAGACTTTGATGGTTAATTTTGTGTCAGTTTGGCTAGGCTATGGTGCCCAGTTGTTTGGTCAAATACTAGTCTTGCTCTCATTGTAAAGGCATTTTGCAGATGAATTTGTCATTTATAATCCGTTGACTTTAAGGAGATTGTTCTCACTAATGTGGGCAGGCTCATTCAACCAATTAAGACCTGCAGAGAAGACATTCTGCCCATCGAAAGCATGCTGTCAGACTCCGCTTTCATGAGTAGTGTAGCAAGTGTGTGTGTGTTTCCTTTAGGCTAAGAGGGTTGGCTCCACAGCAAGTGGATCCTAGCAGAGGAAAGCTGGGTGTGTGCAGCGCTGGTGGTGGGCAGGAACTGAGGGTGAGGACCTACGGAGAAGTTATGGAAGTGTGTGCTGTCAGGGTAACGGTTCAGTGCAGAGGGTCCCAGGGAGTGGGGCGGGTGGTAAGACGGTGGTTTCTGGAAAACATACCACCAGAAAAGAGCTAGTATTCAGACATGAGTGATAAGTGAGGATATTCAACAGCAAAGACAGAACCATAGGGGGCACTTAGCACTGGCTAAGTGGAAAGACTTTTGATGTCCCTTTTGAACGTCTCATAATATCGCCAGAAAATCTGTTAACTAAGCAAAACGAAGTGTATTCAAACTTCCTGCAGAAAAGGGAACACCGTTGCATGGAGGCGTTTAGCTGCGTCTCTATAGACAGACATTAGAAGTGAGATTTTGGGCTCAGATGGTTTCAAGGCACAGAATTGATTGGCACTGGGCAAATGTATTAGCTGATAGTTTAGAATTGATGGGCATGGCAAAGAGAGGGTACCAACACGAGTCTCTTGATAGGTTAACTGTTGCTTAATTAGAGAGTTGTTTTTCAGGTCTGCAGACTGTTGTATTCAATACTACAGGAGTTTCCTGAAGCATACAGTGAAATGATTTATTTGTTTAGTCTCATCTTTTCCCAGGAAAAGTTTCCTGAATCAACTAGCTCATGCTGACACAGGTGGTCTAAAGTAGATTGAGACAGATGGCCTCAGCTGTCATTTCCTTTCCTCCCACACTTTCTCTTTGGCTTGAAGAGGAGAAGCCAGGAGGAGCACATTAATATAAGACAAGGGAGAGAAAAGTGGGTAAATAAAATGATTGGGCCTCTCCAAGTCACAGGCAGCCTAGGTAATCATGACAGGCTTGAACTCAGGATAAAGGGAGGAGCTTTAATATGGCTGTAAGACTGATTTTTAATTTATACTGGAGTAAACTTAACTACTAATAAGGAATAAAATGTTTCTTAATATCTTAATGTGATCATAGGTCTGCACAAGGTATTATTCAGAAATTCAGGGAAGTTAGAGTCTGCAGGTCAAGAGTGAAGTTCCATAGCAGGAGAAAAATGAAGCACTTTCCTAATTATGCCCTACTGGGTCCAATCTGTTTAATACATCACTTGCATTTAAAATCAAAGATGTCCATCCAATAATTCTCAATTGTTTCTCACATTCATTTGTAAGGTTTGACTTTCGCTCAGTGAGTCCTATATAGGGTCTAATATAGTAACTAATTTTTTTGATTGATGAAAGTAAAATAAAGTATATTGAACTTAATTCATGGAAAAGTCTTTTCCATTATTATTTTACTGTTGTCATTATTTCAGCTTATTTGACATCAGAATAAATTTCATGAACATGGAAGCTATGAAAATGTAGCTCTCAGAACTTCCCTGGTGGCACAGTGGTTAAGAATCCGCCTGCCAATGCAGGAGACATGGGTTCGAGCCCTGGTCCAGGAAGATCCCACATGCCATGGAGCAACTAAACCCATGCACCACAACTACTGAGCCCATGTACCACAACTACTGAAGCCCGCCTGCCAAAAGTACTGAAGCCTGTGAATCTAGAGCCTGTGCTCTGCAGTAAGAGAAGCCACTGCAATGAGAAGCCTGTGCACCACAACGAAGAGCAGTCCCTGCTCGCTGCAGCTACAGAAAACCTGCGGGCAGAAGCAAAGACCCAACACAGCCAAAAATAAATAAATTAAAAAAAAATGTAGCTCTCATATCTCCCACTTCAGGAAGCATAACTGACTTACAGTCCCAGCTGCCAGTCTCTGAATCTACCCCCACATTTATGCCAAGGTCATGCTGTGCCCTGTTCTTGGCCAGTGACTGAGCTTGGCAGGGATACTCAGGCAGGCCCATCTCTGTGACTTGCGGGTGACTTATCAAAACTTTCTTGGAACTGCCTGAAGAAGATTATTCTAATGCAAACTTCCTTCCTTCCTTCCCTGTTTCTTTCACTGAGGTCAGACCTGCATTGTTGTCTGCTGGATCTCCCAGAATTCTCCAGCTACCTCCCCATTTTCACTGACAGGTATTTTCCCCAATAAATATCTGTCATGTCAAATCCTAGAGAGAAGCTATTTCTCAAAGACCACAAGTAACACATTAGAACAGCAAGATTTATATTTTTATATGAACTGGTAATTTACACTTACTATTGTCAATAATGAGTTTCGTGTGATATCCTCACCCTGCTTTGAAGCTCCTGTTCTTTGTGTTCCCTTTGAAACATGTTTTTATCACCATTTTACACTTGCTACATGGCAGTGAGTTAAAATAGTGTGTGTGTGAATTCCATGAAGGCAGGGAACTTATGTCTTCATTCAGCATAAATGCCTCATCTAGAACCAGAACACAATAAATATTTTTCAACGAATGCCTACCTAAAAACAAAATTTTCTAAAGCAATTAGATGAACAAATGAACCCATTTAGGGATATAAATCTGTTAAGACATAAGATATGTCATATATTTAGATTCTCTAAACTTCCTCTTTTCTACCCAGCAAAATATTAATGAAACATGACACAAAGAAAACAACAACAACAAGATGTTTAGCTAATGAAGACAATTGAAGTTACTGGATGCATTCACTAAATGTATCATATGGATAAAAAACTGGAATGTCATAATTCATGCTAGAGAAATAAGTTTATTTTAAATGCCATATCTATTTGAAATACACTTAAGTGAAAGAGTCTTAGGAGGAAAATAAGAATCTTATTAAAATAGTAACAGAAATGATTCAGAGCATTGGCATAGGAATGAAACTTCAAGATATATCTCATATGTCTGATTTAGAAAAGGTTACAGGCCAAGGTTACTTTTTTACTTCTGGGAGGATTGTGATAGCGAGTCCTAGTGTTGAATATGGTCAGTAATCAAAGATGTTGGAGAGGCTGAGTATTAAAGTGCAGATATAGCCATGAGGTAACGGGAGACATTCAGTAAATTATTCCAAAAAAGGGAGAGCTAAAGGCTGGTTGGTAACAAGATGATTGGCAATTCCTGGAAGAAAAGTAAGTTGGGCAGCAGAAGCTGGATCCACACCCCAGAGACTGGAAGCCAGTATTTCCATAACCAAAAGATCCAAGGCCAGTATTTCCAAAACCTAGAGATCCAGTGTAATTTGTATGGCAGGGACTGTGGAAGATGATATTTTTTGGATGGAAGTAGGATGTCTGGTAGGATCTGGTCACAGCCCAGGGTGTCTGGAAGCTGGTGGGCTTAAAAAAGGTCTCATGACAGCCACCGTGGAGAGAGGAGCCCAGATGGAAAGTGCTGGGGTGGGGGTAGATTATATTGCTGGGGTAGAAAGAATCATAGGTGGAAACTGGGTACCCCCAGTAACCTCCGAGGGAGAGGGAGGAGAAGTTTCCAGAGCTGCAGTTGAAAGACATGTTGTCAGGAGTTCTAAGTTCAACTGAGTTGCAGAGGGAAGTATGTGAGTGTGAATGTTACCTTCTATACTGGACAGTTATATACTGTACTCTAGCAATGGGTGTAATAGCATGTGCCCATTTTAATAAGAACGCTTAATTAGGTTCTAGTCAAAATGAAATGCATTAAACTTCAAAGACCTTTTTTTATGAATGTGGACTTTTAAATGAAAGAATTACATTCGTTTTTCAAAGTAATTGTTCATGAAGTAAAAATGTTACTGTACTATAATTGTACCTATAAGATTGGTGTTTTATTCATCCTATCCTTAAAGATATTGTATTGAATGGATAACACAGTGAGAATTTTGTTGTGTTTAAGGCTCTAAAAAAAATACTTTGTGGTCTGGAGAAGACTTTTGTTTAGTTCAAAGTTTAGCAACCAAATTGAGAAAAAAAAAACCCTCAATATCTGCTCCATCTCCCAAATCTTGTGTACCTTATAGAAGAAATAACCCACTTACAATCCTGATTTGGTACAAACATTAAATGAGGGTTTAACACATTTACATTCTAGTTTTCTTATAGCACAGGTAACCAAGCTGCTCTTGTGTGCATGAGTTTTTGATTTAAAAATAACGGTTCAGTATTTGCAGGAGTGCTTTGAAGATTACATTATAAAAATACTTAAGTCAAGAAATTTTTGTTCTGAAGTTGACTTGCTTCTTGAAAGAACTCATCAATAAATTTAATTCTCAAAAAAACTCTATCCCCATAAAGTTTAAGTAATTTTTGGTGGTGGTGATGTTACTGAGAAGTAAATGATAAGCAGTATACATTAAAAATGGGCTTTTATTCCCTTAGTTTTCACTCATAGAGTGGGATTTTTATTACAGAAGGTAAGTAAAACCAAGAAATTAAGAAAGTGTCTACCCCAGGTAAACTTCACAGAAAGATCAAGTTAGAAAAATTCATAGTTACAAATGATCTTTATAAATTGAACTGAGAGTGGAGGGTATCAAAATGTATGATAATGTGAAAAAGAGAATGAATGCTTTGGGGACCTCTGATGTGGTAAATATATCAAATGATGTATATATATTCTGCCTAGAGGACTAGTATAAGTATTTTTCTAGACTCTCCCATAAAGTTCATCATCTCTAACTGTAAATAGAGTAGTGCCTGGTACAGGGAATGGCTTAAGATAACCTGTGGGTATAGCCAAATCTCTTAAGACATCTATCTTCAAAAACTGATGTATTGTCCAATGGAAATGAGCTGAGACTCATTCTATGAAGACTTGAAATTATTAAGTGGAAGTTTTGAGGAAAGATTCAGCTAAAAATCTAAAGCAAGGTACTTTTTCAGGTAATTGAGATTTCCATCTTGGGGGCACTTTTTAGATATCCACCTAAAAAGGTATTGCAAATGTGATTCCAACATGGTAGATTACTGAAGGTAATTGCAAAACTCCCTTCCAAACTGTAGATTTTATGAGTCTGAACATTTTGAGTAGATAAATTGGTCTTCAATCATGTTGAATATACTAGGTAACATAATACATGCTCCATTTCTGTAATAAACAATTCTTATTTATTAGGCTTCTTAATTATAAATAGAAAAAAAGTTCTAGTAGATTCCAAACCTTCCTGTTTTATTTGTTAATAAATTATTGAACATCAAAACATCCATATAAATATTTAACTCAGCTAAATTGAATGTGCTTGCTTCAATGTCATCCACTCTTATATAAACTATTTCTGTGGAAGAATATTCTATGAGATCAGATATTAAGTAATTTTGATCATCCTTTTCTCAACAAAATGGAGGTTTGTGTACCCAAGCACTTTTGTTCAAAAGTAGAAGGGAAATGTTTTTCTATGAACTGAACAAATCAAACAGCACAGAAGCCAGAGAAAGATAAACCTTCTTAATCTCTCCTCTTCTTCAAGGTTGTCAATCTTCATTAGCCTACTACACAAAGGTGGAATACAAGCCATAGAACAACAACAACAAAAAATGACGATTATTTTAGAAATTTTATAATACTTGTCAGAAACACCTGAAAACAATTTAAGTCAAAGTGATATATGTTGCTTTCTGAGGCAAAGGAAGAATCTGCTTAAGATGACTCCTTTGTTCCAAAAGTTCAAGGCAATTACCTTATAAACTTTCTATAGAACAGGGGAATTTTTCAGATTCTGGGGAAGCCTTTCAGTGGTAAACATTGCTTCTTATTAGAGAGAGAAATACTAGGCATTTTTGCCACATTTTTAATGTTTTTTTTCCAGCATCTTAGATAAATAACCTCTAACATTCCAAAATAATATAAATAAATTTATATTTATATTTAATATTTAACTCATTCTACAGTAAAGACACACAGATGACAGAAAAACTAAGACTGACTCATTAGTTTGCATACAATTTTAAGCAGGGACATCAGAAATAAGGGGATCTCTCAGTTAATATTTCACTAAAGCCATTAAAATCGAGATCCGATTAAAAAAAAATCCTCATACATCTGCATGGTACCATTGCTGCTTCCTGATGGCACTGTCCATTAGGTAAACTTTCCACTTCCTGGTAACAGTCAATGTATGTTTTTGTTTTTGAAAAATTGACTTTGAGTAGATCAATTAACAACTTTGCTATCCAGATGGCAACGATTTTGAGACAGACTTTGAAAGGGGTATCAATTATTTTTAATTAAGCCCGCTTCCCTCAGCCCAGACACTACATTTAAAGTTTTCTGAGTGATCTGCTCAGTGACCTTTGGTAGAGAAGGATGACTAAGAGCTTTGAAAATTCAATAGTATTACCTGAATTCCAAGGCACAAACATTACTGCACTTTCCAGTTGTAAACCCACAAATACTACATATGTATAACTATGCTGATCTTTTCCAATTCAATTAAAAAGAGGAAGGAGACTTGTTTTTATAAACCATGTGGATGATACAGTCAATGATAAGTTTATATAAATGCCCCTGTTGAAAAAGTGACATTCAAACTTAGAGTATTCCCTTTGTAAGTTACATGTCCTGTCAACATGTCCTACTACCGCTGCTCTGGAAACTTTTCCTCCCACTCCCTTGGGGACCACCTGTGCTACTCAGGCTCCTCCTGTGGCTCTTCTTACCCCAGTGACCTGGTCTACAGCACTGATCGCTGCTCTCCCAGCTCCTGCCGTCTGGACTCCTCTCTCTACACTGGCTGTCAGGAGACTTGCTGTGATCCCATCAGGTGACAGACATTCCATGTGGTGTCCGGTCCCTGCCAGAGAAAAACTGTTGCAAGTTTAAATAAAAATATGATATATGACATCCACATATTGGCTTTAACATTATTTGTTTATTTTTTGTCTTCAAAACTACTTCTAAATATCTGGCTGGATATTTCTGTATCTTGTATTCATCATTTAAAAAATCTTTACTTTAAAATGTAAAATTGTCCAGTGTACTTTAGGTTTGGAAGAAATTATTTCATCTTTTATGTTTACTCCATCTGTTAATACCTTCATATGATAAAACCTGAAAATACATTTTTAAGACTACAAACAAATAACCGTGACTTTTGGTTTTGTCGTGGGTTAGAAACTTGAATATTTTTATATAAAATAGTTACAAATTTTAAGGTATATTAAATTGACTACATCATATAATTCTGGAAGGAAAATTAATCATAAATACATTCTAAAATATTTGAGAAATTGAAATGGGGATATTCAGGAAGAACTTAGATTTTAGTGAGTTAGATTTGGTGAGAATTCCAGTTCTCCCAGCTTTACAGCCATATAAAAAATCAAATGAAATTTCTAATTGATTTATAAATGAAACGTCTAACACATTCCAGTACTTATTAGCAAGTAAGCCCAACATTTTCCATACAGTCAGTTATACAAGTTTGATGGAGTCCCAATTGCTACTATTTTTTTTAGTTCTGTTGAAAACATTTGTTGGAAAAAAAACAAACAAAAAGAAAATGAAACTCAAAAACAATGCAAACATTCTCTTGTTAACAACATTCAACTAAATGTTTAAGCAACTGATCACTCCTGAATCAACAGTTATGCTCCAAACTTTTATCCATTATGTCAAGGACAACATTACTGAAAGATAGAGATGACCTAGATTCTCACCCACAGGGTAACCATATGTCTTGGTTTATTGTGTTTGTCTCAGCATCCAGTCCCATTTGGTAATTGTCTTAGATTTTTCACTTTTTATTTATAATGAATAATTGAGTTAACATAAGTGATGATCAGTTTAGGAAACCACTTTTCTTTTGCTATGGTTTCATCTAGTGGAGTATGACATACATGTATAGTGTACAGAGTTTTCACTTTAACCAGTGTTAAATCTGAAAGAAGACAAGCCATATCCTATCCTTTCTTCAGTCATCCTGCCTGAACAAAATGGAACTACTCCTTTTATTGCAGAGGGATCATGGAAAACAAATTACACTCAGATACAAGCAGTAGGACAGCTCACATGTTCAAATCTTGCTGGAGGGTCATTTGTCATTCTAACCTAGCCAGTACTGCTATGGCTCTTTCCACAGCGTGCAAGATGCAATAATACACCCCAAACTAGCAGTTGGTGGAGATAGTGAGGAATTTAGAATTACTGATTAGGTGTACATAAAATATGGGCCTAAAATTGAGGGCGGCACACAGCATATAAATATTAATCTAAATGCTCTTGCTACAGTGGCTTGGCCACATGTCGTATTGTTTAATCTACAACTATTCATTTTATTGTTTGGAAACATCTTTCTTCTTTAACCTTTGCAAAAAAATATGTTTTTAGGAGCAAAGAGCTAAACTAAAAGTTCATATTTAATTTAAAAATGTGAATACTTAATTTCTATTACTAAAGCAAGTTGATGGTGAATATATGACTTGTACAGCAATTCAATAACATTAACTCTCCACCACTGGGGTCAGAAATATCACTTACCACATGAAAAATAAAAGAGGCAATTTTGCTGAAGAAGCATCAGTATCTATTTCAAAAGATAGAAATTTTAAGACGTTTACTTCCAAAGATAATTATTTGTCAGTAGTAGTTGCAAAAGCTGATGCATACATTTAATTTAGGTCACATAACTATTCTAAATCATTTTCACTCATGTTAAATCCTAAGTTTTCTTGTGCAAGTAAAAACAAACAAAAAATCCAACAACAACAACAACAGAACAAAACAACAAATGAAGCAGTAGCTGATGATATGCTCCTCCATTAGCAAAAGAAAAACTTCACTAAGGATTAATGAAGCCAGTATTATGTCAGTATTGTTAAATGTTTCAAATCAAAAATGAATTAATTCCATTAGTAGTTTGATTTCTTCATGCAGTCCAGAGAATCCATGTAAAGCTATTGAAAGTTCATAATACTCTGACAACGCTAATGTAAAACCATTTAAAAAGTTCAACATCAAAGATAAAATTATTGGTTGTCTCAGTAACAATAAAAATACACATTTTGGTGAAGGACAACATCATGGTAAAAACAATAAAGTAAGATTCCTAAGGAGAAAAAATACAGTTGTAATTGCTGTAAACATATAATCCATAATTGAATCCAAACATGCTGTAATATTCTGCTACTCAGAGTAGAAGCTGTAGTTTTAAAACATTTTTGTATATACACAGAGTAGGTTATTTTGGCATGTTTTTCCCTACCTCATCAATCACCTCTTCCACCTCTGTTGTATTATTGTTTTCCTCATGCCTTTGTGTTGTTGATTTTTATGTCATTAGTATGTTATTTTACATAACAAAGCACACACATAGGGAAATTATTTTTGTCTTTTGCTTGGGCTATACTTTCTTCAATGCCTGATTCTCAATCTTTCTTCCACATTCTATGTTACTTTTGCATCCAATTATACTACTTTTCTCTCTGCAGGAACTTTCCCATGATTTTATCCTGATTGACTCCTTGCTCCTTCAACCTGACTCACCAAAATGGAATGCAGTTTAAAGATTAGTGAGATTTCACAGTTTGGTAATTTTACTTTTTTTTTTTTTTAATTTTCAGAGAAAATCTTCTAAGAGTGACAGTGTTTGTGTTGGGGGAATTTCGAGGGAAGATAAGAAATCTGCCAAGTTATATAAGAATCATCTTTCTCTCTTTTTTTAAAAATTTTTAACAATAAGCCCATTATCTTCAATTTTTTGGTTGCTGGTATTGAACTTGTGTATGTGTGGCTGTGAAAGAGAGGGTTTCATTTTGTTTTGTTTTACTATTCTTGTACATAACATTAGTTATTGAGAAAGGGAACATTATAATGTGACATTAATAATGATAATTAATATAGGATTTGTCATAGCACTCAGGATTTCTAGCAATATCTTCCTGAGGGGTAATCAAGTATTTCTCTTGGACTATTATTAAATATTATGGTTAATGCGAATGTTTTCAAGAGAAATTAGCTCATCTTTCTTTAGCTTCCTTCTCCTAAATGCTACATTTATTTTTATTTTTCTCTTTATTATGAATACTACTCATGAGGCTAATGAAACTAAATACAATAGGAGTTGAAGTCTATTCAGATAAAGCAATCTCTGTAGAGAAATACTCAAGGATCTTGGTTAGAAAAGGAGTTTTAAAGAACTCCAGGAAAGAACAAGAAAAGCTTAATTCAAGATATCGGATTCTACTAGATCTTTTATGTATAACCTTGGGCAAGTTTCTAATTCTTTTTGACTTTTCATTCCTTCATGTCTAGAAAGATCTATATGACATAATATCTGTCTTTCTCACAAGGATGTTTGAGCATTAAATGCAAGTGGTGTATCTGGTACCCTTGTATTCTCCATTATATCCTCATTTTCTCACCTATGATCCCAGGCACAGCTATGGCGAACAATTTCACGCAGGTTTCAACCCTCTTTGCACAGACAGTCTCTCCCTTCATGCATAGACAACTTTTCTTTCACTCTCTACTTGGGCTTCTCAGAGGGCACAGCCAAGAAAATGAACACACTATGAATCCTCTTTGCACAGGTAATGAAGTTCCAGGAAAGTGACAAACATCAGGGACAACATTCTAGCAATGGGAGACAGAAGCTGATGCATAAATTCTTCCCCCTGTTGATTAGATTCTGGGGTGGACAATTCCTAAGGTCATTCTATACATTCCTAAAAAGGCCCTGAATGACTGAGTCCCCATTGCTCACCATAAAGTCAACCAAAAAATATGTCCCTTTGTGAAATTTTTGTCTTTGATTCTTTCACCTTCCATGGTTTCCCAAACTATCTCCCTGGGGTCTCGTGGCAAATATACTGTCTGCACCCAAGGTTTTGACTTCAGCTCTGCTTTTGGGAAGAGAGGGGTTCAGGCTAAGACTAATGGATACAAATGTTTGTTCAGCATTGCTCAGGTGTGGTGCTCTTAGTTGATGCAGTTTGAACCTTGGAGAAGCATCAGGAGGTTTTCCCACACCTCCTTAACCCAGTTACTCCTCACTTAAGGTCATTGTGCATCTCTTTACATATGTTCATAGGGAGGGCTCAGGAATGGATCATGCTCAGGGACCAGGCTCAGGGAAGGATCATGGTACTTATGTCAACCAACAGGGAGTAAAACATCTATCTTAGCAGTTATTTAAGGCTCATCTTTTCTCTTAGCTGAAAATCCACACTCAGATACTAGACTTTCAAGTATGTTTTTGGTTTATGTGTAACCTTATCTTATAAATTATATTGTATTCTTGTTGTCTGCATTTCTAGTTATGTGCCAATTTCTCTGTTTTCCTTTATCAGCAGAAATCCATGCCTCTATTCTCAGGCAAGTGTCACTGATATTGAGACATACAAAATATGGACCTCCAGGAAATAAATACTCCCAGTAGGGAACATATGCATTGACAAAAGCAATTTGCTCAAATCTATCAAAATGTGTGTTCCCAAACCCAGTTTCAGAGTCATATTGACCTTTATTTAAAATTCCCAAATCCTAAATAAAATATAGGCAAATAATAATAAGATGAACAATATATTTCGGTGCTAGATGACAACATAAATTTATCAGATTAAGAATTTCATTTTCAACTGCTCTTCCAAGAAAATCCAATAGCATATTTTCTATCAATAGTACAGATATTAGGACTTCATATTGGGTTATTCATTAAATTCAGAGTCTCTCAAAAGTTGATGATGCAGGAAACTGATGATTTAAGAATAAAAGAACAATGGTAAATGGTGAGAATGAAAATGATGGCTGTACAGAGTAAAGACTTTGATCTCAATACTCGAGAAGATCTAGACCCTCAACAAATTGAACGATAGAAACCGAATCCACATGTTGGTCTCTAACACGATGATTGGCAGCTACTAGAGGCAAAGTTTGTTGGACGGAAGAATCTGGATCCACAGCCCAGGGAAGGAAAGCCACAGACTCCATAACCCCGGGGTTTGAGGCCACGGAATCCATAGCCCAATGAGTAGCAGCTTCTGAATCCAGAGCCTAGGTAACTACAGCTGCTGGAGCTAAAGCCCAGACACCCAGCATAAGTTGTCCAGGGACTTCAGAGACTGGAGGTCCTGGGGCAGTAGCAGGACGTCTGGCAGGGACTGGACACCACAAGGGACATCTGGCACCTGATGGGCTCATAACAGGTCTCCTGACTGTAGAGAGAGGAGCCCAGCTGGCAGGTGCTGGGAGAGCAGAGGTCAGTGCTGTAGACCAGGTTGCTGGGGTGGAAGGAGCCTGGGTAGCAAAAGTGGCCCCCAAGGGAGTGGAAGGAGAAATTTCCAGAGAGGCAATTATGGGACATGTTGACAGGAGATGTGAGTTCAGCTGTTACTGTGAGAAGATTCTAAGTTTGAATGTCACTCCTGCACTATGGCATTTATATACTTTCAGCAATAAGTGTGACACCTATGGGGTCATGGGCCCTACAATAGATTTCCTCTTTTGCATATGTGTAATTCAATAGTCTTCTCTGTAATTGCAGTTGCATTCAAATAGTTTTCCGCATTTGTTTTTAATGGGTGCTGTATTTTTGTTGTTATAGCCAAAGCCAATGGACTACTGCTGTGTCAGAAATGCTGACTGTTTTACATTAATGCACATCCCATCATGGCCAGGAAAGCAACAAGACCAGGAAAGCTTTTCCTCTGGTTTATGCTAATCTGATTCCTGTGTATCCACATCTGGTTTTGCTGGTAGATGCTTCCCTCTTAAGAGTGGGGAATGAGACAAAATCAACTTTCTTCTGGTACAATGGATCAGAGGCACAGTTTCTAGCTGGATGGTATCCTTTCTGGAATGATCCACCTTGTCAACATTCATTCATTCTCCAAAATCACTTGGTGGTAGTCTGTTATGGCAGCAATAGAAAACTAATACACCAAGTATCACAGTTACATTGTGTCTTTAATCCAATGAAGAGAGACAAAAAATAGATAAAACAAAGAGACAGAGAGAAATGGCTAGAAACTGAAAGACACTTTGCTGTGTATGTAAAGATAAGATGACAAAAAAAAAAGGCTCAGTTGAAATAGTACTAGGGAAGATCAATCTGGGCCCATCTCTATTCAGCCAGGAAGGAATAGTCTGATGAGGGGAGGAAACAAATGAAAGTTAAACAGGGAAGGCTCAGGAAATTTTCTTTTTCTATTGTACTAAAATTGCTGTCTGTTTCTTAATGTCTTTTTTTTTTTTTTTTTTTTTTTTTTTTTTTGCGGTACACGGGCCTCTCACTGTTGTGGCCTCTCCCGTTGCGGAGCACAGGCTCTGGATGCGCAGGCTCAGCAGCCATGACTCATGGGCCAGCCTCTCCGCACAGCATGTGGGATCTTCCCGGACCGGGGCACGAACCCGTGTCCCCTGCATCGGCAGGCAGACTCTCAACCACTGCACCACGAGGGAAGCCCAGTTTGAAGGTTATTTTTTCTTTCCAGTTCTCTTTTCCTCTGCAGAACGTATGAATCTCTCTCTCTCTTCTCTCTTTCTGTCCCCACAGTAGCATTTTTCTTTCCTCCTTTTTCTATGCTTAACTTAGACTTCCTCTTCTGTTTTTTCATTTACATATATGTGTGTGTGTGTGTGTGTGTGTGTGTGTGTGTGTATATATATAGCCTCTCCTTAACTACAGATTATAAGCTTAAAAACAAAGTTTGCTAGAGTTTTTTATATTCTGAGAGTATAAACAGATACTTTCTAGTTAATTCACAAAATATTCAATGTTAGAATAAAACCAGTTAAATTATATTCCAGCCTCAAGGAAATATAGTGTTATGGTTGATGGCAATGTTTTCTTATTTTATTTTCTAATAAAACTGTTATAAACTTACAAAAAATAATAATGTTAAAAATATTGAATTTTATCAATAAAATCTATGGCAACTGGGCTTCCTTTTGCTCTAAATTGCTAAATTTTCATCTACCTTAAATTAATATAAATTCAAGAAGAATTTTTAAACTCCCTAAATGTGGACTAAATTAAGCCCAGAGATTATATTGTTTGTTCTATGTAACATAAACCTCCACCATTATTTTTGTTCTTTTTTTTTAAACAGTTATTTATAACAAAAATTGAGATATATATTTCATGTAAAATTTAATACTTTGAGCTGCACATCCAGTGACTTCTGATTTTTTAATTGCAGAGTCTAAACCCTTATGTTATGAACAAAGTAGTTTTGATATGTGAGGTGTGTTTCCAGCAGAATCTCATCCATAGTTGAAAGTTACAATGGTCGGCACCCAGCTGCTGCTCTTCTCCAAATTACCAGTCAACTTGTCACTAACCTGCTGGGGATGTTTCTTTTTTTAGTCATCTAGGTTTGAAACAATAAACAAAAGCCAATACTTCTCATATAAAGATCCCCTTTAATCACTATCTATTATTACCTGTTAACCACAAAATATGTTCTTTATTATTATCCAACGTAGATTAGAAGACTTTTGAATTCTGTGTTCTTAAAAATATATTCATTGGACAAAGATATCATGGCTGCCTTTCTTAAATGTGCCACATGCAATACTAAAGCACATTTCCCTTTGTAATATATTCTTGGTATTTTTCCCTAGGACTTTAAAATTACAATTTATTTATTTTTATTAAAGTATGGTTGATTTACAATACTGCATTCGTTTCAGGTGTACAGCACAGATTCACTTATAATGTACATATATATATATATTCCTTTTCAGACTTTTTCTCTTTAAGTTATAAAATATTAAATATAGTTCCTTGTACTATAATTACAATTTTACAAGGTGGAGAAACATTGACGATTTTTCAGTAAATGTATTAATGAGGCATCCAAGTATTTTTCTATAAATTATCTGGAAGCAAAGCTTGAGAACATGGATTCAAGGGCAAGTTTTTTACGTGGGAGGTGATCACAATAAACACCTGCAGGGAGTGGGAAGATTGACAGGGAATGGAAGGAAAGCAGTACAGGGTGCATTACTAAGCCAGGCACCACTGTAGACAGCTGGAGCTCAGTTCTATTGGAGAATTCCCTGTGCAGGAGCTCAGCATGCCCTGGGAGGTGAAAAAGTCCTCAGGCAGAGCTTTACAGATGCCCTGAAGAATCAGCCTTCAGAATGTACAGATGATTACCCAAGAGACGTAGGCAGAGTGTGGACAGCTTCTGTTGGGAGTGGGGTGTCACTTAGAAAAACAAAGATGCAATAAATATGGAACAGAAGAAGTTAAGGTCTGGAAGGTTAAAACGGGATGAGAAAATCAGAAAGGTATGTAGGCACGTGGTGAGTGTAGGTCATATTGTAACAGTGTAAGGCATGGGAAGTGGTACAGGGTGGGACACAGGATTAGAAAGAAAGGTTGATACTCACAACAGAAGTATTTAAATTCCATGACCTCTGGTGTCATCTATTACTACTTAAACTGCTGTAACAGACTTTTAAATGGTCATCTTCACTGTAGCTACTCCCTTATTTGAAATGCTCTTATGTATTCTAAACATAAATAAACCTCTCAAAATTACATAAAATGAGCAAGCTAACATTGTTTAAAACATTAAACAATTCCTCTCAATGAGTATAGAAAAGCTGGAGAAATTAAGAAAAAAAATCTGTGTTTGAAAACTTCAGAGACATATCAAAATGTTCCAGAGTCACAGAGACACTATATGAGTCAGTACTGAAATCAAAAGAAACGAGCCTATATCTGGAGTTAATATTCCCTTCAAATTATATCTTGATTTTGGAAGTAGTGACTAAGAAGCTGAGAGAATTTTCATAAACTAACAGGGCTAGAGAAAAAAAATTAGAATTTTGGGCTGACCAAAGAGTTGGGGCCATGGAATATATTCCAGACCATGGAGAACCAGTTCCTAGAAGTAAAACTGAGTTGCTAATAGACAGCTTCCTATAAGAACTGAAGCCCAGGTTTGAATTCTCTCAATCCCTCTTTGAATTAAAATAATCTAGAATTCTGACATCTTTATCCTAGCAGCCTTCCAAAAACATAAGCAAATCTTTCTGGAGGGAGGTAAAGTCACCCAGGTTTTTAAAATATATATGAAATATCTATTACTCTAAAAGTATAGCAGGAATATGAGAAAATAAGACTGGAACAAAACAGAACAGGAGAAAATGGAATCTGAAATACACAATCCATATAATGGACATGTCAAAATCAGACATTAAAATACCTATGTAAAGAATTTAACAACAGGAAATAGGAAAATACTATTATCAAGGAATAGTTATGTTTAAAGAATTAAAGATAAGATTGAAGGTTTTGACAGAAAACTGAAAACTAAACAACAGAAACTAATTGAAATTTTTAGAAATTTACAAAATAATAACTGATTTGAAAAGCCTAATTTTTATGTTTTATCAGGGGATTAAACATTGCTGAATAGACAATTAGTGAATTAGAAGATGGAATAGAAGGAAATTCCCAAACTAAAGTATAAAAAGACAAAAAGATTGAAAATAGACAAAAGACTGTAAGAGGCATATATAACATAGTTTAATAGTGTATTTTGCTTATAATTAGAATCTCAGGGAAAAAAGGAAATAAGAATGGGACAGAAAAAAATACTTGAAGAGACTATAGTTGACAATTTATCAAAATTGATGAAAGGCATCATCTCACATGTGAAATAGTAATGAGGAAAATAAGAAGAGCTGACCTAAGGTTGAGATGGCTGAAAGATGATGGGCTTTAGCAAATGTTACCCAGAGACAGCCTGCAACAAATGCTCCAAAGCTAAACTTCCAAACTGTTTTCTTTAATTATTAAATAACTGAAATAATTTTATTTGTTAACCTGGTTGGCATGTACAAGACTGAATGTCCAGTCTGAATGTTTTACTACCCACCAACTGATTAGTTTAATTCCAAAAATGTGTAAATAAGATTCAGCATACTCAGATTACCTGCATTTTTCCCTCACCAGAATCTACACTTTGTATTTTAAATCTTGTCTTGCCTTTGCTTCTTTAAGACAAAGTTTAATGACTGTTTCCCTTACATTTAAAGTAAGCATGTAGAGTGTTTAACATGCAAAACAGAGAAATGCATCTGGGAATTCTTTGACACACAGATTAAGGAACCATCACAAATTTCAAACACAATAAATACAAAGAAAAAGATGGCTCAGGCTGTCACACCAAAAAAAAAATGACAATCTACAAAGAGAAATATACAAATCCACAATCACAACTAGAAATTTAACACTCTTCTTTCACTTCTGATAGAAACAGATGACAGACAAGCAAACAATAAGGGCATAGAAAATATTAAAGACATGATTAGGAAATATGGCCTAAGTAACATGCATAACACATTGTGGTCAAAACTTCAGAATATCAGTTATGTTCAAGTGCCCACAAAGCATTTACCAAAATAGATCATATGCTGATCATAGTGGTATAAGCTAAGAAGCAATAGCAACTAGAACAACAGAGTTAACTAGTAAATCCTCATATATTTGGAAATTAAGCATTATGCTTGTAAACAATCCATCCTCAAAGAAGAAAGCACAATAAAATATAAAATATCAAAATTAAACTGTGCTTAGTAAGAAAGTTATAGCCTTAAATGCATACATTTTAGAAGAATGGCTGAAAATCACTGAATCCATATCCACACTAAGGAGTGAAAATTGGAAAGTACATTAATCCCAGATTAAGCAAAAGAGGTGAAATAACAAAAAGGCAGAATTTACTGTTAAAAAAATAAGGAAATGGAAAATCAGTAACACCAGATAGATTCTTGGCAACAAATCCATAGGGCCTGGTAAAGACATAGTTGGGCTGGCAAAAGTCACTCCATAACTTACTGTGTTAGTACACATCATTCATAAAGCAGGCACCAAGATGGAATTAAAGGTACAAGGATTTTATTGGGAAATGTCTGTGGGAGAAAAGAGTTGGAGGCGGGAGTGAAGAAGGCTAAGAAATGTCAGACTTCCATGCGAGTCTGACCAGAGTGAAGAAGAGAGGGAAGGACATGCCCCAGGTAGCCACAGGTTGAAGATAGTTCCTCAAGGCCATTGGAGAATCCTCAGTTGTTGGCCATCAGGGGATTCCATGTGTCTCTGCTATGCTCAGTCATTGTCTGGAAGTAGCCCCATGAATAGGAAGGCTTCCATGCCAATGAAGTGTTAGATTTCAGACCATATCATGGGGGTGCCCTTGGTCAATCAAGCCTCTTGCAGATGAAGATCTGAGAAGTAAATTCTCAAGGCTGCTACACATACAGATGAGAATCTGTTAAGACTACAGGTCTTATATCAGATACACTGAATCTAAAACTCAATTTTTCATTCCCTCATCTCAATATTTCTTAGCTCTTTGATTCTCTTCATAAGGGTCCAGACTGGCATGCACTTGTGACTCTGTCTTGGTTCTGTCCCTCACTGTCACCATGTCTCCAAATAATTGTCCAGGTTTCTCTCTGGTTGTAGCCATCAGTGATATTCAATTTTCCTGGCTGATATTTTTGCCTCTCCATTGTACCTGAGACACATATGTAATAGAATGTAATAGATGTGCAATAATTTTGGAGAATGAGAAAACATAGGGGCAAGTAAGGTCAGTATTTAGTAGATTCCTCATTCAAGCCAAAGTTGCACCTCTGATCCATTGACAAAGAAGAGATATAATTTTATCTTATTTAACCACCATTTGAGAAAAGTGTTTTCTCATCATTGCCAGACACAAAACACCCAAGGATTATGACAAGAGGAAAAGGAAAATGATGTTTATCTCACCATTTCCTGACTATGATGGGATAAGTGTTAGTGTGAAGCAGTCATAGCATTTCTGACATAGTGTAGTTCATTAGCCTTGGCTATAACACCAAAATTATAGCACCCATAAATACAATATGGAGAAAACAATTCCAACTGCAATTACAGAGCAGATTACTGAGTTACACACATGTAAACAAGGGAGCACAAATATGTAAAAAATGACCCTGTAGGTTACCACACCTACTGTTGAGAGTATATATATACACATCTGTCCAGAATGTTAAATTCAAAGTCAGAATCTTCTCCCTGTAACTCAACTGAGCTCATACCTCCTGTCAACATGTCCTACAACAGCTGCCCTGGAAACTTACCCTCCTGCTCCCTTGGAGGCTATCTGTGCTACCCAGGCTCCTTCCAGCCCAGCAACCTGATCTACAGCACTGAGCTCTGCTCTCCTAGCACCTGCCTGCTGGGCTCCTCTCTATTACGTAGCTGTCAGGAGATCTGCTATGAGCCCATCAGGTTCCAGACATCTCGTGTGGTGTCCTTTCCCTGCCAGACATCCTGTTACCACCTCAGGACCTCCAGGCTCTGCAGTTCCTGCTGGACAACTTATGCTGGGTGTCTGGGCTTTAAGTCCAGCAGTTGCCTCTCCCTGAGATTTGGATACAGAAGCTGTTACTCAATGGGCTTTGGATCCCATGGCTTCAGACCCCTGGGTAATGGAGTGTGTGGCTTCCCTTCCCTGGGCTGTGGATCCAGATTCTGGCACCCAATCAAATTTCCTTCCAGGAGTTTCCATTCATCTTGTTACTGGCCAATCTGTAGATCTGGCTTCTACTTATTAATGTGTAAAAGAGTTAAATCCATTAAGAAATTTAGATTCTGTACTGTGATTATCTATTATCTTAATTTCCTCCATTAAAAAGTATTCTAATGTTCCCCAATCACCGGCAACTCTTTACCTCTCCAGCCCTAGAACACTGGGTGATAGATTAACTCTGTCAACCTATAAGATTAATGAAAAATTCAAATTGAATTGTTGATAGAATTTATGGTTTTGTACTTCTCCCAAAGATAGATGGAAAATCAAATAATTTGATTTTAATAAACTCTTTATTCTGCTATCCAAATATGCTGTGAATATTGTTATTTATTAGTAATGTGTCAGCTAGGATTTGTATTATCATTGCTTCTGTTAATGGGCTTTGGTAAACTCAGACTTGGGGGACTATGCACTAATTTTGATTAGGCTTAGATATTTTTCTTTTTTTAAGCAAGAGTTTTTCCCGGATGACCACAGTTTCTTGGTACAGACTTTCTCTAAAAGAAAATCCAAGTGATTTGAATATCTTTATTCACACAATAAACATGGACCATGCATCTCGAAAGATATTATGTATGAGAATGGTTTTAAGAGTATAGGGAGGAGCTGGGGGAAGATGGCGGAAGAGTAAGATGTGGAGATCACCGTCCTCCCCCCAGATACACCAGAAATTCATCTACATGTGGAACAACTACAGAACACCTACTGAATACTGACAGAAGACCTCAGACCACCAAAAAGGCAAGAAACTCCCCACGTACCTGGGTAGGGCAAAAGAAAAAAGAATAAACAGAGACAAAAGGATAGGGATGGGACCTGCACCAGTGGGAGGGAGCCGTGAAGGAGGAATGGTTTCCACAAACTAGGAAGCCCCTTCGCGGGTGGAGACTGTGGGTGGCGGAGGGGGAAAGCTTCAGAGCCACGGAGGAGAGCGCAGCAACAGGGGTGCAGAGAGAAAAGCGAAGAGATTCCCGCACAGAGGATCAGTGCCGACCGGCACTCACCAGCCCAAGAGGCTTGTCTGCTCACCCGGTGGGGTGGGCGGGGCTGGGAGCTGAGGCTCGGGCTTTGGTCAGAGTGCAGGGAGAGGACTGGGGCTGGAGGCGGGAAGAGAGCCTGAGGGGGTTAGTGCGCCATGGCTAGCCGGGAGGGAGTTCGGGAAAAAGTCTGGAGCTGCCAAAGAGGCAAGAGACTTTTTCTTCCCTCTTTGCTTCCTGGTGCGTGAGGAGAAGGGATTAAGAGAGCTGCTTAAAGGAGCTCCAGAGAGGGCGTGAGCTGCGGCTAAAAGCGCGGACCCCAGAGACGGGCGTGGGATGCTGGGGCTGCTGCTGCCGCCATCAAGAGGCTTGTGTGCGAGTGCAGGTCACTGTCCATGACCCCCTTCCGGGGATCCTGTGCAGCCCGCCACTGCCGGGGTCCCGGGATCCACGGACAGCTTCCCCGGGAGAGCGCACGGCACGCCTCAGGCTGGTGCAACGTCGCACCGGCCTCTGCTGCTGCACGCTCGCCCCGCACTCCGTACCCCTCCCTACCCCAAGCCTGAGTGAGCCAGAGCCCCCGAGTCAGCGGCTCCTTTAACCCTGTCCTGTCTGAGTGAAGAACAGATGCCCTCCAGCGACCTACATGCAGAGGCAGGGCCAAATACAAAACTGAGACCCGGGAGCTGTGAGAATAAAGAAGAGAAAGGGAAATCTCTCCCAGCAGCCTCAGAAGCAGCGGATTAAAGCTCAACAATCAACTTGATGTACCCTGCATCTGCGGAATACATGAATAGACAATGAATCATCCCAAATTGAGGACGTGGAATTTGAGAACAAGATTTATGATATTTTCCCCTTTTCCTCTTTTTACATCAAATTATGCCAAATTGAGGAGGTGGACTTTGAGAGCAAGATTTATGATTTTTTCCCCTTCTTCTCTTTTTGTGAATGTGTATGTGTATGCTTCTGTGTGAGATTTTGTCTGTATAACTTTGCTTCCACCATTTGTCCTAGGGTTCTATCCATCCATTTTTCTTAACTTTTTTTAATAATTATGTTTTTATTTTAATAATGCTATTATATTTTATCATACTTTATTCTATTTTACTTCATCTTCGCTCTTTCTCTTTTTCCTACCTTCCCTCCTTCCTCCCTCCCTCCTTCCTTTCTTTCTTTCCTTCTTTCTTTCTTTCTACTTCTACTACTAATTCTTTCTTTCTACTTTTGATCCCTTTTATTCTGAGCTGGGTGGATGAAAGGCTCTTGGTGCTGTAGCCAGGGGTCAGTGCTGTGCCTCTGAAGTGGGAGAGCCAACTTCAGGACACGGGTCCACAAGAGACCTCCCAGCTACACATAATATCAAGCGGCAAAAATCTCCCAGAGATCTCCAACTCAACACCAGCACCCAGCTTCACTCAACGACCAGCAACCTACAGTGCTGGTCACCCTATGCCAAGCAACTAGCAAAACAGGACACAACCACACCCATTAGAAGAGAGACTGCCTAAAAACATAATAAGGCCACAGACACGCCAAAACACACCACCAGACGTGGACCTGTCCACCAGAAAGACAAGATCGAGCCTCATCCACCAGAACACAGGCACTGGTCCCCTCTAACAGGAAGCCTACAGAACCCACAGAAACAACCTTAGCCACTGAGGACAGACACCAAAAACAATGGGAACTACGAACCAGCAGCCTTCAAAAAGGAGACCCCAAACACAGTAAGATAAGCAAAATGAGAAGACAGAAAAACACACAGCAGGTAAAGGAGCAAGATAAAAACCCACCAGACCTAATAAATGAAGAGGAAATAGGCAGTCTACCTGAAAAAGAATTCAGAATAATGATAGTAAAGATGATACAAAATCTTGGAAAGAGAATAGACAAATTGCAAGAAACAGTTAACAGGGACCTAGAAGAACTAAAGATGAATCAAGCAACAATTAGAAACACAATAAATGAAATGAAAAATACTCTAGATGGGATCAATAGCAGAATAACTGAGGCAGAAGAAAGGATAAGTGACATGGAAGATAAAATAGTGGAAATAACTGCTGCAGAGCAGAATAAAGAAAAAAGAATGAAAAGAACTGAGGACACTCTCAGAGACCTCTGGGACAACATTAAATGCACCAACATTTGAATTATAGGGGTTCCAGAAGAAGAAGAGAAAAAGAAAGGGACTGAGAAAATATTTGAAGAGATTATAGTTGAAAACTTCCCTAATATGGGAAAGGAAATAGTTAATCAAGTCCAGGAGGCACAGAGAGTCCCATACAGAATAAATCCAAGGAGAAATATGCCAAGACACATATTAATCAAACTGTTCAAAAATTAAGTACAAAGAAAACATACTAAAAGCAGCAAGGGAAAAACAACAAATAACACACAAGGGAATCCCCATCAGGTTAACAGCTGATCTTTCAGCAGAAACTCTGCAAGCCAGAAGGGAGTGGCAGGACATAATTAAAGTGATGAAGGAGAGAAATCTGCAACCAAGATTACTCTAACCAGCATGGATCTAATTCAGATTTGATGGAGAAATTAAAATGTTTACAGACAAGCAAAAGCTGAGAGAGTTCAGCACCACCAAACCAGCTTTACAACAAATGCTAAAGGAATTTCTCATGGCAAGAAACACAACAGAAGGAAAATACCTACAATAACAAACCCAAAACAATTAAGAAAATGGGAATAGAAACATACGTATCAATAATTACCTTAAATGTAAATGGACTAAATGCTCCCACCAAAAGACACAGATTGGCTGAATGGATACAAAAACAAGACCCATATATATGCTGTCTAGAAGAGACCCACTTCAGACCTAGAGACACATACAGATTGAAAGTAAGGGGATGGAAAAAGATATTCCATGCAATTGGAAATCAAAATAAAGCTGGAGTAGCAATTCTCATATCAGACAATATAGACTTTAAAATAACGACTATCAGAAGAGACAAAGAAGGACACTACATAATGATCAAGGGATGGATCCAAGAAGAAGATATAACAGTTGTTATATATTTATGCACCCAACATAGGAGCACCTCAATACATAAGGAAAATATTAACAGCCATAGAAGGGGAAATCAACAGTAACACAATAATAGTAGGGGACTTTAACACCCCACTTTCACCAATGGACAGATCATCCAAAATGAAAATAAATAAGGAAACACAAGCTTTAAATGATACATTAAACAAGATGGACTTAATGGATATTTATAGGACATTCCATCCAAAAACAACAGAATACACATTTTTCTCAAGTGCTCATGGAACATCTCCAGGATAGATCATATCGTGGGTCACAAATCAAGACTAGATAAATTTAAGAAAATTGAATTTGTATCAAGTATCTTTTCTGACCACAATGCTATGAGACTAGATATCAATTACAGGAAAAGATCTGTAAAAAATACAAACACATGGAGGCTAAACAATACACTACTTAATAACGAAGTAATCACTGAAGAAATGAAAAAGGAAATAAAAAAATACCTAGAAACAAATGACAATGGAGACACGATGACTCAAAACCTATGGGATGCAGCAAAACCAGTTCTAAGGGGGAAGTTTATAACAATACACTCCTACCTTAAGAAACAGGAAACATCTCGAGGAAACAACCTGACCCTGCACCTAAAGCAATTAGAGAAAGAAGAACAAAAATCCCCCAAAGTTAGCAGAAGGAAAGAAATCATAAAGATCAGATCAGAAATAAATGAAAAAGAAATGAAGGAAACGATATCAAAGATCAATAAAACTAAAAGCTGGTTCTTTGAGAAGATAAACAAAATTGACAAACCATTAGCCAGACTCATCAAGAAAAAAAGGGAGAAGACTAAAATCAATAGAATTAGAAATGAAAAAGGAGAAGTAACAACTGACACTGCAGAAATACAAAAGATCATGAGAGATTACTACAAGAAACTCTATGCCAATAAAATGGACAACCTGGAAGAAATGGACAAATTCTTAGAAATGCACAAACTGCCAAGACTGAATCAGGAAGAAATAGAAAATATGAACAGACCAACCACAAGCACTCAAATTGAAACTGTGATTAAAAACCTTCCAACAAACAAAAGCCCAGGACCAGATGGCTTCACAGGCGAATTCTATCAAACATTTAGAGAAGAGCTAACACCTATTCTTCTCAAACTCTTCCAAAATATAGCAGAGGGAAGAACACTCCCAAACTCATTCTATGAGGCCAGCATCACCTTGATACCAAAACCAGACAAGGATGTCACAAAGAAAGAAAACTACAGGCCAATATCACTGAAGAACATAGATGCAAAAATCCTCAACAAAATACTAGCAAACAGAATCCAACAGCACATTAAAAGGATCATACACCATGATCAAGTGGGATTTTCCAAGGAATGCAAGGCTTCTTCAATATATGCATATCAATCAATGTGATATACCATATTAAAAAATTGAAGGAGAAAAAACACATTATCCTCTCAATAGATGCAGAGAAAGCTATCCACAAAATTCAACACCCATTTATGATAAAAACCCTGTGGAAAGTAGGCATAGAGGGAACTTTCCTCAACATAATAAAGGCCATATATGACAAACCCAAAGACAACATCATCCTCAATGGTGAAAAACTGAAAGCATTTCCACTAAGATCAGGAACAAGACAAGGCTGCCCACTCTCACCACTCTTATTCATCATAGTTTTGGAAGTTTTAGCCACAGTAATCAGGGAAGAAAAAGAAATAAATGGAATCCAAATTGGAAAGGAAGAAGTAAAGCTGTCACTGTTTGCAGATTACATGATACTATACATAGAGAATCCTAAAGATGCTACCAGAAAACTACTAGAGCTAATCAATGAATTTGGTAAAGTAGCAGGATACAAAATTAATGCACAGAAATCTCTGACATTCCTATACAGTAATCATGAAAAATCTGAAAATGAAATCAAGAAAACACTCCCATTTACCACTGTAACAAAAAGAATAAAATATCTAGGAATAAACCTACCTAAGGAGACAAAAGACCTGTATGCAGAAAATTATAAGACACTGATGAAAGAAATTAAAGATGATACAAATAGTTGGAGAGATATACCATGTTCCTGGCTTGGAAGAATCAATATTGTGAAAATGACTCTACTTCCCAAAGCAATCTACAGATTCAATGCAATCCCTATCAAACTACCCCTGGTATTTTTCACAGAATTAGAACAAAAAATTTCAAAATTTGTTTGGAAAAATAAAAGACCCCGAATAGCCAAAGCAAACTTGAGTACAAAAAACGGAGCTAGAGGAATCAGGCTCCCTGACTTCAGACTATACTACAAAGCTACAGTAATCAAGACAGTGTGGTTTTGGCACAAAAACAGAAAGACAGATCAATGGAACAGGATAGAAAGCCCAGAGATAAACCCATGCACATATGGTCACCTTATCTTTGATAAAAGAGGCAAGAATATACAGTGGAGAAAAGACAGCCTCTTGAATAACTGGTGCTGGGAAAACTGGACAGGGACATGTAAAAGGATAAGATTAGATCACTCCCTAACACCATACACAAAAATAAGCTCAAAATGGATTAAAGGCCTAGATGTAAGGCTGGAAACTATCAAACTCTTAGAGGAAAACATAGGCAGAACACTCTATGACATAAATCACAGCAAGATCTTTTTGGACCCACCTCCTAGAGAAATGGAAATAAAAACAAAAATAAACAAATGGGACCTAATGAAACTTCAAAGCTTTTGCACAGCAAAGGAAACCATAAACAAGACCAAAAGACAACCCTCAGAATGGGAGAAAATATTTGCCAATGAAGTAAATGACAAAGGATTAATCTCTAAAAATTATAAGCAGCACATGCAGCTCAATAGCAAAAAACCAAAAAACCCAATCCAAAAATGGGCAGAAGACCTAAATAGACATTTCTCCAAAGAAGATATACAGACTGGCAACAAACACATGAAAGAATGCTCAACATCATTAATCATTAGAGAAATGCAAATCAAAACTACAATGAGATATCATCTCACACCAGTCAGAATGGCCATCATCAAAAAATCTAGAAACAATAAATGCTGGAGAGGGTGTGGAGAAAAGGGAACACTCTTGCACTGCTGGTGGGAATGTGAATTGGTACAGCCACTATGGAGAACAGTATGGAGGTTCCTTAAAAAACTACAAATAGAACTACCATATGGCCCAGCAATCCCACTACTAAGCATATACCTTGAGAAAACCATAATTCAAAAGAGTCATGTACCACAATGTTCATTGCAGTTCTATTCACAATAGCCCAGAGATGGAAACAACCTAAGTGTCCATCATCAGATGAATGAATAAAGAAGATGTGGCACATATATACAATGGTATATTACTGAGCCATAAAAAGAAATGAAATTGAACTATTTGTAATGAGGTGGATAGACCTAGAGTTTGTCATACAAAGTGAAGTAAGTCAGGAAGAGAAAGACAAATACCGTATGCTAACACATATATATGGAATTTAAGAAAAAAAGTGTCATGAAGAACTTAGGGCTAAAACAGGAATAAAGACACAGACCTCCTTGAGAATGGACTTGAGGATATGGGGAGGGGGAAGGGTAAGCTGTGACAAAGGAAGAGTGAAGCATGGACATATATACACTACAAAACATAAGGTAGATAGCTGGTGGGAAGCAGCCGCATAGCACAGGGAGATTAGCTTGGTGCTTTGTGACCACCTGGAGGGGTGGGATAGGGAGGGTGGGAGGGAGGGAGACGCAAGAGGGAAGGGATATGGGAACAGATGTATATCTATAAGTGATTCACTTTTTTATAAAGCAGAAACTAATAAAAAGTTTTTTTAAATTGAAAAATAGTATAGGAATAAAATTTAGACTTCTATGATGAGGCATGTGCATAAAGGGTATTAAAATGGAAGACTAGTGTGTGGGTGTACATTTTTAGACTAGGAGCACCTCTGAGCTTTAGATAATCGCAGTGGTGGAAATTTTCTTATTTTTTAATTGACTAAATCCCTGTACCCCACTTACTATTTTCACTCTGCTCTAATTATCGCATTTGTATAAGAAGGCAGGCAGCAAACTTAGATGGGAAGGAACTAGGCTCATCAGGTGTGAGGCTGCACCTGGGTTCTTAGCCAACATAGAAACTGAATCTAACTGCAAACAAGAAAGCTTTAATATTATCAAAAATGAATGTTTCAATTGTATATTGAAACAAAATTGCATATTCTTTATTTTATGCCATTCTTCTGACATCCATGTGTTACACAAAGTAACATACTGACATAATATGATAATAACTGGAAACTTAATATCCATATAAAACAAGTAATGATCAATTATTTTCCCTATCTTTATTTTATAAGATTCTCAAACATCCCTGAAATTAGAAAATGGGTTGCAGGTTATGAGAAGCTTAGCAAAATCTAATGTTATAAGTATTTCCCAGTCTTCTCATCACATTCTCTTTACTTCTTCCTTTACTACAAACGTGATCAAATATAAAACATAAAGGAGTTAAATAGAATTTTACAAGATTACACAGCAAGTTAGAGTAATGAAGTAGAATGACTTTATTTCATCCACCTGTACCGTTCTCTCTTTTCTCTTCCCTCATATGCTCCTTCTCTTCCTCATCTTCTTATCCCTCTTCCTTCTCGTCCCCCATGTTTATGAAATAGTTATGGCGACTGTATAGTTAGAAGGAAAAAAATAAGGAATAATGAAAAAAAATTAAGAAAAAGTTCATCAGCCACTGCATTATAAAAATTTAAATGATAAACAGTAAACTCCTCTGTAAACTGTCCTGTTTATGCATCTTAATGATTCAAGTTCATCTCATGTGCATAATCTCCAACCAAAGAAATAATCAAATTTTAAACTTCAAAACATAAGCAACTGCAGAACATTCATGGGGAAAAACTGAAGTTTTTGGCCAAGCTGATGCCTCATATATTAATGTCTCTCAATTTGAGATTCAGGAGTGGAAAGTTTTCTGACTTTAGGAATATACTAATATCTTAGTTTTTAAATTATTGCTATAACAAGTTATATCAAATAAGCCATACATATACATATATATATATAGATAGATAGATAGATAGATAGATAGATACATATACATATACACATAATAGCTTAAATAACAATTTATTATAATTCTGTAGGACAAAATTCAGGCAGTCTTACTGGACTAATATCATGGTGCTCGAAGGACTACATTTCTTTCCAGTGGATCTAGGGGAAAACCTATTTACTTACCTTTTTTTTTGTTTTGTTTTCTAGAGGCCATCCGAGTTCCTTAGCCAATGTCCCACTTCCTCCATCTTCAAAGCCATCAATGGTGGGTCAAATCCTTCTTACAATATATGACTCTGACCTACTCTTCTGCCTCTCTCTTCCATTTTTAAAGATGCTTATAATCATGTTAGGTCCACCTGGCAATCTCTATTTTAACATCAACTGGTTAGCAACTTTAATTACATCTGCTACTTTCATTACCTTTGTCACATAACATAACATATTCAAAAGGTATATAAATAACTTTAAGGGGCCATTATTCTCCCTACCAAAACTAGTAAACAAGCAAATTTTTAAAAACAACTCAAAGATTTATTAAGTGTAACTAGCAGTATAATGAAGTGATCACAAAGAAACACTAAAATTCAATGGTGGAGACAATGAATTTATAATACTACAATTATGTCTGAAATTAAATATAATATCCCATTTCAGGTCGATAGTCAAAATAAGAAAACTGTATTATTTTTACAACAAGAAACACAACTCCTGAACTGATGTCTTGCCTTTACCACTCAGAAAACTGCATCTTCCTCTCTCCCAAGTCTCTGGCACATTATAAATTTCTCAGAGTAAAGAGTTTATTCTTTGTCTATTTCATCAATTAATTATAGTATAGTGAATAATATAGTGGTCATCCAGATTTCATTAACTTAATCCCACTCTGCACAACTAAGAGGGAACCAGCTGGCACTTATCTGGCTTCTAGCTTCCAAATTCCTCCTGCTGCATGCTTCCACAGATGCATAACACGATGGACTGTGAACCCAGGGGTTTGAGTCCCAAGCTGCTGCCCACACAACTAAATTTCCAGAAGCTGCTGATTATCTGTCTATCAAGTTGTTTACAGTTCTGATTTCCAAGAATAAATATACCCAGTTTCCCAGGAAATTTTCTCATGAATCATTTCTAGGCACTTGATATAACAATTTCTATTTATCAATGTTTATGTCATTAGTAATTACAGAGAACAGCTTTATCCTTCCCAACTCCCTGTACCCAAGTTTTTGCTTCTGTTTTTTTAATTAGTCACACCTCAGAACACATTGTCAAACATTTTGCCAGTAATACTATTTTCACAATATTTTCATTAAACCTCTACCATGAGCCAAAATCTCTGCTATGGGAATATATTATTGAATATATCTTTTAAAATAAAATTGTTTTGTGTATTACTCCAGAATGAAAAATAAAGTAAGAAGATGTGTGCTCTTTGTTCTAACAGGACTGAAAGTCTAACAGAGAAAGCAAATATAAAATAATGAGCTGTGAATGAGTCCTTGATGCTACAATAACATACATCAAGGGAACCTCATCTAGTCTTAGAAGTCAAGAAAAGATTTCCAGAGGAACTGCATTTGAAACAGGTCTAAGGAATAAGTAGGGCATAGATAGGTGGGGCTTGCAGAAGTGTTTTTAGGACCAAAGTCTTGAGATGTGCATTATAAAACTGAAAGCCATTTTGTCTGGTCATTGAGGGGAAAGGAAGGAATGACTTGAACTTAGACCAGAAAAATTTGGGGGCCATTTTCCCCAGGTCTTTAGTGCTAATTCAGTATTGCACTTTCTTCTGAAAGCAACAAGAGCTGTTGAATGGTTTCAAGCAGAGGTATAAGATTGTTGCACAACACATTTTTCCCTTTTTGTTTTTAGTTCTTTAAATGTATCCAGTGATTTTAATACCATTTGTTGAAAATACATTTTTTCTGCATTTGAATTCATTTGACATCGTTGTAAAAAGAAATCGACAGTATACTTGTGAATCTATTTCAGACTTCTGTTCCTCCGAATAATCACCTATACTTTTTGCAGTACCATAATATCTTAATATATCTTTATATTAAGTCCTGAAATGAGATAATAAAAGACTTCCACGTTTAATTATCTTTTAAAATATTATTTTGCCTAGCCCTGCTCTCATATAAATTTTAGAATCAGTTTTTCAATTTCTATTAAAAAGCCTGCTGGCATTTTTGTTCAAAATATATTGAATCAAAATGTAAAATGGGGTTTCCCTGGTGGCGCAGTGGTTGAGAGTCCACCTGCCGATGCAGGGGACACGGGTTCTTGCCCCGGTCCGGGAGGATCCCACATGCCGCAGAGCGGCTGGGACGGTGAGCCACGGCTGCTGAGCCTGCGTGTCTGGAGCCTGTGCTCCGCGGCGGGAGAGGCCACAGCAGTGAGAGGCTCGCGTACCGAAAAAAAAAAAAAAAAAGAAAATGGTTAGCTAGTGGGAAGTTACTCCCTAGCACAGGGAGATCAGCTCAGTGTTTTGTGACCACCTAGAGGGGTGGGATAGGGAGGATGGGAGAGAGGCTCAAGAGGGAGGGGATATGGGGATATATGTACACTTATAACTGATTCAGTTTGTTATACAGCAGAAGCTAACACAACATTGTAAAGCAATTATACTTCAATAAAGATATAAAAAAATAATTAATTTTTAAAAAAATGTATTGAATCTGTAAATTAGGGATATTGAACAGCTTTCAATCTGTGATATATCTCTGTTTATTTGAGTCTTATTTAATTTCTTTCTGCAGTATTTTATAAGTATTAATATGGGAATCTAGAATCTTGAAATGTATTTTTAGATTATATGTTTTGTTGTCATTACAACATACTTTAGATTTAATTTTTCATGTATTTTTGGTTTGTATATAGAAATAAAATAGAGTTTTCTGTAGTAATTTTGTACATTCCTTAGGATTTTTTATGTAGACAATCATTATACCTGTGAATAAAGAGAACTTTCTTATTCCCTTGCTGATATTTATGCCTTTTATTTGTTTTTCTTGTTTGCTGCTCTGGCTAAGACCTATAGTACAATGCTGACTGGAAATGTTGTGGGAATATGGTAATGTGGCTGATTTTGTGTGTGTTTATATGAGTAAGTAGAGTGCTACCTTCTCTATTCACAATTGATAAATATGTATCTTTTTAGTTTTAGGAGCCTGTTGTTTATAGTATCTAAGTATATCTGACCAAGAGAGTGAGTGGAAAATGACTGATATTGTTAATCTAGTTCATTTAGAAGGCATTTGCAACAAAATCCCTGCTCTGTTATCCCTATGAGCCTGGGAACAATTTCAAACTCTCCTGAGATCAGGAAATGGGGTCTTTACACATAGTAATTGAGTAATTAAATGTCTAATTCAAGATTGCCATACTCACTCTACCATATTATCCCTATTACCTCACTCTTTAAATTTCACTGTAACTCAGTTCAGTTCCAATTTCAGAAGAGGGAAAGAAAACTTTTATTCGATGATGTAAGAATTATAAAGGAAATGGCATTTAAAAATGAATCTAAAAGTTGAGACTCTCTTAAATATTGAAAACACAAAAGCTATGAGAATAGATAAGGGGAAATATATGAAGATGAAGTGAAATGACCAAAGCAGAGGGGAAAAATACACACGTGTTCAGGGAAGAAATGAAGTTCAGTTGGTTTATTCTAAAAGGAGAAATTTATGTAGAAATGAGAGACAGAGATAGCAATATAGGATGGGTACATGTGGATATGCTGACTTCATTAAATATAGGTTTTATTATTTCTATTCAAACTGGTACAATTATCTAATTGGGTATCCTTGCTCCAGTTTCTACCTGGATCAAGCCATTTCTACTCATTCTCCAGACTTAGCTTATAAAATAGTTTCTCTGGGAAGCTTTGTTAACATCTCAGATTGTTATTAAGGTCTCATTGTTAAAAGTACTTATATGTTGAAGAACTGCTCTTTTATAGCTTTACTTATTGTTGTAATTAAATCATTATTTGGTTAACCTTGCTAGTTGGTAAGTTCAGAGAAATGGGAATCCCACTTAAAAACCAGTTTTAAATTTTTCTTAATATAGTGAAGTATATGAATGAAGGCATTCTCCCTGAAAAAAAATGTAATAGAACATTTGTTCATCATGCATTCCCTAAGAACAGAGCTAAATGAATATTATTTTGAGGACTGGTGCTGACAAGATGTTTGACAAGGTACTACTGAGGCATGACTAATAAAAAATATGGAAGTTAAGGCTGGGGAGAACAAAGCTGTTACCTATAATCACTAATGTGACAAGAATAAATAAATAGAAATTGGTGAAATTAATTGCATGGAAATGACTCATGAAGAGTTTTCTGGGAAACTAAATACATTAATCCCCAGAAGTAAGAACCACATGCTGGCTGGTAAAAAAGATGACTGGCAATTCCTGGAAATAAAGTTGCTTTGGCAGCAGGAGGTTGGGAGCTGAACCCCTGAGTTCAAATTTCATAGAGACATTGAATGTAACAGATGGACAAGCAATGCAGCAGGAGGAAATCAGAAGTCTAGTTGGGGCAGGATCTATGAAAGAGATAATGGGAATCTGGTAGAGAGCAGGGCTGCTTTCATAAGGAACTGAAGACCCAGAATCACTGTTGCTGGAATATAAGGAGAACCTTATCTTGATCCTGATAAATTCAAAGTGGCATGGACATAGATACACTACCAAATGTAAAATCGATAGCAAGTGGGAAGCAGCTGCATAGCACAGGGAGATCAGCTAAGTGCTTTGTGACCACCTAGAGGGGTAGGATAGGGAGTGTGGGAGGGAGACACAAAAAGGAGGGGATATGGGGATATATGTATATGTATAGCTGATTCAATATGTTATAAAGCAGAAACTAACACAACATGGTAAAGCAATTATACTCCAATAAAGATGTTAAAAAAAAACAAACCGTTGAATCCGGCCTCTGTATCCCTACACCAAATTAAATCTCAGAAACAGAGTTTTGGATGAAGTAGAAAAGAATAGATTTATTGCTTTGCCAGGCAAAGGGGGACACAGCAGGCTAGTGCCCTCAAAACTGTGTCCCAAGAACTGGGGGGAGGGGAGTGGCTGTAAGGAGTTTTATAATCAAGGGGCAAGGTTACTGATAGGGATCCTGGTGCATGCAAGGTCCACATTCCCTCAATCCAGAGATCATCTGGTGTCAGGTGATGAGGGTTGAACTGTGACCTTCTCTGGAATGAAGAATGTTTCATCAAGTAGTTAACATCTTCCATTTGGTGGTGGTCTTAGTTCTGCAGAAGAGGTCAAAGATATTGTTATGTGTTTCCCTTGATGGGGAGCCAGGACTGTGCTCCAAGGCTGCACCCGGTGTTTCTTGACTGCTCTTCCCTTATCTCTGCATCCCCTGCCTTCCCTGATTAGCAACTGTTTGAACCTGCCCTTTGGAACTCAGGGAAGGGGACACAGAAAGGCTTTTGTGCCCAGGAACTCCACAGGGTCCTGCTCAGTTTCAGAGGTAGGGGTTGGCTGTTTCTAGATTGTTGTATGGGATTGGGACAGTTTCTTGAGAAATAATGATAAAAGTTTTTATACTTTGATACTTATATCTTTAAATGAGACTTTATTATATCTAACTTCAGCACCAGTTGTGATATTACAAATTTATTCTTTCCAACATTATAATTACAAGCTGTGTGTGAGTACTGCACTTTATGGCTGTATAAGTATTATTGAAACTATCCCTGATTCTTCTTTAAAAGGAAGTTTGCTTCCTTTTAAAGGCCAGAGGCCAGAGAACCACTTTCACAACTGAAATATGCAGGTAATTTTTAATCATCAGAGGCTGCTCCTACTTAACCAAAGTAGGCATTTGCATATGGGGATAACTTGTATTGTCACATTTTCAAAACTTATGGAAGTTATAAACAAAATAAGATTACACTCATAGGGGAGCAACCCGACATTACTATTTCAATTTCTGTCAGGGATGCCAAATAACATTTCTATATTTTCCCTCATTATTTTGATCCCTTTAGATTTCCCAGTAACAGTCTAAAAACCATGAACATTTCCCAAGCATTCTAATAGTGATGATGATGGTGATGATAATGGGGAGGAGAAGAAGAGAGAGAAATGACTGAAGGGGAGAGAAGATGAGATCGTGTGGCACAACTGAAATTACACTAAAATGAAATAGGAATTAGCAGTTCTGTTGTTAGCCTTACCATTAACTTCCCGAGTGACCAAGAAACGAATGCTTCTAGTTCTCAAGGTCTACATCTGTACAATAAGTAAGTTCAACTTGGGGATCTGTACAGTTAATTGTGTCACTCATATTTAATGTACTTAGGAAGAGAGTGGGACATTTTCATTTCCTTAAAGAAATGACATCTTTGGCAAGTCTGGTTCTCTTTGAGCCTCTCTTTTCTTAAATGCTAAAAGGACCTTAAAATATGAGCAAATTCCTCACAGGTCTGCTTGAGTGTATAACAAAATAACGCTTAGGAAATTTCTTTAGGTTCCTTGGCTCTACACAAATATAGCGTTTTATTTTCAAGTTTGGCTCATTTACAGCAATTATATTTTTAGCAACTTATTATTTCCTGAAATTATATGTATATTTATAAAAACTTAGAAAATAACCATAAAAAATTAAGTAGTATCCAATTTTATGGTGAGATGCAACCAAAACAGACATAGGAGCAGTTCTAGAAGCTCATTTTCAGCTGCTTTGAGTTTGAGACTTGGGAAGGCATTGAGATGAAACATGTCTTCTGAACCTGACCATTCTAGAGCTTCTAGAGCAGCCCATATATCTGTTTTGGTTTTATCTCACTTAGGTTTAGAGATAACCTCCTTACATACACTTAAGAGAAATGAATCAGACTAGAAACTCGTTGTTGAAATGCAAAATTCAGATAGTTTTGCCAACCAAAATGAGGCTAATTCAACTATAGTTAATGAAAGATCATAGGCATTTTTTTCCTGAAGTTTACAAATATATACTAGTCCTTCATTTACTTTTTTTTTTAATATGAACCAGAACATATGAACTAAATTATTTCCTTGTTTTCCTAATTCTGTCCTTCTGCACATAGTCAATTGTTCATGAGTGAATTCAGCTCTCCTCTGCTTCGGAGATTTATAGTCAGAGAAAGTTGTGCCTTCAATGAAATTCCAGGAAATTACCATATTAAGACACTTAAAATTCTGAAGACATTAGTTAAGACCTTGCACAGAGTTAGGATTTCAAAGCCCATTCACAGGGGAATATTGATCTTTTGTTTTAATCCCACAAATGGACAAGAGAACAAAATTAGAAAATAAACAGATAACAAACCACCACATTGTTTTTGGATTAAGGGATTTATTACATTTAATTCATGTGAATTTCATTTTGAGGAGAAAATCTATTGAAATAAATTCTATCACAAATGGTGACATTAGACTTTACATTTGGTTTATTGTTCAGTTTACTGATGGCAATAGATTTTTAAAAGGTGAGAAATCTGTAGATATAAGATAAAAATAAATTACAAAGTTTAAATAAAAAGAACTTCATATGGCTGTAAATTAACACCATTCATAAAAATTCAAACATCAAAGAAAAAATGGATGAAAATTTGGAAATATTTTAAAATGTATAATGATGATATAACCCAGTAAAATTTGAGAGGTACAGCTGTTTAGAAGGAAAATTTTAGATTTTAAAGTATATGTAACAATTCAAGAAAGCTTGAAATCAATTATTTTAGTACTTTATATGAGGAACTTAGAAAAATAGCAATTTAAACCAAAAGTAACTTTAAGATAGAAATAAGAAAGGTAAGAACAGAAATCAATGAAATAGAAGTCAAATATAAAACAGAGAGGGCTTCCCTGTTGGCGCAGTGGTTGAGAGTCCGCCTGCTGATGCAGGGGACACGGGTTCGTGCCCTGGTCCTGGAAGATCCCACATGCCGTGGAGAGGCTAGGCCCATGACAATGGCTGCTGAGCCTGCGTGTCCGGAGCCTGTGCTCTGCAACGGGAAAGGCCACAACAGTGAGAGGCCCGTGTACTGCAACAACAACAACAACAACAACAACAAAAAAAGGTCAAAATTTAGATTTTGAGAAAATCAATTATTTTAATTTTTAAAAGGAACATCATATAAGAAAAGAAGTGACCAATAGCTTCACAAAATTTACATAATTATTTGGAAAAATATTTAGTTTTCTATATTCCAAAGCAGAATTAATTTTTTTTCATTTTTTCCAGTAAGCGAGGTAAATATCTTAGCCTTCCTCATTCTCCCTCTTTTCCAAACACTTCCTCAAAATAGCCCTGTTGGCAAACTTAAGAGTAACCACAGGATGAGCAGGGAGCAGAACTACTCTTAGTGGAAAGTGGAAAGTTAATCCATTTGTTTTCAAAGGGTATAGAATCTTAGTTCATAACCTCTGCACCAATCAAAGAGGCTCATGGCCTCATTCTTTACTAGTTTATATTCATCTTTAATTCTACATTTGTATTAAAGTGAATGATGAGGGTTATCAGTTGAAGGAGACTTCCTAGGAACTCAGAACCTGGTCAACCCAGCTCCAGTCTTGTATTGAATATTCTGTACAGTGTAGGCTTCCAGAGGCAGCTTTTTTTTTTTTTTTAAGAAAAAAACTTAATTATAAAATGGCATTTCCAAAATACGTGTGGTCTTTACTATGAAATATTGACTTGCAATTTTTTTGTTTGTGAGTCTGTATTCCTTAGATATGGATCCAATTCTTTCTGATATGAGAAGTGTTATTGATAGATTATAGTGCTTTTTCAACTGCACCCACTTCTGGAAATTGTCAATCAAATCAGGCAGGGTCAAATTAAATATTTTACAGAAAAGTTTTGAGGATAAAATTTTTCTGTAAACGTTTTTAATTTTTATTTATTTATGAAGGATATTTTGAACTGATATAAGTTGACATTTTAAAATATTTAAAATCTTTAACTTTCTATTTGAGAATATCCATTAGGTTGTTGTTTTTAAATGTACATATCTCTTAAAATTCCCTATATATTTATTAGTTATAGCCATCTTTTTCTTAAATTATTCACAAATCCATCATGGGCATTTTAGCCAACTAATTCTAATAAGTGTGTTAAATGTGAATTTCCTCTTATTGATTGTTATTCTTTTGATGGGGGTGGTAACACTTACATGCTTTCTGACTTTTTTTGTAATGTTTTATTGCATGACGACATTGTATATAAAAGAACAGTGTATCATGTAGTATAAATATTTATATTTTTGTACACATATGATTATATAATTATGTAATTGATACACATATATACACACAAATATATATATGAAAATATTTTGATTTAATGTTTTCAAGAGAATGTAAGTCCTTTTTTCTGCATGTTAGATGGGTCAAGGGCTTATCAGTAATGTTCTTCTAATAACTGAGTTAGGCAGGCACAGTCTCTAATTTTTTTAAAAAAAATTAAATTAAATTAAATTTATTTTTTATACAGCAGGTTCTTATTAGTTATTCATTTTATACATATTAGTGTATATATGTCATCTAATTTTAATCAGCTTGATTGAAACTCTAGTTTGCCTATACTTTGACCAGGTATTCTGCCACTCCCTGATCTGAGCTCATTATTATATTTTATTTCAGCTGGGAGGGATATTGGCCCATAGTTTCAGACTGTTTTAGTTTGCCTTTGAAGTCATTTGAGTTTTGTACATTTTAGTTACTGTATTTTACAGTTTTTGTATTTTTCATTTTCATCTTTATATATTCAAGCACTCTGTCAAAATTCTTAAACTTGTCTTTAATTTCTTAAGAAAAATAACCACAATTATTTTTGTGTATATTTCTAATATGTTCATTATTTGGATCTCCTGTAGACTTGTTTGTACTCTATGTTGTCTCTTGTTCTTGTCTTGCTTTTTTTTGCAGTATTGATAGTTTTTAATCAATTACTATAGGTAATTTGAGGTCGATTTGCAGAAGAATTTACTCTGGAGGTACCAAGCTGGGGTAAGATTATTAATATTGTCATATAATCAAGATTGGTGTAATTCAAAGGTTGACTTCAGTTCCTGTGAAACATATTCTGTTTGTATACCCTTACAATTCTAGTGGAGTCTTTAAAATCCTATAATGTTTCAAAATCCTAGAATGTTTACCAATATCCCCAGTTCCTTACAATGCCATGGGGGTCTAATTCTGTTCATTCACACTATGAGCCCATTGACGTTTTTGGATTTAGTGGGCAACTCTAGGAAGAAATCAGCCCAAATACTAACATTTCTTTTGACTTAAAACCTCTCCTAATTTTGATCTAGCAGTTCTTAGCCTGGTAATACTCCAGTGTTTGTGCACAGATTATTTTATCCAGTTTTACTAGCATTCTAGTATGATTTGAACTACCCACTTTGATGTTGACAAAAGTTATACTTGGTAAATAATATCATGCTACACTTCTATATATAAGGATGGTTAGTAAAAATATTTATTTTACAATATATGCAAAATTATTTAGAATAAACCAGAAATCTGGTGTGAGAATTATCACTCGAAGTCTGTTCCAGTAAATTTAATAGGCGGATAAGAAACCTAGGATTAATGTCATTAATGTCATTCAAAACTCAAACTTCAAAATGATGGAGTAATGTGCAGCCATTAGAAATGCTATCTAAATCTATTTACCAAATGACTTAATTGTCCATTGTAAATTAATTGCTCAAATATTCCCTGAATATACCAGGTAACTTTATATCTCTCTGCTTTGTCCATTTCATTTTATTTTTCCAAACTTTTTCTATTCTATCCTATACTACTTCTGTTTTTGCTTTTCCTAGGAGGTTCCATCTTTTAGGAAAATTGTGAACATCAATTTCTCTGTAAGACTGGGATCTTTGGCCGGATCTTGAGTCCCTTTGAACTTCCATTGCCTCATGTTTAAAAAACAAACAAACAAACAAACAAACATGTAGCACACAAAATTTATGTTCCTCTGAGTGTTATTTAAAGTTCTAAAGAAATAATGACTTCAAAATCTCTTTGAACATTTATTTAGCTCAACACAAAGATAATGCCCTTTTATTATTAGATTTGTCTCATTTTCAAAATGTGTCCAACAGCAATGTACCATTTTCTGAAATCTGTGTCCTATAAAAAAGATTAGCACATGACTATAAAAAAATAAAAGTAAAGGATATCCATTTTTACTGACATAAAGTTTGTGGTTCTCAGCCATATATAGCCTGAGCCACTGGAAAGCATAGAGATAAAAACCCACACATCCTGAGTCAAAATTCTTCACAACAAGAATAATTGGCTTCCTTCTTACATGCTGTAAAAACATCACTTTCATGGAAAAGTACTTACTGAGATTCAAAAATTTGGTCACTTTTACCAATCAACTTTGGATGAACTTAATAGAAGTTATTTGAGCTTTATATTTAGTATTTTCTGAAAATCTACAGACACAAGTTAGATTTATATTTAATTTTTGTTTTATGTACGAACCTAACAATATATCTAAATTTTATTCTTTCTCTCTGCATTCCATACATATCCACTAACTTTTGTGCTTTTCTTCTCCTGTGAAGAGAGATGTAAGGACACATGATTTAAAGAAAAAGGCTTTTATAGCTCTTGAGATGTTTATTTATACTAAGTCTAATAATAATAACATATATGGATGGCAGAATAAATGTGTTTATTTACTTAAGATAAATAAATACTGTTAAATTTTGAAGGATATTTAATAATTGGGTGATTTCCAACACCAATGCCGGTATATGATTTAAAGTTTGCATTTGCTACTTAGTTTTACAATCTACAAGACCCAATCTATAAGTTAGGTTGGGTGGCTGCAAAGTGAGTGAACAGCCAGTCTTTGGGGACCATGAAGAGGGTTGTTTCTTGTGAGAATAAAATAGTTGTCACTTGGGTCTTCCCTGGTGGCACAGTGGTTGAGAGTCCGCCTGCCGATGCAGGGGACATGGGTTCGTGCCCCGGTCCGGGAACATCCAACATGCTGCGGAGCAGCTGGGCCCGTGAACCATGGCTGCTGAGCCTGCACATCTGGAGCCTGTGCTCCACAACGGGAGAGGCCACAACAGTGAGAGGCCTGCGTACCACAAAAAAAAAAAAAAAGTTGTCATTCTATAAAAAGATCTGGACATTCAATAAATTGATCTTTAGAAGACAGATCCACAGATAGGCCGAAAATCAAAATAGGTTGGGTGGCAGAATCTGGATCCATAGCCCAAGGTAGGAGAGCCCCGGACTCTATAACCCAGGTGTCTGAAGCCACTAGATCCACAGCCCAGTGAGTAGCAGCTTCTGGGTCCAGAGCTCAGGATGAGCAGCCTCTGCTGGACCTAAAGCCCAGAGACCTAGCATATATTGTCTAGCAGGGATGGTAGAGAATGGAGGTCCTCAGACAGTAGCAGGATGTCTGGAAAGGACGGGACACCACACTGAATGCCTGGCACATTGTGGGCTCATAGCAGGTCTCCTGACACCTCCTGTAGAGAGAGGAGCCCAGCTGGCAGGTGCTGGGAGAGTAGAGGTCAGTGCTATAGACCAGGTTGCTGGAGTAGAAGGAGCCTGGGTAGTGCAGATGACTCCCAAGGGAGCTGGAGGAGAAGTTTCCAGAGCAGCAGTTGTAGGTCATGTTGACAGGGGATGTGAGATCAGCTGAATTAGACTGACAGTATTCTGTGGCATTAGACTGAGAATATTCTGTGGCATTTATATACTCTCAGAAATAGGTGTTTACAGCTACAAGATCACCATTCCTACATGTCTGCTCCCTCATTTGCATAATATTACCTCAATCATCATTTCTGTAATTACAGCTGCATAGTTTCCTACACATTGTATTTATGGGTGCTGTAATAGTTTTGGTTACAACACAAAGCCAATAAACTAGTCATGTCACAAATGTTATGACCGTTTTATATTAATGACCATCCCATCACAGCCAAGAATGTCCCTCATTCCTGGAATATGCTGCATGTGTATCTGAGTTTGGCTTTGCTGGGGTATGCATTCTTTCTAAGGGTGGAGGTCAAAATGGTACCATCTTTCTTTCTTATTTGGTTAGAGGCATAGCTTTGGCCTTCTAAAAAGCCTTCTAAAGATTGAAACTACTTGTGACTATTCATTTTTTTCTCCAAAATTAATTTCCAAGTATTAAATATTAATGCAGAGATCTCATATCCAATGGAGAAGGCCCAGCAATGTTACAAATGGAATGGAGGAAAGCTACTAACAGAGAGAACCCTGGGTCTAAAGCCATTGGATCCACAGCCCAATGAGTAGCAGTTTCCAGATCCACAGCTCAGGGAGTTGCAGCTGCTGAACCTAAAGCCCAGAGACCCAGGGTAAGTTTTCCAGCAGAGTGTGGGGGTCCTTGGGTGGTAGCAGGATGTCTGGCAGTGACTGGACACCACACAGGACGTCTGGCACCTGGTGGGCTCACAGCAGGTCTCCTGACTGTAGAAAGAGGAGTCCAGCTGGTAGGTGTTGGGAGAGCAGAGGTCAGTGTTGTAGACTAGGTTGCTGGGTTAGAAGGAGCCACAGGAGAAGCCTGGTTAGCACTGGTAACCCCCAAGGGAGTGGGAGGAGAAGTTTCCAGAGCAGCAATTGTAGGACATGGTGATGGGAGATATGAGTTCAGCAGAATTACACTGAGAATATTCTGAGGTCTAAGGTCATCTTGTGGACTGGGTAATTATATACTCTTGTCAATGGTTCAGCACAGTACTGGTGCAATCCTTTCAAGTTTTTCACTCCTCTTCTGCATGTGTGTAATTCATTAATCATCTCTGTAATTGCAGTTGACTAGTTTCCTACCTATTGTATTTACTGGTGCCATGATTTATTATAACAAAAAGCCAATGACCATTCCTATACAGAAATTCTAGGACAATTTATCAGTTATCTTCATCCTATTAAGGCCAGGAAAACCCATTTTTTACTTCCTGGCCATGACTCCATGTATATCTACTCCTGCTTTGCTCTGGGATTTCTTCTGTCACTTTTCTACCATGTCAAGTGATCAGTGGCATAACTTTGTTTTTTATAAGAATGCTTCTAATGATTGATTCTACTTGTCACTACTGATTCACATTCTTCAAATTTATTTTCCATCTATCACATATTATTATACTGTGCTCCTCATATCCAATGGAGGAAAGAAAAATAACACATAATGAGAAATGGCTAGAAACAGAAAGGAACCAGGCAAACGTTTAAACACAAAGTGACTCCAGAAGACTGAATTGGGATGGAACCACAGGAAGAAACTGATTTGGGGCATGTGAAGAGGGAGTGGGGATAATGATGGTAGTTTAAGAAACTGGGAAAAGGGATGAAGAGACAGGGATTTCAGATATCTCTTCTACTTGCTTTGAGACTATGGATCTAAATGCCAGAAAAAACACTTCAGAAATGAATGTAGGGCTTCCCTGGTGGCACAGTGGTTGGGAGACTGCCTGCTAATGCAGGGGACGTGGGTTCACGCCCTGGTCTGGGAAGACCCTGCATGCCGTGGAGCAACTGGGTCCGTGAGCCACAATTACTGAGCCTGCGCATCTGGAGCCTGTGCTCTGCAACAAGAGAGGCCGCGATAGTGAGAGGCCCACACACCACGATGAAGAGTGGCCCCCGCTTGCCACAACTAGAGAAAGCCCTCGCACAGAACCGAAGACCCAACACAGCCAGAAATAAATAAATTAATTAATAATAAAAAAATGAATATAATTTATATATATATATGTATATATATATACATATATATATATTGCATTACGCGGGCCTCTCCCAGTTGTGGCCTCTCCCATTGTGGAGCACAGGCTCCGGACGCGCAGGCTCAGCGGCCATGGCTCACAGGCCCAGCCGCTCTGTGGCATGTGGGATCCTCCCGGACCGGGACATGAACCCGTGTCCCCTGCATCGGTAGGCGGACTCTCAACCACTGCACCACCAGGGAAGCCCTATTTTCATATATTTTAATTACCTCATAAAACTTTTAAAAGAACCTGGATTCTGCATCCTAGAACAACTCAGGCTTTTCTCTGCTCATATTATGAGTGATTTTTGTGCATTTTTCAAAGTCAGTTCCTTTTCTGTAATTTCTTTCAAAAATATAAAATATTTTCCCTTTGTCACCCCTGTTCTCCATTTTATTTTTTCTGTTGTATAATATAATAGCTGAGTGCTAATTTCCAGTGGGCTAATTATATCAGATAAATATGCACTGAAATAAACACAGAAATTCTTAAGGATGAAGGAAAATAATCTTAACAGGAAACATTAAATTTCAAGAAAGAAGAGAATATTTCCTAGTTGGATTTTCCAGAAAGCAGGCACTGAAACAGGAATGGAAGAACAAAAAGTTTCTAAGAGAGTAACACTTGTGAAAGAAAAAAAGCCATTCTATCACCTGGTTCAGTCATTGACAAGGAGCTGCCATGAGAAAAACCTGACCTTGGCTTGAAATCCGAGGCAGATTAAAAAGAAGCCGACAGAGAAAGGCTGTCAGCTAACCTCACTTGTCACATCTGGATAGTTATTCCTTTTGTTTGTTTTTTCTTTTACTTTTTTTTTTTTTTTTTTTTTTTTTTTTGCAATACGCGGGCTTCTCACAGTTGTGGCACATCCCGTTGCGTAGCACAGGCTCCGGAAGCACAGGCTCAGGGGCCATGGCTCATGGGCCCAACCGCTCTGCAGCATGTGGGATCTTCCTGGACCGGGGCACGAAACTGAGTTCCCTGCATCGGCAGGCGGTTTCTCAACCACTGCACCACCAGGGAAGCCCAGATATTCCTTTTTTCAAGTGATGTGATGTGATTTCCAGTGCAGATCTGTACCTGTCACAGAACACCATTTTCAACTTGAGGGTCAACTTACTAGGAGAGAGATTCTCCATAGCTCTGGTTGGCCTCTCTTCCTGAGGGGAAATGTTCAAGAGTGACTGGGTGGGAAGAAACACAGACTCTGTCACTGCATTTGAAGTTGGAGCAAAGGTGGGTACTCATTATTTCCCTCCTTCACAATCCATTAGAAATTTGCTTCACCCTCAGCTACAACTTCTATTTGTCTCAGTGGATTTCTTGGTGGTATTTGCCTCAGTGGATTTCTTGGTGGTATTACCTATGTCCTTTCCTAAGAAGTATGAACACTGATAACCATAAACTTTTCTTGCTATAGTTACTGCATATGACAAATCAAATCTTCAACTGGGCAGGAATTTTCAAGGGCCATCCAAGTAGATCGAATGAGATCCACACATACACCCTCTTACCCTCATGCTGTAACAGTAACCCTACTAATTTCTCTAAACAGGATCATCTACCCTTGGATTAGATGGTAATTTTTTTTTTTTTTTTTTGCTGGTACCTGAAACAAGGAACTCACAGTGCTCAGACAGCAGTCATAATTGTAGTTCAATGAGACCCTTGATATGTCCACTAGAAAGTCTGTCTTTGATAAAAGGTGTTCTATCCTTGGAAATTCCACTTGCAGAAATAGGAAGCACAAAGTTCTTAAATGGGTCATTGGGGATGAGAGTAAGTGGATATTTGGGACCCAATCTTTGAGGACATTGCTTCCATCCTCCAAGCAAACTTCAGCTGTGCGGTCAGAGGGGCTAATTAATGAACTATCAGGCAGAGAGCTTCAGGGTCCTGTGGCTTTTGACATAACTTGTGGATCCCACTTCTCGGTGTCTCTACTATGAAGTGGATTTCCTGATTAGATGCTGCCTTGTGAGGAATTCCATGCTGGTGGATCAAGTTTTTCATTAGCTGCTGAATAATATTGCTGCTGAGATAAGCACAAAAATCAGAGGCTAACGCTGCATAGGTAGCTATGTGTTTGAGGATGAACCACTGATCTGTTCATGGCACAAGGGGGCCATGTTAACTTGCAACCAAGTGACCGGTTGGTCTCCTTGAGGAATAGTGCCGTACTGGGAGTTTAACATTAGCCTCCGTTGCTGAGAGATTGGACATTTGTAGTGGCATTATTATATAAGATTTGTAAGTGGGAGCTGATGCTGTTGGACCCATTCATAGCCTCTCTGGTCACTTATTCACATGCTCATCTTGCCAGCATTGTGAGGATTACCGGCTAAGGCAATCTAGCTCGACAGACAGTCATTTTGTCAACTTGAGTTTTTAGTTGCTCTTCCATGATAGATGCATTCTGGTGGGCATTAAGAAGAAATACAGAGATCTTGACACTTTGGACCTACATACATATATCCATCCATATGTCTCTATACCAGATTTTATTGTCTGAATATTATATATTCTCCCTTCCAGGTTTTTAACTAGCTAGTCTGGTCAATTGCAACTCTCCAGGAATCTAGATGTATCATCAACTGGGACCACTTTTCTCTTCTATACAAAGCGGAAAACCAGGTGCTACACATATGATTCTACACATAGAGAAACTATTTTTTCTCATCATGGTGTTTAAATGCATCCATGCAATGAGCCAATCCATCTGCAAGCCTTGCTTGGGCTTTTCCCTTCCTCATTCAGCTGGTCATTTGAGGCACCAAATGTGACCACACATGTGATCTGAGAAAGAGGTGGTGGTGCAATGCTGGTCGGTGACATGGGGGTCTGGGCTTCTGCTCATGGAGCCTGCTTTCTTGTTCTGCTAGCGTTCATTCCTGTATGAGCTATTTCTGTCTTACAATGGATTGCTACTGAGTCCACCTGACTTCATGACTTGGAAGTTTCAACAGAACGCATCTCACGATGGACAGCTACAGATGCATGATCACTTGTCCCAGTGTCAAATTTTGTATCTCTAGCAGGTCCAAGTCGTTTCCAAGGATTTGATTATCCAAAGATATGTTAATTTTCAACTACAGATTATAAGACCTTGTTCTACAGCTTTATTTGCCTGCGTTGTAATTTTCCCACCGAGGTGTGCCGTAAACTCCATATTGCAGTTTTATTTTATTTTCTTCAATACCACAGATGCCACCAACACCCTATGGTCTGCCAGGTTGTTTGACCCAACCAGTAGGGTTGCTTGCATCTGAGACTAGACCTACAGAATCTTTTCCTGCTCCTGGTCGAAAGGAAGCTTTGTATATATGCCAGAGAGGTACTTCTACTTAGGGAGTATGTTTGTTCCAGAACCCCGTAAAGCCTACCAGATGCTCTGTTACTTTATTTGTAGTAGGGGATTTAAGAGATTTAACTGTTTGTTACATATTTTATATTTTTTATATTATGCTATATATTTAATATGAATATATTTATATAAAATAAGGAAATATAATGACATACTATTTTACATAACATTTGACAAAAGCTTTATTTTATAAAGTATTTTTAAATGCTTAAATAAGTAGAAAATAGAATGAAAATGAGCAGGCAGAAAACTATTTTAACAGTATGAATAAGAGAAGATGAATCCTAAGATTAATGTGATCCAAAACTCAAGATATCCAAAACAATGAAGTGAAAGAGACCTATTATACCTCTCTAGCTGGTTTTCCATTAGTAATCCATACAAATTGTAACTTGATTTTCAATAATTTCCTGAACACAAGTACCTTTGTACCTCTCTGCTTTGATCATTTTATTTCACCTTCTCAGAATCCTCCTTATTCTCTCCCATGTTGCTTGCGTCTTCACTTCTTATATTAGTCCTCATCTATCATATAGATAGATGGTTTTATTTGGTTTTATTGTAAGACTGGGACCTAGAGCGAGCCCTTAATGGGCTTTGAGTCTTCATTTCCTTCTGTGTAAAATAACTAGTTCATAAAATGTGTGTTTCTCATGATTCTTATAGCGATCTGAAAGATGATGAATAGGAAAATACTTTGAAACTTGTTCTTTATCTCAGTATAAAGATACTGTCTTTTTGTTATTTGTTTTAGACTTATCAACATGTTGCCTAACTTAGCACTAGGCTGTTTTCTGAAATATGTGACGTATAAAATGTCAGATTGGCTACATAAAACATAAAAACGAGGAGTGTGTAAATGTGTGTTGCAATATGAATGAAATAGTGACTTCGGATGGTTTGAAAGCCTGTTTTTTTCCCAAACAGGTTTAATTTGGATCTTGGATCCAATAAGGTGAAACTCTACATCTCATGAACCTAATTAATTCTCACCAAATATAATTGGCTTCCTCTTTACACCTGTGAAGAAATCAATTCCATACAAAGGTACTCAGTGAGATGAAGGGATAAGGTTTTCTGCTACCCAACGTTGACTGAATCAAAGAAGGCTCGCTAAACTAATGTACAAAATTTCTCATATAACCTAAAATTTTTCCCCATTCAGTTGTATTTTCCAAACTGCTTACTTTTCTCCTTCAGTCAGCAAACATCAAGGCCCAATATTCTTTGAAGAAAATGTGCTCTATGCCACTCCTGAGGTTATTATTCACGTGAAGTTTATGCATGCAATGTAAGGATTTCAGAAAACAGAAGTTTTGAAGAAGAAAATGTTGAAACCCTCAAATAACTTAGTTCAAACCTATCAATATTAGTTTTTCAAAGTTTGCTTTCAGAGGTATAGTAAACGTTAACTCAAAAGCAGCCTCCAAAAAAAGCAAAAGCCAAAAAAAAAAAAAAAAGAAAAAACACGCTTAACTAGTTAAAGCTAACAAACTTAGTAGCACATTTGCAAGCCAGATTGAATGAGTTTATTAGATTATATTCATTTAGGTTTTTATCCATTTTGTGAATAAAATGGATGAACAAGGATCACATTAATTCATTAACATTAATTCATTGTTTGTTAACATGAATTTCATTAATTGATTTAGTAATATATTTCATTCATTTTTCTAATTCCGTTAATTTATTCCATAAACTTAATCATAAGTTCAGTATACGTGCCAGACAGTTTTTTGGTCAGTATTTTATGAATGGAAAAAAGGTGAAGAACAGCTGATCCTCCCGAAGATTCTGAAGATGATAGAAGCTCTGTATAGAGGTTGGACACATTGCTCACATCTGAATGTTCCACAAGCTGATCAATAGAAGGCAGATCCACAGATTGGTGTGTAACACAGTGATTGGCAACTCCTAGCGGCAAAGCAGGATGGACGGCACAACCTGGATCTATAGCTCAGCAAAGGGAAGGCATAGACTTCATAACCCAGGGGTCTGAAGCCATAGGATCCAAAGCCCAGTGTGTAGCAGCTTCTGGATCCATAGCCCAGGGAGCAGCCTCTGCTGGACCGAGAGCCCAGAGACCCAGCATAAGTTGGGCAGCAAGGACTGTAGATCATGGATGTCCATGGACGGTAGCAGGAGGTCTGGCAGGGACTGGATAGCTCACAGGATGTAAAGCACCTGCTGGGCTCGTAGAAGCCACTCCGGAGAGAGGAGCCCAGATGGCAGGAGCGGGGAGAGCAGCGGTCAGTGCTGTAGACCATGTCGCCGAGGTAAGAAGAGCCACAGGAGGAGCTTGAGTAGCGCAGCTGGTCCCCAAGGGAGCAGGAGGAGATGTTGCCTGAGCAGGGATAGTAGGACATGTTGAGAGGAGTAGTGAGTTCCAATGAGTGACAATGAGAAGATTCTGAGGTTTAATGTCACCCCCTGGACTGGGGTGTTTTTATACTCTTAGCCATGGGTGTGACATTCTACACAGTCACCTTTGTCACGCTTGTAAAGTCTCATCTCTGCATGTGTAATTCAATAATATTTTCTGTAATTGCAGATGAAAAATTCATTTCATCTCATATTCATGTGTGAAGTCACTGTGTTGTTAAAACACTAAGCTAATGACCTGTTCCAAAGTCAGAAATTCTATGACGACATGCCTTTGATGCCATCTCATCATGACCAGAAAATCCCCTTCTCTTCTCACTGGCCAAGATTCTTTGTTCATTTGACTGTATGTTGGCTGGGGGATGCTTAGCTCTAAGGGAAGGGATTAAGATGAGTTATTTTTTTTTGTCTGTGGAATAAAGACACCCTATTTGCCACCAATGATTTTCTTTCCCTAACTTTATTTCACTGCCTAAAATTATTTTTATATATTTTATTATAAAATTACTTCTCAAATTCTTTAGAAAGAGAAAATAGATCAGGTAAATTGAATAAGAAATATGGTGGATCACAGAGATAAACCAGAACAAATGTTTAGAAGCAAAAATGACTAAAGAAGTCTACTTTGAAGCAGAGACTCAAGGGATGCCAATATGTGCACATGTGAAAAGACTCAGAGTCAAATATTTTAGAGGCGAGAGGAGATAAGTAGTGACTTTATGGGGTTTTCTATCTCTGTAGTTTAAATTAAAAAGTGCATTATGAGAATAGTTTATGGCTTTTCATATATATATTGTCCCTTTTTTCATCTATATTTAAAATTTTGTAGAGGTCTTTCTTCTCTAGAACAACTCCCATCAAGCAATACCTTCTGAGCATTTCTACCTTCAGATTCTTTCATATGATTTTCTTTTTCACTGGAAAACATAATTTTTATCTACTCTATCCCTTTAAGATTATTTTTCCGCTGCAAAATATCCAAATATCTTCTTTTTATAGAGCTTTCCATAACAGGTAAACCTGAACTAAAATGAATATTGAAGGATTTTCTCAAATTAAAAAGACAATAATCTCAGAGGGAAAGTTGGAATTGCAGCAGGTGAAAAGAAGACTGAAATATGAGTGAATTGTGTCTAAATACACATTCTACACAGCACTAATAAAGTGGTTCTTAATATATAAGAAGAAGTAAACAGTAATAAATTAAGAATGATCATTAAAATCTAAGATTTTGCTTAAAAATTAAAAGCCTGGAAAAAATAACAAAAGAGTAAAATTATAGCATTAAACCATTTTATTACTCCTCAAATGCATGAAAAGAGACAAAAAGAAACACAAAAGATGGACTAAATAACAATAAAATAGTAAATATGTAGGTAGAAATCTGACTGTATCAATAATTAAGTTAAATATAATATGACAAATAGTCCATATAAAAGACTTAGAATATCAGACTGGAATGAAAATCAAAACTATTTTCTACATAAAAGAGATTCTCTTAAATATGAGGAAAGAGAAAAGGAAACAGAAAAGATATATCCGGCAAAAGGAACAAAAATGGTACTTCTACTTTATTCATCTCAAAGTTTGCTATGTGTTAAGAAGTTTATTGTATATTAAGCAAGATATTTCTTAACAATCAATCTGTCGGACTACCAGGAGGATACACATTATTTCATTAGTTTTTTAAATGTTACACTAAGGCCACACCATCCAATAGAGTAGGCACTAGCCACATATATCAAATTCAATTTGCATACATTCAATTCAATTAAATTAAAATTCAGCTCCTCAGTCATATTCATCACATTTCAAGTGCACAACAGATTACACGTGGCTAATGGATACCAAATATTGGAAATTGCAGATAAAAAATATTTTCACCATCAAAGAAAGTTCTATTGGGCAGTGCTGCCTTAAAGATCACAGCCGATTGTTGATTTGTTAATATAAATTCATATTTTTACTGTTTTCTGTACAATGCAAGAATGTTAGAAATCTTAAGGCCACTTATCCTTACCCCAATTCTTGTATTATTGTGTTAGTATTTTCATTTTATGTATGCTTATGCATACTGATAAATATTTGTCCCCATGTTTTTACAGGCAATATTTGCTTAAATGTACCCAATATATATTTTTTATTTACTCTTTATTCCTTCCTACATCTTTTTGCTATAGGCAAGGATCATTTTGCTTTTGACTATGTATAACTTTTGACTATATATTTTTGTGCTGGAAGGCTAGTGACAAGATCTCGAAGTTTTCAATTGTCTGAAAATATCTGTATTTCTATTTCCTATTTGAAACAGATACTCACTGGTTGTGTATTCTAGTTTTAAATTGTTTTTCATCACAAATTTGAGGCTGTTTAATTGTTTCCCTACCTTCCCCTTTCTATATGTTTAGAGTTCAGTTGTCAATTTTACTGTTGCTATTTTTGTGAGTGTGTGTGTGTGTGTGTGTGTGTGTTTGTGTGGTATGCAGGCCTCTCACTGTTGTGGCCTCTCCCGTGACGGAGCACAGGCTCTGGATGCGCAGGCTCCGCGGCCATGGCTCACGGGCCCTGCCACTCCGCGGCATGTGGGATCTTCCCGGACCAGGGCACGAACCCGTAACTCCTGCATCGGCAGGCGGACTCTCAACCACTGCGCCACCAGGGAAGCCCAGTTATTCCTTTTTTGAAGGGATGTGATGTGAGTTCCAGTGCAGATCTGTACCTGTCACAGTCCACCATTTTCACCTTGAGGGTCAACTTATCAGGAGAGAGATTCTCTGTAGCTCTGGTTGGCCTCTCTTCCTGAGGGGAAATGTTCAAGAGTGACTGGGTGGGATGAAACGTAGACTCTGTCGCTGCATTTGAACTTGGAGCTGGGGTGGGTACTCATTATTTCCCTCCTTCACAATCTATTAGAAATTTGCTTCACCCTCAGCTACCACTTCTATTTGTCTCAGTGGATTTCTTGGTGGTATTACCTATGCCCTTTCCTAAGAGGTATGAACACTGATAACCATACCCTTTTCTTGCTACAGTTACTGCATATGACAAATCACATCCTCAACTGGGCAGGGATTTTCAAGGGCCATCTAAGTAGATCGACTGAGCTCCACACATACTCCTTCTTACCCTCACTGTGTAACAGTAACCCTACTATTTTCTACTAAACAGGATCATCTACCCTTGGATTAGATGGTAACTCTTTTTATTTATTTATTTATTTTTGGCTTGCTGGTACCTGAGACAAGGAACTCAAAGTGCTCAGCCAGCAGTCATAATTGCAGTTCAATGATACCTTTGATATGTCCATTAGAAAGTCTATCTTTGGGAACAGGTGTTCTATCCTTGGAAATTCCAGTTGCAGAAATAGGAAGCATAAAGTTCTTAAATGGGTCACTGGGGATGAGAGTAAGTGGATATTTGGGACCCAATCTTTGAGGACATTGTTTCCATGCTCCAAGCAAACTTCAGCTTTGCTGTCAGTGGGGCTATTTAATGCTCTATCCGGCAGAGAGCTACAGGGTCCTGTGGTTTTTGACATAACTTGTGGATCCCACTTCTCGGTGTCTCTACTATGAAGTGGATTTCCTGATTAGATGCTGCCTTGTGAGGAATTCCATGCTGGTGGATCAAGTTTTTCATTGGCTCCTGAATAATATTGCTGCTGAGATAAGCACAAAAAGCAGAGGCTTACTCTGAATAGGTAGCTATGTGTTTGAGGATGAACCACTGATCTGTTCATGGCACAAGGGGGCCCTGTTAACTTGCAACCAAGTGACCGGTTGGTCTCCTTGAGGAATAGTGCCGTACTGGGAGTTTAGCATTAGCCTCCGTTGCTGAGAGATTGGACATTTGTAGTGGCATTCATTATATGAGATTTGTAAGTGGGAGCTTATGCTGTTGGACCCATTCATAGCCTCTCTGGTCACTTATTCACATGCTCATCTTGCCAGCATTGTGAGGACTTCTGGCAAAGGCAAGCTAGCTCGACTGACAGTCATTTTGTCAACTTGAGTTTTTAGTTGCTCGTCCATGATAGATGCATTCTGGTGGGCATTAAGAAGAAATACAGAGATCTTGACACTTTGGACCTACATACATATATCCATCCATATGTCTCTATACCAGATTTTATTGTCTGAATATTATATATTCTCCCTTCCAGGTTTTTAACTAGCTGGTCTGGTCAGTTGCAACTGTCCAGGAATCTAGATGTATCATCAACTGGGACCACTTTTCTCTTTTCTACAAAGTGGATAACCAGGGGCTAGGCATATGATTCTACACATAGAGAAACTATTTGTTTTCTCATCATGGTGTTTAAAGGCATCCATGCCATGAGCCAATCCATCTGCAAGCCTTGCTTGGGCTTTTCCCTTCTTCGTTCAGCTGGTCATTTGAGGCACCAAATGTGACCACACATGTGATCTGAGAAAGAGGTGGTGGTGCAATGCTGGTCGGTGACATGGGGGTCTGGACTTCTGCTCATGGAGCCTGCTTTCTTGTTCTGCTAGCGTTCATTCCTGTATGAGCTATTTCTGTCTTACAATGGATTGCTACTGAGTCCACCCGACTTCATGACTTGGAAGTTTCAACAGAACGCATCTCACGATGGACAGCTACAGATGCATGATCACTTGTCCCAGTGTCAAATTTTGTATCTCTAGCAGGTCCAAGTCGTTTCCAAGGATCTGATTATCCAAAGATATGTTAATTTTCAAGTAGAGATTATAAGACCTTGTTCTACAACTTTATTTGCCTGCGTTGTAATTTTCCCACCGAGGTGTGCCGTAAACTCCATATTGCAGTTTTATTTTATTTTATTTTTATTTTCTTCAATACCACAGATGCCACCAACACCCTATGGTCTGCCAGATTGTTTGACCCAACCAGTAGGGTTGCTTGCATCTGAGACTAGACCTACAGAATCTTTTCCTGCTCCTGGTCGAAAGGAAGCTTTGTATATAGGCGACAGAGGTACTTCTACTTAGGGAGTATGTTTGTTCCAGAACCCCTTAAAGCCTAGCAGATGCTCTGCTACTTTATTTGTAGTAGGGGATTTAAGAGATTTAACTGTTTGTTACATATTTTATATTTTTTATATTATGCTATATATTTAATATGAATATATTTATATAAAATAAGGAAATATAATGACATACTATTTTACATAACATTTGACAAAAGCTTTATTTTATAAAGTATTTTTAAATGCTTAAATAAGTAGAAAATAGAATGAAAATGAGCAGGCAGAAAACTATTTTAACAGTATGAATAAGAGAAGATGAATCCTAAGATTAATGTGATCCAAAACTCAAGATATCCAAAACAATGAAGTGAAAGAGACCTATTATACCTCTCTAGCTGGTTTTCCATTAGTAATCCATACAAATTGTAACTTGATTTTCAATAATTTCCTGAACACAAGTACCTTTGTACCTCTCTGCTTTGATCATTTTATTTCACCTTCTCAGAATTCTCCTTATTCTCTCCCATGTTGCTTGCATCTTCACTTCTTATATTAGTCCTCATCTATCATATAGATAGATGGTTTTATTTGGTTTTATTGTAAGACTGGGACCTAGAGCGAGCCCTTAATGGGCTTTGAGTCTTCATTTCCTTCTGTGTAAAATAACTAGTTCATAAAATGTGTGTTTCTCATGATTCTTATAGTGATCTGAAAAATGATGAATAGGAAAATTCTTTGAAACTTGTTCTTTATCTCAGTATAAAGATACTGTCTTTTTGTTATTTGTTTTAGACTTATCAATATGTTGCCTAACTTAGCAATAGGCTGTTTTCTGAAATATGTGACCTATAAAATGTCAGATTGCTACATAAAACATAAAAACGAGGAGTGTGTAAATGTGTGTTGCAATATGAATGAAATAGTGACTTCGGATAGTTTGAAAGCCTTGTTTTTTCCAGCCATGTTTAATTTGGATCTTGGATCCAATAAGGTGAAACTCTACATCTCATGAACCTAATTAATTCTCACCAAATATAATTGGCTTCCTCTTTACACCTGTGAAGAAATCAATTCCATACAAAAGTACTCAGTGAGATGAAGGGATAAGGTTTTCTGCCACCCAACGTTGACTGAATCAAAGAAAGCTCTCTAAACTAATGTACAAAACTTCTCATATAACCTAAAAGTTTTCCCCATTCAGTTGTATTTTCCAAATGGCTTGCTTTTCTCCTTCAGTCAGCAAACATCAAGGGCCCATATTCTTTGAAGAAAATGTGCTCTATGCCACTTCTGAGATTATTATTCACGTGAAGTTTATGCATGCAATGTAAGGATTTCAGAAAACAGAAGTTTTGAAGAAGAAAATGTTGAAACCCTCAAATAACTTAGTTCAAACCTATCAATATTAGTTTTTCAAAGTTTGCTTTCAGCGGTATAGTAAACGTCAACTAAAAAGCAGCCTCCAAAAAAAGCAAAAGCCAAAAAAAAAAAAAGAAAAAACACGCTTAACTAGTTAAAACTAACAATAAACTTAGTAGCACATTTGCAAGCCAGATTGAATGAGTTTATTAGATTATATTCATTTAGGTTTTTATCCATTTTGTGAATAAAATGCATGAACAAGGATCACATTAATTCATTAACATTAATTCATTGTTTGTTAACATGAATTTCATTAATTGATTTAGTAATATATTTCATTCATTTTTCTAATTCCGTTAATTTATTCCATAAACTTAACCATAAGTTCAGTATACGTGGCAGACAGTTTTCTGGTCAGTATTTTACGAATGGAAAAAAGGTGAAGAACAGTTGATCCTCCCGAAGATCATGAAGATGATAGAAGCTCTGTATAGAGGTTCGACACATTGCTCACATCTGAATGTTCCACAAGCTGATCAATAGAAGGCAGATCCACAGATTGGTCTGTAACACAGTGATTGGCAACTCCTAGCGGCAAAGCAGGATGGACGGTAGAACCTGGATCTATGGCTCAGGCAAGGGAAGGCACAGACTTCATAACCCAGGGGTCTGAAGCCATGGGATCCAAAGCCCCGTGTGTAGCAGCTTCTGTATCCATAGCCCAGGGAGCAGCCTCTGCTGGACCGAGAGCCCAGAGACCCAGCATAAGTTGGGCAGCAAGGACTGTAGACCATGGAGGTCCTTGGACGGTAGCAGGAGGTCTGGCAGGGACTGGATAGCCCACAGGATGTAAAGCACCTGCTGGGCTCGTAGAAGCCACTCCGGAGAGAGGAGCCCAGACGGCAGGAGCGGGGAGAGCAGCGGTCAGTGCTGTAGACCAGGTCGCCGAGGTAAGAAGAGCCACAGGAGGAGCTTGAGTAGCACAGCTGGTCCCCAAGGGAGCAGGAGGAGAAGTTTCCTGAGCAGGGATAGTAGGACATGTTGAGAGGAGTAGTGAGTTCCAATGAGTGACAATGAGAAGATTCTGAGGTTTAATGTCACCCCCGGACTGGGGTGTTTTTATACTCTTAGCCATGGGTGTGACATTCTACACAGTCACCTTTGTCATGCTTGTAAAGTCTCATCTCTGTATGTGTAATTCAATAATATTTTCTGTAATTGCAGATGAAAAATTCATTTCATCTCATATTCATGTGTGAACTCACCGTGTTGTTAAAACACTAAGCTAATGACCTGTTCCAAAGTCAGCAATTCTATGACGACATGCCTTTGATGCCATCTCATCGTGACCAGAAAATCCCCTTCTCTTCTCACTGGCCAAGATTCTTTGTTCATTTGACTGTATGTTGGCTGGGGGATGCTTAGCTCTAAGGGAAGGGATTAAGATGAATTAATTTCTTTTTTGTCTGTGGAATAAAGGCACCCTATTTGCCACCAATGATTTTCTTTCCCTAACTTTATTTCATTGCCTAAAATTATTTTTATATATTTTATTATAAAATTACTTCTCAAATTCTTTAGAAGGAGAAAATAGATCAGGTAAATTGAATAAGAAATATGGTGGATCACAGAGATTAACCAGAACAAATGTTTAGAGGCAAAAATGACTAAAGAAGTCTACTTTGAGGCAGAGACTCAGGGGATGCCAATATGTGCACATGTGAAAAGACTCAGAGTCAAATATTTTAGAGGCGAGAGGAGATAAGTAGTGACTTTATGGGGTTTTCTATCTCTGTAGTTTAAATTAAAAAGTTCAGTATGAGAATAGTTTATGGCTTTTCATATATATATTGTCCCTTTTTTCATCTATATTTAAAATTTTGTAGAGGCCTTTCTTCTCTAGAACAACTCCCATCAAGCAATACCTTCTGAATATTTCTACCTTCAGATTCTTTCATATGATTTTCTTTTTCACTGGAAAACATAATTTTTATCTACTCTATCCCTTTAAGATTATTTTTCCACTGTAAAATATCAAAATATCTTCTTTTTATAGAGCTTTCCATAAAAGGTAAACCTGAACTAAAATGAATATTGAAGGATTTTCTCAAATTAAAAAGACAATAATCTCAGAGGGAAAGTTGGAATTGCAGCAGGTGAAAAGAAGACTGAAATATGAGTGAATTGTGTCTAAATACACATTCTACACAGCACTAATAAAGTGGTTCTTAATATATAAGAAGAAGTAAACAGTAATAAATTAAGAATGATCATTAAAATCTAAGATTTTGCTTAAAAATTAAAAGCCTGGAAAAAATAACAAAAGAGTAAAATTATAGCATTAAACCATTTTATTACTCCTCAAATGCATGAAAAGAGACAAAAAGAAACACAAAAGATGGACTAAATAACAATAAAATAGTAAATATGTAGGTAGAAATCTGACTGTATCAATAATTAAGTTAAATATAATATGACAAATAGTCCATATAAAAGACTTAGAATATCAGACTGGAATGAAAATCAAAACTATTTTCTACATAAAAGAGATTCTCTTAAATATGAGGAAAGAGAAAAGGAAACAGAAAAGATATATCCGGCAAAAGGAACAAAAATGGTACTTCTACTTTATTCATCTCAAAGTTTGCTATGTGTTAAGAAGTTTATTGTATATTAAGCAAGATATTTCTTAACAATCAATCTGTCGGACTACCAGGAGGATACACATTATTTCATTAGTTTTTTAAATGTTACACTAAGGCCACACCATCCAATAGAGTAGGCACTAGCCACATATATCAAATTCAATTTGCATACATTCAATTCAATTAAATTAAAATTCAGCTCCTCAGTCATATTCATCACATTTCAAGTGCACAACAGATTACACGTGGCTAATGGATACCAAATATTGGAAATTGCAGATAAAAAATATTTTCACCATCAAAGAAAGTTCTATTGGGCAGTGCTGCCTTAAAGATCACAGCCGATTGTTGATTTGTTAATATAAATTCATATTTTTACTGTTTTCTGTACAATGCAAGAATGTTAGAAATCTTAAGGCCACTTATCCTTACCCCAATTCTTGTATTATTATGTTAGTATTTTCATTTTATGTATGCTTATGCATACTGATAAATATTTGTCCCCATGTTTTTACAGGCAATATTTGCTTAAATGTACCCAATATATATTTTTTATTTACTCTTTATTCCTTCCTACATCTTTTTGCTATAGGCAAGGATCATTTTGCTTTTGACTATGTATAACTTTTGACTATATATTTTTGTGCTGGAAGGCTAGTGACAAGATCTCGAAGTTTTCAATTGTCTGAAAATATCTGTATTTCTATTTCCTATTTGAAACAGATACTCACTGGTTGTGTATTCTAGTTTTAAATTGTTTTTCATCACAAATTTGAGGCTGTTTAATTGTTTCCCTACCTTCCCCTTTCTATATGTTTAGAGTTCAGTTGTCAATTTTACTGTTGCTATTTTTGTGAGTGTGTGTGTGTGTGTGTGTGTGTGTGTTTGTGTGGTATGCAGGCCTCTCACTGTTGTGGCCTCTCCCGTGACGGAGCACAGGCTCTGGATGCGCAGGCTCCGCGGCCATGGCTCACGGGCCCTGCCACTCCGCGGCATGTGGGATCTTCCCGGACCAGGGCACGAACCCGTAACTCCTGCATCGGCAGGCGGACTCTCAACCACTGCGCCACCAGGGAAGCCCAGTTATTCCTTTTTTGAAGGGATGTGATGTGAGTTCCAGTGCAGATCTGTACCTGTCACAGTCCACCATTTTCACCTTGAGGGTCAACTTATCAGGAGAGAGATTCTCTGTAGCTCTGGTTGGCCTCTCTTCCTGAGGGGAAATGTTCAAGAGTGACTGGGTGGGATGAAACGTAGACTCTGTCGCTGCATTTGAACTTGGAGCTGGGGTGGGTACTCATTATTTCCCTCCTTCACAATCTATTAGAAATTTGCTTCACCCTCAGCTACCACTTCTATTTGTCTCAGTGGATTTCTTGGTGGTATTACCTATGCCCTTTCCTAAGAGGTATGAACACTGATAACCATACCCTTTTCTTGCTACAGTTACTGCATATGACAAATCACATCCTCAACTGGGCAGGGATTTTCAAGGGCCATCTAAGTAGATCGACTGAGCTCCACACATACTCCTTCTTACCCTCACTGTGTAACAGTAACCCTACTATTTTCTACTAAACAGGATCATCTACCCTTGGATTAGATGGTAACTCTTTTTATTTATTTATTTATTTTTGGCTTGCTGGTACCTGAGACAAGGAACTCAAAGTGCTCAGCCAGCAGTCATAATTGCAGTTCAATGATACCTTTGATATGTCCATTAGAAAGTCTATCTTTGGGAACAGGTGTTCTATCCTTGGAAATTCCAGTTGCAGAAATAGGAAGCATAAAGTTCTTAAATGGGTCACTGGGGATGAGAGTAAGTGGATATTTGGGACCCAATCTTTGAGGACATTGTTTCCATGCTCCAAGCAAACTTCAGCTTTGCTGTCAGTGGGGCTATTTAATGCTCTATCCGGCAGAGAGCTACAGGGTCCTGTGGTTTTTGACATAACTTGTGGATCCCACTTCTCGGTGTCTCTACTATGAAGTGGATTTCCTGATTAGATGCTGCCTTGTGAGGAATTCCATGCTGGTGGATCAAGTTTTTCATTGGCTCCTGAATAATATTGCTGCTGAGATAAGCACAAAAAGCAGAGGCTTACTCTGAATAGGTAGCTATGTGTTTGAGGATGAACCACTGATCTGTTCATGGCACAAGGGGGCCCTGTTAACTTGCAACCAAGTGACCGGTTGGTCTCCTTGAGGAATAGTGCCGTACTGGGAGTTTAGCATTAGCCTCCGTTGCTGAGAGATTGGACATTTGTAGTGGCATTCATTATATGAGATTTGTAAGTGGGAGCTTATGCTGTTGGACCCATTCATAGCCTCTCTGGTCACTTATTCACATGCTCATCTTGCCAGCATTGTGAGGACTTCTGGCAAAGGCAAGCTAGCTCGACTGACAGTCATTTTGTCAACTTGAGTTTTTAGTTGCTCGTCCATGATAGATGCATTCTGGTGGGCATTAAGAAGAAATACAGAGATCTTGACACTTTGGACCTACATACATATATCCATCCATATGTCTCTATACCAGATTTTATTGTCTGAATATTATATATTCTCCCTTCCAGGTTTTTAACTAGCTGGTCTGGTCAGTTGCAACTGTCCAGGAATCTAGATGTATCATCAACTGGGACCACTTTTCTCTTTTCTACAAAGTGGATAACCAGGGGCTAGGCATATGATTCTACACATAGAGAAACTATTTGTTTTCTCATCATGGTGTTTAAAGGCATCCATGCCATGAGCCAATCCATCTGCAAGCCTTGCTTGGGCTTTTCCCTTCCTCGTTCAGCTGGTCATTTGAGGCACCAAATGTGACCACACATGTGATCTGAGAAAGAGGTGGTGGTGCAATGCTGGTCGGTGACATGGGGGTCTGGGCTTCTGCTCATGGAGCCTGCTTTCTTGTTCTGCTAGCGTTCATTCCTGTATGAGCTATTTCTGTCTTACAATGGATTGCTACTGAGTCCACCCGACTTCATGACTTGGAAGTTTCAACAGAACGCATCTCACGATGGACAGCTACAGATGCATGATCACTTGTCCCAGTGTCAAATTTTGTATCTCTAGCAGGTCCAAGTCGTTTCCAAGGATCTGATTATCCAAAGATATGTTAATTTTCAAGTAGAGATTATAAGACCTTGTTCTACAACTTTATTTGCCTGCGTTGTAATTTTCCCACCGAGGTGTGCCGTAAACTCCATATTGCAGTTTTATTTTATTTTATTTTTATTTTCTTCAATACCACAGATGCCACCAACACCCTATGGTCTGCCAGATTGTTTGACCCAACCAGTAGGGTTGCTTGCATCTGAGACTAGACCTACAGAATCTTTTCCTGCTCCTGGTCGAAAGGAAGCTTTGTATATAGGCGACAGAGGTACTTCTACTTAGGGAGTATGTTTGTTCCAGAACCCCTTAAAGCCTAGCAGATGCTCTGCTACTTTATTTGTAGTAGGGGATTTAAGAGATTTAACTGTTTGTTACATATTTTATATTTTTTATATTATGCTATATATTTAATATGAATATATTTATATAAAATAAGGAAATATAATGACATACTATTTTACATAACATTTGACAAAAGCTTTATTTTATAAAGTATTTTTAAATGCTTAAATAAGTAGAAAATAGAATGAAAATGAGCAGGCAGAAAACTATTTTAACAGTATGAATAAGAGAAGATGAATCCTAAGATTAATGTGATCCAAAACTCAAGATATCCAAAACAATGAAGTGAAAGAGACCTATTATACCTCTCTAGCTGGTTTTCCATTAGTAATCCATACAAATTGTAACTTGATTTTCAATAATTTCCTGAACACAAGTACCTTTGTACCTCTCTGCTTTGATCATTTTATTTCACCTTCTCAGAATTCTCCTTATTCTCTCCCATGTTGCTTGCATCTTCACTTCTTATATTAGTCCTCATCTATCATATAGATAGATGGTTTTATTTGGTTTTATTGTAAGACTGGGACCTAGAGCGAGCCCTTAATGGGCTTTGAGTCTTCATTTCCTTCTGTGTAAAATAACTAGTTCATAAAATGTGTGTTTCTCATGATTCTTATAGTGATCTGAAAAATGATGAATAGGAAAATACTTTGAAACTTGTTCTTTATCTCAGTATAAAGATACTGTCTTTTTGTTATTTGTTTTAGACTTATCAATATGTTGCCTAACTTAGCAATAGGCTGTTTTCTGAAATATGTGACCTATAAAATGTCAGATTGCTACATAAAACATAAAAACGAGGAGTGTGTAAATGTGTGTTGCAATATGAATGAAATAGTGACTTCGGATAGTTTGAAAGCCTTGTTTTTTCCAGCCATGTTTAATTTGGATCTTGGATCCAATAAGGTGAAACTCTACATCTCATGAACCTAATTAATTCTCACCAAATATAATTGGCTTCCTCTTTACACCTGTGAAGAAATCAATTCCATACAAAAGTACTCAGTGAGATGAAGGGATAAGGTTTTCTGCCACCCAACGTTGACTGAATCAAAGAAAGCTCTCTAAACTAATGTACAAAACTTCTCATATAACCTAAAAGTTTTCCCCATTCAGTTGTATTTTCCAAATGGCTTGCTTTTCTCCTTCAGTCAGCAAACATCAAGGGCCCATATTCTTTGAAGAAAATGTGCTCTATGCCACTTCTGAGATTATTATTCACGTGAAGTTTATGCATGCAATGTAAGGATTTCAGAAAACAGAAGTTTTGAAGAAGAAAATGTTGAAACCCTCAAATAACTTAGTTCAAACCTATCAATATTAGTTTTTCAAAGTTTGCTTTCAGCGGTATAGTAAACGTCAACTAAAAAGCAGCCTCCAAAAAAAGCAAAAGCCAAAAAAAAAAAAAAGAAAAAACACGCTTAACTAGTTAAAACTAACAATAAACTTAGTAGCACATTTGCAAGCCAGATTGAATGAGTTTATTAGATTATATTCATTTAGGTTTTTATCCATTTTGTGAATAAAATGCATGAACAAGGATCACATTAATTCATTAACATTAATTCATTGTTTGTTAACATGAATTTCATTAATTGATTTAGTAATATATTTCATTCATTTTTCTAATTCCGTTAATTTATTCCATAAACTTAACCATAAGTTCAGTATACGTGGCAGACAGTTTTCTGGTCAGTATTTTACGAATGGAAAAAAGGTGAAGAACAGTTGATCCTCCCGAAGATCATGAAGATGATAGAAGCTCTGTATAGAGGTTCGACACATTGCTCACATCTGAATGTTCCACAAGCTGATCAATAGAAGGCAGATCCACAGATTGGTCTGTAACACAGTGATTGGCAACTCCTAGCGGCAAAGCAGGATGGACGGTAGAACCTGGATCTATGGCTCAGGCAAGGGAAGGCACAGACTTCATAACCCAGGGGTCTGAAGCCATGGGATCCAAAGCCCCGTGTGTAGCAGCTTCTGTATCCATAGCCCAGGGAGCAGCCTCTGCTGGACCGAGAGCCCAGAGACCCAGCATAAGTTGGGCAGCAAGGACTGTAGACCATGGAGGTCCTTGGACGGTAGCAGGAGGTCTGGCAGGGACTGGATAGCCCACAGGATGTAAAGCACCTGCTGGGCTCATAGAAGCCACTCCGGAGAGAGGAGCCCAGACGGCAGGAGCGGGGAGAGCAGCGGTCAGTGCTGTAGACCAGGTCGCCGAGGTAAGAAGAGCCACAGGAGGAGCTTGAGTAGCGCAGCTGGTCCCCAAGGGAGCAGGAGGAGAAGTTTCCTGAGCAGGGATAGTAGGACATGTTGAGAGGAGTAGTGAGTTCCAATGAGTGACAATGAGAAGATTCTGAGGTTTAATGTCACCCCCGGACTGGGGTGTTTTTATACTCTTAGCCATGGGTGTGACATTCTACACAGTCACCTTTGTCATGCTTGTAAAGTCTCATCTCTGTATGTGTAATTCAATAATATTTTCTGTAATTGCAGATGAAAAATTCATTTCATCTCATATTCATGTGTGAACTCACCGTGTTGTTAAAACACTAAGCTAATGACCTGTTCCAAAGTCAGCAATTCTATGACGACATGCCTTTGATGCCATCTCATCGTGACCAGAAAATCCCCTTCTCTTCTCACTGGCCAAGATTCTTTGTTCATTTGACTGTATGTTGGCTGGGGGATGCTTAGCTCTAAGGGAAGGGATTAAGATGAATTAATTTCTTTTTTGTCTGTGGAATAAAGGCACCCTATTTGCCACCAATGATTTTCTTTCCCTAACTTTATTTCATTGCCTAAAATTATTTTTATATATTTTATTATAAAATTACTTCTCAAATTCTTTAGAAGGAGAAAATAGATCAGGTAAATTGAATAAGAAATATGGTGGATCACAGAGATTAACCAGAACAAATGTTTAGAGGCAAAAATGACTAAAGAAGTCTACTTTGAGGCAGAGACTCAAGGGATGCCAATATGTGCACATGTGAAAAGACTCAGAGTCAAATATTTTAGAGGCGAGAGGAGATAAGTAGTGACTTTATGGGGTTTTCTATCTCTGTAGTTTAAATTAAAAAGTGCATTATGAGAATAGTTTATGGCTTTTCATATATATATTGTCCCTTTTTTCATCTATATTTAAAATTTTGTAGAGGTCTTTCTTCTCTAGAACAACTCCCATCAAGCAATACCTTCTGAATATTTCTACCTTCAGATTCTTTCATATGATTTTCTTTTTCACTGGAAAACATAATTTTTATCTACTCTATCCCTTTAAGATTATTTTTCCGCTGCAAAATATCCAAATATCTTCTTTTTATAGAGCTTTCCATAACAGGTAAACCTGAACTAAAATGAATATTGAAGGATTTTCTCAAATTAAAAAGACAATAATCTCAGAGGGAAAGTTGGAATTGCAGCAGGTGAAAAGAAGACTGAAATATGAGTGAATTGTGTCTAAATACACATTCTACACAGCACTAATAAAGTGGTTCTTAATATATAAGAAGAAGTAAACAGTAATAAATTAAGAATGATCATTAAAATCTAAGATTTTGCTTAAAAATTAAAAGCCTGGAAAAAATAACAAAAGAGTAAAATTATAGCATTAAACCATTTTATTACTCCTCAAATGCATGAAAAGAGACAAAAAGAAACACAAAAGATGGACTAAATAACAATAAAATAGTAAATATGTAGGTAGAAATCTGACTGTATCAATAATTAAGTTAAATATAATATGACAAATAGTCCATATAAAAGACTTAGAATATCAGACTGGAATGAAAATCAAAACTATTTTCTACATAAAAGAGATTCTCTTAAATATGAGGAAAGAGAAAAGGAAACAGAAAAGATATATCCGGCAAAAGGAACAAAAATGGTACTTCTACTTTATTCATCTCAAAGTTTGCTATGTGTTAAGAAGTTTATTGTATATTAAGCAAGATATTTCTTAACAATCAATCTGTCGGACTACCAGGAGGATACACATTATTTCATTAGTTTTTTAAATGTTACACTAAGGCCACACCATCCAATAGAGTAGGCACTAGCCACATATATCAAATTCAATTTGCATACATTCAATTCAATTAAATTAAAATTCAGCTCCTCAGTCATATTCATCACATTTCAAGTGCACAACAGATTACACGTGGCTAATGGATACCAAATATTGGAAATTGCAGATAAAAAATATTTTCACCATCAAAGAAAGTTCTATTGGGCAGTGCTGCCTTAAAGATCACAGCCGATTGTTGATTTGTTAATATAAATTCATATTTTTACTGTTTTCTGTACAATGCAAGAATGTTAGAAATCTTAAGGCCACTTATCCTTACCCCAATTCTTGTATTATTGTGTTAGTATTTTCATTTTATGTATGCTTATGCATACTGATAAATATTTGTCCCCATGTTTTTACAGGCAATATTTGCTTAAATGTACCCAATATATATTTTTTATTTACTCTTTATTCCTTCCTACATCTTTTTGCTATAGGCAAGGATCATTTTGCTTTTGACTATGTATAACTTTTGACTATATATTTTTGTGCTGGAAGGCTAGTGACAAGATCTCGAAGTTTTCAATTGTCTGAAAATATCTGTATTTCTATTTCCTATTTGAAACAGATACTCACTGGTTGTGTATTCTAGTTTTAAATTGTTTTTCATCACAAATTTGAGGCTGTTTAATTGTTTCCCTACCTTCCCCTTTCTATATGTTTAGAGTTCAGTTGTCAATTTTACTGTTGCTATTTTTGTGAGTGTGTGTGTGTGTGTGTGTGTGTGTGTGTGTGTTTGTGTGGTATGCAGGCCTCTCACTGTTGTGGCCTCTCCCGTGACGGAGCACAGGCTCTGGATGCGCAGGCTCCGCGGCCATGGCTCACGGGCCCTGCCACTCCGCGGCATGTGGGATCTTCCCGGACCAGGGCACGAACCCGTAACTCCTGCATCGGCAGGCGGACTCTCAACCACTGCGCCACCAGGGAAGCCCAGTTATTCCTTTTTTGAAGGGATGTGATGTGAGTTCCAGTGCAGATCTGTACCTGTCACAGTCCACCATTTTCACCTTGAGGGTCAACTTATCAGGAGAGAGATTCTCTGTAGCTCTGGTTGGCCTCTCTTCCTGAGGGGAAATGTTCAAGAGTGACTGGGTGGGATGAAACGTAGACTCTGTCGCTGCATTTGAACTTGGAGCTGGGGTGGGTACTCATTATTTCCCTCCTTCACAATCTATTAGAAATTTGCTTCACCCTCAGCTACCACTTCTATTTGTCTCAGTGGATTTCTTGGTGGTATTACCTATGCCCTTTCCTAAGAGGTATGAACACTGATAACCATACCCTTTTCTTGCTACAGTTACTGCATATGACAAATCACATCCTCAACTGGGCAGGGATTTTCAAGGGCCATCTAAGTAGATCGACTGAGCTCCACACATACTCCTTCTTACCCTCACTGTGTAACAGTAACCCTACTATTTTCTACTAAACAGGATCATCTACCCTTGGATTAGATGGTAACTCTTTTTATTTATTTATTTATTTTTGGCTTGCTGGTACCTGAGACAAGGAACTCAAAGTGCTCAGCCAGCAGTCATAATTGCAGTTCAATGATACCTTTGATATGTCCATTAGAAAGTCTATCTTTGGGAACAGGTGTTCTATCCTTGGAAATTCCAGTTGCAGAAATAGGAAGCATAAAGTTCTTAAATGGGTCACTGGGGATGAGAGTAAGTGGATATTTGGGACCCAATCTTTGAGGACATTGTTTCCATGCTCCAAGCAAACTTCAGCTTTGCTGTCAGTGGGGCTATTTAATGCTCTATCCGGCAGAGAGCTACAGGGTCCTGTGGTTTTTGACATAACTTGTGGATCCCACTTCTCGGTGTCTCTACTATGAAGTGGATTTCCTGATTAGATGCTGCCTTGTGAGGAATTCCATGCTGGTGGATCAAGTTTTTCATTGGCTCCTGAATAATATTGCTGCTGAGATAAGCACAAAAAGCAGAGGCTTACTCTGAATAGGTAGCTATGTGTTTGAGGATGAACCACTGATCTGTTCATGGCACAAGGGGGCCCTGTTAACTTGCAACCAAGTGACCGGTTGGTCTCCTTGAGGAATAGTGCCGTACTGGGAGTTTAGCATTAGCCTCCGTTGCTGAGAGATTGGACATTTGTAGTGGCATTCATTATATGAGATTTGTAAGTGGGAGCTTATGCTGTTGGACCCATTCATAGCCTCTCTGGTCACTTATTCACATGCTCATCTTGCCAGCATTGTGAGGACTTCTGGCAAAGGCAAGCTAGCTCGACTGACAGTCATTTTGTCAACTTGAGTTTTTAGTTGCTCGTCCATGATAGATGCATTCTGGTGGGCATTAAGAAGAAATACAGAGATCTTGACACTTTGGACCTACATACATATATCCATCCATATGTCTCTATACCAGATTTTATTGTCTGAATATTATATATTCTCCCTTCCAGGTTTTTAACTAGCTGGTCTGGTCAGTTGCAACTGTCCAGGAATCTAGATGTATCATCAACTGGGACCACTTTTCTCTTTTCTACAAAGTGGATAACCAGGGGCTAGGCATATGATTCTACACATAGAGAAACTATTTGTTTTCTCATCATGGTGTTTAAAGGCATCCATGCCATGAGCCAATCCATCTGCAAGCCTTGCTTGGGCTTTTCCCTTCCTCGTTCAGCTGGTCATTTGAGGCACCAAATGTGACCACACATGTGATCTGAGAAAGAGGTGGTGGTGCAATGCTGGTCGGTGACATGGGGGTCTGGACTTCTGCTCATGGAGCCTGCTTTCTTGTTCTGCTAGCGTTCATTCCTGTATGAGCTATTTCTGTCTTACAATGGATTGCTACTGAGTCCACCCGACTTCATGACTTGGAAGTTTCAACAGAACGCATCTCACGATGGACAGCTACAGATGCATGATCACTTGTCCCAGTGTCAAATTTTGTATCTCTAGCAGGTCCAAGTCGTTTCCAAGGATCTGATTATCCAAAGATATGTTAATTTTCAAGTAGAGATTATAAGACCTTGTTCTACAACTTTATTTGCCTGCGTTGTAATTTTCCCACCGAGGTGTGCCGTAAACTCCATATTGCAGTTTTATTTTATTTTATTTTTATTTTCTTCAATACCACAGATGCCACCAACACCCTATGGTCTGCCAGATTGTTTGACCCAACCAGTAGGGTTGCTTGCATCTGAGACTAGACCTACAGAATCTTTTCCTGCTCCTGGTCGAAAGGAAGCTTTGTATATAGGCGACAGAGGTACTTCTACTTAGGGAGTATGTTTGTTCCAGAACCCCTTAAAGCCTAGCAGATGCTCTGCTACTTTATTTGTAGTAGGGGATTTAAGAGATTTAACTGTTTGTTACATATTTTATATTTTTTATATTATGCTATATATTTAATATGAATATATTTATATAAAATAAGGAAATATAATGACATACTATTTTACATAACATTTGACAAAAGCTTTATTTTATAAAGTATTTTTAAATGCTTAAATAAGTAGAAAATAGAATGAAAATGAGCAGGCAGAAAACTATTTTAACAGTATGAATAAGAGAAGATGAATCCTAAGATTAATGTGATCCAAAACTCAAGATATCCAAAACAATGAAGTGAAAGAGACCTATTATACCTCTCTAGCTGGTTTTCCATTAGTAATCCATACAAATTGTAACTTGATTTTCAATAATTTCCTGAACACAAGTACCTTTGTACCTCTCTGCTTTGATCATTTTATTTCACCTTCTCAGAATTCTCCTTATTCTCTCCCATGTTGCTTGCATCTTCACTTCTTATATTAGTCCTCATCTATCATATAGATAGATGGTTTTATTTGGTTTTATTGTAAGACTGGGACCTAGAGCGAGCCCTTAATGGGCTTTGAGTCTTCATTTCCTTCTGTGTAAAATAACTAGTTCATAAAATGTGTGTTTCTCATGATTCTTATAGTGATCTGAAAAATGATGAATAGGAAAATACTTTGAAACTTGTTCTTTATCTCAGTATAAAGATACTGTCTTTTTGTTATTTGTTTTAGACTTATCAATATGTTGCCTAACTTAGCAATAGGCTGTTTTCTGAAATATGTGACCTATAAAATGTCAGATTGCTACATAAAACATAAAAACGAGGAGTGTGTAAATGTGTGTTGCAATATGAATGAAATAGTGACTTCGGATAGTTTGAAAGCCTTGTTTTTTCCAGCCATGTTTAATTTGGATCTTGGATCCAATAAGGTGAAACTCTACATCTCATGAACCTAATTAATTCTCACCAAATATAATTGGCTTCCTCTTTACACCTGTGAAGAAATCAATTCCATACAAAAGTACTCAGTGAGATGAAGGGATAAGGTTTTCTGCCACCCAACGTTGACTGAATCAAAGAAAGCTCTCTAAACTAATGTACAAAACTTCTCATATAACCTAAAAGTTTTCCCCATTCAGTTGTATTTTCCAAATGGCTTGCTTTTCTCCTTCAGTCAGCAAACATCAAGGGCCCATATTCTTTGAAGAAAATGTGCTCTATGCCACTTCTGAGATTATTATTCACGTGAAGTTTATGCATGCAATGTAAGGATTTCAGAAAACAGAAGTTTTGAAGAAGAAAATGTTGAAACCCTCAAATAACTTAGTTCAAACCTATCAATATTAGTTTTTCAAAGTTTGCTTTCAGCGGTATAGTAAACGTCAACTAAAAAGCAGCCTCCAAAAAAAGCAAAAGCCAAAAAAAAAAAAAGAAAAAACACGCTTAACTAGTTAAAACTAACAATAAACTTAGTAGCACATTTGCAAGCCAGATTGAATGAGTTTATTAGATTATATTCATTTAGGTTTTTATCCATTTTGTGAATAAAATGCATGAACAAGGATCACATTAATTCATTAACATTAATTCATTGTTTGTTAACATGAATTTCATTAATTGATTTAGTAATATATTTCATTCATTTTTCTAATTCCGTTAATTTATTCCATAAACTTAACCATAAGTTCAGTATACGTGGCAGACAGTTTTCTGGTCAGTATTTTACGAATGGAAAAAAGGTGAAGAACAGTTGATCCTCCCGAAGATCATGAAGATGATAGAAGCTCTGTATAGAGGTTCGACACATTGCTCACATCTGAATGTTCCACAAGCTGATCAATAGAAGGCAGATCCACAGATTGGTCTGTAACACAGTGATTGGCAACTCCTAGCAGCAAAGCAGGATGGACGGTAGAACCTGGATCTATGGCTCAGGCAAGGGAAGGCACAGACTTCATAACCCAGGGGTCTGAAGCCATGGGATCCAAAGCCCCGTGTGTAGCAGCTTCTGTATCCATAGCCCAGGGAGCAGCCTCTGCTGGACCGAGAGCCCAGAGACCCAGCATAAGTTGGGCAGCAAGGACTGTAGACCATGGAGGTCCTTGGACGGTAGCAGGAGGTCTGGCAGGGACTGGATAGCCCACAGGATGTAAAGCACCTGCTGGGCTCATAGAAGCCACTCCGGAGAGAGGAGCCCAGACGGCAGGAGCGGGGAGAGCAGCGGTCAGTGCTGTAGACCAGGTCGCCGAGGTAAGAAGAGCCACAGGAGGAGCTTGAGTAGCGCAGCTGGTCCCCAAGGGAGCAGGAGGAGAAGTTTCCTGAGCAGGGATAGTAGGACATGTTGAGAGGAGTAGTGAGTTCCAATGAGTGACAATGAGAAGATTCTGAGGTTTAATGTCACCCCCGGACTGGGGTGTTTTTATACTCTTAGCCATGGGTGTGACATTCTACACAGTCACCTTTGTCATGCTTGTAAAGTCTCATCTCTGTATGTGTAATTCAATAATATTTTCTGTAATTGCAGATGAAAAATTCATTTCATCTCATATTCATGTGTGAACTCACCGTGTTGTTAAAACACTAAGCTAATGACCTGTTCCAAAGTCAGCAATTCTATGACGACATGCCTTTGATGCCATCTCATCGTGACCAGAAAATCCCCTTCTCTTCTCACTGGCCAAGATTCTTTGTTCATTTGACTGTATGTTGGCTGGGGGATGCTTAGCTCTAAGGGAAGGGATTAAGATGAATTAATTTCTTTTTTGTCTGTGGAATAAAGGCACCCTATTTGCCACCAATGATTTTCTTTCCCTAACTTTATTTCATTGCCTAAAATTATTTTTATATATTTTATTATAAAATTACTTCTCAAATTCTTTAGAAGGAGAAAATAGATCAGGTAAATTGAATAAGAAATATGGTGGATCACAGAGATTAACCAGAACAAATGTTTAGAGGCAAAAATGACTAAAGAAGTCTACTTTGAGGCAGAGACTCAGGGGATGCCAATATGTGCACATGTGAAAAGACTCAGAGTCAAATATTTTAGAGGCGAGAGGAGATAAGTAGTGACTTTATGGGGTTTTCTATCTCTGTAGTTTAAATTAAAAAGTTCAGTATGAGAATAGTTTATGGCTTTTCATATATATATTGTCCCTTTTTTCATCTATATTTAAAATTTTGTAGAGGCCTTTCTTCTCTAGAACAACTCCCATCAAGCAATACCTTCTGAATATTTCTACCTTCAGATTCTTTCATATGATTTTCTTTTTCACTGGAAAACATAATTTTTATCTACTCTATCCCTTTAAGATTATTTTTCCACTGTAAAATATCAAAATATCTTCTTTTTATAGAGCTTTCCATAAAAGGTAAACCTGAACTAAAATGAATATTGAAGGATTTTCTCAAATTAAAAAGACAATAATCTCAGAGGGAAAGTTGGAATTGCAGCAGGTGAAAAGAAGACTGAAATATGAGTGAATTGTGTCTAAATACACATTCTACACAGCACTAATAAAGTGGTTCTTAATATATAAGAAGAAGTAAACAGTAATAAATTAAGAATGATCATTAAAATCTAAGATTTTGCTTAAAAATTAAAAGCCTGGAAAAAATAACAAAAGAGTAAAATTATAGCATTAAACCATTTTATTACTCCTCAAATGCATGAAAAGAGACAAAAAGAAACACAAAAGATGGACTAAATAACAATAAAATAGTAAATATGTAGGTAGAAATCTGACTGTATCAATAATTAAGTTAAATATAATATGACAAATAGTCCATATAAAAGACTTAGAATATCAGACTGGAATGAAAATCAAAACTATTTTCTACATAAAAGAGATTCTCTTAAATATGAGGAAAGAGAAAAGGAAACAGAAAAGATATATCCGGCAAAAGGAACAAAAATGGTACTTCTACTTTATTCATCTCAAAGTTTGCTATGTGTTAAGAAGTTTATTGTATATTAAGCAAGATATTTCTTAACAATCAATCTGTCGGACTACCAGGAGGATACACATTATTTCATTAGTTTTTTAAATGTTACACTAAGGCCACACCATCCAATAGAGTAGGCACTAGCCACATATATCAAATTCAATTTGCATACATTCAATTCAATTAAATTAAAATTCAGCTCCTCAGTCATATTCATCACATTTCAAGTGCACAACAGATTACACGTGGCTAATGGATACCAAATATTGGAAATTGCAGATAAAAAATATTTTCACCATCAAAGAAAGTTCTATTGGGCAGTGCTGCCTTAAAGATCACAGCCGATTGTTGATTTGTTAATATAAATTCATATTTTTACTGTTTTCTGTACAATGCAAGAATGTTAGAAATCTTAAGGCCACTTATCCTTACCCCAATTCTTGTATTATTGTGTTAGTATTTTCATTTTATGTATGCTTATGCATACTGATAAATATTTGTCCCCATGTTTTTACAGGCAATATTTGCTTAAATGTACCCAATATATATTTTTTATTTACTCTTTATTCCTTCCTACATCTTTTTGCTATAGGCAAGGATCATTTTGCTTTTGACTATGTATAACTTTTGACTATATATTTTTGTGCTGGAAGGCTAGTGACAAGATCTCGAAGTTTTCAATTGTCTGAAAATATCTGTATTTCTATTTCCTATTTGAAACAGATACTCACTGGTTGTGTATTCTAGTTTTAAATTGTTTTTCATCACAAATTTGAGGCTGTTTAATTGTTTCCCTACCTTCCCCTTTCTATATGTTTAGAGTTCAGTTGTCAATTTTACTGTTGCTATTTTTGTGAGTGTGTGTGTGTGTGTGTGTGTGTGTGTGTGTGTTTGTGTGGTATGCAGGCCTCTCACTGTTGTGGCCTCTCCCGTGACGGAGCACAGGCTCTGGATGCGCAGGCTCCGCAGCCATGGCTCACGGGCCCTGCCACTCCGCGGCATGTGGGATCTTCCCGGACCAGGGCACGAACCCGTAACTCCTGCATCGGCAGGCGGACTCTCAACCACTGCGCCACCAGGGAAGCCCAGTTATTCCTTTTTTGAAGGGATGTGATGTGAGTTCCAGTGCAGATCTGTACCTGTCACAGTCCACCATTTTCACCTTGAGGGTCAACTTATCAGGAGAGAGATTCTCTGTAGCTCTGGTTGGCCTCTCTTCCTGAGGGGAAATGTTCAAGAGTGACTGGGTGGGATGAAACGTAGACTCTGTCGCTGCATTTGAACTTGGAGCTGGGGTGGGTACTCATTATTTCCCTCCTTCACAATCTATTAGAAATTTGCTTCACCCTCAGCTACCACTTCTATTTGTCTCAGTGGATTTCTTGGTGGTATTACCTATGCCCTTTCCTAAGAGGTATGAACACTGATAACCATACCCTTTTCTTGCTACAGTTACTGCATATGACAAATCACATCCTCAACTGGGCAGGGATTTTCAAGGGCCATCTAAGTAGATCGACTGAGCTCCACACATACTCCTTCTTACCCTCACTGTGTAACAGTAACCCTACTATTTTCTACTAAACAGGATCATCTACCCTTGGATTAGATGGTAACTCTTTTTATTTATTTATTTATTTTTGGCTTGCTGGTACCTGAGACAAGGAACTCAAAGTGCTCAGCCAGCAGTCATAATTGCAGTTCAATGATACCTTTGATATGTCCATTAGAAAGTCTATCTTTGGGAACAGGTGTTCTATCCTTGGAAATTCCAGTTGCAGAAATAGGAAGCATAAAGTTCTTAAATGGGTCACTGGGGATGAGAGTAAGTGGATATTTGGGACCCAATCTTTGAGGACATTGTTTCCATGCTCCAAGCAAACTTCAGCTTTGCTGTCAGTGGGGCTATTTAATGCTCTATCCGGCAGAGAGCTACAGGGTCCTGTGGTTTTTGACATAACTTGTGGATCCCACTTCTCGGTGTCTCTACTATGAAGTGGATTTCCTGATTAGATGCTGCCTTGTGAGGAATTCCATGCTGGTGGATCAAGTTTTTCATTGGCTCCTGAATAATATTGCTGCTGAGATAAGCACAAAAAGCAGAGGCTTACTCTGAATAGGTAGCTATGTGTTTGAGGATGAACCACTGATCTGTTCATGGCACAAGGGGGCCCTGTTAACTTGCAACCAAGTGACCGGTTGGTCTCCTTGAGGAATAGTGCCGTACTGGGAGTTTAGCATTAGCCTCCGTTGCTGAGAGATTGGACATTTGTAGTGGCATTCATTATATGAGATTTGTAAGTGGGAGCTTATGCTGTTGGACCCATTCATAGCCTCTCTGGTCACTTATTCACATGCTCATCTTGCCAGCATTGTGAGGACTTCTGGCAAAGGCAAGCTAGCTCGACTGACAGTCATTTTGTCAACTTGAGTTTTTAGTTGCTCGTCCATGATAGATGCATTCTGGTGGGCATTAAGAAGAAATACAGAGATCTTGACACTTTGGACCTACATACATATATCCATCCATATGTCTCTATACCAGATTTTATTGTCTGAATATTATATATTCCCCCTTCCAGGTTTTTAACTAGCTGGTCTGGTCAGTTGCAACTGTCCAGGAATCTAGATGTATCATCAACTGGGACCACTTTTCTCTTTTCTACAAAGTGGATAACCAGGGGCTAGGCATATGATTCTACACATAGAGAAACTATTTGTTTTCTCATCATGGTGTTTAAAGGCATCCATGCCATGAGCCAATCCATCTGCAAGCCTTGCTTGGGCTTTTCCCTTCTTCGTTCAGCTGGTCATTTGAGGCACCAAATGTGACCACACATGTGATCTGAGAAAGAGGTGGTGGTGCAATGCTGGTCGGTGACATGGGGGTCTGGACTTCTGCTCATGGAGCCTGCTTTCTTGTTCTGCTAGCGTTCATTCCTGTATGAGCTATTTCTGTCTTACAATGGATTGCTACTGAGTCCACCCGACTTCATGACTTGGAAGTTTCAACAGAACGCATCTCACGATGGACAGCTACAGATGCATGATCACTTGTCCCAGTGTCAAATTTTGTATCTCTAGCAGGTCCAAGTCGTTTCCAAGGATCTGATTATCCAAAGATATGTTAATTTTCAAGTAGAGATTATAAGACCTTGTTCTACAACTTTATTTGCCTGCGTTGTAATTTTCCCACCGAGGTGTGCCGTAAACTCCATATTGCAGTTTTATTTTATTTTATTTTTATTTTCTTCAATACCACAGATGCCACCAACACCCTATGGTCTGCCAGATTGTTTGACCCAACCAGTAGGGTTGCTTGCATCTGAGACTAGACCTACAGAATCTTTTCCTGCTCCTGGTCGAAAGGAAGCTTTGTATATAGGCGACAGAGGTACTTCTACTTAGGGAGTATGTTTGTTCCAGAACCCCTTAAAGCCTAGCAGATGCTCTGCTACTTTATTTGTAGTAGGGGATTTAAGAGATTTAACTGTTTGTTACATATTTTATATTTTTTATATTATGCTATATATTTAATATGAATATATTTATATAAAATAAGGAAATATAATGACATACTATTTTACATAACATTTGACAAAAGCTTTATTTTATAAAGTATTTTTAAATGCTTAAATAAGTAGAAAATAGAATGAAAATGAGCAGGCAGAAAACTATTTTAACAGTATGAATAAGAGAAGATGAATCCTAAGATTAATGTGATCCAAAACTCAAGATATCCAAAACAATGAAGTGAAAGAGACCTATTATACCTCTCTAGCTGGTTTTCCATTAGTAATCCATACAAATTGTAACTTGATTTTCAATAATTTCCTGAACACAAGTACCTTTGTACCTCTCTGCTTTGATCATTTTATTTCACCTTCTCAGAATTCTCCTTATTCTCTCCCATGTTGCTTGCATCTTCACTTCTTATATTAGTCCTCATCTATCATATAGATAGATGGTTTTATTTGGTTTTATTGTAAGACTGGGACCTAGAGCGAGCCCTTAATGGGCTTTGAGTCTTCATTTCCTTCTGTGTAAAATAACTAGTTCATAAAATGTGTGTTTCTCATGATTCTTATAGTGATCTGAAAAATGATGAATAGGAAAATACTTTGAAACTTGTTCTTTATCTCAGTATAAAGATACTGTCTTTTTGTTATTTGTTTTAGACTTATCAATATGTTGCCTAACTTAGCAATAGGCTGTTTTCTGAAATATGTGACCTATAAAATGTCAGATTGCTACATAAAACATAAAAACGAGGAGTGTGTAAATGTGTGTTGCAATATGAATGAAATAGTGACTTCGGATAGTTTGAAAGCCTTGTTTTTTCCAGCCATGTTTAATTTGGATCTTGGATCCAATAAGGTGAAACTCTACATCTCATGAACCTAATTAATTCTCACCAAATATAATTGGCTTCCTCTTTACACCTGTGAAGAAATCAATTCCATACAAAAGTACTCAGTGAGATGAAGGGATAAGGTTTTCTGCCACCCAACGTTGACTGAATCAAAGAAAGCTCTCTAAACTAATGTACAAAACTTCTCATATAACCTAAAAGTTTTCCCCATTCAGTTGTATTTTCCAAATGGCTTGCTTTTCTCCTTCAGTCAGCAAACATCAAGGGCCCATATTCTTTGAAGAAAATGTGCTCTATGCCACTTCTGAGATTATTATTCACGTGAAGTTTATGCATGCAATGTAAGGATTTCAGAAAACAGAAGTTTTGAAGAAGAAAATGTTGAAACCCTCAAATAACTTAGTTCAAACCTATCAATATTAGTTTTTCAAAGTTTGCTTTCAGCGGTATAGTAAACGTCAACTAAAAAGCAGCCTCCAAAAAAAGCAAAAGCCAAAAAAAAAAAAAAGAAAAAACACGCTTAACTAGTTAAAACTAACAATAAACTTAGTAGCACATTTGCAAGCCAGATTGAATGAGTTTATTAGATTATATTCATTTAGGTTTTTATCCATTTTGTGAATAAAATGCATGAACAAGGATCACATTAATTCATTAACATTAATTCATTGTTTGTTAACATGAATTTCATTAATTGATTTAGTAATATATTTCATTCATTTTTCTAATTCCGTTAATTTATTCCATAAACTTAACCATAAGTTCAGTATACGTGGCAGACAGTTTTCTGGTCAGTATTTTACGAATGGAAAAAAGGTGAAGAACAGTTGATCCTCCCGAAGATCATGAAGATGATAGAAGCTCTGTATAGAGGTTCGACACATTGCTCACATCTGAATGTTCCACAAGCTGATCAATAGAAGGCAGATCCACAGATTGGTCTGTAACACAGTGATTGGCAACTCCTAGCAGCAAAGCAGGATGGACGGTAGAACCTGGATCTATGGCTCAGGCAAGGGAAGGCACAGACTTCATAACCCAGGGGTCTGAAGCCATGGGATCCAAAGCCCCGTGTGTAGCAGCTTCTGTATCCATAGCCCAGGGAGCAGCCTCTGCTGGACCGAGAGCCCAGAGACCCAGCATAAGTTGGGCAGCAAGGACTGTAGACCATGGAGGTCCTTGGACGGTAGCAGGAGGTCTGGCAGGGACTGGATAGCCCACAGGATGTAAAGCACCTGCTGGGCTCATAGAAGCCACTCCGGAGAGAGGAGCCCAGACGGCAGGAGCGGGGAGAGCAGCGGTCAGTGCTGTAGACCAGGTCGCCGAGGTAAGAAGAGCCACAGGAGGAGCTTGAGTAGCGCAGCTGGTCCCCAAGGGAGCAGGAGGAGAAGTTTCCTGAGCAGGGATAGTAGGACATGTTGAGAGGAGTAGTGAGTTCCAATGAGTGACAATGAGAAGATTCTGAGGTTTAATGTCACCCCCGGACTGGGGTGTTTTTATACTCTTAGCCATGGGTGTGACATTCTACACAGTCACCTTTGTCATGCTTGTAAAGTCTCATCTCTGTATGTGTAATTCAATAATATTTTCTGTAATTGCAGATGAAAAATTCATTTCATCTCATATTCATGTGTGAACTCACCGTGTTGTTAAAACACTAAGCTAATGACCTGTTCCAAAGTCAGCAATTCTATGACGACATGCCTTTGATGCCATCTCATCGTGACCAGAAAATCCCCTTCTCTTCTCACTGGCCAAGATTCTTTGTTCATTTGACTGTATGTTGGCTGGGGGATGCTTAGCTCTAAGGGAAGGGATTAAGATGAATTAATTTCTTTTTTGTCTGTGGAATAAAGGCACCCTATTTGCCACCAATGATTTTCTTTCCCTAACTTTATTTCATTGCCTAAAATTATTTTTATATATTTTATTATAAAATTACTTCTCAAATTCTTTAGAAAGAGAAAATAGATCAGGTAAATTGAATAAGAAATATGGTGGATCACAGAGATTAACCAGAACAAATGTTTAGAGGCAAAAATGACTAAAGAAGTCTACTTTGAGGCAGAGACTCAGGGGATGCCAATATGTGCACATGTGAAAAGACTCAGAGTCAAATATTTTAGAGGCGAGAGGAGATAAGTAGTGACTTTATGGGGTTTTCTATCTCTGTAGTTTAAATTAAAAAGTTCAGTATGAGAATAGTTTATGGCTTTTCATATATATATTGTCCCTTTTTTCATCTATATTTAAAATTTTGTAGAGGCCTTTCTTCTCTAGAACAACTCCCATCAAGCAATACCTTCTGAATATTTCTACCTTCAGATTCTTTCATATGATTTTCTTTTTCACTGGAAAACATAATTTTTATCTACTCTATCCCTTTAAGATTATTTTTCCACTGTAAAATATCAAAATATCTTCTTTTTATAGAGCTTTCCATAAAAGGTAAACCTGAACTAAAATGAATATTGAAGGATTTTCTCAAATTAAAAAGACAATAATCTCAGAGGGAAAGTTGGAATTGCAGCAGGTGAAAAGAAGACTGAAATATGAGTGAATTGTGTCTAAATACACATTCTACACAGCACTAATAAAGTGGTTCTTAATATATAAGAAGAAGTAAACAGTAATAAATTAAGAATGATCATTAAAATCTAAGATTTTGCTTAAAAATTAAAAGCCTGGAAAAAATAACAAAAGAGTAAAATTATAGCATTAAACCATTTTATTACTCCTCAAATGCATGAAAAGAGACAAAAAGAAACACAAAAGATGGACTAAATAACAATAAAATAGTAAATATGTAGGTAGAAATCTGACTGTATCAATAATTAAGTTAAATATAATATGACAAATAGTCCATATAAAAGACTTAGAATATCAGACTGGAATGAAAATCAAAACTATTTTCTACATAAAAGAGATTCTCTTAAATATGAGGAAAGAGAAAAGGAAACAGAAAAGATATATCCGGCAAAAGGAACAAAAATGGTACTTCTACTTTATTCATCTCAAAGTTTGCTATGTGTTAAGAAGTTTATTGTATATTAAGCAAGATATTTCTTAACAATCAATCTGTCGGACTACCAGGAGGATACACATTATTTCATTAGTTTTTTAAATGTTACACTAAGGCCACACCATCCAATAGAGTAGGCACTAGCCACATATATCAAATTCAATTTGCATACATTCAATTCAATTAAATTAAAATTCAGCTCCTCAGTCATATTCATCACATTTCAAGTGCACAACAGATTACACGTGGCTAATGGATACCAAATATTGGAAATTGCAGATAAAAAATATTTTCACCATCAAAGAAAGTTCTATTGGGCAGTGCTGCCTTAAAGATCACAGCCGATTGTTGATTTGTTAATATAAATTCATATTTTTACTGTTTTCTGTACAATGCAAGAATGTTAGAAATCTTAAGGCCACTTATCCTTACCCCAATTCTTGTATTATTGTGTTAGTATTTTCATTTTATGTATGCTTATGCATACTGATAAATATTTGTCCCCATGTTTTTACAGGCAATATTTGCTTAAATGTACCCAATATATATTTTTTATTTACTCTTTATTCCTTCCTACATCTTTTTGCTATAGGCAAGGATCATTTTGCTTTTGACTATGTATAACTTTTGACTATATATTTTTGTGCTGGAAGGCTAGTGACAAGATCTCGAAGTTTTCAATTGTCTGAAAATATCTGTATTTCTATTTCCTATTTGAAACAGATACTCACTGGTTGTGTATTCTAGTTTTAAATTGTTTTTCATCACAAATTTGAGGCTGTTTAATTGTTTCCCTACCTTCCCCTTTCTATATGTTTAGAGTTCAGTTGTCAATTTTACTGTTGCTATTTTTGTGAGTGTGTGTGTGTGTGTGTGTGTGTGTGTGTGTGTTTGTGTGGTATGCAGGCCTCTCACTGTTGTGGCCTCTCCCGTGACGGAGCACAGGCTCTGGATGCGCAGGCTCCGCGGCCATGGCTCACGGGCCCTGCCACTCCGCGGCATGTGGGATCTTCCCGGACCAGGGCACGAACCCGTAACTCCTGCATCGGCAGGCGGACTCTCAACCACTGCGCCACCAGGGAAGCCCAGTTATTCCTTTTTTGAAGGGATGTGATGTGAGTTCCAGTGCAGATCTGTACCTGTCACAGTCCACCATTTTCACCTTGAGGGTCAACTTATCAGGAGAGAGATTCTCTGTAGCTCTGGTTGGCCTCTCTTCCTGAGGGGAAATGTTCAAGAGTGACTGGGTGGGATGAAACGTAGACTCTGTCGCTGCATTTGAACTTGGAGCTGGGGTGGGTACTCATTATTTCCCTCCTTCACAATCTATTAGAAATTTGCTTCACCCTCAGCTACCACTTCTATCTGTCTCAGTGGATTTCTTGGTGGTATTACCTATGCCCTTTCCTAAGAGGTATGAACACTGATAACCATACCCTTTTCTTGCTACAGTTACTGCATATGACAAATCACATCCTCAACTGGGCAGGGATTTTCAAGGGCCATCTAAGTAGATCGACTGAGCTCCACACATACTCCTTCTTACCCTCACTGTGTAACAGTAACCCTACTATTTTCTACTAAACAGGATCATCTACCCTTGGATTAGATGGTAACTCTTTTTATTTATTTATTTATTTTTGGCTTGCTGGTACCTGAGACAAGGAACTCAAAGTGCTCAGCCAGCAGTCATAATTGCAGTTCAATGATACCTTTGATATGTCCATTAGAAAGTCTATCTTTGGGAACAGGTGTTCTATCCTTGGAAATTCCAGTTGCAGAAATAGGAAGCATAAAGTTCTTAAATGGGTCACTGGGGATGAGAGTAAGTGGATATTTGGGACCCAATCTTTGAGGACATTGTTTCCATGCTCCAAGCAAACTTCAGCTTTGCTGTCAGTGGGGCTATTTAATGCTCTATCCGGCAGAGAGCTACAGGGTCCTGTGGTTTTTGACATAACTTGTGGATCCCACTTCTCGGTGTCTCTACTATGAAGTGGATTTCCTGATTAGATGCTGCCTTGTGAGGAATTCCATGCTGGTGGATCAAGTTTTTCATTGGCTCCTGAATAATATTGCTGCTGAGATAAGCACAAAAAGCAGAGGCTTACTCTGAATAGGTAGCTATGTGTTTGAGGATGAACCACTGATCTGTTCATGGCACAAGGGGGCCCTGTTAACTTGCAACCAAGTGACCGGTTGGTCTCCTTGAGGAATAGTGCCGTACTGGGAGTTTAGCATTAGCCTCCGTTGCTGAGAGATTGGACATTTGTAGTGGCATTCATTATATGAGATTTGTAAGTGGGAGCTTATGCTGTTGGACCCATTCATAGCCTCTCTGGTCACTTATTCACATGCTCATCTTGCCAGCATTGTGAGGACTTCTGGCAAAGGCAAGCTAGCTCGACTGACAGTCATTTTGTCAACTTGAGTTTTTAGTTGCTCGTCCATGATAGATGCATTCTGGTGGGCATTAAGAAGAAATACAGAGATCTTGACACTTTGGACCTACATACATATATCCATCCATATGTCTCTATACCAGATTTTATTGTCTGAATATTATATATTCTCCCTTCCAGGTTTTTAACTAGCTGGTCTGGTCAGTTGCAACTGTCCAGGAATCTAGATGTATCATCAACTGGGACCACTTTTCTCTTTTCTACAAAGTGGATAACCAGGGGCTAGGCATATGATTCTACACATAGAGAAACTATTTGTTTTCTCATCATGGTGTTTAAAGGCATCCATGCCATGAGCCAATCCATCTGCAAGCCTTGCTTGGGCTTTTCCCTTCCTCGTTCAGCTGGTCATTTGAGGCACCAAATGTGACCACACATGTGATCTGAGAAAGAGGTGGTGGTGCAATGCTGGTCGGTGACATGGGGGTCTGGACTTCTGCTCATGGAGCCTGCTTTCTTGTTCTGCTAGCGTTCATTCCTGTATGAGCTATTTCTGTCTTACAATGGATTGCTACTGAGTCCACCCGACTTCATGACTTGGAAGTTTCAACAGAACGCATCTCACGATGGACAGCTACAGATGCATGATCACTTGTCCCAGTGTCAAATTTTGTATCTCTAGCAGGTCCAAGTCGTTTCCAAGGATCTGATTATCCAAAGATATGTTAATTTTCAAGTAGAGATTATAAGACCTTGTTCTACAACTTTATTTGCCTGCGTTGTAATTTTCCCACCGAGGTGTGCCGTAAACTCCATATTGCAGTTTTATTTTATTTTATTTTTATTTTCTTCAATACCACAGATGCCACCAACACCCTATGGTCTGCCAGATTGTTTGACCCAACCAGTAGGGTTGCTTGCATCTGAGACTAGACCTACAGAATCTTTTCCTGCTCCTGGTCGAAAGGAAGCTTTGTATATAGGCGACAGAGGTACTTCTACTTAGGGAGTATGTTTGTTCCAGAACCCCTTAAAGCCTAGCAGATGCTCTGCTACTTTATTTGTAGTAGGGGATTTAAGAGATTTAACTGTTTGTTACATATTTTATATTTTTTATATTATGCTATATATTTAATATGAATATATTTATATAAAATAAGGAAATATAATGACATACTATTTTACATAACATTTGACAAAAGCTTTATTTTATAAAGTATTTTTAAATGCTTAAATAAGTAGAAAATAGAATGAAAATGAGCAGGCAGAAAACTATTTTAACAGTATGAATAAGAGAAGATGAATCCTAAGATTAATGTGATCCAAAACTCAAGATATCCAAAACAATGAAGTGAAAGAGACCTATTATACCTCTCTAGCTGGTTTTCCATTAGTAATCCATACAAATTGTAACTTGATTTTCAATAATTTCCTGAACACAAGTACCTTTGTACCTCTCTGCTTTGATCATTTTATTTCACCTTCTCAGAATTCTCCTTATTCTCTCCCATGTTGCTTGCATCTTCACTTCTTATATTAGTCCTCATCTATCATATAGATAGATGGTTTTATTTGGTTTTATTGTAAGACTGGGACCTAGAGCGAGCCCTTAATGGGCTTTGAGTCTTCATTTCCTTCTGTGTAAAATAACTAGTTCATAAAATGTGTGTTTCTCATGATTCTTATAGTGATCTGAAAAATGATGAATAGGAAAATACTTTGAAACTTGTTCTTTATCTCAGTATAAAGATACTGTCTTTTTGTTATTTGTTTTAGACTTATCAATATGTTGCCTAACTTAGCAATAGGCTGTTTTCTGAAATATGTGACCTATAAAATGTCAGATTGCTACATAAAACATAAAAACGAGGAGTGTGTAAATGTGTGTTGCAATATGAATGAAATAGTGACTTCGGATAGTTTGAAAGCCTTGTTTTTTCCAGCCATGTTTAATTTGGATCTTGGATCCAATAAGGTGAAACTCTACATCTCATGAACCTAATTAATTCTCACCAAATATAATTGGCTTCCTCTTTACACCTGTGAAGAAATCAATTCCATACAAAAGTACTCAGTGAGATGAAGGGATAAGGTTTTCTGCCACCCAACGTTGACTGAATCAAAGAAAGCTCTCTAAACTAATGTACAAAACTTCTCATATAACCTAAAAGTTTTCCCCATTCAGTTGTATTTTCCAAATGGCTTGCTTTTCTCCTTCAGTCAGCAAACATCAAGGGCCCATATTCTTTGAAGAAAATGTGCTCTATGCCACTTCTGAGATTATTATTCACGTGAAGTTTATGCATGCAATGTAAGGATTTCAGAAAACAGAAGTTTTGAAGAAGAAAATGTTGAAACCCTCAAATAACTTAGTTCAAACCTATCAATATTAGTTTTTCAAAGTTTGCTTTCAGCGGTATAGTAAACGTCAACTAAAAAGCAGCCTCCAAAAAAAGCAAAAGCCAAAAAAAAAAAAAGAAAAAACACGCTTAACTAGTTAAAACTAACAATAAACTTAGTAGCACATTTGCAAGCCAGATTGAATGAGTTTATTAGATTATATTCATTTAGGTTTTTATCCATTTTGTGAATAAAATGCATGAACAAGGATCACATTAATTCATTAACATTAATTCATTGTTTGTTAACATGAATTTCATTAATTGATTTAGTAATATATTTCATTCATTTTTCTAATTCCGTTAATTTATTCCATAAACTTAACCATAAGTTCAGTATACGTGGCAGACAGTTTTCTGGTCAGTATTTTACGAATGGAAAAAAGGTGAAGAACAGTTGATCCTCCCGAAGATCATGAAGATGATAGAAGCTCTGTATAGAGGTTCGACACATTGCTCACATCTGAATGTTCCACAAGCTGATCAATAGAAGGCAGATCCACAGATTGGTCTGTAACACAGTGATTGGCAACTCCTAGCGGCAAAGCAGGATGGACGGTAGAACCTGGATCTATGGCTCAGGCAAGGGAAGGCACAGACTTCATAACCCAGGGGTCTGAAGCCATGGGATCCAAAGCCCCGTGTGTAGCAGCTTCTGTATCCATAGCCCAGGGAGCAGCCTCTGCTGGACCGAGAGCCCAGAGACCCAGCATAAGTTGGGCAGCAAGGACTGTAGACCATGGAGGTCCTTGGACGGTAGCAGGAGGTCTGGCAGGGACTGGATAGCCCACAGGATGTAAAGCACCTGCTGGGCTCATAGAAGACACTCCGGAGAGAGGAGCCCAGACGGCAGGAGCGGGGAGAGCAGCGGTCAATGCTGTAGACCAGGTCGCCGAGGTAAGAAGAGCCACAGGAGGAGCTTGAGTAGCGCAGCTGGTCCCCAAGGGAGCAGGAGGAGAAGTTTCCTGAGCAGGGATAGTAGGACATGTTGAGAGGAGTAGTGAGTTCCAATGAGTGACAATGAGAAGATTCTGAGGTTTAATGTCACCCCCGGACTGGGGTGTTTTTATACTCTTAGCCATGGGTGTGACATTCTACACAGTCACCTTTGTCATGCTTGTAAAGTCTCATCTCTGTATGTGTAATTCAATAATATTTTCTGTAATTGCAGATGAAAAATTCATTTCATCTCATATTCATGTGTGAACTCACCGTGTTGTTAAAACACTAAGCTAATGACCTGTTCCAAAGTCAGCAATTCTATGACGACATGCCTTTGATGCCATCTCATCGTGACCAGAAAATCCCCTTCTCTTCTCACTGGCCAAGATTCTTTGTTCATTTGACTGTATGTTGGCTGGGGGATGCTTAGCTCTAAGGGAAGGGATTAAGATGAATTAATTTCTTTTTTGTCTGTGGAATAAAGGCACCCTATTTGCCACCAATGATTTTCTTTCCCTAACTTTATTTCATTGCCTAAAATTATTTTTATATATTTTATTATAAAATTACTTCTCAAATTCTTTAGAAAGAGAAAATAGATCAGGTAAATTGAATAAGAAATATGGTGGATCACAGAGATTAACCAGAACAAATGTTTAGAGGCAAAAATGACTAAAGAAGTCTACTTTGAGGCAGAGACTCAGGGGATGCCAATATGTGCACATGTGAAAAGACTCAGAGTCAAATATTTTAGAGGCGAGAGGAGATAAGTAGTGACTTTATGGGGTTTTCTATCTCTGTAGTTTAAATTAAAAAGTTCAGTATGAGAATAGTTTATGGCTTTTCATATATATATTGTCCCTTTTTTCATCTATATTTAAAATTTTGTAGAGGCCTTTCTTCTCTAGAACAACTCCCATCAAGCAATACCTTCTGAATATTTCTACCTTCAGATTCTTTCATATGATTTTCTTTTTCACTGGAAAACATAATTTTTATCTACTCTATCCCTTTAAGATTATTTTTCCACTGTAAAATATCAAAATATCTTCTTTTTATAGAGCTTTCCATAAAAGGTAAACCTGAACTAAAATGAATATTGAAGGATTTTCTCAAATTAAAAAGACAATAATCTCAGAGGGAAAGTTGGAATTGCAGCAGGTGAAAAGAAGACTGAAATATGAGTGAATTGTGTCTAAATACACATTCTACACAGCACTAATAAAGTGGTTCTTAATATATAAGAAGAAGTAAACAGTAATAAATTAAGAATGATCATTAAAATCTAAGATTTTGCTTAAAAATTAAAAGCCTGGAAAAAATAACAAAAGAGTAAAATTATAGCATTAAACCATTTTATTACTCCTCAAATGCATGAAAAGAGACAAAAAGAAACACAAAAGATGGACTAAATAACAATAAAATAGTAAATATGTAGGTAGAAATCTGACTGTATCAATAATTAAGTTAAATATAATATGACAAATAGTCCATATAAAAGACTTAGAATATCAGACTGGAATGAAAATCAAAACTATTTTCTACATAAAAGAGATTCTCTTAAATATGAGGAAAGAGAAAAGGAAACAGAAAAGATATATCCGGCAAAAGGAACAAAAATGGTACTTCTACTTTATTCATCTCAAAGTTTGCTATGTGTTAAGAAGTTTATTGTATATTAAGCAAGATATTTCTTAACAATCAATCTGTCGGACTACCAGGAGGATACACATTATTTCATTAGTTTTTTAAATGTTACACTAAGGCCACACCATCCAATAGAGTAGGCACTAGCCACATATATCAAATTCAATTTGCATACATTCAATTCAATTAAATTAAAATTCAGCTCCTCAGTCATATTCATCACATTTCAAGTGCACAACAGATTACACGTGGCTAATGGATACCAAATATTGGAAATTGCAGATAAAAAATATTTTCACCATCAAAGAAAGTTCTATTGGGCAGTGCTGCCTTAAAGATCACAGCCGATTGTTGATTTGTTAATATAAATTCATATTTTTACTGTTTTCTGTACAATGCAAGAATGTTAGAAATCTTAAGGCCACTTATCCTTACCCCAATTCTTGTATTATTGTGTTAGTATTTTCATTTTATGTATGCTTATGCATACTGATAAATATTTGTCCCCATGTTTTTACAGGCAATATTTGCTTAAATGTACCCAATATATATTTTTTATTTACTCTTTATTCCTTCCTACATCTTTTTGCTATAGGCAAGGATCATTTTGCTTTTGACTATGTATAACTTTTGACTATATATTTTTGTGCTGGAAGGCTAGTGACAAGATCTCGAAGTTTTCAATTGTCTGAAAATATCTGTATTTCTATTTCCTATTTGAAACAGATACTCACTGGTTGTGTATTCTAGTTTTAAATTGTTTTTCATCACAAATTTGAGGCTGTTTAATTGTTTCCCTACCTTCCCCTTTCTATATGTTTAGAGTTCAGTTGTCAATTTTACTGTTGCTATTTTTGTGAGTGTGTGTGTGTGTGTGTGTGTGTGTGTGTGTGTTTGTGTGGTATGCAGGCCTCTCACTGTTGTGGCCTCTCCCGTGACGGAGCACAGGCTCTGGATGCGCAGGCTCCGCGGCCATGGCTCACGGGCCCTGCCACTCCGCGGCATGTGGGATCTTCCCGGACCAGGGCACGAACCCGTAACTCCTGCATCGGCAGGCGGACTCTCAACCACTGCGCCACCAGGGAAGCCCAGTTATTCCTTTTTTGAAGGGATGTGATGTGAGTTCCAGTGCAGATCTGTACCTGTCACAGTCCACCATTTTCACCTTGAGGGTCAACTTATCAGGAGAGAGATTCTCTGTAGCTCTGGTTGGCCTCTCTTCCTGAGGGGAAATGTTCAAGAGTGACTGGGTGGGATGAAACGTAGACTCTGTCGCTGCATTTGAACTTGGAGCTGGGGTGGGTACTCATTATTTCCCTCCTTCACAATCTATTAGAAATTTGCTTCACCCTCAGCTACCACTTCTATCTGTCTCAGTGGATTTCTTGGTGGTATTACCTATGCCCTTTCCTAAGAGGTATGAACACTGATAACCATACCCTTTTCTTGCTACAGTTACTGCATATGACAAATCACATCCTCAACTGGGCAGGGATTTTCAAGGGCCATCTAAGTAGATCGACTGAGCTCCACACATACTCCTTCTTACCCTCACTGTGTAACAGTAACCCTACTATTTTCTACTAAACAGGATCATCTACCCTTGGATTAGATGGTAACTCTTTTTATTTATTTATTTATTTTTGGCTTGCTGGTACCTGAGACAAGGAACTCAAAGTGCTCAGCCAGCAGTCATAATTGCAGTTCAATGATACCTTTGATATGTCCATTAGAAAGTCTATCTTTGGGAACAGGTGTTCTATCCTTGGAAATTCCAGTTGCAGAAATAGGAAGCATAAAGTTCTTAAATGGGTCACTGGGGATGAGAGTAAGTGGATATTTGGGACCCAATCTTTGAGGACATTGTTTCCATGCTCCAAGCAAACTTCAGCTTTGCTGTCAGTGGGGCTATTTAATGCTCTATCCGGCAGAGAGCTACAGGGTCCTGTGGTTTTTGACATAACTTGTGGATCCCACTTCTCGGTGTCTCTACTATGAAGTGGATTTCCTGATTAGATGCTGCCTTGTGAGGAATTCCATGCTGGTGGATCAAGTTTTTCATTGGCTCCTGAATAATATTGCTGCTGAGATAAGCACAAAAAGCAGAGGCTTACTCTGAATAGGTAGCTATGTGTTTGAGGATGAACCACTGATCTGTTCATGGCACAAGGGGGCCCTGTTAACTTGCAACCAAGTGACCGGTTGGTCTCCTTGAGGAATAGTGCCGTACTGGGAGTTTAGCATTAGCCTCCGTTGCTGAGAGATTGGACATTTGTAGTGGCATTCATTATATGAGATTTGTAAGTGGGAGCTTATGCTGTTGGACCCATTCATAGCCTCTCTGGTCACTTATTCACATGCTCATCTTGCCAGCATTGTGAGGACTTCTGGCAAAGGCAAGCTAGCTCGACTGACAGTCATTTTGTCAACTTGAGTTTTTAGTTGCTCGTCCATGATAGATGCATTCTGGTGGGCATTAAGAAGAAATACAGAGATCTTGACACTTTGGACCTACATACATATATCCATCCATATGTCTCTATACCAGATTTTATTGTCTGAATATTATATATTCTCCCTTCCAGGTTTTTAACTAGCTGGTCTGGTCAGTTGCAACTGTCCAGGAATCTAGATGTATCATCAACTGGGACCACTTTTCTCTTTTCTACAAAGTGGATAACCAGGGGCTAGGCATATGATTCTACACATAGAGAAACTATTTGTTTTCTCATCATGGTGTTTAAAGGCATCCATGCCATGAGCCAATCCATCTGCAAGCCTTGCTTGGGCTTTTCCCTTCCTCGTTCAGCTGGTCATTTGAGGCACCAAATGTGACCACACATGTGATCTGAGAAAGAGGTGGTGGTGCAATGCTGGTCGGTGACATGGGGGTCTGGACTTCTGCTCATGGAGCCTGCTTTCTTGTTCTGCTAGCGTTCATTCCTGTATGAGCTATTTCTGTCTTACAATGGATTGCTACTGAGTCCACCCGACTTCATGACTTGGAAGTTTCAACAGAACGCATCTCACGATGGACAGCTACAGATGCATGATCACTTGTCCCAGTGTCAAATTTTGTATCTCTAGCAGGTCCAAGTCGTTTCCAAGGATCTGATTATCCAAAGATATGTTAATTTTCAAGTAGAGATTATAAGACCTTGTTCTACAACTTTATTTGCCTGCGTTGTAATTTTTCCACCGAGGTGTGCCGTAAACTCCATATTGCAGTTTTATTTTATTTTATTTTTATTTTCTTCAATACCACAGATGCCACCAACACCCTATGGTCTGCCAGATTGTTTGACCCAACCAGTAGGGTTGCTTGCATCTGAGACTAGACCTACAGAATCTTTTCCTGCTCCTGGTCGAAAGGAAGCTTTGTATATAGGCGACAGAGGTACTTCTACTTAGGGAGTATGTTTGTTCCAGAACCCCTTAAAGCCTAGCAGATGCTCTGCTACTTTATTTGTAGTAGGGGATTTAAGAGATTTAACTGTTTGTTACATATTTTATATTTTTTATATTATGCTATATATTTAATATGAATATATTTATATAAAATAAGGAAATATAATGACATACTATTTTACATAACATTTGACAAAAGCTTTATTTTATAAAGTATTTTTAAATGCTTAAATAAGTAGAAAATAGAATGAAAATGAGCAGGCAGAAAACTATTTTAACAGTATGAATAAGAGAAGATGAATCCTAAGATTAATGTGATCCAAAACTCAAGATATCCAAAACAATGAAGTGAAAGAGACCTATTATACCTCTCTAGCTGGTTTTCCATTAGTAATCCATACAAACTGTAACTTGATTTTCAATAATTTCCTGAACACAAGTACCTTTGTACCTCTCTGCTTTGATCATTTTATTTCACCTTCTCAGAATTCTCCTTATTCTCTCCCATGTTGCTTGCATCTTCACTTCTTATATTAGTCCTCATCTATCATATAGATAGATGGTTTTATTTGGTTTTATTGTAAGACTGGGACCTAGAGCGAGCCCTTAATGGGCTTTGAGTCTTCATTTCCTTCTGTGTAAAATAACTAGTTCATAAAATGTGTGTTTCTCATGATTCTTATAGTGATCTGAAAAATGATGAATAGGAAAATTCTTTGAAACTTGTTCTTTATCTCAGTATAAAGATACTGTCTTTTTGTTATTTGTTTTAGACTTATCAATATGTTGCCTAACTTAGCAATAGGCTGTTTTCTGAAATATGTGACCTATAAAATGTCAGATTGCTACATAAAACATAAAAACGAGGAGTGTGTAAATGTGTGTTGCAATATGAATGAAATAGTGACTTCGGATAGTTTGAAAGCCTTGTTTTTTCCAGCCATGTTTAATTTGGATCTTGGATCCAATAAGGTGAAACTCTACATCTCATGAACCTAATTAATTCTCACCAAATATAATTGGCTTCCTCTTTACACCTGTGAAGAAATCAATTCCATACAAAAGTACTCAGTGAGATGAAGGGATAAGGTTTTCTGCCACCCAACGTTGACTGAATCAAAGAAAGCTCTCTAAACTAATGTACAAAACTTCTCATATAACCTAAAAGTTTTCCCCATTCAGTTGTATTTTCCAAATGGCTTGCTTTTCTCCTTCAGTCAGCAAACATCAAGGGCCCATATTCTTTGAAGAAAATGTGCTCTATGCCACTTCTGAGATTATTATTCACGTGAAGTTTATGCATGCAATGTAAGGATTTCAGAAAACAGAAGTTTTGAAGAAGAAAATGTTGAAACCCTCAAATAACTTAGTTCAAACCTATCAATATTAGTTTTTCAAAGTTTGCTTTCAGCGGTATAGTAAACGTCAACTAAAAAGCAGCCTCCAAAAAAAGCAAAAGCCAAAAAAAAAAAAAAGAAAAAACACGCTTAACTAGTTAAAACTAACAATAAACATAGTAGCACATTTGCAAGCCAGATTGAATGAGTTTATTAGATTATATTCATTTAGGTTTTTATCCATTTTGTGAATAAAATGCATGAACAAGGATCACATTAATTCATTAACATTAATTCATTGTTTGTTAACATGAATTTCATTAATTGATTTAGTAATATATTTCATTCATTTTTCTAATTCCGTTAATTTATTCCATAAACTTAACCATAAGTTCAGTATACGTGGCAGACAGTTTTCTGGTCAGTATTTTACGAATGGAAAAAAGGTGAAGAACAGTTGATCCTCCCGAAGATCATGAAGATGATAGAAGCTCTGTATAGAGGTTCGACACATTGCTCACATCTGAATGTTCCACAAGCTGATCAATAGAAGGCAGATCCACAGATTGGTCTGTAACACAGTGATTGGCAACTCCTAGCGGCAAAGCAGGATGGACGGTAGAACCTGGATCTATGGCTCAGGCAAGGGAAGGCACAGACTTCATAACCCAGGGGTCTGAAGCCATGGGATCCAAAGCCCCGTGTGTAGCAGCTTCTGTATCCATAGCCCAGGGAGCAGCCTCTGCTGGACCGAGAGCCCAGAGACCCAGCATAAGTTGGGCAGCAAGGACTGTAGACCATGGAGGTCCTTGGACGGTAGCAGGAGGTCTGGCAGGGACTGGATAGCCCACAGGATGTAAAGCACCTGCTGGGCTCGTAGAAGCCACTCCGGAGAGAGGAGCCCAGACGGCAGGAGCGGGGAGAGCAGCGGTCAGTGCTGTAGACCAGGTCGCCGAGGTAAGAAGAGCCACAGGAGGAGCTTGAGTAGCGCAGCTGGTCCCCAAGGGAGCAGGAGGAGAAGTTTCCTGAGCAGGGATAGTAGGACATGTTGAGAGGAGTAGTGAGTTCCAATGAGTGACAATGAGAAGATTCTGAGGTTTAATGTCACCCCCGGACTGGGGTGTTTTTATACTCTTAGCCATGGGTGTGACATTCTACACAGTCACCTTTGTCATGCTTGTAAAGTCTCATCTCTGTATGTGTAATTCAATAATATTTTCTGTAATTGCAGATGAAAAATTCATTTCATCTCATATTCATGTGTGAACTCACCGTGTTGTTAAAACACTAAGCTAATGACCTGTTCCAAAGTCAGCAATTCTATGACGACATGCCTTTGATGCCATCTCATCGTGACCAGAAAATCCCCTTCTCTTCTCACTGGCCAAGATTCTTTGTTCATTTGACTGTATGTTGGCTGGGGGATGCTTAGCTCTAAGGGAAGGGATTAAGATGAATTAATTTCTTTTTTGTCTGTGGAATAAAGGCACCCTATTTGCCACCAATGATTTTCTTTCCCTAACTTTATTTCATTGCCTAAAATTATTTTTATATATTTTATTATAAAATTACTTCTCAAATTCTTTAGAAGGAGAAAATAGATCAGGTAAATTGAATAAGAAATATGGTGGATCACAGAGATTAACCAGAACAAATGTTTAGAGGCAAAAATGACTAAAGAAGTCTACTTTGAGGCAGAGACTCAGGGGATGCCAATATGTGCACATGTGAAAAGACTCAGAGTCAAATATTTTAGAGGCGAGAGGAGATAAGTAGTGACTTTATGGGGTTTTCTATCTCTGTAGTTTAAATTAAAAAGTTCAGTATGAGAATAGTTTATGGCTTTTCATATATATATTGTCCCTTTTTTCATCTATATTTAAAATTTTGTAGAGGCCTTTCTTCTCTAGAACAACTCCCATCAAGCAATACCTTCTGAATATTTCTACCTTCAGATTCTTTCATATGATTTTCTTTTTCACTGGAAAACATAATTTTTATCTACTCTATCCCTTTAAGATTATTTTTCCACTGTAAAATATCAAAATATCTTCTTTTTATAGAGCTTTCCATAAAAGGTAAACCTGAACTAAAATGAATATTGAAGGATTTTCTCAAATTAAAAAGACAATAATCTCAGAGGGAAAGTTGGAATTGCAGCAGGTGAAAAGAAGACTGAAATATGAGTGAATTGTGTCTAAATACACATTCTACACAGCACTAATAAAGTGGTTCTTAATATATAAGAAGAAGTAAACAGTAATAAATTAAGAATGATCATTAAAATCTAAGATTTTGCTTAAAAATTAAAAGCCTGGAAAAAATAACAAAAGAGTAAAATTATAGCATTAAACCATTTTATTACTCCTCAAATGCATGAAAAGAGACAAAAAGAAACACAAAAGATGGACTAAATAACAATAAAATAGTAAATATGTAGGTAGAAATCTGACTGTATCAATAATTAAGTTAAATATAATATGACAAATAGTCCATATAAAAGACTTAGAATATCAGACTGGAATGAAAATCAAAACTATTTTCTACATAAAAGAGATTCTCTTAAATATGAGGAAAGAGAAAAGGAAACAGAAAAGATATATCCGGCAAAAGGAACAAAAATGGTACTTCTACTTTATTCATCTCAAAGTTTGCTATGTGTTAAGAAGTTTATTGTATATTAAGCAAGATATTTCTTAACAATCAATCTGTCGGACTACCAGGAGGATACACATTATTTCATTAGTTTTTTAAATGTTACACTAAGGCCACACCATCCAATAGAGTAGGCACTAGCCACATATATCAAATTCAATTTGCATACATTCAATTCAATTAAATTAAAGTTCAGCTCCTCAGTCATATTCATCACATTTCAAGTGCACAACAGATTACACGTGGCTAATGGATACCAAATATTGGAAATTGCAGATAAAAAATATTTTCACCATCAAAGAAAGTTCTATTGGGCAGTGCTGCCTTAAAGATCACAGCCGATTGTTGATTTGTTAATATAAATTCATATTTTTACTGTTTTCTGTACAATGCAAGAATGTTAGAAATCTTAAGGCCACTTATCCTTACCCCAATTCTTGTATTATTGTGTTAGTATTTTCATTTTATGTATGCTTATGCATACTGATAAATATTTGTCCCCATGTTTTTACAGGCAATATTTGCTTAAATGTACCCAATATATATTTTTTATTTACTCTTTATTCCTTCCTACATCTTTTTGCTATAGGCAAGGATCATTTTGCTTTTGACTATGTATAACTTTTGACTATATATTTTTGTGCTGGAAGGCTAGTGACAAGATCTCGAAGTTTTCAACTGTCTGAAAATATCTGTATTTCTATTTCCTATTTGAAACAGATACTCACTGGTTGTGTATTCTAGTTTTAAATTGTTTTTCATCACAAATTTGAGGCTGTTTAATTGTTTCCCTACCTTCCCCTTTCTATATGTTTAGAGTTCAGTTGTCAATTTTACTGTTGCTATTTTTGTGAGTGTGTGTGTGTGTGTGTGTGTGTGTGTGTGTGTTTGTGTGGTATGCAGGCCTCTCACTGTTGTGGCCTCTCCCGTGACGGAGCACAGGCTCTGGATGCGCAGGCTCCGCGGCCATGGCTCACGGGCCCTGCCACTCCGCGGCATGTGGGATCTTCCCGGACCAGGGCACGAACCCGTAACTCCTGCATCGGCAGGCGGACTCTCAACCACTGCGCCACCAGGGAAGCCCAGTTATTCCTTTTTTGAAGGGATGTGATGTGAGTTCCAGTGCAGATCTGTACCTGTCACAGTCCACCATTTTCACCTTGAGGGTCAACTTATCAGGAGAGAGATTCTCTGTAGCTCTGGTTGGCCTCTCTTCCTGAGGGGAAATGTTCAAGAGTGACTGGGTGGGATGAAACGTAGACTCTGTCGCTGCATTTGAACTTGGAGCTGGGGTGGGTACTCATTATTTCCCTCCTTCACAATCTATTAGAAATTTGCTTCACCCTCAGCTACCACTTCTATTTGTCTCAGTGGATTTCTTGGTGGTATTACCTATGCCCTTTCCTAAGAGGTATGAACACTGATAACCATACCCTTTTCTTGCTACAGTTACTGCATATGACAAATCACATCCTCAACTGGGCAGGGATTTTCAAGGGCCATCTAAGTAGATCGACTGAGCTCCACACATACTCCTTCTTACCCTCACTGTGTAACAGTAACCCTACTATTTTCTACTAAACAGGATCATCTACCCTTGGATTAGATGGTAACTCTTTTTATTTATTTATTTATTTTTGGCTTGCTGGTACCTGAGACAAGGAACTCAAAGTGCTCAGCCAGCAGTCATAATTGCAGTTCAATGATACCTTTGATATGTCCATTAGAAAGTCTATCTTTGGGAACAGGTGTTCTATCCTTGGAAATTCCAGTTGCAGAAATAGGAAGCATAAAGTTCTTAAATGGGTCACTGGGGATGAGAGTAAGTGGATATTTGGGACCCAATCTTTGAGGACATTGTTTCCATGCTCCAAGCAAACTTCAGCTTTGCTGTCAGTGGGGCTATTTAATGCTCTATCCGGCAGAGAGCTTCAGGGTCCTGTGGCTTTTGACATAACTTGTGGATCCCACTTCTCGGTGTCTCTACTATGAAGTGGATTTCCTGATTAGATGCTGCCTTGTGAGGAATTCCATGCTGGTGGATCAAGTTTTTCATTGGCTCCTGAATAATATTGCTGCTGAGATAAGCACAAAAAGCAGAGGCTTACTCTGAATAGGTAGCTATGTGTTTGAGGATGAACCACTGATCTGTTCATGGCACAAGGGGGCCCTGTTAACTTGCAACCAAGTGACCAGTTGGTCTCCTTGAGGAATAGTGCCGTACTGGGAGTTTAGCATTAGCCTCCGTTGCTGAGAGATTGGACATTTGTAGTGGCATTCATTATATGAGATTTGTAAGTGGGAGCTTATGCTGTTGGACCCATTCATAGCCTCTCTGGTCACTTATTCACATGCTCATCTTGCCAGCATTGTGAGGACTTCTGGCAAAGGCAAGCTAGCTCGACTGACAGTCATTTTGTCAACTTGAGTTTTTAGTTGCTCGTCCATGATAGATGCATTCTGGTGGGCATTAAGAAGAAATACAGAGATCTTGACACTTTGGACCTACATACATATATCCATCCATATGTCTCTATACCAGATTTTATTGTCTGAATATTATATATTCTCCCTTCCAGGTTTTTAACTAGCTGGTCTGGTCAGTTGCAACTGTCCAGGAATCTAGATGTATCATCAACTGGGACCACTTTTCTCTTTTCTACAAAGTGGATAACCAGGGGCTAGACATATGATTCTACACATAGAGAAACTATTTGTTTTCTCATCATGGTGTTTAAAGGCATCCATGCCATGAGCCAATCCATCTGCAAGCCTTGCTTGGGCTTTTCCCTTCCTCGTTCAGCTGGTCATTTGAGGCACCAAATGTGACCACACATGTGATCTGAGAAAGAGGTGGTGGTGCAATGCTGGTCGGTGACATGGGGGTCTGGGCTTCTGCTCATGGAGCCTGCTTTCTTGTTCTGCTAGCGTTCATTCCTGTATGAGCTATTTCTGTCTTACAATGGATTGCTACTGAGTCCACCCGACTTCATGACTTGGAAGTTTCAACAGAACGCATCTCACGATGGACAGCTACAGATGCATGATCACTTGTCCCAGTGTCAAATTTTGTATCTCTAGCAGGTCCAAGTCGTTTCCAAGGATCTGATTATCCAAAGATATGTTAATTTTCAAGTAGAGATTATAAGACCTTGTTCTACAACTTTATTTGCCTGCGTTGTAATTTTCCCACCGAGGTGTGCCGTAAACTCCATATTGCAGTTTTATTTTATTTTATTTTTATTTTCTTCAATACCACAGATGCCACCAACACCCTATGGTCTGCCAGATTGTTTGACCCAACCAGTAGGGTTGCTTGCATCTGAGACTAGACCTACAGAATCTTTTCCTGCTCCTGGTCGAAAGGAAGCTTTGTATATAGGCGACAGAGGTACTTCTACTTAGGGAGTATGTTTGTTCCAGAACCCCTTAAAGCCTAGCAGATGCTCTGCTACTTTATTTGTAGTAGGGGATTTAAGAGATTTAACTGTTTGTTACATATTTTATATTTTTTATATTATGCTATATATTTAATATGAATATATTTATATAAAATAAGGAAATATAATGACATACTATTTTACATAACATTTGACAAAAGCTTTATTTTATAAAGTATTTTTAAATGCTTAAATAAGTAGAAAATAGAATGAAAATGAGCAGGCAGAAAACTATTTTAACAGTATGAATAAGAGAAGATGAATCCTAAGATTAATGTGATCCAAAACTCAAGATATCCAAAACAATGAAGTGAAAGAGACCTATTATACCTCTCTAGCTGGTTTTCCATTAGTAATCCATACAAATTGTAACTTGATTTTCAATAATTTCCTGAACACAAGTACCTTTGTACCTCTCTGCTTTGATCATTTTATTTCACCTTCTCAGAATTCTCCTTATTCTCTCCCATGTTGCTTGCATCTTCACTTCTTATATTAGTCCTCATCTATCATATAGATAGATGGTTTTATTTGGTTTTATTGTAAGACTGGGACCTAGAGCGAGCCCTTAATGGGCTTTGAGTCTTCATTTCCTTCTGTGTAAAATAACTAGTTCATAAAATGTGTGTTTCTCATGATTCTTATAGTGATCTGAAAAATGATGAATAGGAAAATACTTTGAAACTTGTTCTTTATCTCAGTATAAAGATACTGTCTTTTTGTTATTTGTTTTAGACTTATCAGTATGTTGCCTAACTTAGCAATAGGCTGTTTTCTGAAATATGTGACCTATAAAATGTCAGATTGCTACATAAAACATAAAAACGAGGAGTGTGTAAATGTGTGTTGCAATATGAATGAAATAGTGACTTCGGATAGTTTGAAAGCCTTGTTTTTTCCAGCCATGTTTAATTTGGATCTTGGATCCAATAAGGTGAAACTCTACATCTCATGAACCTAATTAATTCTCACCAAATATAATTGGCTTCCTCTTTACACCTGTGAAGAAATCAATTCCATACAAAAGTACTCAGTGAGATGAAGGGATAAGGTTTTCTGCCACCCAACGTTGACTGAATCAAAGAAAGCTCTCTAAACTAATGTACAAAACTTCTCATATAACCTAAAAGTTTTCCCCATTCAGTTGTATTTTCCAAATGGCTTGCTTTTCTCCTTCAGTCAGCAAACATCAAGGGCCCATATTCTTTGAAGAAAATGTGCTCTATGCCACTTCTGAGATTATTATTCACGTGAAGTTTATGCATGCAATGTAAGGATTTCAGAAAACAGAAGTTTTGAAGAAGAAAATGTTGAAACCCTCAAATAACTTAGTTCAAACCTATCAATATTAGTTTTTCAAAGTTTGCTTTCAGCGGTATAGTAAACGTCAACTAAAAAGCAGCCTCCAAAAAAAGCAAAAGCCAAAAAAAAAAAAAAGAAAAAACACGCTTAACTAGTTAAAACTAACAATAAACTTAGTAGCACATTTGCAAGCCAGATTGAATGAGTTTATTAGATTATATTCATTTAGGTTTTTATCCATTTTGTGAATAAAATGCATGAACAAGGATCACATTAATTCATTAACATTAATTCATTGTTTGTTAACATGAATTTCATTAATTGATTTAGTAATATATTTCATTCATTTTTCTAATTCCGTTAATTTATTCCATAAACTTAACCATAAGTTCAGTATACGTGGCAGACAGTTTTCTGGTCAGTATTTTACGAATGGAAAAAAGGTGAAGAACAGTTGATCCTCCCGAAGATCATGAAGATGATAGAAGCTCTGTATAGAGGTTCGACACATTGCTCACATCTGAATGTTCCACAAGCTGATCAATAGAAGGCAGATCCACAGATTGGTCTGTAACACAGTGATTGGCAACTCCTAGCGGCAAAGCAGGATGGACGGTAGAACCTGGATCTATGGCTCAGGCAAGGGAAGGCACAGACTTCATAACCCAGGGGTCTGAAGCCATGGGATCCAAAGCCCCGTGTGTAGCAGCTTCTGTATCCATAGCCCAGGGAGCAGCCTCTGCTGGACCGAGAGCCCAGAGACCCAGCATAAGTTGGGCAGCAAGGACTGTAGACCATGGAGGTCCTTGGACGGTAGCAGGAGGTCTGGCAGGGACTGGATAGCCCACAGGATGTAAAGCACCTGCTGGGCTCATAGAAGACACTCCGGAGAGAGGAGCCCAGACGGCAGGAGCGGGGAGAGCAGCAGTCAGTGCTGTAGACCAGGTCGCCGAGGTAAGAAGAGCCACAGGAGGAGCTTGAGTAGCGCAGCTGGTCCCCAAGGGAGCAGGAGGAGAAGTTTCCTGAGCAGGGATAGTAGGACATGTTGAGAGGAGTAGTGAGTTCCAATGAGTGACAATGAGAAGATTCTGAGGTTTAATGTCACCCCCGGACTGGGGTGTTTTTATACTCTTAGCCATGGGTGTGACATTCTACACAGTCACCTTTGTCATGCTTGTAAAGTCTCATCTCTGTATGTGTAATTCAATAATATTTTCTGTAATTGCAGATGAAAAATTCATTTCATCTCATATTCATGTGTGAACTCACCGTGTTGTTAAAACACTAAGCTAATGACCTGTTCCAAAGTCAGCAATTCTATGACGACATGCCTTTGATGCCATCTCATCGTGACCAGAAAATCCCCTTCTCTTCTCACTGGCCAAGATTCTTTGTTCATTTGACTGTATGTTGGCTGGGGGATGCTTAGCTCTAAGGGAAGGGATTAAGATGAATTAATTTCTTTTTTGTCTGTGGAATAAAGGCACCCTATTTGCCACCAATGATTTTCTTTCCCTAACTTTATTTCATTGCCTAAAATTATTTTTATATATTTTATTATAAAATTACTTCTCAAATTCTTTAGAAAGAGAAAATAGATCAGGTAAATTGAATAAGAAATATGGTGGATCACAGAGATTAACCAGAACAAATGTTTAGAGGCAAAAATGACTAAAGAAGTCTACTTTGAGGCAGAGACTCAGGGGATGCCAATATGTGCACATGTGAAAAGACTCAGAGTCAAATATTTTAGAGGCGAGAGGAGATAAGTAGTGACTTTATGGGGTTTTCTATCTCTGTAGTTTAAATTAAAAAGTTCAGTATGAGAATAGTTTATGGCTTTTCATATATATATTGTCCCTTTTTTCATCTATATTTAAAATTTTGTAGAGGCCTTTCTTCTCTAGAACAACTCCCATCAAGCAATACCTTCTGAATATTTCTACCTTCAGATTCTTTCATATGATTTTCTTTTTCACTGGAAAACATAATTTTTATCTACTCTATCCCTTTAAGATTATTTTTCCACTGTAAAATATCAAAATATCTTCTTTTTATAGAGCTTTCCATAAAAGGTAAACCTGAACTAAAATGAATATTGAAGGATTTTCTCAAATTAAAAAGACAATAATCTCAGAGGGAAAGTTGGAATTGCAGCAGGTGAAAAGAAGACTGAAATATGAGTGAATTGTGTCTAAATACACATTCTACACAGCACTAATAAAGTGGTTCTTAATATATAAGAAGAAGTAAACAGTAATAAATTAAGAATGATCATTAAAATCTAAGATTTTGCTTAAAAATTAAAAGCCTGGAAAAAATAACAAAAGAGTAAAATTATAGCATTAAACCATTTTATTACTCCTCAAATGCATGAAAAGAGACAAAAAGAAACACAAAAGATGGACTAAATAACAATAAAATAGTAAATATGTAGGTAGAAATCTGACTGTATCAATAATTAAGTTAAATATAATATGACAAATAGTCCATATAAAAGACTTAGAATATCAGACTGGAATGAAAATCAAAACTATTTTCTACATAAAAGAGATTCTCTTAAATATGAGGAAAGAGAAAAGGAAACAGAAAAGATATATCCGGCAAAAGGAACAAAAATGGTACTTCTACTTTATTCATCTCAAAGTTTGCTATGTGTTAAGAAGTTTATTGTATATTAAGCAAGATATTTCTTAACAATCAATCTGTCGGACTACCAGGAGGATACACATTATTTCATTAGTTTTTTAAATGTTACACTAAGGCCACACCATCCAATAGAGTAGGCACTAGCCACATATATCAAATTCAATTTGCATACATTCAATTCAATTAAATTAAAATTCAGCTCCTCAGTCATATTCATCACATTTCAAGTGCACAACAGATTACACGTGGCTAATGGATACCAAATATTGGAAATTGCAGATAAAAAATATTTTCACCATCAAAGAAAGTTCTATTGGGCAGTGCTGCCTTAAAGATCACAGCCGATTGTTGATTTGTTAATATAAATTCATATTTTTACTGTTTTCTGTACAATGCAAGAATGTTAGAAATCTTAAGGCCACTTATCCTTACCCCAATTCTTGTATTATTGTGTTAGTATTTTCATTTTATGTATGCTTATGCATACTGATAAATATTTGTCCCCATGTTTTTACAGGCAATATTTGCTTAAATGTACCCAATATATATTTTTTATTTACTCTTTATTCCTTCCTACATCTTTTTGCTATAGGCAAGGATCATTTTGCTTTTGACTATGTATAACTTTTGACTATATATTTTTGTGCTGGAAGGCTAGTGACAAGATCTCGAAGTTTTCAATTGTCTGAAAATATCTGTATTTCTATTTCCTATTTGAAACAGATACTCACTGGTTGTGTATTCTAGTTTTAAATTGTTTTTCATCACAAATTTGAGGCTGTTTAATTGTTTCCCTACCTTCCCCTTTCTATATGTTTAGAGTTCAGTTGTCAATTTTACTGTTGCTATTTTTGTGAGTGTGTGTGTGTGTGTGTGTGTGTGTGTGTGTGTTTGTGTGGTATGCAGGCCTCTCACTGTTGTGGCCTCTCCCGTGACGGAGCACAGGCTCTGGATGCGCAGGCTCCGCGGCCATGGCTCACGGGCCCTGCCACTCCGCGGCATGTGGGATCTTCCCGGACCAGGGCACGAACCCGTAACTCCTGCATCGGCAGGCGGACTCTCAACCACTGCGCCACCAGGGAAGCCCAGTTATTCCTTTTTTGAAGGGATGTGATGTGAGTTCCAGTGCAGATCTGTACCTGTCACAGTCCACCATTTTCACCTTGAGGGTCAACTTATCAGGAGAGAGATTCTCTGTAGCTCTGGTTGGCCTCTCTTCCTGAGGGGAAATGTTCAAGAGTGACTGGGTGGGATGAAACGTAGACTCTGTCGCTGCATTTGAACTTGGAGCTGGGGTGGGTACTCATTATTTCCCTCCTTCACAATCTATTAGAAATTTGCTTCACCCTCAGCTACCACTTCTATTTGTCTCAGTGGATTTCTTGGTGGTATTACCTATGCCCTTTCCTAAGAGGTATGAACACTGATAACCATACCCTTTTCTTGCTACAGTTACTGCATATGACAAATCACATCCTCAACTGGGCAGGGATTTTCAAGGGCCATCTAAGTAGATCGACTGAGCTCCACACATACTCCTTCTTACCCTCACTGTGTAACAGTAACCCTACTATTTTCTACTAAACAGGATCATCTACCCTTGGATTAGATGGTAACTCTTTTTATTTATTTATTTATTTTTGGCTTGCTGGTACCTGAGACAAGGAACTCAAAGTGCTCAGCCAGCAGTCATAATTGCAGTTCAATGATACCTTTGATATGTCCATTAGAAAGTCTATCTTTGGGAACAGGTGTTCTATCCTTGGAAATTCCAGTTGCAGAAATAGGAAGCATAAAGTTCTTAAATGGGTCACTGGGGATGAGAGTAAGTGGATATTTGGGACCCAATCTTTGAGGACATTGTTTCCATGCTCCAAGCAAACTTCAGCTTTGCTGTCAGTGGGGCTATTTAATGCTCTATCCGGCAGAGAGCTTCAGGGTCCTGTGGCTTTTGACATAACTTGTGGATCCCACTTCTCGGTGTCTCTACTATGAAGTGGATTTCCTGATTAGATGCTGCCTTGTGAGGAATTCCATGCTGGTGGATCAAGTTTTTCATTGGCTCCTGAATAATATTGCTGCTGAGATAAGCACAAAAAGCAGAGGCTTACTCTGAATAGGTAGCTATGTGTTTGAGGATGAACCACTGATCTGTTCATGGCACAAGGGGGCCCTGTTAACTTGCAACCAAGTGACCGGTTGGTCTCCTTGAGGAATAGTGCCGTACTGGGAGTTTAGCATTAGCCTCCGTTGCTGAGAGATTGGACATTTGTAGTGGCATTCATTATATGAGATTTGTAAGTGGGAGCTTATGCTGTTGGACCCATTCATAGCCTCTCTGGTCACTTATTCACATGCTCATCTTGCCAGCATTGTGAGGACTTCTGGCAAAGGCAAGCTAGCTCGACTGACAGTCATTTTGTCAACTTGAGTTTTTAGTTGCTCGTCCATGATAGATGCATTCTGGTGGGCATTAAGAAGAAATACAGAGATCTTGACACTTTGGACCTACATACATATATCCATCCATATGTCTCTATACCAGATTTTATTGTCTGAATATTATATATTCTCCCTTCCAGGTTTTTAACTAGCTGGTCTGGTCAGTTGCAACTGTCCAGGAATCTAGATGTATCATCAACTGGGACCACTTTTCTCTTTTCTACAAAGTGGATAACCAGGGGCTAGGCATATGATTCTACACATAGAGAAACTATTTGTTTTCTCATCATGGTGTTTAAAGGCATCCATGCCATGAGCCAATCCATCTGCAAGCCTTGCTTGGGCTTTTCCCTTCCTCGTTCAGCTGGTCATTTGAGGCACCAAATGTGACCACACATGTGATCTGAGAAAGAGGTGGTGGTGCAATGCTGGTCGGTGACATGGGGGTCTGGGCTTCTGCTCATGGAGCCTGCTTTCTTGTTCTGCTAGCGTTCATTCCTGTATGAGCTATTTCTGTCTTACAATGGATTGCTACTGAGTCCACCCGACTTCATGACTTGGAAGTTTCAACAGAACGCATCTCACGATGGACAGCTACAGATGCATGATCACTTGTCCCAGTGTCAAATTTTGTATCTCTAGCAGGTCCAAGTCGTTTCCAAGGATCTGATTATCCAAAGATATGTTAATTTTCAAGTAGAGATTATAAGACCTTGTTCTACAACTTTATTTGCCTGCGTTGTAATTTTCCCACCGAGGTGTGCCGTAAACTCCATATTGCAGTTTTATTTTATTTTATTTTTATTTTCTTCAATACCACAGATGCCACCAACACCCTATGGTCTGCCAGATTGTTTGACCCAACCAGTAGGGTTGCTTGCATCTGAGACTAGACCTACAGAATCTTTTCCTGCTCCTGGTCGAAAGGAAGCTTTGTATATAGGCGACAGAGGTACTTCTACTTAGGGAGTATGTTTGTTCCAGAACCCCTTAAAGCCTAGCAGATGCTCTGCTACTTTATTTGTAGTAGGGGATTTAAGAGATTTAACTGTTTGTTACATATTTTATATTTTTTATATTATGCTATATATTTAATATGAATATATTTATATAAAATAAGGAAATATAATGACATACTATTTTACATAACATTTGACAAAAGCTTTATTTTATAAAGTATTTTTAAATGCTTAAATAAGTAGAAAATAGAATGAAAATGAGCAGGCAGAAAACTATTTTAACAGTATGAATAAGAGAAGATGAATCCTAAGATTAATGTGATCCAAAACTCAAGATATCCAAAACAATGAAGTGAAAGAGACCTATTATACCTCTCTAGCTGGTTTTCCATTAGTAATCCATACAAATTGTAACTTGATTTTCAATAATTTCCTGAACACAAGTACCTTTGTACCTCTCTGCTTTGATCATTTTATTTCACCTTCTCAGAATTCTCCTTATTCTCTCCCATGTTGCTTGCATCTTCACTTCTTATATTAGTCCTCATCTATCATATAGATAGATGGTTTTATTTGGTTTTATTGTAAGACTGGGACCTAGAGCGAGCCCTTAATGGGCTTTGAGTCTTCATTTCCTTCTGTGTAAAATAACTAGTTCATAAAATGTGTGTTTCTCATGATTCTTATAGTGATCTGAAAAATGATGAATAGGAAAATTCTTTGAAACTTGTTCTTTATCTCAGTATAAAGATACTGTCTTTTTGTTATTTGTTTTAGACTTATCAATATGTTGCCTAACTTAGCAATAGGCTGTTTTCTGAAATATGTGACCTATAAAATGTCAGATTGCTACATAAAACATAAAAACGAGGAGTGTGTAAATGTGTGTTGCAATATGAATGAAATAGTGACTTCGGATAGTTTGAAAGCCTTGTTTTTTCCAGCCATGTTTAATTTGGATCTTGGATCCAATAAGGTGAAACTCTACATCTCATGAACCTAATTAATTCTCACCAAATATAATTGGCTTCCTCTTTACACCTGTGAAGAAATCAATTCCATACAAAAGTACTCAGTGAGATGAAGGGATAAGGTTTTCTGCCACCCAACGTTGACTGAATCAAAGAAAGCTCTCTAAACTAATGTACAAAACTTCTCATATAACCTAAAAGTTTTCCCCATTCAGTTGTATTTTCCAAATGGCTTGCTTTTCTCCTTCAGTCAGCAAACATCAAGGGCCCATATTCTTTGAAGAAAATGTGCTCTATGCCACTTCTGAGATTATTATTCACGTGAAGTTTATGCATGCAATGTAAGGATTTCAGAAAACAGAAGTTTTGAAGAAGAAAATGTTGAAACCCTCAAATAACTTAGTTCAAACCTATCAATATTAGTTTTTCAAAGTTTGCTTTCAGCGGTATAGTAAACGTCAACTAAAAAGCAGCCTCCAAAAAAAGCAAAAGCCAAAAAAAAAAAAAGAAAAAACACGCTTAACTAGTTAAAACTAACAATAAACTTAGTAGCACATTTGCAAGCCAGATTGAATGAGTTTATTAGATTATATTCATTTAGGTTTTTATCCATTTTGTGAATAAAATGCATGAACAAGGATCACATTAATTCATTAACATTAATTCATTGTTTGTTAACATGAATTTCATTAATTGATTTAGTAATATATTTCATTCATTTTTCTAATTCCGTTAATTTATTCCATAAACTTAACCATAAGTTCAGTATACGTGGCAGACAGTTTTCTGGTCAGTATTTTACGAATGGAAAAAAGGTGAAGAACAGTTGATCCTCCCGAAGATCATGAAGATGATAGAAGCTCTGTATAGAGGTTCGACACATTGCTCACATCTGAATGTTCCACAAGCTGATCAATAGAAGGCAGATCCACAGATTGGTCTGTAACACAGTGATTGGCAACTCCTAGCGGCAAAGCAGGATGGACGGTAGAACCTGGATCTATGGCTCAGGCAAGGGAAGGCACAGACTTCATAACCCAGGGGTCTGAAGCCATGGGATCCAAAGCCCCGTGTGTAGCAGCTTCTGTATCCATAGCCCAGGGAGCAGCCTCTGCTGGACCGAGAGCCCAGAGACCCAGCATAAGTTGGGCAGCAAGGACTGTAGACCATGGAGGTCCTTGGACGGTAGCAGGAGGTCTGGCAGGGACTGGATAGCCCACAGGATGTAAAGCACCTGCTGGGCTCGTAGAAGCCACTCCGGAGAGAGGAGCCCAGACGGCAGGAGCGGGGAGAGCAGCGGTCAGTGCTGTAGACCAGGTCGCCGAGGTAAGAAGAGCCACAGGAGGAGCTTGAGTAGCGCAGCTGGTCCCCAAGGGAGCAGGAGGAGAAGTTTCCTGAGCAGGGATAGTAGGACATGTTGAGAGGAGTAGTGAGTTCCAATGAGTGACAATGAGAAGATTCTGAGGTTTAATGTCACCCCCGGACTGGGGTGTTTTTATACTCTTAGCCATGGGTGTGACATTCTACACAGTCACCTTTGTCATGCTTGTAAAGTCTCATCTCTGTATGTGTAATTCAATAATATTTTCTGTAATTGCAGATGAAAAATTCATTTCATCTCATATTCATGTGTGAACTCACCGTGTTGTTAAAACACTAAGCTAATGACCTGTTCCAAAGTCAGCAATTCTATGACGACATGCCTTTGATGCCATCTCATCGTGACCAGAAAATCCCCTTCTCTTCTCACTGGCCAAGATTCTTTGTTCATTTGACTGTATGTTGGCTGGGGGATGCTTAGCTCTAAGGGAAGGGATTAAGATGAATTAATTTCTTTTTTGTCTGTGGAATAAAGGCACCCTATTTGCCACCAATGATTTTCTTTCCCTAACTTTATTTCATTGCCTAAAATTATTTTTATATATTTTATTATAAAATTACTTCTCAAATTCTTTAGAAGGAGAAAATAGATCAGGTAAATTGAATAAGAAATATGGTGGATCACAGAGATTAACCAGAACAAATGTTTAGAGGCAAAAATGACTAAAGAAGTCTACTTTGAGGCAGAGACTCAGGGGATGCCAATATGTGCACATGTGAAAAGACTCAGAGTCAAATATTTTAGAGGCGAGAGGAGATAAGTAGTGACTTTATGGGGTTTTCTATCTCTGTAGTTTAAATTAAAAAGTTCAGTATGAGAATAGTTTATGGCTTTTCATATATATATTGTCCCTTTTTTCATCTATATTTAAAATTTTGTAGAGGCCTTTCTTCTCTAGAACAACTCCCATCAAGCAATACCTTCTGAATATTTCTACCTTCAGATTCTTTCATATGATTTTCTTTTTCACTGGAAAACATAATTTTTATCTACTCTATCCCTTTAAGATTATTTTTCCACTGTAAAATATCAAAATATCTTCTTTTTATAGAGCTTTCCATAAAAGGTAAACCTGAACTAAAATGAATATTGAAGGATTTTCTCAAATTAAAAAGACAATAATCTCAGAGGGAAAGTTGGAATTGCAGCAGGTGAAAAGAAGACTGAAATATGAGTGAATTGTGTCTAAATACACATTCTACACAGCACTAATAAAGTGGTTCTTAATATATAAGAAGAAGTAAACAGTAATAAATTAAGAATGATCATTAAAATCTAAGATTTTGCTTAAAAATTAAAAGCCTGGAAAAAATAACAAAAGAGTAAAATTATAGCATTAAACCATTTTATTACTCCTCAAATGCATGAAAAGAGACAAAAAGAAACACAAAAGATGGACTAAATAACAATAAAATAGTAAATATGTAGGTAGAAATCTGACTGTATCAATAATTAAGTTAAATATAATATGACAAATAGTCCATATAAAAGACTTAGAATATCAGACTGGAATGAAAATCAAAACTATTTTCTACATAAAAGAGATTCTCTTAAATATGAGGAAAGAGAAAAGGAAACAGAAAAGATATATCCGGCAAAAGGAACAAAAATGGTACTTCTACTTTATTCATCTCAAAGTTTGCTATGTGTTAAGAAGTTTATTGTATATTAAGCAAGATATTTCTTAACAATCAATCTGTCGGACTACCAGGAGGATACACATTATTTCATTAGTTTTTTAAATGTTACACTAAGGCCACACCATCCAATAGAGTAGGCACTAGCCACATATATCAAATTCAATTTGCATACATTCAATTCAATTAAATTAAAATTCAGCTCCTCAGTCATATTCATCACATTTCAAGTGCACAACAGATTACACGTGGCTAATGGATACCAAATATTGGAAATTGCAGATAAAAAATATTTTCACCATCAAAGAAAGTTCTATTGGGCAGTGCTGCCTTAAAGATCACAGCCGATTGTTGATTTGTTAATATAAATTCATATTTTTACTGTTTTCTGTACAATGCAAGAATGTTAGAAATCTTAAGGCCACTTATCCTTACCCCAATTCTTGTATTATTGTGTTAGTATTTTCATTTTATGTATGCTTATGCATACTGATAAATATTTGTCCCCATGTTTTTACAGGCAATATTTGCTTAAATGTACCCAATATATATTTTTTATTTACTCTTTATTCCTTCCTACATCTTTTTGCTATAGGCAAGGATCATTTTGCTTTTGACTATGTATAACTTTTGACTATATATTTTTGTGCTGGAAGGCTAGTGACAAGATCTCGAAGTTTTCAATTGTCTGAAAATATCTGTATTTCTATTTCCTATTTGAAACAGATACTCACTGGTTGTGTATTCTAGTTTTAAATTGTTTTTCATCACAAATTTGAGGCTGTTTAATTGTTTCCCTACCTTCCCCTTTCTATATGTTTAGAGTTCAGTTGTCAATTTTACTGTTGCTATTTTTGTGAGTGTGTGTGTGTGTGTGTGTGTGTGTGTGTGTGTTTGTGTGGTATGCAGGCCTCTCACTGTTGTGGCCTCTCCCGTGACGGAGCACAGGCTCTGGATGCGCAGGCTCCGCGGCCATGGCTCACGGGCCCTGCCACTCCGCGGCATGTGGGATCTTCCCGGACCAGGGCACGAACCCGTAACTCCTGCATCGGCAGGCGGACTCTCAACCACTGCGCCACCAGGGAAGCCCAGTTATTCCTTTTTTGAAGGGATGTGATGTGAGTTCCAGTGCAGATCTGTACCTGTCACAGTCCACCATTTTCACCTTGAGGGTCAACTTATCAGGAGAGAGATTCTCTGTAGCTCTGGTTGGCCTCTCTTCCTGAGGGGAAATGTTCAAGAGTGACTGGGTGGGATGAAACGTAGACTCTGTCGCTGCATTTGAACTTGGAGCTGGGGTGGGTACTCATTATTTCCCTCCTTCACAATCTATTAGAAATTTGCTTCACCCTCAGCTACCACTTCTATTTGTCTCAGTGGATTTCTTGGTGGTATTACCTATGCCCTTTCCTAAGAGGTATGAACACTGATAACCATACCCTTTTCTTGCTACAGTTACTGCATATGACAAATCACATCCTCAACTGGGCAGGGATTTTCAAGGGCCATCTAAGTAGATCGACTGAGCTCCACACATACTCCTTCTTACCCTCACTGTGTAACAGTAACCCTACTATTTTCTACTAAACAGGATCATCTACCCTTGGATTAGATGGTAACTCTTTTTATTTATTTATTTATTTTTGGCTTGCTGGTACCTGAGACAAGGAACTCAAAGTGCTCAGCCAGCAGTCATAATTGCAGTTCAATGATACCTTTGATATGTCCATTAGAAAGTCTATCTTTGGGAACAGGTGTTCTATCCTTGGAAATTCCAGTTGCAGAAATAGGAAGCATAAAGTTCTTAAATGGGTCACTGGGGATGAGAGTAAGTGGATATTTGGGACCCAATCTTTGAGGACATTGTTTCCATGCTCCAAGCAAACTTCAGCTTTGCTGTCAGTGGGGCTATTTAATGCTCTATCCGGCAGAGAGCTTCAGGGTCCTGTGGCTTTTGACATAACTTGTGGATCCCACTTCTCGGTGTCTCTACTATGAAGTGGATTTCCTGATTAGATGCTGCCTTGTGAGGAATTCCATGCTGGTGGATCAAGTTTTTCATTGGCTCCTGAATAATATTGCTGCTGAGATAAGCACAAAAAGCAGAGGCTTACTCTGAATAGGTAGCTATGTGTTTGAGGATGAACCACTGATCTGTTCATGGCACAAGGGGGCCCTGTTAACTTGCAACCAAGTGACCGGTTGGTCTCCTTGAGGAATAGTGCCGTACTGGGAGTTTAGCATTAGCCTCCGTTGCTGAGAGATTGGACATTTGTAGTGGCATTCATTATATGAGATTTGTAAGTGGGAGCTTATGCTGTTGGACCCATTCATAGCCTCTCTGGTCACTTATTCACATGCTCATCTTGCCAGCATTGTGAGGACTTCTGGCAAAGGCAAGCTAGCTCGACTGACAGTCATTTTGTCAACTTGAGTTTTTAGTTGCTCGTCCATGATAGATGCATTCTGGTGGGCATTAAGAAGAAATACAGAGATCTTGACACTTTGGACCTACATACATATATCCATCCATATGTCTCTATACCAGATTTTATTGTCTGAATATTATATATTCTCCCTTCCAGGTTTTTAACTAGCTGGTCTGGTCAGTTGCAACTGTCCAGGAATCTAGATGTATCATCAACTGGGACCACTTTTCTCTTTTCTACAAAGTGGATAACCAGGGGCTAGGCATATGATTCTACACATAGAGAAACTATTTGTTTTCTCATCATGGTGTTTAAAGGCATCCATGCCATGAGCCAATCCATCTGCAAGCCTTGCTTGGGCTTTTCCCTTCCTCGTTCAGCTGGTCATTTGAGGCACCAAATGTGACCACACATGTGATCTGAGAAAGAGGTGGTGGTGCAATGCTGGTCGGTGACATGGGGGTCTGGGCTTCTGCTCATGGAGCCTGCTTTCTTGTTCTGCTAGCGTTCATTCCTGTATGAGCTATTTCTGTCTTACAATGGATTGCTACTGAGTCCACCCGACTTCATGACTTGGAAGTTTCAACAGAACGCATCTCACGATGGACAGCTACAGATGCATGATCACTTGTCCCAGTGTCAAATTTTGTATCTCTAGCAGGCCCAAGTCGTTTCCAAGGATCTGATTATCCAAAGATATGTTAATTTTCAAGTAGAGATTATAAGACCTTGTTCTACAACTTTATTTGCCTGCGTTGTAATTTTCCCACCGAGGTGTGCCGTAAACTCCATATTGCAGTTTTATTTTATTTTATTTTTATTTTCTTCAATACCACAGATGCCACCAACACCCTATGGTCTGCCAGATTGTTTGACCCAACCAGTAGGGTTGCTTGCATCTGAGACTAGACCTACAGAATCTTTTCCTGCTCCTGGTCGAAAGGAAGCTTTGTATATAGGCGACAGAGGTACTTCTACTTAGGGAGTATGTTTGTTCCAGAACCCCTTAAAGCCTAGCAGATGCTCTGCTACTTTATTTGTAGTAGGGGATTTAAGAGATTTAACTGTTTGTTACATATTTTATATTTTTTATATTATGCTATATATTTAATATGAATATATTTATATAAAATAAGGAAATATAATGACATACTATTTTACATAACATTTGACAAAAGCTTTATTTTATAAAGTATTTTTAAATGCTTAAATAAGTAGAAAATAGAATGAAAATGAGCAGGCAGAAAACTATTTTAACAGTATGAATAAGAGAAGATGAATCCTAAGATTAATGTGATCCAAAACTCAAGATATCCAAAACAATGAAGTGAAAGAGACCTATTATACCTCTCTAGCTGGTTTTCCATTAGTAATCCATACAAATTGTAACTTGATTTTCAATAATTTCCTGAACACAAGTACCTTTGTACCTCTCTGCTTTGATCATTTTATTTCACCTTCTCAGAATTCTCCTTATTCTCTCCCATGTTGCTTGCATCTTCACTTCTTATATTAGTCCTCATCTATCATATAGATAGATGGTTTTATTTGGTTTTATTGTAAGACTGGGACCTAGAGCGAGCCCTTAATGGGCTTTGAGTCTTCATTTCCTTCTGTGTAAAATAACTAGTTCATAAAATGTGTGTTTCTCATGATTCTTATAGTGATCTGAAAAATGATGAATAGGAAAATACTTTGAAACTTGTTCTTTATCTCAGTATAAAGATACTGTCTTTTTGTTATTTGTTTTAGACTTATCAATATGTTGCCTAACTTAGCAATAGGCTGTTTTCTGAAATATGTGACCTATAAAATGTCAGATTGCTACATAAAACATAAAAACGAGGAGTGTGTAAATGTGTGTTGCAATATGAATGAAATAGTGACTTCGGATAGTTTGAAAGCCTTGTTTTTTCCAGCCATGTTTAATTTGGATCTTGGATCCAATAAGGTGAAACTCTACATCTCATGAACCTAATTAATTCTCACCAAATATAATTGGCTTCCTCTTTACACCTGTGAAGAAATCAATTCCATACAAAAGTACTCAGTGAGATGAAGGGATAAGGTTTTCTGCCACCCAACGTTGACTGAATCAAAGAAAGCTCTCTAAACTAATGTACAAAACTTCTCATATAACCTAAAAGTTTTCCCCATTCAGTTGTATTTTCCAAATGGCTTGCTTTTCTCCTTCAGTCAGCAAACATCAAGGGCCCATATTCTTTGAAGAAAATGTGCTCTATGCCACTTCTGAGATTATTATTCACGTGAAGTTTATGCATGCAATGTAAGGATTTCAGAAAACAGAAGTTTTGAAGAAGAAAATGTTGAAACCCTCAAATAACTTAGTTCAAACCTATCAATATTAGTTTTTCAAAGTTTGCTTTCAGCGGTATAGTAAACGTCAACTAAAAAGCAGCCTCCAAAAAAAGCAAAAGCCAAAAAAAAAAAAAGAAAAAACACGCTTAACTAGTTAAAACTAACAATAAACTTAGTAGCACATTTGCAAGCCAGATTGAATGAGTTTATTAGATTATATTCATTTAGGTTTTTATCCATTTTGTGAATAAAATGCATGAACAAGGATCACATTAATTCATTAACATTAATTCATTGTTTGTTAACATGAATTTCATTAATTGATTTAGTAATATATTTCATTCATTTTTCTAATTCCGTTAATTTATTCCATAAACTTAACCATAAGTTCAGTATACGTGGCAGACAGTTTTCTGGTCAGTATTTTACGAATGGAAAAAAGGTGAAGAACAGTTGATCCTCCCGAAGATCATGAAGATGATAGAAGCTCTGTATAGAGGTTCGACACATTGCTCACATCTGAATGTTCCACAAGCTGATCAATAGAAGGCAGATCCACAGATTGGTCTGTAACACAGTGATTGGCAACTCCTAGCGGCAAAGCAGGATGGACGGTAGAACCTGGATCTATGGCTCAGGCAAGGGAAGGCACAGACTTCATAACCCAGGGGTCTGAAGCCATGGGATCCAAAGCCCCGTGTGTAGCAGCTTCTGTATCCATAGCCCAGGGAGCAGCCTCTGCTGGACCGAGAGCCCAGAGACCCAGCATAAGTTGGGCAGCAAGGACTGTAGACCATGGAGGTCCTTGGACGGTAGCAGGAGGTCTGGCAGGGACTGGATAGCCCACAGGATGTAAAGCACCTGCTGGGCTCATAGAAGCCACTCCGGAGAGAGGAGCCCAGACGGCAGGAGCGGGGAGAGCAGCGGTCAGTGCTGTAGACCAGGTCGCCGAGGTAAGAAGAGCCACAGGAGGAGCTTGAGTAGCGCAGCTGGTCCCCAAGGGAGCAGGAGGAGAAGTTTCCTGAGCAGGGATAGTAGGACATGTTGAGAGGAGTAGTGAGTTCCAATGAGTGACAATGAGAAGATTCTGAGGTTTAATGTCACCCCCGGACTGGGGTGTTTTTATACTCTTAGCCATGGGTGTGACATTCTACACAGTCACCTTTGTCATGCTTGTAAAGTCTCATCTCTGTATGTGTAATTCAATAATATTTTCTGTAATTGCAGATGAAAAATTCATTTCATCTCATATTCATGTGTGAACTCACCGTGTTGTTAAAACACTAAGCTAATGACCTGTTCCAAAGTCAGCAATTCTATGACGACATGCCTTTGATGCCATCTCATCGTGACCAGAAAATCCCCTTCTCTTCTCACTGGCCAAGATTCTTTGTTCATTTGACTGTATGTTGGCTGGGGGATGCTTAGCTCTAAGGGAAGGGATTAAGATGAATTAATTTCTTTTTTGTCTGTGGAATAAAGGCACCCTATTTGCCACCAATGATTTTCTTTCCCTAACTTTATTTCATTGCCTAAAATTATTTTTATATATTTTATTATAAAATTACTTCTCAAATTCTTTAGAAAGAGAAAATAGATCAGGTAAATTGAATAAGAAATATGGTGGATCACAGAGATTAACCAGAACAAATGTTTAGAGGCAAAAATGACTAAAGAAGTCTACTTTGAGGCAGAGACTCAGGGGATGCCAATATGTGCACATGTGAAAAGACTCAGAGTCAAATATTTTAGAGGCGAGAGGAGATAAGTAGTGACTTTATGGGGTTTTCTATCTCTGTAGTTTAAATTAAAAAGTTCAGTATGAGAATAGTTTATGGCTTTTCATATATATATTGTCCCTTTTTTCATCTATATTTAAAATTTTGTAGAGGCCTTTCTTCTCTAGAACAACTCCCATCAAGCAATACCTTCTGAATATTTCTACCTTCAGATTCTTTCATATGATTTTCTTTTTCACTGGAAAACATAATTTTTATCTACTCTATCCCTTTAAGATTATTTTTCCACTGTAAAATATCAAAATATCTTCTTTTTATAGAGCTTTCCATAAAAGGTAAACCTGAACTAAAATGAATATTGAAGGATTTTCTCAAATTAAAAAGACAATAATCTCAGAGGGAAAGTTGGAATTGCAGCAGGTGAAAAGAAGACTGAAATATGAGTGAATTGTGTCTAAATACACATTCTACACAGCACTAATAAAGTGGTTCTTAATATATAAGAAGAAGTAAACAGTAATAAATTAAGAATGATCATTAAAATCTAAGATTTTGCTTAAAAATTAAAAGCCTGGAAAAAATAACAAAAGAGTAAAATTATAGCATTAAACCATTTTATTACTCCTCAAATGCATGAAAAGAGACAAAAAGAAACACAAAAGATGGACTAAATAACAATAAAATAGTAAATATGTAGGTAGAAATCTGACTGTATCAATAATTAAGTTAAATATAATATGACAAATAGTCCATATAAAAGACTTAGAATATCAGACTGGAATGAAAATCAAAACTATTTTCTACATAAAAGAGATTCTCTTAAATATGAGGAAAGAGAAAAGGAAACAGAAAAGATATATCCGGCAAAAGGAACAAAAATGGTACTTCTACTTTATTCATCTCAAAGTTTGCTATGTGTTAAGAAGTTTATTGTATATTAAGCAAGATATTTCTTAACAATCAATCTGTCGGACTACCAGGAGGATACACATTATTTCATTAGTTTTTTAAATGTTACACTAAGGCCACACCATCCAATAGAGTAGGCACTAGCCACATATATCAAATTCAATTTGCATACATTCAATTCAATTAAATTAAAATTCAGCTCCTCAGTCATATTCATCACATTTCAAGTGCACAACAGATTACACGTGGCTAATGGATACCAAATATTGGAAATTGCAGATAAAAAATATTTTCACCATCAAAGAAAGTTCTATTGGGCAGTGCTGCCTTAAAGATCACAGCCGATTGTTGATTTGTTAATATAAATTCATATTTTTACTGTTTTCTGTACAATGCAAGAATGTTAGAAATCTTAAGGCCACTTATCCTTACCCCAATTCTTGTATTATTGTGTTAGTATTTTCATTTTATGTATGCTTATGCATACTGATAAATATTTGTCCCCATGTTTTTACAGGCAATATTTGCTTAAATGTACCCAATATATATTTTTTATTTACTCTTTATTCCTTCCTACATCTTTTTGCTATAGGCAAGGATCATTTTGCTTTTGACTATGTATAACTTTTGACTATATATTTTTGTGCTGGAAGGCTAGTGACAAGATCTCGAAGTTTTCAATTGTCTGAAAATATCTGTATTTCTATTTCCTATTTGAAACAGATACTCACTGGTTGTGTATTCTAGTTTTAAATTGTTTTTCATCACAAATTTGAGGCTGTTTAATTGTTTCCCTACCTTCCCCTTTCTATATGTTTAGAGTTCAGTTGTCAATTTTACTGTTGCTATTTTTGTGAGTGTGTGTGTGTGTGTGTGTGTGTGTGTGTGTGTTTGTGTGGTATGCAGGCCTCTCACTGTTGTGGCCTCTCCCGTGACGGAGCACAGGCTCTGGATGCGCAGGCTCCGCGGCCATGGCTCACGGGCCCTGCCACTCCGCGGCATGTGGGATCTTCCCGGACCAGGGCACGAACCCGTAACTCCTGCATCGGCAGGCGGACTCTCAACCACTGCGCCACCAGGGAAGCCCAGTTATTCCTTTTTTGAAGGGATGTGATGTGAGTTCCAGTGCAGATCTGTACCTGTCACAGTCCACCATTTTCACCTTGAGGGTCAACTTATCAGGAGAGAGATTCTCTGTAGCTCTGGTTGGCCTCTCTTCCTGAGGGGAAATGTTCAAGAGTGACTGGGTGGGATGAAACGTAGACTCTGTCGCTGCATTTGAACTTGGAGCTGGGGTGGGTACTCATTATTTCCCTCCTTCACAATCTATTAGAAATTTGCTTCACCCTCAGCTACCACTTCTATTTGTCTCAGTGGATTTCTTGGTGGTATTACCTATGCCCTTTCCTAAGAGGTATGAACACTGATAACCATACCCTTTTCTTGCTACAGTTACTGCATATGACAAATCACATCCTCAACTGGGCAGGGATTTTCAAGGGCCATCTAAGTAGATCGACTGAGCTCCACACATACTCCTTCTTACCCTCACTGTGTAACAGTAACCCTACTATTTTCTACTAAACAGGATCATCTACCCTTGGATTAGATGGTAACTCTTTTTATTTATTTATTTATTTTTGGCTTGCTGGTACCTGAGACAAGGAACTCAAAGTGCTCAGCCAGCAGTCATAATTGCAGTTCAATGATACCTTTGATATGTCCATTAGAAAGTCTATCTTTGGGAACAGGTGTTCTATCCTTGGAAATTCCAGTTGCAGAAATAGGAAGCATAAAGTTCTTAAATGGGTCACTGGGGATGAGAGTAAGTGGATATTTGGGACCCAATCTTTGAGGACATTGTTTCCATGCTCCAAGCAAACTTCAGCTTTGCTGTCAGTGGGGCTATTTAATGCTCTATCCGGCAGAGAGCTACAGGGTCCTGTGGTTTTTGACATAACTTGTGGATCCCACTTCTCGGTGTCTCTACTATGAAGTGGATTTCCTGATTAGATGCTGCCTTGTGAGGAATTCCATGCTGGTGGATCAAGTTTTTCATTGGCTCCTGAATAATATTGCTGCTGAGATAAGCACAAAAAGCAGAGGCTTACTCTGAATAGGTAGCTATGTGTTTGAGGATGAACCACTGATCTGTTCATGGCACAAGGGGGCCCTGTTAACTTGCAACCAAGTGACCGGTTGGTCTCCTTGAGGAATAGTGCCGTACTGGGAGTTTAGCATTAGCCTCCGTTGCTGAGAGATTGGACATTTGTAGTGGCATTCATTATATGAGATTTGTAAGTGGGAGCTTATGCTGTTGGACCCATTCATAGCCTCTCTGGTCACTTATTCACATGCTCATCTTGCCAGCATTGTGAGGACTTCTGGCAAAGGCAAGCTAGCTCGACTGACAGTCATTTTGTCAACTTGAGTTTTTAGTTGCTCGTCCATGATAGATGCATTCTGGTGGGCATTAAGAAGAAATACAGAGATCTTGACACTTTGGACCTACATACATATATCCATCCATATGTCTCTATACCAGATTTTATTGTCTGAATATTATATATTCTCCCTTCCAGGTTTTTAACTAGCTGGTCTGGTCAGTTGCAACTGTCCAGGAATCTAGATGTATCATCAACTGGGACCACTTTTCTCTTTTCTACAAAGTGGATAACCAGGGGCTAGGCATATGATTCTACACATAGAGAAACTATTTGTTTTCTCATCATGGTGTTTAAAGGCATCCATGCCATGAGCCAATCCATCTGCAAGCCTTGCTTGGGCTTTTCCCTTCCTCGTTCAGCTGGTCATTTGAGGCACCAAATGTGACCACACATGTGATCTGAGAAAGAGGTGGTGGTGCAATGCTGGTCGGTGACATGGGGGTCTGGACTTCTGCTCATGGAGCCTGCTTTCTTGTTCTGCTAGCGTTCATTCCTGTATGAGCTATTTCTGTCTTACAATGGATTGCTACTGAGTCCACCCGACTTCATGACTTGGAAGTTTCAACAGAACGCATCTCACGATGGACAGCTACAGATGCATGATCACTTGTCCCAGTGTCAAATTTTGTATCTCTAGCAGGTCCAAGTCGTTTCCAAGGATCTGATTATCCAAAGATATGTTAATTTTCAAGTAGAGATTATAAGACCTTGTTCTACAACTTTATTTGCCTGCGTTGTAATTTTCCCACCGAGGTGTGCCGTAAACTCCATATTGCAGTTTTATTTTATTTTATTTTTATTTTCTTCAATACCACAGATGCCACCAACACCCTATGGTCTGCCAGATTGTTTGACCCAACCAGTAGGGTTGCTTGCATCTGAGACTAGACCTACAGAATCTTTTCCTGCTCCTGGTCGAAAGGAAGCTTTGTATATAGGCGACAGAGGTACTTCTACTTAGGGAGTATGTTTGTTCCAGAACCCCTTAAAGCCTTGCAGATGCTCTGCTACTTTATTTGTAGTAGGGGATTTAAGAGATTTAACTGTTTGTTACATATTTTATATTTTTTATATTATGCTATATATTTAATATGAATATATTTATATAAAATAAGGAAATATAATGACATACTATTTTACATAATATTTGACAAAAGTTTTATTTTATAAAGTATTTTTAAATGCTTAAATAAGTAGAAAATAGAATGAAAATGAGCAGGCAGAAAACTATTTTAACAGTATGAATAAGAGAAGATGAATCCTAAGATTAATGTGATCCAAAACTCAAGATATCCAAAACAATGAAGTGAAAGAGACCTATTATACCTCTCTAGCTGGTTTTCCATTAGTAATCCATACAAATTGTAACTTGATTTTCAATAATTTCCTGAACACAAGTACCTTTGTACCTCTCTGCTTTGATCATTTTATTTCACCTTCTCAGAATTCTCCTTATTCTCTCCCATGTTGCTTGCATCTTCACTTCTTATATTAGTCCTCATCTATCATATAGATAGATGGTTTTATTTGGTTTTATTGTAAGACTGGGACCTAGAGCGAGCCCTTAATGGGCTTTGAGTCTTCATTTCCTTCTGTGTAAAATAACTAGTTCATAAAATGTGTGTTTCTCATGATTCTTATAGTGATCTGAAAAATGATGAATAGGAAAATTCTTTGAAACTTGTTCTTTATCTCAGTATAAAGATACTGTCTTTTTGTTATTTGTTTTAGACTTATCAATATGTTGCCTAACTTAGCACTAGGCTGTTTTCTGAAATATGTGTCCTATAAAATGTCAGATTGCTACATAAAACATAAAAACGAGGAGTGTGTAAATGTGTGTTGCAATATGAATGAAATAGTGACTTCGGATAGTTTGAAAGCCTTGTTTTTTCCAGCCACGTTTAATTTGGATCTTGGATCCAATAAGGTGAAACTCTACATCTCATGAACCTAATTAATTCTCACCAAATATAATTGGCTTCCTCTTTACACCTGTGAAGAAATCAATTCCATACAAAGGTACTCAGTGAGATGAAGGGATAAGGTTTTCTGCCACCCAACGTTGACTGAATCAAAGAAAGCTCTCTAAACTAATGTACAAAACTTCTCATATAACCTAAAAGTTTTCCCCATTCAGTTGTATTTTCCAAATGGCTTGCTTTTCTCCTTCAGTCAGCAAACATCAAGGGCCCATATTCTTTGAAGAAAATGTGCTCTATGCCACTTCTGAGATTATTATTCACGTGAAGTTTATGCATGCAATGTAAGGATTTCAGAAAACAGAAGTTTTGAAGAAGAAAATGTTGAAACCCTCAAATAACTTAGTTCAAACCTGTCAATATTAGTTTTTCAAAGTTTGCTTTCAGCGGTATAGTAAACGTCAACTAAAAAGCAGCCTCCAAAAAAAGCAATAGCCAAAAAAAAAAAAGAAAAAACACGCTTAACTAGTTAAAACTAACAATAAACTTAGTAGCACATTTGCAAGCCAGATTGAATGAGTTTATTAGATTATATTCATTTAGGTTTTTATCCATTTTGTGAATAAAATGCATGAACAAGGATCACATTAATTCATTAACATTAATTCATTGTTTGTTAACATGAATTTCATTAATTGATTTAGTAATATATTTCATTCATTTTTCTAATTCCGTTAATTTATTCCATAAACTTAATCATAAGTTCAGTATACGTGGCAGACAGTTTTCTGGTCAGTATTTTACGAATGGAAAAAAGGTGAAGAACAGTTGATCCTCCCGAAGATCATGAAGATGATAGAAGCTCTGTATAGAGGTTCAACACATTGCTCACATCTGAATGTTCCACAAGCTGATCAATAGAAGGCAGATCCACAGATTGGTCTGTAACACAGTGATTGGCAACTCCTAGAAGCAAAGCAGGATGGACGGCAGAACCTGGATCTATGGCTCAGCCAAGGGAAGGCATAGACTTCATAAGCCAGGGGTCTGAAGCCATGGGATCCAAAGCCCCGTGTGTAGCAGCTTCTGTATCCATAGCCCAGGGAGCAGCCTCTGCTGGACCGAGAGCCCAGAGACCCAGCATAAGTTGGGCAGCAAGGACTGTAGACCATGGAGGTCCTTGGACGGTAGCAGGAGGTCTGGCAGGGACTGGATAGCCCACAGGATGTAAAGCACCTGCTGGGCTCGTAGAAGCCACTCCGGAGAGAGGAGCCCAGACGGCAGGAGCGGGGAGAGCAGCGGTCAGTGCTGTAGACCAGGTCGCCGAGGTAAGAAGAGCCACAGGAGGAGCTTGAGTAGCGCAGCTGGTCCCCAAGGGAGCAGGAGGAGAAGTTTCCTGAGCAGGGATAGTAGGACATGTTGAGAGGAGTAGTGAGTTCCAATGAGTGACAATGAGAAGATTCTGAGGTTTAATGTCACTCCCTGGACTGGGGTGTTTTTATACTCTTAGCCATGGGTGTGACATTCTACACAGTCACCTTTGTCATGCTTGTAAAGTCTCATCTCTGTATGTGTAATTCAATAATATTTTCTGTAATTGCAGATGAAAAATTCATTTCATCTCATATTCATGTGTGAACTCACCGTGTTGTTAAAACACTAAGCTAATGACCTGTTCCAAAGTCAGCAATTCTATGACGACATGCCTTTGATGCCATCTCATCGTGACCAGAAAATCCCCTTCTCTTCTCACTGGCCAAGATTCTTTGTTCATTTGACTGTATGTTGGCTGGGGGATGCTTAGCTCTAAGGGAAGGGATTAAGATGAATTAATTTTTTTTTGTGTGTGTGGAATAAAGGCACCCTATTTGCCACCAATGATTTTCTTTCCCTAACTTTATTTCATTGCCTAAAATTATTTTTATATATTTTATTATAAAATTACTTCTCAAATTCTTTAGAAAGAGAAAATAGATCAGGTAAATTGAATAAGAAATATGGTGGATCACAGAGATAAACCAGAACAAATGTTTAGAGGCAAAAATGACTAAAGAAGTCTACTTTGAAGCAGAGACCCAGGGGATGCCAATATGTGCACATGTGAAAAGACTCAGAGTCAAACATTTTAGAGGCGAGAGGAGATAAGTAGTGACTTTATGGGGTTTTCTATCTCTGTAGTTTAAATTAAAATGTTCAATATGAGCATAGTTTATGGCTTTTCATATACATATTGACCCTTTTGACATCTATATTTAAAATTTCCTAGAGGTCTTTCTTCTCTAGAACAACTCCCATCAAGCAATACCTCTGAACCTTTCTACCTTCAGATTCTTTCATATGATTTTCTTTTTCACTGTAAGACATACTTTTTATCTACTCTATTCCTTTAAGATTATTTTTCCACTGTAAAATATCAAAATATCTTCTTTTTATAGAGCTTTCCATAACAGGTAAACCTGAACAAAATGAATATTGAAGGATTTTCTCAAAGTAAAATACAATAACCTCAGAGGGAAAGTTGGAATTGCAGGAGGGGAAAAGAAGACTGAAATATGAATGAATTATGTCTAAATGCACATTCTACACAGCACTAATAATTTGCTTCTTAATATATTAGAAGAAGTGAACAGTAATAAATTAAGAATGATCATTAAAATCTAAGATTTTGCTTAAAAATTAAAAGCCTGGAAAAAATAACAAAAGAGTAAAATTATAGCATTAAACCATTTTATTACTCCTCAAATGCATGAAAAGAGACAAAAAGAAACACAAAAGATGGACTAAATAACAATAAAATAGTAAATATGTAGGTAGAAATCTGACTGTATCAATAATTAAGTTAAATATAATATGACAAATAGTCCATATAAAAGACTTAGAATATCAGACTGGAATGAAATTCAAAACTGTTTTCTACATAAAAGAGATTCTCTTAAATATGAGGAAACAGAAAAGGAAACATAAAAGATATATCAGGCAAAAGAAACAAAAATTCTAATTCTACTTTATTAATCTCAAATTTTGCTATATGTTAAGATGTTTATTGTATATTAAGCAAGATATTTCTCAACAATCAATCTGTCAGACTACCAGGAGGATACACATTATCTCATTAGTTATTTAAATGTTACACTAAGGCCACACCATCCAATAGAGTAGACACTAGCCACATATATCAAATTCAATTTGAATATTTTAAATTAAATTAAATTAAAATTCAATTCCTCAGTCATATTCATCCCGTTTCAAGTGCACAACAGATAACCAAGGCTAATGGGTACCAAATAGTGGAAATTGCAGATAAAACATATTTTCACCATCAAAGAAAATTCTATTGGGCAGTGCTGCCTTAAAGATCACGGCCGATTCCCTGGTGGCGCAGTGGTTGAGAGTCCGCCTGCCGATGCAGGGGACGCGGGTTCACGTCCCGGTTTGGGAAGATCCCACATGCCGCGGAGCGGTTGGGCCCGTGAGCCATGGCCGCTGGGCCTGCGCGTCCGGAGCCTGTGCTCCGCAACGGGAGGGGCCACAACAGTGAGAGGCCCACGTACCGCAAAAAAAAAAAAAAAAAAAAAAAAAGATCACAGCCGATTGTTGATTTACTAATATAAATTCATATTTTTACTATTTTCTGTACAATGCAAGATTTTTAGAAATCTTAAGGCTATTTTTCCTTACCCCAATTCATGTGTTATTATGTTAGTATTTTTCATTTTATGTATGTTATGCATACTGTAAATATTTGTCCCCATGTTTTTACAGGCAATATTTGTTTAAATGTTCTCAATATATATTTTTTATTTACTCTTTATTCCTTCCTACATCTTTTTGCTATAGGCTAGAGTCATTTTGCTTTTGACTATGTATAACTTTTAACTATATATTTTTGTGCTGGAAGGCTAGTGACAAGTTCTCGAAGTTTTCAATTGTCTGAAAATATCTGTATTTCTATTTCCTTTTTGAATCTGATACTCTCTAGTCATGTATTCTAGTTTTAAATTGTTCTTTCTTCACAAATTTGAGGCTATTTGTTTTCCTACGTTCCCCTTTCTATATATTTATAGTTCAGTTGTCAATTTTATTGTTTCTTTTTCTGAAGGTAACGTTGTTTTACCCGTGGGTTGTTTTACATCTTTTTGTTATTTTTCTTGTTAGTCAGTTTGACTCCATTGTGCCTAGGTGTGGGCCTTTCTTCATGTTTGTCATACATCTGTTTTGTAACATTTCTTGACTTTGTGAGTTGATTTTCCTCTATTTGAAAAATTCTCTCGGGATCTGTTTCTATTCCATGCTTCTTCTCTTAGATTTGGTGATGTCTTGACTTCTCAATGGCTGTTAGTTTTTCATTGAATATCAACGTGTATATATATATTTATATATATATGTATATATATGTGTGTGTCTGTGTATATATATACATATATATGTATTTATACACACACACAACTTGTTTTAGGACTCCATTTGAAATTTTTCGACCTTTCCTTATTCTCCATGTTCCATATGCTCTTGAGTGCTCTTCAATATTTTTATGTTTTCTTAACATTTTAGTTTTAACGTACTCTTCTGAACAATCTCTAATTGTTTCTTCAGTTATGTCTAATTTATTTTTAATCCAATTGTAACCAATTCTACATTTAATTTATTGCATTTTTTAATTTTAGAATTTCTACTTGATTCTTTTAAAATGTGTCAATGTTCTGAAAATTTTCTATCTCTTTATTTCCTAAGCATATGGATTATAGTTATAAAATCTATGACTTACCTTTCCATTTACTGAATCCCTTGTAAGTCTGTTTATACCACATAACACATATTTTGCTTTTAATAATTTCTTAACTTCTTGAAGTCTGATAAATTTTCCTTGGATATCAAACTATAACTATATCTGTATCATCTATATATTCATCTATATTTACATATTCATTTATAGCTATATATTCATTGGTAATTATAGCTATATAAAACTATATCTATAACAGTGTCTATGTGTGGATCCACATCCTACAAGGGAATCAATCTAATTCCTGATTCTGAGATATTCTGTTCAAACAGTACTCTTCCACCAGTTATAGTCTGAGTAAGAAAAATATCTGAGGTCCTCTAAAATTTGTTCAAATCCCCAACTTTGTAGGATTTCAGAACCTATTCCCATGTGCATATTGATCTTTTCATATTATCTCTTTTATCTATCACAAACCCTAGTCAATAAACACTTTTATCTATTACAATCACATAAACAATAATAATAAACAAGTAACAACAATAAACATAGCTGGATATCAGAATCAATTAATTTTTTAGATTATAATGACTTTTCACACAATTTTGGAAGAAAACACAATGTCAATTCTATCTGCGATGCAGACTTTAGACTTTATTTTGAATTAGTACTTTAATAATAAAAATTTTTAGATAAGGTTTGTCAGCCAATATTTAAGACCAGAGACAAGGTGACAATTTGATAATTAGAAATAAGAGGGTAATTCTTTCTGTAGATGATGAAAACAATAAAGGTTATGAATAGAGTCATTGAAGACATTGGACAAGATTAAAAATTATGTATGATGATCAGTAGGAGCCAGATCCACAGGTTGGTCTCTAACAAGGCTGGAAGTTCCCAGAAGTGAAGTAGGATGGGTAGCAGAATCTAGATCCATAGTTTAGAGAAGGGAAACCATGGACTCTGCAAGCCATGGGTCTGAAGCTACTGGAACCACAGCCTGGTAAGTAGGAGCTTCCAGATCCATAGCCCAGGGAGCAGCTGTTGCTGGACCCAAAGCCTAGAGACCCAGAATAAGTTGTCTGAGAGGGCCTGCAGAGTGTGGAGATTCTTGAGTGGTAGCAGGATATCTGGATAGGTCTAGACACCACATAGAATATCTGATACCTAGTGGGTTTACATCAGGTTTCCTGACAGCCACTTTAGAGAGAGGAGCCCAGCTGGCAGGTAGTGGGAGAGCAGAGGTCAGTACCAGTCACAGTATACCAGGTTACTGGGGTAAGAAGAGCCTCAGGAGCAGCCTGAATAGCACAGGTGGTCCCCAAAGGAGAGAGAGGAGAAGTTTCCAGAGCAGCGGTTGTAGGACATATTGACAGGAGATGTGAGTTCAGCTGAATTACAGTGAGAAGATTCTGAGTTTGAATATTACTCCTGGACTGTGGTATTTATATATTCACAGTAATGGGTATGGCACCTTACAGTAACATCTTGTCCATATTTGAGCCCACTCATTTGCTTACATGTAACTCAGTAATTCTTTTTGTAATAGCAGTTAACTAACTCCCTTCATCTTATGTTTATAAGTGAACTTGTTTTTATAGCTCTATGTCAATGAATTACATCTGTGTTATGAATGGTCTGACAGTATGGAATTAATGTCTACTTCATCATGGCCAAGGAAGCCCCTCTTATTTTCTTGGGCAATAACTACTTGTATATCTACTCCTGGTTGGGCTGGGGAAGGTTTTCTTCCTAGATTGGGGACTGCAATGCTGTCATCTCCCTTTTGTACCAATTGTCAAGAGGCAGAAATCAGGTCTTGATGAGAAACCTTACAAAGATTGCATTTATAGCAAACCATTGATTCTCACTCTGCAGCATAATTTTCCATCTTACTTACCTACTATTTCCAATTAGCTTAACTATTAGCAGTGCTTACTATGTCCAACCTAGAAGAGTCATATAAAATACGCCAAAGGGGTTGAGAGAGCTCACTAGGAATGGGGATAATCTTGAATAAATTTATTTAAATTGTTTAAAAAGTTAATCAATTCTAAAGCAAGAACAGACAACTATGGACATATGTGAAGAAAAACAAAGTGGGAGACACTATGGAGATGAAGTGAGGAAACTAGTGACAGTGGTAGAAAGAGGGACAAATCTGCCAGGATTTTCTTCTAACCCAGTGGACAACCTATGGATATTCTACTTTTAATTCAACTAAATCAAAATTGTTTCAAAATGAGCTCAATTCATGATTTTTGTAGATATATTTATATTTGTAAAATGTCCTAGGGTTTCTCCTCCCACGATATTTCTGAACCCCATCACAAAAGTTTGAATGCCTTCTGAGCATTTCCAAGACCTTGGTAGATCCCTACTTAAGTACATGATTCTGTCCCAGCTTTCTTACTAAAGGTGGACCCAGGTTTTGAAAAGCTTGAAGTTTATAACTTCAGGGTCTTTTTTTAGCACAAAGAATACAACACTGTGAATATAATGGTAGAAATAAATATGAATACTACTTTAGAATAAAGATAATATTAACCAACAAAAACCTACAGGTTGACAAAAGACACAAATATTACAAAATCAAGTTATTAATATATCATCTATAAACTTTCCCCAACATTTCTTGGCTACACAGTCCTTGATCACCTGTACATAGGATGATGGTTTTATCAACATGATTTTATTTGGAAAGAATAGAAATATAATTCAGCTTTCCTCTAGAATTGTATATCACAAAACACTTAAATTATTTTTGATGACATGGAAAATTTTCTTTCAACATTGTCATTTGTTATTACTAATGCTGCACCTTTAACATTCTACGTTACTTCTTCTTGGTCAGAGCTTCAAGCCTGGGGTTATGCTTACCTCTGCCAGGTGTCCTGGTTCACCTCCCCTCCAAGTCTTCTGGCCCTGGGGTTTGGGGGCTTCTGTGAGGATTAGCTTCAAAAGGCTGTGGACCCTATGTTTTAGTGTCCTCTAAGCAGGTAGCAGAGCAGTATATTGGTTCAAATCCTTCTTCTTGAGGTCAAAGCTCCCTGAGGGCCTGAGGTCCATCAGGTTGACTAGAGGTAGTAGAGGCATCTCTCTGGATTCATCCACAGCTCCAGCACTACCACAAGGACACAGACGTGACACCCAGTCCATGGCAGCCCAGCTGGAGCAGCAGCTTTCTCCAAGCCTCCTTGAAGGAGTGCCAAGAGAGCTTTGGAAAAAGTTAGGTGAAAGAATCCTCAGGAGGACCCTCACACTTAAGCTTCATTAGGTTAAATCTGTCTCTGTCTTTACCTTAGATGCTCTGCCCAAGATGTCTGAATATGCACTACTGATGTTCTCTTTGAGATATCAGGAACCTACGTGGAGTGCCCAGATCTCCCTCCAAGATACCTTCCATGGCAACGTCTCTCTCCAGTGCTCCAACCTAAGCTTTGATCATTTCATTGTTATAATTTATTGTTGTTTTTGTTATTTGTCTCTGATCTTCTTTAACTCCAAGTTAAAATACATAGGAACATGTCTGACAGATTTATCATATTCTTTGAGTATATTACTATGTTTCTGACAATTTCAAGAGAAATGCACTGATATAACACACACCAGTGTTCAAATATGTGTTATCAGGAACTCAAGAAGTTAATGTTGTGGCTCATGGCACTGAATTGCAGGTTTATTTAATAAAAATACAATACGGCTTCCCTGGTGGCGCAGTGGTTGAGAGTCCGCCTGCCGATGCAGGGAACATGGGTTCGTGCCCCAGTCCGGGAAGATCCCACATGCCGCGGAGCGGCTGGGCCTGTGAGCCATGGCTGCTAAGCCTGCACGTCTGGAGCCTTGCTCCAGAGCGGGAGAGGCCACAACAGTGAGAGGCCCATGTACCGCAAATAAATAAATAAATAAATAAATAAAATAAAAATACAATAAAGTTATACTATATATGCTTAAATTATCAACTCTTCCTCAGTGTAAAAATATGTTTAATTGCCACTTAAAAAAATAAAGCACTATCCAGCATTTTTTTTCTTTTTTTTGCGGTACGCGGGCCTCTCACTGTTGTGGCCTCTCCCATTGCGGAACACAGGCTCTGGATGCGCAGGCTCAAAGGCCATGGCTCACGGGCCTAGTCACTCTGCAGCACGTGGGATCTTCCCGGACCGGGGCACGAACCCATGTCCCCTGCATCGGGAGGCAGATTCTCAACAACTGTGCCACCAGGGAAGCCCTTATCCAGCATTTTTTATAAGTCAAAGAATGATGAAGTAGCTGCACCCACATCAAACAGCTACTTTTTAAAAGCTTATCTTATGATCTTTTAATTTTCTAATTCTTTTTGTATGAATTCCTAGCCAGTGGGGTAAAAATCCTAGCCCATGCAATGCTGTGAAGACCATGCCTTTCTCAAATCTCTGTTTCCTTTCTTGAAAATAGTTGCCTTATCACAAGTAAGAATGACTTTTTTACTGGCTCAAGGCAGGACCAGTGTTAAGTAAAATAATAAATTCAGCAAAATTTGTCTGTAGTAACACAACATTCTGGCTGCAATAATGCCCTTCTCTCCTCAGTACATCTCTAACCGTCCTTACATCAATGTGGTAATCAATGATACCAGTTGAAATAATACATCACAAACTCTCAGGTCCTCTATCAAATCCAACCTATATAGGTTTGTTTATTGTACAAGTGTGGGTCTCCATAGGCTTTTTATTAAACTCCAAATTGTTGCCTATATTTAAAAATCAAAAGAATCAACATAAAATGTGGATTTATGACTTCCAAAATTTCTGAAACTCTGGCTACACCAGGCTCCCTTCCTTGTCATTACCTGGAACTGCATACAAGCTGCCCCATTCGTATGGGTGTGCTTCCCTCTAATTCTCAACAACTCTAACTACTCCGCTAATTTCAGTTACCATTAGTCATTGACCTGACACTACTATTTTTTTGTGTTAGTTAATGCCTCTATCATAAATAGGAGAATGAGAGATGAATTAGAAGCTTTGGGTGTTAAGACAATTTGTGAAATCCAACTCCCTTGTGCACTTGAAGGATATTCTTCCATGTTTAATAGGAAAATGCCATGTATCTGTGTTGATGGGCTGGAATATAAAACATCAGTTATGGAACAAATCACAAGCCAATTGGACCACCTCACTTAGGTTGATGATCCTCTGACTTAAATTCTTCAGATGCCAGCAGAATTTGAGTTGGTTTTTATATACTGGGCAAAGACTTAAATCAGTGGTGTCTTACTGCTGAATATGCAACAAACCATCCTGAAAAATACATAAACAATTAAAAATAACCCAGATGATTGAACTCCCTCCCAGGCCACTCCACATGTGATTCTGATTGTTAAATCAGAATTTAACTATTGTTAAACTAAAGGTTTAACATCTAGCTGGTAGCCCATAGGAGATGCTTATAGCTGTGTGAAATCATACTACATGCCTAACAAGGGTAACCACTTTTGTATAGGAATTGTCTTTCCAAGAATATAAAGCAGAACATTAAAAAGAGAGACAGGGGAATCTATTTTCTGTTTATAACATCATAATTCTATTGTAATGGGAGGTTTCTGATAATAATATGCAGTATCCCTTCTTCTTGTTACTGCAGAAATATAATAACTATTATGAACACTGTTGCTTGGAAATGTTGAAGATGGATTTAGTAACATTAATATCCATCCTGCAAGATGCGGCATCTTAGGGATTGAACAAAGGCTGCATGTCACTACCCAGTGACACAGTGCAGATGGCCTCATGATGACTAATAATGACTGACTATAAATACAGGAGAGAAGAGCAATTTTGACAGACTATGATAGCTACAATTGGGAGGTGGAATAAACAGGGCTTTTTAGTTAAAAATCAGATGAATGGCATGTTGAATACACGAGTGGAACTGAAACGGTCCATGGCATATAGTAGACACTCCATAAATATATGTTGATTGACTGAAAAGGGAATTTAGATAGCAAATATCTTAAATGAAATAAAGCATGCAAGAAGGTTATGCAAATATTAGCTACTTTTTTTTTCTTTCTTTGATCGGGTAGCTGAGTGAAGGTTGAATATACCTATTAATAGATTTGGAAATTTTTACCCTCAGAAGTCATGCTCAGACAAGACTCATAGGCTTGGCTTTATAGAGCTGGTATCAAGTCCTGAGCTAGTGGAAAGTAGTGAGATGGGGAAAGAGAAAATGCTACAAGACATGTGTGTGTGAGCACGTTTCTTCTCCTGCCACTTTGTGGAGGTTTGACCTCTTCCTGATCTGGGGTTGTCACCATCCCCTGCCTCATTTCTTTTTACTCAAAGTCTTTGCTGATTGAAGGCATGATGAGTGGCATACAGAAGGCAGACCCATATTTACTCTGTATTTAGTCATCTAACCTCTGGAAGGTAACATAGGATTGGATGAACTTCCTATTCATAAACTCTCTTCATCTCCAGAGGTAGGGGTAGGTGCATTGGGAGAATATGGGTGGGGAATACCTGGAAGGGAGAGCAGGAAAAAGGATGCTGAAGAGGAAAAAATTATCCCAAGATGTTTCTGGATTTTCAGAGCCTTAAAAGTAGAGGATACTTGAGATTTCTTTGTTTCCTAGGCTGTTCACCCCTGTAATTAGGTGGAGCCCTAGACAGGAATGGAGCCCCATTTTCTCTCGAGCGGACTGGTTTTGTAGTGCTAGGTTGGCTGAACACAGCAGTGGTTGGATGATTGGAGATACAGACATAGCAGAGGCCATGGTTTCCCAATGTCTGTTGGAGACAACAGGAGAGAGCTCTGACACCCGAGAAACCTCTAATTTAGGGTCTTTGTTTTGGTTTTCTCGCTTAACTTGCAGAGTAAGCTGCTTAACTCTATTTATTTTCCCATTGCAGGGCTCAAATTCTATGATGCTAAAATTTGGTTCTGGCAACATCGCTGTTGCCCAAAGAGTTCTGTCCTAGACGAAGTAGACTAAGGTTTTGATAAGAGTGGTTAAAGGGCTGTAAAGCATAGTTTAGTCCATTTATTTATAGGGAAGTGTTATGCACAGGGTTCCTTCTTCCTTTCTTGTTATCTTTTTTGATATTGGATTTTAAACTTATCCTAAAACCACTATTTGATTTATTTCTAAAAACTTGGAATTTAAATGAAACAAACAAATATATAGGGCACTGTGGTATGAAGTATGTTTGATCACTCTGAATCTTATATTTTTAAATTGTTGAACTATAGTTGATTTACAATGTTGTGTTAGTTTCAGGTGTACAGCAAAGTGATTCAGTTGCATATAAATATTCTTTTTCAGATTCTTTTCCATTATAAGGTATTACAAGATATTGAATATAGTTCCCTGTGCTATATAGTAGGACTTTGATGTTTATCTGTTTTTTAAAAAATTATAATGTATTTATTGTGCTTTTCTTATTACAAAAGTATTTCATGCAGAAAATTTAAAAAGTATGGATAAGCAACAAATAAATATGTAAGAAACACTTGAATCTTATCACCTAAAAACATTCACTGATAACATACTATTCTTTGCTCTTTTCATTTTTTATTTTTTAGATTTTTATTGAAGTATAGTTGATTTATAATGTTTCAGGTATACAGCAAAATGATTATGTTATATATATTCCTTTTCCAATTCTTTCCAATTATAGGTTATTACAAGATATTGAATATAGTTCCCTGTGCTATACGGTAGGTCCTTGTTGGTTATCTATTTTATATATAGTAGTGTGTATCTGTTAATCCCAAACTCCCAATTTATCCCTCCCCCCATTTCCCTTTTGGTAGCCTTTAGTTTGTTTTCTATGTCTGTGAGTCTATTTCTGTTTTGTAAATAAGTTCATTTGTATTATTTCTTAGATCCCACATATAAGTGATATCATCACTTGATATCATCACATGATATTTGTCTTTCTTTGACTTACTTCACTTAGTATGATAATCTCTAGGTCCATCCATGTTGCAGCCAATGTCATTATTTCATTCTTTTCTATGGCTGAGTAATATTCCATTGTGTATATATACCACTCAGGATGTAAAACTCTGGTGAGATAAAACATAGATCTCAGAATCTCACCAGCACAGTGAGAAGCTCTGGGGAAGGAGCCTCCCATCCCAATTGATGGACAATGTAAGGTAGAAGCTAAAGCACAGGCTTTGTCATCAGAATCCCTGGGAGGCAAACCCTGGCACTGCCTTTTCTAGTACTGAGAACTTGTGCCATTGACTTGAGAATTTCATGTCCCACTTTCATCACCAGTGACATGCAAATAATAGTACCTCCCTCATTGGATCATTATAAGAATCAAACAACATAATACACGTAAAATATCCAGAGTACTGCCTGGCAGTTAGTAAGGAATATATGTAAATCTTTGCTCAAATAAACAAAGGAAATGCTTCCCACGTGGTGTTGAGGAATCAAATTTAAGAATCACTGCTATAAATCTCTGAAGTACATTTTTATCATCTGAGTCATTCTTTAGCCACAGAGCCAAATGTCTCTGTTTTAATGAGAAACTTGGGATTTCAAAAAATACCCTTGTTTAAAACTAAGAGCATAACAAAGGCAACCCCATGCAGAAAGCACTGTTTTAAACCTATATGGGACTAATCAGCGGTTCACAACCAGTGATAAATGACTTCTTAACTGAATGATTTCAGGTTGTGCTCACATGATGTGATGCTTCTTTTATCCTTCCTTCTCTAGTTTTCCTTTCTTCCTCATCTCCATCCATCTCTTACTTTCCCCTTCTTTCCATTCTCTCTTTTTTCCCTTTCTTTTTATTTCATTTACCTTTCATCTTGGTTTAACTTTCTAAACTGGTAATACTCTCAAGGAAATGTTTCTATTTGTTTCATGGGTTGAATAGAATTGACGCTTCTTTATGTCACTTCCAAGAGTAGTTAAGCATTTCTACTCATTTCTCTTAGAATGCTTGAAATTTAATTAGTTTTATTGGTATTTTATTTAATTTTAGAATAGAAATATTTGAATGAAATCTTTCCTGTGTTATTTTAAATGTTGAAATCTCAGTGTAATAATGCCAATATTCCCAAAGTCAAACAATTTCAAGATGACTTGCAACTGTGGTCCTAATAAAACTGAGTTTATAACTGTACATATCTGGTTTCCAGAGCATTAGTCTGTTTCTTACAGGGTGCTTTAGGAATATTCAGCTGTGCACATCATGTCTTTTTTTTTTAGAATTTCAATCACTTTTTCTTTATTGAAGTATAGTTGATTTACAAAATTGTGTTACTTTGAGGTTTATAACAAAGTCATAGTTATACACACAAATACATACATACATATACATATACATGTGTATATACACATATATATTCTGTTTCAGATTCTTTTTCATCATATATTATTACAAGATACTGAATATAGTTCCCTGTGCTATACAGCAGGTCCCTTTTGTTCATCTATTTTATATTTGGTAGCGTGTATATGTTAATCCCAAACTCCCAATTTATCCCTCCCCATTTTTCCCCTTTGATAACCATAAGTTTGTTTTCTAAGCCTGTGAGTCTATTTCTGTTTTGTAAATAAGTTCTTTTGTATCATATTTTTAGATTCCACATATAAACAATATCATATGATATTTGTCTTTCTCTGTCTGACTTACTTCACTTAATATGATATTCTCTGGGTCCATCCATGTCCCTGCAAATGCATTATTTCAATTGTTTTTTATGGCTGAGTAATACCCCATAATATATATAAACCACATCTTCTTTATCCATTCATTTGTCGATGGACATTTAGGTGGCTTCCATGCCTTGGCTATTGTAAATAGAGTTGCTATGAACATTGGGGCACATGTATCTTTTCGAATTAGTTTTCTCTGGATATATGCCCAGGAGTGGGATCATTGGATCATATAGTAATTCTGTTTTTAGTTTTTAAAGGAACCTCCATACTGTTCTCCATAGTGGCTGCAGAAATTTACATTCCCACCAACAGTGTAGGAGGGTTCCTTTTTCTCCACACCCTTTCCAGCAATTATTATTTGTAGACTTTTTGATGTTGGCCATTCTGACTGGTGTGAGGTGCTACCTCATTGTAGTTTTGATCTGCATTTCTCTGATAATTAGTGATATTGAGCATCTTTCCTTGTGCTTGTTGCCCATCTGTATATCTTCTTTTGAGAAATATCTATTTAGGTTTTCTGCCCATATTTTGATTGGGGTTGTTTGTTTGTGTTTTTGATATTAATAATCCCTTGTCATCATGTCTTAATCTACCAGATTGGAAGGACATAGGTGAGAAGGATGCTGTCCTTTTCTCAGTTACTAGTTCACAATGGACTTTCAGTAATGTTTATTAAAAAGATGACTATCAGAACTCTCAGTATTGACTTTATTATTTTTACTTGTTGACAATTGAAAATACCTAATCATCGCTTCATGAACTGAGATTGTGCTGCCTTGTTCCTTAGGAAACAGAAATTAAAAAGCATGGTATCTTGTCAATGTAAGATGGCAGAGAGTGGACAGTGAGCAGGGAGCGCTGCTTTGTTGCATGGTGATTATTGGATTATTGGCCATGAAAATAGCAACCTTCATTTTGTAAATGAGAAAAGAATGATTTATGTCTCTTAAGTAAGTGAATAAAACATATTTAGCCATGTCTGTGCAGGGGAAAATTAATTTCATTTTACTTATATAACTGATTAGGGAGACCCCAGAGGACTTTACCAGGATGTTTTCTGCATATACCATACCCGTTGTTAAAGGTCTATAAAGTTCTTTAGGAGAAAATTCACCCCAATTCCTCATTAAACCCAAAGAAAGCTGGAATTGGGAAACTGTATCTGATCAACCTTGTAAAGTGCCTCTTTTTCCATTTTTAATGACTGTCTCTTGTTATGAGTTGAATTGTGCCCCTGCAAAAATTCATAGGTTGAAGTCCTAAATCCTAATACCTCCTAACAAGACCTTGTTAGAAGATAGGACTTTACAGATGTAATCAAGTTATAGTGAGGACATTACTGTCAAAGAGGGGATCCTCCCTTCCCAGGAATTGAGTGAATGCAGTGACTTCCTATGCCCAGTGTCTACCAAGCTTTTTCTGACCACCTGGGAAACTTCCAGCCATCCTGTGACCATGTATGAGAGCTCGTCCACATCAGTGTGTCTGGAATATGAGACTGTGTGCTTGGGGCTGTGGACTCTGTGGTTTCCAGTCTCTGGGCTATGGATCAGGGACTTCCTCACCTCTAGGGATGGACTGGGGTTCCTGGACAGTCCTACTGTTTCTCCAGAAAAGGTTGGTTGACCTTATTTCCAACCCATGTGTGTTCAGAAGTACACAGGTCATGTGACACATTTCCAAGATCTCAAAGAACTATTTTTTAAAAAATTTATTACTAAGGAAATTTCAGATCTGCTAACTCAGGAGCTGCCTATAAATTTCCAAGAAATTACACTTTTAAAATCCATTTTTAATCACTAACTCAAACTTTTTAATTCACCAATAATTCAAGCTACAACTAGGAATCTGAAAATTATTACTTTTGAAATTCTCTCTCTCATTCTCTTTCTTTCTGACTCCCCACCTTTCTCTCTCTCCCTTTCTCTTCCTCTCCCTTTGTAAGAACACATTTGTTATTTTAACATCTTTATTGGAGTATAATTGATTTACATGCTTGTGTTAGTTTCTGCTGTATAAAAAAGTGAATCAGCTATACATATAAATATATCCCCATAACATCTCTCTCTTGTGTCCCCTTCCCACCCTCCCAATCCCACCCCTCTAGGTGGTCACAAAGCACCAAGTTGATATCCCTGTGCTTTGTGGGTGCTTCCCACTAGCTATCTATTTTACAGTTGGTAGTGTATATATGTCAATGCCACTCTCTCACTTCTTCCCAGCTTACCCTTCCCTCTCCCTGTGTCCTCAAGTCCATTCTCTACGTCTGTGTCTTTATTCCTGTCCTGCACCTAGGTTCTTCAGAATCATTAAAAAAATTTTTTTTAGATTCCATATATATGTGTTAGCATACAGTATTTTTCTCTTTCTGACTTACTTCACTCTATATGACAGGCTCTAAGTCCATCCACCTCACTACAAATAACTCAATTTCATTTCCTTATTTGACTGAGTAATATTCCATTGTATATATGTGCCACATCTTCTTTATCCATTCATCTATCAGGGCACACTTGGGTTGCTTCCATGTCCTGGTTATTGTAAATAGTGCTGCAATGAACATTGTGGCACATGACACTTTTTGAATTACGGTTTTCTTAGAGTATAGGCCCAGTAGTGGGATTGCTGGGTCATATGGTAGTTCTATTTTTAGTTTCTTAAGGAAACTACATACTGTTCTGCAGATTGGCTGTATCAATTTACATTCCCACCAACAGTGCAAGAGGGTTCCCTTTTCTCCACACCCTCTCCAGCATTTATTGCTTGTAGATTTTTTGATGATGGCCATTCTGAAAGGTATGAGGTGATACCTCAGTGTAGTTTTGATTTGCATTTCTCTAATGTTTAGTGATGTTGAGAGTCCTTTCATGTATTTTTGTGCAATGTGGATATCTTCTTTGGAGAAATATCTATTTAGGTCTTCTGTCCATATTTGAATTGGACTGTTTGTTTTTTTTGATATTTAGCTGCAGAACCTGCTTGTAAATTTTGGAGATTAAACCCTTGTCAGCTGCTTCGTTGGCAAATATTTTCTCCCATCCTGAGGGTTGTCTTTTTGTCTTCTTTATAGTTTCCTTGGCTGTGCAATAGCTTTTAAGTTTCATTAGGTCTCATTTGTTTATTTTTGTTTTTATTTCCATTTCTCTAGGAGATGGGTCCAAAAGGATCTTACTGTGAGTTATGTCATAGAGTCTTCTGCTTATGTTTTTCTCTAAGAGTTTTATAGTATCTGCCCTTACATTTAGGTCTTTAATCCATTTTGAGTTTATTTTTGTGTATGGTGTTATGGAGTGTTTTAATTTTTTCCTTTTACATGTAGCTGTCCAGTTTTCTCTGGACCACTTACTAAAGAGGCTGTATTTTCTCCATTACATATTCTTGCCTCCTTTATCAATGATAAGATGACCATATGTGTGTGGGTTTATCTCTGGGCTTTCTATCCTGTTCCATTGATCTATATTCCTGTTTTTGTGCCAGTACCATATTGTCTTGATTACTGTAGCTTTGTAGTATAGTCTGAAATCAGGGAGCCTCTTCCCTCCAACTCCATTTTTCTTTTTCAAGATTGCTTTGGGGTCTTTTGTGTTTCCATACAAATTGTGAAATTTTTGTTCTAGTTCTGTGAAAAATGCCAGTGGTAGTTTGATAGGGATTGCATTGAATCTTTAGATTGCTTTGGGTAGTAGAGTTATTTTCACAATGTTGATTCTTCCAATCCAAGGACATGGTATATCTCTCCACCTGTTTGTATCATTTTTAATTACTTTTATCTGTGTCTTATCATTTTCTGCATACAGGTCTTTTGTCTCCTTAGGTAAGTTTATTCCTAGGTATTTTATTCTTTTTGTTGCAATAGTAAATGGGAGTGTTTACTTAAATTATCTTTCAGGTTGTTCATCATTAGTGTATAGGAATTCAATAAATTTCTGTGCATTAATTTTGTATCTTGTTACTTTACCAAATTCATTGATTAGCTCTAGTAGTTTTCTGGTAGCATCTTTAGGATTCTCTATGTATAGTATCATGTCATCAGCAAACAGTAACAGTTTTAATTCTTCTTTTCCGATTTGTATGATTTTTGTTTCTTTTTCGTCTGATAGCTGTGGCTAAAACTTCCAAAACTATGTTGAATAATAGTGGTGAGAGTGGCCAACCTTGTCTTTTTACTGATCTTAGTGGAAATGGTTTCAGTTTTTCACCACTGAGGACGATGTTAGCTGTGGGTTTGTCATATATGGCCTTTATTATGTTGAGGTACGTTCCCTCTATGCCTACTTTCTAGAGGTTTTTTATCATAAATGGGTATTGGATTTTGTTGAAATCTTTTTCTGCATCTGTTGAGATCATCATATGTTTTTTCTCCTTCAGTTTAGTAATAAGGTGTACCACATTGACTGAATAGCCTATATTGAAGAATCCTTGCATTCCTGGGATAAAACCCACTTGATCATGGTGTATGATCCTTTTAATGTGCTGTTGGATTCTGTTTGCTAGTATTTTGTTGAGGATTTTTGCATCTATGTCATCAGTGATATTGGTCTATAGTTTTCTTCTTTGTGACTTCTTTGTCTGGTTTTGGTATGAGGGGGATGGTGGCCTTGTAGAATGAGTTTGGGAGTGCTCCTCCCTCTGCTATAGTTTGGAAAAATTTCAGAAGTGTAGGTGTTAGGTCTTCTCTAAATATTTGGTAGAATTCTACCGTGAAGCCATGTGGTCTTGGGCTTTTGTTTGTTGGAAGTTTTTAAATCACAGTTTCAATTTCAGTGCTTGTGGCTCGTCCGTTTATATTTTCTATTTCTTCCTGGTTCAGTCTCAGAAGGTTGTGCTTTTCTAAGAATTTGTCCATTTCTTCCAGATTGTCCATTTTATTGGCATATATTTGTTTGTAGTAATCTCTCATTCTCCTTTGTATTTCTTCAGTGTCAGTTGTTACTTCTTTTTCATTTCTAATTCTGTTGATTTGAGTCTTCTCCCTTTTTTTCTTCATGAGTCTGGCTAACGGTTTATCAATTTTGTTTATCTTCTCAAAGAACCAGCTTTTAGTTTTATTGATCTTTACTATCATTTCCTTTATTTCTTTTGTATTTACTTCTGATCTGATCTTTATGATTACTTTCCTTCTGCTAACTTTGTGGGTTTTTTTTTCTTTCTCTAATTACTTTAGGTATAAGGTTAGGTTTTTTATTTGAGATTTGTCTCAGTTCTTGAAGTAGGATTGTATTGTTATAAACTTCCCTCTTAGAATTGCTTTTGTTGCATCCCATAGGTTTTGGGCCATCACATTTTCATTGTCATTTGTTTTTAGGTATGTTTTAATTTCCTCTTTGATTTTTTCAGTGATCTCTTGGTTATTTAATACTCTAGAGTTTAGCCTCAATGTGTTTATATATTTTACATGTTTTTTTTCTGTAATTGATATCTAGACTCATAGCACTGTGGTCTCAAAAGATACTTGATACAATTTCAATTTTGTTAAATTTACCAAGGCTTGATTTGTGACCCAAGATGTGATCTATCCTGGAGAATATTCCATGAGTCCTTGAGAAGAAAGTGTATTCTGGTGTTTGTGGATGGAATTTCCTATAAATATCAATGAAGTCCATCAAGTTTAATGTGTCATTTAAACTTGTGTTTCCTTATTCATTTTCATTTTGGTTGATATGTCCATTGGTGAAAGTGGGGTGTTAAAGTCCCCTACTATGATTGTGTTTCTCCTTTTATGGCTGTTAACGTTTGTCTTATGTATTGAGGTGCTCCTATGTTGGGTGCATAAATTTTTACAATTGTTATATCTTCTTCTTAGATTGATCCCTTGATCATTTTATAGTGTCCACCTTTGTGTCTTGTAATAGTCTTTATTTTAAAGTCTATATTGTCTGATATGAGAATTGCTACTCCAGCTTTCTTTTGATTTCCATTTGCATAGAATATCTCTTTCCATCCTCTAACTTTCAGTCTGTATGTGTCCCTATGTACTGAAGAGGGTCTCTTGTAGACAGCATATATATATATATATATATATATTATCTATTCAGCCAGTATATGTCTTTTGGATGGAGCATTTAATCCATTTACATTTAAGGTAATTATTGGTATGTATGTTTTTATTACTATTTTCTTAATTGTTTTGGGTTTGTTACTGTAAGTCTTTTCCTTCTCTTGTGTTTCCTGCCTAGAGAAGTTCCTTTAGCACTTGTTGTAAAGCTGGTTTGGTGGTGCTGAATTCTCTTAGCTTTTTCTTGTCTGTAAAGGTTTTAATTTCTCCATCAAATCTGAATGAGATCCTTGCTGGTTAGATTAATCTTGGTTGTAGGCATTTTCCCTTTCATTACTTTAAATATTTCCTGCCACTCTCTTCTGGCTTTCAGAGTTTCTGCTGAAAGATCAGCTGTTAACCTTAGGGATTCCCTTGTATGATACTTGTTGTTTTTCCCTTGCTGCTTTTAATATTTTTTCTTTGTATTTAATTTTTGATAGTTTGATTAATATGTGTCTTGCCATGTTTCTCCTTGGATTTATCCTGTATGGGACTCTCTTTGCTTCCTGGACTTGATTGATTATTTCCTTTCCCATATTAGGGAAGTTTTCAACTATAATCTCTTCAAATATTTTCTCAGTTCCTTTCTTTTTCTCTTCTTCTTCTGGGACCCCTACAATTTGAATGTTGCTGCATTTAACATTGTCCCAGACGTCTCTGAGAATGTCCTCAATTCTTTTCATTCTTTTTTCTTTATTCTGTTCTGTGGTAGTTATTACCATTATTTTATCTTCCAGCTCACTCATCCATTCTTCTGCCTCAGTTATTCTGCTACTGCTTCTTTCTAGAGAATTTTTACTTTCATTTATTGTGTTGTTCATCATTGTTTGTTTGCTCTGTAGTTCTTCTAGGTCCTTGTTAAAAGTTTCTTGTATTTTCTTCGTTCTATTTCCAAGATTTTGGGTTATCTTTATTATCATTACTCTGAATTCCTTTTCAGGTAGACTGCCGATTTCCTCTTCATTTGCTTAGTCTGGTGGGTTTTTACTTTGTTCCTTCTTCTGCTGCGCATTTCTCTGTCTTCTCATTTTTCATAACTTACTCTGATTGAGGTGTTCTTTTCACAGCCTGCATGTTCATAGTTCCCGTTTTGTTTTGTTTTCTGCCCCCAGTGGATACAGTTGATTTAGTGGGCTTTGTAGGTTTCCTGGTGGAGGGATTGATGCCTGTGTTTTGGTGGATGAGGCTGTATCTTGTCTTTCTGCTGGGCAGGACTGAGTCTAGTGGTGTGTTTTGGGGTGTCTGTGAACTTATTATTATTTTAGTCAGCCTCTCTGCTAATGGCTGGTTTTGTGTTCCTATCTTGCTATTTTTGCATGGGGTTTCCACCACTGGAGAATGCTGGTCATTGAGTGGATCTGGGTCTTAGTGTTGAGACAGAGATCTCTGTGAGAGCTCTCACTGACTGATATTACATGGGGCCAGGAGGTCTCTGGTGGTCCAATGTCCTGAACTTGGAACTTGGCTCTCCCACTTCCGAGGATCAAGCCTGACATCCAGCCAGAGCACCAAGACACTGTCAGCTACATGGCTCAGAAGAAAGGGAAGAAAAATAGAAAGGAATAAAAAAAATAAAATTAGTTATTAAAATAAAAATAATAAAATATATTATTAAAACTTAAAAGTAATTTTTAAAAAAGAAGAGAGCAACCAGACTGATAACCAAATCCACCAATGATAACAAGCACTAAAACCTAAACTAAGAAAAATATATAAATCAGAAACGATTCAGTTACATACAGCAAACCCCAAGTCTACAGTTGCTCCCAAAGTCCACTGCCTCAATTTTGGGATGATTCATTGTCTATTCAGGTATTCCACAGAGAAAGGGTATATCAAGTTGACTGTGGAAATTTAGTCCACTGTTCCTAAGGCTGCACAGAGAGATTTCCCTTTCTCTTCTTTGCTTGCACAGCTCCTGAGGTTCAGCTTTGGATTTGGCCCCACCTCTGCATGTAGGTCACACTCTGGTGTCTGTTCTTCACCCAGACAGTAGGGTGTTAAAGGAGTGGCTGATTAAGAGGCTCTGGCTCACTCAGTCCAGTGGGACAGAGGGCTATGGAATGCAGGGTGAGCCTGCAGCAGCAGAGGCCTATGTGACGTTGCAACAGCCTGAGGTGCACTGTGTGTTCTCTCTGGGAAGTTGTCCCTGGATCACAGGATCCTGGCAGTAGTGGGCTGCACAGGCTCCTGGGGAGGGGTGGATACTGACCTGTGCTTGTACACAGGATTCTTGGTGAATTTAGCAGCAGCCTTAGCATCTCATGCCCATCTCTGGAGCTTGTTTAGGTGGTGCTCTGAATCCCCTCTCCTCACACATCCTGAAACAATGGTCTTTTGACTCTTAGGCAGTTCCAGACTTTTTCCCAGACTCCTTCCCAGGTAGCTGTGGTGCACTAGCCACCTTCAGGCTGTGTTCATGCAGCCAACCCCAGTCCTCTCCCTGGGATCTGACCTCCAAAGCCCAAGCCTCAGCTCCCAACCCCCACCAGCCCTGGCGGCTTAGCAGACAAGCCTCTCAGGCTGCTAAGTGTTGATCTGCACCAATACCCTATGTGAGAATCTCTGTGCTTTTCCCTCTGCACTCCTATTGCTGAGCTCTCCTCTGTGGCTCCGAAGCTTCCCCCATGCCCACCCCCCGTTTCTGCCAGTGAAGGGACTTCTTAGTGTGTGGAAACTGTTCCTCCCCCACAGCTCCCTCCCAGAGGTGCAGGTCCCATCCCTATTCTTTTGTCTCTGTTTTTTCTTTTTTCTTTTGCCCCACCCAGGTACATGGGGAGCTTCTTGCCTTTTGGGAAGTGTGAGGTCTTCTGTCAGCGTTCAGTAGGTGTTCTGTAGCAGTTGTTCCACATGTAGATTCATTTTTGATGTATTTGTGGGGCAGAAGGTTATCTCCATGTCTTACTCTTCTGCCATATTGAAGGTCCTCTCCTCCAGAACACATTTTATTTTCCCTACTTTCTGGATCATCTCTTTCTAGGATGTCACAAAATAATAGAAAAATTCCAGCTTATTTTACAATAATTTGCTTAACTTAGAATAAAATGTCAGGTTTATGTTTCTATTTATGTATTTCAGTGTGTTCTGTGTGCCTCTGGTCAGTCTTCTTTGGCATGAACATACATTGGTACTGCTTCCCCTAAGCAATACCATGTAACTGAAAGGTATAGAGTTTCTGGAGAATATGGAAGCCAGGTGCCCCAGATATTGAAGTCATTGTTATAGTTAGATTCTTAATCATCTCTCATTTTTCTCTATTTTCCTCTCTTGGTCTCTATCCAAACTTGGAGCCCGAAGCAAGATATTTTTTAAAAGTCCAAACAATAATTAGCGACTCCCAATCATTTGTGAGGTAAAGCAATGAGTACAACTTAAGAAATGTGCTGAGGAAAGATCTTTCTTTCATGCTTGCTCCATTTGAGACCTAAGTGTTATCTCAAAGAAGCAGAATCCAAATTCAAACTAAGTTTAGAATACAGTTTTTTTTAATCCAGAAATATACTGCAGGCTCCTAACAAAGTCAGAGTTTGGGAGAATGTGGGAATGGATTTGCTACTAATAATTCAGACTTTCTTCATTTTCTCTATTGTTTGTGTATCTATATATCAATTCATCTGTTCAAAGTTAATAAAATACCTATTCTGTTTAAGAAACCCATACTTATCAGAGCAAATTAAATGAATAGAAAGAGTAAATTAATGAATGAATGAAAAGAATGGAATTTGGAGTAAAATAAACCTGAACTTGAATCTTAATTCTATCACTTATAAGAAATGACTTTACATAAGTTGCTAAATTTTGTTTGTCTCTGCTTCTACATCTGGAAAATGTGAGTGATAATGACATGTATTTCTTAAGAGAATTAAATTAGTTTGTATATGTTAAATTCCTGTATGTAGTTGCTTTTTTGTTGTTTATTTGTTTGCTTAATACATATTGAATCTTCTACTTTCTTTCCTTTCCATCTAACCTCTATGCTACTCCATATCCCCTTTTTTTAATCTCTCTGTACCCAGAAAGACTTTCTGGATTAAATTTTCCCAACTTCTTATTATTTGTGTCTATGCTTTCTCCTGTATGAGCTTGCTTCTGATTATTAGTAGTCCTGAACTTGTCTTTTTTATGATTTTTGTATGCTTATAATCTATGGCATGTAAATTGGAAACTAAAGTTTTCAGAGTTGACAAAAAAGGGTGATGCTGATGAATATATTTGAGCCAAGGGGATCTTGTCAGAGCAAAGCTAGAAAGTCCTCATGAGTACCATTCTTTTAGGTGGATCTAAAGTTCAACTCTTTGAATCAAAAGTTGAATCAGGGCTTCCCTGGTGGTGCAGTGGTTGAGAGTCCGCCTGCCAATGTGTGTTCATGCCCCAGTCCGGGAGGATGCTGTGGAGTGGCTGGTCCTGTGGGCCATGGCCACTGGGCCTGCGTGTCCGGAGCCTGTGCTCTGTAGTGGGAGAGGCCATGGTGGTGAGAGACCCACATACTGCAAAAAAAAGAAAAAAAAGTTAAATCAAAAGAAGGTGAAGATATTCAGGAAAGATTCAAGAATTTGTAATAAGTAGAGAATCAGGATGGAAGATTTTTTTTTCTATTAGGGAATATAGAACATTTTTGGTGTCATTGAAGCCTAGGGTTGCATGAAGTTGTAGTATTTAGATCTTAGGTATTGGTTTTTCTGGTTTGGTTCAATCATACACAGAGTACAGTCTGTACTGTACTCTGTGTATGATAATAATAAATTAAAACTTACTTTCAACAGAATTGGGTAACTGCAACCAAAATAGATCCTAAGCATTCCTCAACCCTAATTATTCCAATATTTCTCACTTTGTTCTTCTAATATTTTCTCATTCTTTAGCCTGCCTCCAATCTTTTACTCTTGACCCTCCCCACCATCCTTATCCATCTTCCTTGTTACTGAGACAGTATGCAGTTAAGAGTGTAGACTCAGATAAATCTATAATGGTATATAGTCTGTGCTCATCTGTGAGAAGATATAAATCATTATAGAACTACCGTGAGTAAAATAGGATTCCTTATTCACCATGTATAATGCTTAGCACAATGTCTGGCCCATACAAAACACTTATTAAATATTATTCACTAATGTTATTTTATTAAGAGAGAAAATTGAGATTAGGCATTGTTTTAAAAAATTAGTCATTAGACCATTCAATCTATTTCACTTGCTTTTCTATTTTTAAGAACTAAGAATGCTTTCCTATATGTTTCTAGTTTCAAAGATCTCTCCAGGGCTTTCCCACTGTTTACACGAGTTAATGATAATTAATTCAGTAATGCCAGTTAAAGTGTTAATAATCACAAGTATAGTGAGGGAAAATTCACATCCTACATCAAATGGCAACTACAGTTTACAACTTTAAGTGAATAAATATATCTTAACAAATGTGTCTTACTATATAACAAAGATTTAGAGTCTCATGTTTCAAAGTCAAGAGTTCTTAAAACTATTATAATAAACATTTCAATATTATGGGAAATTAATTTATACTTTTTGGTAAATAAATACACAAGCCTCAACTTTATGATGAGGTTTAGAGTATATATAGATTTAGTTTACATTTAATAGCACTGGTATATGAATATTCTGAAACATTCTTTCTTATATATGTAAGCAAGATGAATTCGTCTTTCCCAGATGGTGCTTTACTTTTACAAAACCCTTGTATCAAACGCTTCTTCTTATTTTTTTTAAGTGCTGTTGAGGTTTTAAAGCCTGTAACTTGAAATATAACTTCATCCTGATGACTCAAAGATATTGAGATTTCCACAAGTTCTATAGTATCAATATTATTGAAACAAACAAATAAATACTAAATCAACAAAAGGAGAACATGGTACAGCAACAAATAATTACATTTTTTCTGATGAAAGCATTGTTTGCTAACACTTTAATTCCTGATAATACTTGATTTTCAGGTATTGTTTAAAGCCTTAATAACCATCTCTAGCGGTTAACTTTAATGTTTCCACTTGCCTAGGATATGGTGTCCAGTTGTTTGCCATACACCGATCCAGATGTTGCTGTGATTAACATATAAATCAGTAGGTCCTGAGTAAGGCAGACTACCTTTCGTAATGTGGGTGAGCCTCAACCAATGAATTGAAGGCCTCAAGAGCAAACACTGAGGTTTCTTTCAGAAGGAATTATCAAGGTTGCAACATAAAACCCTGCCTGAGCTTCCAGCCTGCTGTGTTATAGAATTCAGACTTGATTTCCTCATCAGTCTGAATTTCTAACTCATTTGTCTGTTTTGTAGGTTTCAGACTCAATCACATGAGCCAATTTTTAAGAATAAATCCCTCCCTCTGTCTCCACATGCACTCACATATATGTACACATTACAGATAAGTGTGTATACTGTATACATATCTTGTATAAAGACACATATTTTATATATATATATATATATATATATACACACACACACACACACATATATATATATATATATATATACACACATACACTCATATATATATTATATACATGCATCATACACATAGTTCTTTTCTCTGGAGAACTCTAATACACTCTTCAAGAAATAGATGATTTCCTTAATGTTTGTTATCCTTATCCCCTCTAATCAAATTGACCATGTGCTTCTCAAATCTTGCTTGAACTTCACTAGGGAGGGAATGTACCCTTTCTTCACAGTCAGAATAGGGAATAAAACCAATATTTCAAAACTTGAAATACAGTATAATTTATAAAAATTTTGAACCTTTATTGTGTATAACTAAAACAAATATAACATTGTACATAAACTACACTTCAATTAAAAAAATAAAAATGGGAAAAAATACAGAACAAAACGTAGTCATAAGAAAACTGGTGTAGATTGAATTATCAGAACATGAATTTTGCCTTAAAGCCATAGAATTTTACCATTGTCAGGACCTTCAACAGCCATCTAGTCCTGCCTCTGATGTATGTAATAGCCAGTGTTGTAACTCAATGTTGTTCCCATCACAATACACTAAAACTTATCTTTGTCAGTGTAAGAAATTAGACTTTATAATCCATGGTTTCACACACTAGCATTTCCTTGGTAGGTTCAGTAATATCTAATTCTGTGAAATATGTTTGTGTTTTGCTCAATTCCTAGTTAGGCATTTTTCTGTTTTGTCCATGACGCTGAATTCAAACAAACAAAACAATAAAATTAAAAAAAAAAAAATTAGAGTTGAATATGATACTGGACTCACTTTCTGGTCCCTTAACAATTTTTTCCAGATTATGCACATCTTTAAAAATTTTCAAGATGGAGATTTGAAAACTAAGTTTTGGAAATAGGAGTTAGATATTTTTCATTCCTCTCAGAAGAGTCAGAAGTGTTTATTAACTGACCAGCAAACTGGAGATTGAGGACTTCCACTAACCTCTGCCAGTTAAATGATCCATCCAGCCCCCAGGAAAGGATCTTCACTTCAAACGCAAGGTGAAACCTATCACCACTTTCTGCCCTTTAGTAACACACCACTAAATGTGACAGCAAGAGCAAATGAGGTAGAAAAGTGGCCAGGCATGTCCATAAAAAATTATGGCAATAAGACAACTGGGGCATCTATTCAGCTGGAGTGTGTATTCTATTTTGAAGCAATAAAATTTAATAGGATTTAAAAGATGTTTGGTTTCTTTAAAAAACTTTTAATAAAGATAAGCAATAAAATTTGATTTGAATGAACATCTGAAAGAGGGCAGGTATATTAGTATTATGTTTTTTTTTAAAGACGGTTTCCATTTTTCGATGGGTAAATGCAAGTGTAAGATCAGAGAGGCCTGTAAGAAGAACCCTGTAGAAGTCAGCTATTCTGGCCTTTTCACTTCAAATAAAAGTTATGGATGATGAAGTTCTGCAGATGTAAAATGGGTCAATTTGAAGGAGGAAAAAGCTGCAGTCATGCAAGTGGAGTACCAGTATCAAGAAAAATCTCTAACAATGAAGCAGGATGACCTCTGGAAAAGCAGCAGCCAAGAGCAGACTTCCATGAGTGCCTGGGAGAGAGGCCAGAGCAGAGAGATCAAGTGGTTTATCTCAAGTCCCTTACCAAAAAATGATCTTTCAACACATACCTAGCAATAATGTTAACAGATGGATCAACTACTGAGTGAGAAAATTTGGAAAGTAAAAATGTTAGTGAAGGGACTTCCCCAGCAGCCCAGTGGTTAAGACTCCACACTTCCACTGCAGGGGGCTCAGGTTTGATCCCTGGTTGGGGAGCTAAGATCCCACATGCTGTGTGATCTGGCCAAAACATAATAAAATATTAAAAAAAATAAGATGAGTAAAAAACGGGAAACAAAGAAATAAAAATAAAACTTTATAAAAATTTTTTTAATCTTAGTGAAGAATAGTTGTTATGAAGAAGAGCCTTTGGGGAAGGGCAATACAAGGGTTTTGTAGCTCTAAACAAGGAAGTTTTGAGGACACAGGAGAAAAGTGAACAGGAAGGGAAAAAGTTCTAGGTTGGAGCATATGGATTTCTACTCTTTCTATTACTGTCTAGTATTTGCCTAATTAGAAAGGTTTCAAAAATCTCTGAAAACTCGTTGCAAAGGAGATTGTCATCTTTAAGACGGAGCTACATTAATATGGTGACCCGGAAAAAACATCACTATTCAAGTCATTCAGATCATAAGCTACTTATGACTAGTAGGTATTCTAATATTTATTCTATCGTATGTAATGTTGGTATTCCTCTATTTCTCAAAAAAAAAAGTTTTCCAGTATTGCATTTTTCCTCTGACTTATCCAGATAGTAATATTTTTTTTCTCTTAAACACTTTGCCTGTGTGTACAGAGCACACAGAGTATTTTATTAGTTCCAGGATGTACTTCTGAACTATTCTAACTACTTTAGTTTGTTTTGTTTTTTCTTCCTTTCAGAGGGACATATTTATTAACATTCATGAGTTATTAATTAGCATTTGTACAAAGTGCACAAAAGACTAATGAAAAGTTTTCACCTATTAAGAATAGGCTGGGGGGAATGTTAATTGGAATTGACTTATTCCTGAATTATTTTAATATTAATTCCCAGACATGGAGAGCTGGTCTGGAAAAGCAAGGACTTCTTCATATTAGAACATCTTTCTTTTTTTAAGCAGAAGCCAATTATTAATAGGAAGAGATAAATATTATCCATTCTAAAGGAGTTAAAAGCTGGCACTATAAGGAATCCCCTGTGTTGGGGGTGACACATACATCTTTAGTAAACTTAATAGGTATCCATTCATAAAGCATAGCTTATTTTACTTCAGTGAATCAGAATGATGGTTTAAATATTGCACAAGGGCACTTCATGTGATGCATGCCACACTTTGGATTCTGCATGGGAAAGATAATCATAAAACAAAGTCACTAAGTGCTCTGAAGCAACGTGCTTTGGAATAAAGCAACTTAATTTTCAGGTAGTTAAGGACCTCTCTTTCCAATGACAATTGTGAATGCCATTTCACTTAGTTAAACCAAATAAAATGTTAGATTGAAAAAAAGACAGATGGCAACAAAACCAGATTTAGAAAGCCCCTTTTCATCTTCATTTTTTCCCATTAATCTAAGTATGGATTATACAGGATCTTTTCTCTTTCTTGGACTAGAAAGTAAAATATACTTTAAACGTATAAAGACCAGTGATGCATGGAATCATGGAATTCTACTCTGGAACACTATTCAATGCAAATATTCTGAGATGTAAATAAAGATTTATTAGGCATTTGTATCTTAGTATAAATAAGCTTAAGATTCATTTCTGAGACAAGTTAAAGTTAAATTTGCTTTTTTTCTTTGCAGAGTATTTGAATCTTGACTGCATAAGGAAATCATAGCTCAAGCTTCAATTTTGTTTCAATCTTACTGAACAATTAAAGGAAATTTATTAAAATTCTCTGGGACTTTTTTTTTTAATGTGTAGGTTGGTCAGAGGATGGTAAATACCCGTGTAGATCTAATACTTCAAGTAAGTTGTTTCAGAAACTGTTAACCATTTCTGAAAATTTACTTAAGCTATAAATTAATAATTGCTACTAAGACTCTGTCTTTCCATCAAAAAATAAAACAAAACAAACTATGAGTTGATTTAGGGCATAAGCAGAGAATAATGCCTACTACAAGACAGATGTATCAGAAAATACATGAAAATATTCAAATCTAGCAAACACTTCTATTCAAAATCTTTCTCAAAGAGGTATATTTATTGTTTCTTAAAAGAACATCCTCCAAGGAAACATTTTAGGCTTCCACTCTTTTTAAGGCAATCCATTGACCTGAAGTCCAGGATGCTATCTGCACCCCTTAATTCTGATCATGAGCTCAGACATGAGAAAGCCAAGTGTATCACAGAAGAGTCAGGATGAGTGCTTTGCCAATGAATCCACAATTTAGTTAAACTAACTTAATGGATATCAAGAATTATATGGATTTTATAACCAGGAGATCATTGAAGAAATCAAAGACAGAATAAAAAAAATACATAGAAACAAATGACAATGAAAAAATTATGACCCAAAACTTGTGGGATGCAGCAAAAGCAGTTAGTTCTAAGGGGGAAGTTTACAGCAATACAATCCTACCTCAAGAAAGAACAAACATCTCAAACAAACAACCTAACCTTATACCTAAAGTAATTAGAGAAAGAAAAACAAAAAAACCCCAAAAGTTAGCAGAAGGAAAGAGACCATAAATATCAGATCAGAAATAAATGAAAAAAGAAATGAATGAAAGGATAGCAAAGATCAATAAAACAAAAAGCTGTTTTTTTTGAGAAGATAAACAAAATTGATAAACAGCCAGACTCATCAAGAAAAAAAGGGAGAAGACTCAAATCAACAGAATTAGAAATGAAAAAGAAGTAACAACTGACACTGAAGAAATACAAAGGAGAATGAGAGATTACTACAAGCAACTATATGCCAATAAAATGGACAACCTGGAAGAAATAGACAAATTCTTAGAAAAGCACAACCTTCCAAGACACACTAGGAAGAAATAGAAAATAAAAACAGACAAATCACAAGCACTGAAATTGAGAATGTGATTAATAATCTTCCAACAAACAAAAGCCCAAGACAAGATGGCTTCACCGTAGAATTCTACCAAATATTTAGAGAAGAGCTAACACCTACCCTTCTCAAACTCTTCCAAACTATAGCAGATGGAGGAGCACTTCCAAACTCATACTATGAGACCACCATCACCCTGAGACCAAAACGAGACAAAGATGTCACAAGGAAAATTACAGGCCAATATCACTGAACATAGATGCAAAAATCCTCAACAAAATACAAGCATACAGAATCCAACAACACCTTAAAAGGATCATACACCATGATCAAGTGGGTTTTTTCCCAGGAATGCAAGGATTCTTCAATATACACAAATTAATCTATGTGATAAACCATATTAACAAATTGAAGGAGAAAAATCATATGATCATCTCAATAGATGCAGAAAAAGCTTTTGACAAAATACAATACTCATTTATGAAAAAGAACCTCCAGAAAGTAGGTATAGAGGGAACATACTTCAACAGAATAAAGGCCATATTTGAATAACCCACAGCCAACATCATTCTCAATGGTGAAAAACTGAAAGAATTTCCACTAAGATTAGGAACAAGACAAGGTTGCCCACTCTCACCACTATTATGCAACATAGCTTTGGAAGTTTTAGCCACAGCAATCAGAGAAGAAAAAGGAATAAAAGGAATCCAAATCCAAAGAGAAGAAGTAAAACTGTCATTGTATGCAGCTGACATGATACTATACATAGAGAATCCTAAAGATGTTACCAGAAAACTACTAGAGCTAATCAATGAATTTGGTAAAGTAGCAAGATACAAAATTAATGCACAGAAATCTCTTGCATTCCTACACACTAATGATGAACAATCTGAAAGAGATATTAAGGAAACACTCCCATTTACCACTGCAAAATAAAGAATAATATACCTAGGAATAAACCTACCTAAGGAGACAAAAGACCTGTATGCAAAAACTATAAGACACTGATTAAAGAAATTAAAGATGATACAAACAGATGGAGAGATATACCATGTTCTTTGATTGGAAGAATCGACATTGTGAAAATGACTCTACTACCCAAAGTAATCTACAGATTCAATGAAATCCCTACTAAACTACCACTGGCATTTTTCACAGAACTAGAACAAAAAATTCCACAATTTGTATGGAAACACAAAAGACACTGAATAGCAAAAACAATCTTGAGAAACATAAACAGAGCTGGAGGAATCAGGCTCCCCAACTTCAGACTATACTACAAAGCTATGGTAATCAAGACAATATGACACTGGCACAAAAACAGAAATACAGATCAATGGAACAGGATAGAAAGCCCAGAGATAAACCCATGCACATATGGTCATCTTATCATTGATAAAGGAGGCAAGAATATGCAATGGAGAAAAGACAGCCCATTCAGTAAGTGGTGCTGGGAAAACTGGACAGCTACATGTAAAAGAATGAAATTAGAACACTGTAACACCATACACAAAAATAAACTCAAAATGGATTAAAGACCTAAATGTAAGGACAGATACTATAAACCTCTTAGAGGAAAACAGAGGAAGAACACTCTATGACATAAATCACAGCAAGATCATTTTTGACTCACCTCCTAGAGAAAGGGAAATAAAAACAAAAATAAACAAATGGGACCTAATGAAACTTAAAAGCTTTTGCACAGCAAAAGAAAACATAAACAAGATGAAAAGACAACCATCAGAATGGGAGAAAATATTTGCAAATGAAGCAACTGACAAAGGATTAATCTCCAAAATTTACAAGCAGCTCATGCAGCTCAATATCAAATAAATAAACAATCCAATCAAAAAAAAATGGCAGAAGATCTAAATAGAAATTTCTCCAAGAATATACACAGATTTCCAACAAACACATGAAAGAATGCTCAACATCATTAATCATTTGAGAAACGCAAATCAAAACTATAATGATGGCTTCTCTGGTGGCAGAGTGGTTGAGAGTCCACCTGCCGTTGCAGGGGACACGGGTTCATGCCCCGGTCCTGGAAGATCCCACATGCCGCGGAGCGGCTTGGTCCATGAACCATGGCCACTGAGCCTCTGCATCCGGAACCTGTGCTCCGCAACAGGAGAGGCCACAAGAGTGAGAGGCCTGCGTACTGAAAAAAATAAAAACAACAACAAAAAAAACTACAATGAGATATCATCTCACACCAGTTAGAATGGCCATCATCAAAACATCTACCAACAATAAATGCTGGAGAGGGTGTGGTGAAAAGGGAACCCTCTTACACTGTTGGTGGGAATGAAAATTAATACAGCCACTATGGAGAACAGTATGGAGGTTCAGTAAAAAACTAAAAATAGAACTACCTTACGACCCAGCAATCCCAGTACTGGACATATACCCTCAGAAAACCATAATTCAAAAAGAGTCATTTACCAGAATGTTTTTGCAGCTCTATTTACAATAGCCAGGACATGGAAGCCTCCTAAGTGTCCATTGACAGATGAATGGATAAAGAAGACGTGACACATATATACAATGGAAGATTACTCAGCCATAAAAATAAATAAAATTGAGTTATTTGTAGTGAGGTAGATGGACCTAGAGTCTGTCATACATAATGAAGTAAGTTAGAAAGAGAAAAACAAATACTGTATGCTAATACATACATACATATATATATATATATATATATATATATATATATATATATATATATATATGGAATCTAAAAAACCAAAAAAACAAAGAACAACACCCCAAAAGGTTCTGAAGAAGCTGGGGCCAGACAGGAATAAAGACATAGACGTAGAGAATGGACTTGAGCACATGGGGAGGGGGAAGGGTATGCTGGGATGAAGTGAGAGAGTGGCATGGACATATATACACTACCAAATGTAAAATCGATAGCTAGTGGGAAGCAGCCACATAGCACAGGGAGATCAGCTTGGTGGTTTGTGACCACCTAGAGAGGTGGGATAAGGAAGATGGGAAAGAGACACAAGAGGAAGGAGATATGGGCATATATGTATATGTATAGCTGATTCCCTTTGTTATACAGCAGAAACTAACACACCATTGTAAAGCAATCATACTCCAATAAAGATGTTAAAAAAATTATATGGATATTTTATTGAAGCATAGTTAATTCAGAATGTTCTGTTAGTTTTAAGTTTACAGAAAAATGATTCAGTTATACATATATGTATTTATATGTATGTATATATATATGTATATATAAATATATATATATATAAATAAATATATATATATATATATATATATATATATATATATATATATATATATACAAATGTATATTATTTTTCAGGTTCTTCAGGAATTGTATGAGTTTATCCAAATAGAAAAAGAATAAAAGGTTCAATTGATAGATTGGTGAGACTACTGAATATTGTTAGTATTTGGAGAAATCCTTTATCATACACTTTTGAAGAAACACTAAACTATTTTGAATAATAACCAGTGATGCTCTTGATACCTAATGGAAGTGAAGGAAAATTTATATAACTCTACCTGGTAAGACCAGGACACACTGAACACATGGATAAGAAGGGGAGGATATCTGAAAATGTTATCACCTATAACTCTGAAGATCAAATCACAGCAAATTCCCAGGAAAAGAAACTGAGTAGTTTCTTTCTTGGTGTTTCTGTGTGCTTAAAGCATAATTAAGTATGTGATGATGTGATAAATTACATTTAAGCAATAACCTAGAGAGGTATGCTTGTATAAAATGGTGAGCAAGGAGGAGGGAACATTTATCTGGACAGTGATGCATCCAGGTCTAAGAGTAATATATACTTTTTTTTTTACATTTTTTTAATTAGTTTCTGCTTTATAACAAAGTGAATCAGTCATACATATACATCTGTTCCCACATCCCTTCCCTCATGCATCTCCCTCCCTCCCACCCTCCCCATCCCACCCCTCCAGGCGGTCACAAAGCACCGAGCTGATCTCCCTGTGCTCTGCGGCTGCTTCCCACTATCTATCTACCTTACGTTTGGTAGTGTATATATGTCCATGCCTCTCTTTCGTTTTGTCACAGCTTACCCTTCCCCCTCCTCATATCCTCAAGTCCATTCTCAAGTAGGTCTGTGTCTTTGTTCCCGTTTTACCCCTAGGTTCTTCATGACATTTTTTTTTTAATTCCACATATATGTGTTAGCATACGGTATTTGTCTTTCTCTTTCTGACTTACTTCACTCTGTATGACAGACTCTAGGTCTATCCACCTCATTACAAATAGCTCAGTTTCGTTTCTTTTTATGGCTGAGTAATATTCCATTGTATATATGTGCCACACCTTCTTTATCCATTCATCCGATGATGGACACTTAGGTTGTTTCCAGCTCCGCGCTATTGTGAATAGAGCTGCAATGAACATTTTGGTACATGTCTATTTTTGAATTATGGTTTTCTCAGGGTATATGCCTAGTAGTGGGATTGCTGGATCATATGGTAGTTCTATTTTTAGTTTTTTAAGGAACCTCCATACTGTTCTCCATAGTGGCTGTACCAATTCACATTCCCACCAACTCTGCAAGAGGGTTCCCTTTTCTCCACACCCTCTCCAGCATTTATTGTTTCTAGATTTCTTGATGATGGCCATTCTGACTGGTGTGAGATGATATCTCATTGTAGTTTTGATTTGCATTTCTCTAATGATTAATGATGTTGAGCATTCTTTCATGTGTTTGTTGGCAGTCTGTATATCTTCTTTGGAGAAATGCCTATTTAAGTCTTCTGCCCATTTTTGGATTGGGTTGTTTATATATACTTGAAGTCCAGATCATGACATTAAAACTCAGAGAGTCTCCTCAGAGTAACTCAGCTGAACTCAAATTTCTTGTCACCATGGCCTACAACTGCTGTTTTGGAAACTTCTCCCGCTCCCTTGGGGACAACCTGAGCTACTCAGGCTCTTCCTGTGGCTCTTCCTAGCCCAGCGACCTCATGTACAGCACTGACTGCTGCTCTCCCAGCACCTGCCAGCCCTCCTGTGTGGTGTTCAGTTTCCGCCTGATGTCCTGCTACCGCCTGAGGACCTCCATGCTCTGCAGACACTTCCAGATAACTTATTATGTGTCTCTGGACTGTGGGTCCATCAGAGGTTGCTCCCTGGGTTATGGATCTAGAAGCTCCTACTCCCTGGGTTATGGATCCAGAAGTTCCTCCTCACTGGGCTGTGGATCCAGTGTATTCAGACCCCTGTGTTATGGAGTTCATGGTTTCCCTTCCCTGATCTATGGATCCAGGTTTTACTACCCAACATACTTGGCTTCTAGGAGCTTTCAGTCTTCTTGTTACAGGGCAACCTATAGATCAGCTTTCTGTAGGTCAACTTTTGGAGTTTCCAGACCTTGTGAGCAAAATGTTTGTCTCTATTTAAAGCTGCTATCATAACCTTTTTCAGAAATGTTAGTTAACTCTTCTCTCCATCAGCTCTTCATCCTTTCTCTAGCATTAAGCACTGGCTGACAGATTAGTTCTTTCAGTGAGATTAATGAATGACCAAAATTTGGAGTCCATGTCTGTAATTTTGTTGAAACAATTGGTTCAGAATTACATAAATATTTTCTTAAAAGATACATGGAAATTCAGTTTTGTTTGACCTATTAAACTCATTCACTCTTGCAACTGATACGTTCTCATTGTTCTTTATTGGTTTTAAGTTTGATATATAATCTATCTCTGAGGCTCCAGGCCTTCAGAGTACTTCTTTCTAGGAAAGGGTTTGGATTTGTTCAGGAAATGGTGTCAAGCCTGGTGCATGGGAAATTTTCTGGGCAATCCATTGCCTAAGGGCTAATGAGTGTGTGTGCCTTCCAACAACAAAACTGGTAGGATTTTTATTATTGAGTATGCCCATAATTAAGTCAATATTCTCATTATGTTTTCAAGAAGGACACCTTGTGCCAACAACCATATATTATTTTGATTTTACATTTTCAAAACAGTATTGAGTTAGAGTTTGTGCAGAAGATATCACTTCTGGTGATGAAATAGTTATAGTATAACAAATATTTGTATAAACTGGGTATATTGGTATGAAAAAGAGAAAATATGAAATACCATGGGTTGAAGGGCATTATGGTTGTCTTTAAATATATAGGAAATGGATTATTAAGTTTGTGTGTGTGCATGTGTGAGAGAGAGAGGGATATCTATTCAGATCTGAGAGAGGATACACTTTGGGTTTCTTTTAATTTGAACAAGTTATTTGTCTCAGCAGCTAAATGTAGGGCCAGAATTCAGTTAAAACTTTTTCATAGCATACTTAGTAATAGCTCTCCATGAGTGGGAAAATAAATATCAAAGATTACCATTTGCTCCAATCATGTGCTATGAATGTTTATTAATTTACCTTCCTTCATCCTCAAGCTTTTTTTATGTGAATTTGAGAAAAGTGGGCCTCTTTTCACTTATACTCAAAGACAATCATGGCTAAGCATAGGGGTGTGGGAACCAGGTCCCCTGTGTACAGAAATCTGCTCAAGAGACAGAAAATAAAGAAGTAGAGAAGAGGGACACAAAGGTTCCTGCTGATCCAGGAGTCTCTGGTTCCCAGCATCCTTTAAGCCAGTTTTACTAGTCCTTCATGCAATTTGATTATATGGACAAATAAAGTCTTCTTTTGGTTTAAACTAATTAGAATAAAATAATATTTCTGTTACATACATTTAATGTAATAATTATAACTACATAACTATTATTATAATTAATAATAACGTGTCATCCAGGTGCAGAGTTACTCACTGACTTTTGTATAAATAGACATTTAAATTTTTTATTAGTAAGATGAAAAGATCCTGTGTGTCTGAATTATTGCCATTAGCATTGAGCAAGAATTCTTCTTGAAGTAATGTGGAATGAGTAACATGTGGACTAAAGAAACCATTGGGAAAATGAATTCAAAGGGGTCACACTAGCATGGCCCATGAGAAAGTCCTGGGAATACATTCAGCAAACCTAATGGAACTAGAAGCTTCTAACTTCAAGTAAAGGAAGACCCCAGGCCCACCAAGGAGTGATGAGTAGAGAAAAACATTTAAAACTGAGAACAACCCAAGATGGAAGGAAGGGATACCCAGTGACATAGAGGATCTAGTTCTGGAATGATTTGGGGAATTTCCCATTCTAATGGAATCTTTGAGGTGAGAGGTCAAAAATAGAAACAAGGAGCCAAAGCGTAGGAGAGGAAATGTATACATTAGAATGCCTCAGTATTTAAACTTTTCAAAGTATAGTGTGAAGATTGCAGGGATCAGGCAAGATGAATACTCTTTGCATCCTTCATTTTCTGCATTGCAATATTTTCTTAGTATCTCATCACTGATAATATCTCTCTATATTTCCCATTTTTCTTGTCTTACCTATCCCTCCTGCCCTCCCCCTTCCCATCTCTCTCTCTCCCAGTGATTTTCCATCACCTATGTACACTGTTTTTCTCCACATCCCCCCTCTAGACACCAGCTAACAATAGGTAAGTGACTGACTTGGATGATGGTGACAGAGAGTGTAAGGGAAGACTGGGATCTATCAGATGTTACAAAAAAGCTCAGAGTGACATAGGGCACTTGTCTCTCCAGCTCACTCTGCTTGTTCACAACTACCTCAAGTCTAATGCCCTTTAACGCCAGCTGTTTGTTCTGAACTCAGCTCACTAGATGTTTTGAACTTTAACCTTACCTAGAGTTCTTCTCTGAAAAATGCACAAGGGAACTTAGAAAAAACCAAGACCTTTGTCTTCCAAAAGTTAGTTCACATCTAGTGAGAGAGACAAATTTACTCCCATTATCTTGGTGGGAAGGGTGGGTGTGAAGGGTGAGTGTGAAGAGTCCTTTAGGAAGAGCCAACTGCATAAGCTATGGCACAGTTGCTTGAAAGAATATGATGTGGGGTTTAGGGAGGAAAACTGCAAGATCTTTTTTTTCATTAAGTTGTGAGATGTGGACAATGAGAGGTAAGAAATTACATAATCATTAAAAGTGCAATTGCCTAACCCTACAGGTCCAGGAAAAGAGACAGAAACAACACTTATGCCTGAAAAAAACTGAGCTTTGTGTCTGGGGTGACAAGATGTTGATGATCAACCTTCAGATTTAATACACAGGAATGATTTGGGGGCTCATGTTTTTCTCAGTTTGCAAAATCAACGTGATTATTTATGTGAGTGGGGACTCATTCAGTTGCAAATAGCAGTCTAATAAAATGCTAACACACACAGGGCAGAGTTCAGGGATGCAGTCTATAACTTGAGAGACAGTGCACTCCAAGAGAATGTGAGTTACAGTTCAAGTTTAAAATACTTTACCCAGCTACTCAACAGGAAATTATACCCTTCACCATGTCTTACATAGTGCTGCTCTGGGAATTCCCCTAACTGTGCCCTTAGAGATCTTCTGATATCCTAGTGTCCTGCTATGTTTTTTCTCATCCCATCAAATTGGTTTCTGGGAGCATCTCATTCTTATGGGGACACTCACTTCAGGCTTGGGCAAGTGATAGAATCCTTCAGTGTTTCACCTCAGTCTCTCCACTGGCCTCACCCTAACCCTGGTCCTTGTCTGCATATACCTCTGCTCTCTAATCATGCCCTGTGTTGCCTGTCACATGCATGTCACTTGAGAACTGCTGCATTTTGCAGTCCCTGCCAAACTCCTGACAAACTCCAAACTCCTGGAGTCTTTGGTCTAAGTACACAACGGTTGCCAACTGGGGTTTGTGGACTCTGTTTCTGCTGTCCAACCTACATTCCCTTTATTTATTTTTTTAAATTAATTTTTATTGGAGTATTGTTGATTTACAATGTTGTGTTAGTTTCTGCTATACAGAAAAGTGAATCAGTTATACATATACATATATGCATCAACAAAGGAATGGATAAAGAAGATGTGATATATACATACATTGGAATATTACTCAGACATAAAAAAGAACAAAACAATGCCATCTTGCATGAACACACGTTCTTCTATAAATTGTTTGTATATTTTACTAATAAGTCTGTATATATGGATTACTCATCAAACTGCTGCCTGATCAAATTTTTCATGCAAAGGCTACACAAGCTTCTAATGATGTTAAACCCTTCCTACATAATCAACTGTTGTCAAATATGAACATTCTCTTACTGGACTGTGGTGTTTCCCCTGGATCAACTGTACTTGTTCTAAGATCCCCCTTATAATAGGACAAGTAGCCATCTACTTAGAGAAAAGTAGCCTTTGTACTTTAACCCTTCCATTTGATTAATCCACTAAAAATTATTAAATCTTAGAATGTTTTATATCAAGCCTTATTTTTGCAATGAAGTAGATCCTTACAAGCAAGTAGAAAATGACAGAGAAAAATAAGATTGTGGAGGTTTATCTCATTGGCACCAAAACTGTCATTAGTGTGTGTATTCTGGTGTATTCTTTGAATACTCTGGGTTTTAAATAAATATTTCTTTTCCTGTGAAATATATGCTAAATTTTCAACTTATAAGAATGTGGTTATTTATAGGATTACTATAGGTAGATTAGAGTTCTGACATCTCTTAATTTTCTGTCTTTTTTATGATGCCATATAAAGGTAAATAAAGTAAAAAAATATGTTTGGAGTTAGGCTCTATTTCTGATTCTTCTGCTAACAAGATTTTGATTTTAGAGATATCCCTGGTGGCCCAGTGGTTCAGAATCTGCTTGCCAATGCCGGTAAATGGGTTCGAGCCATGGTCTGGGAAGATCCCACATGCTGTGGAGCAACTAAGCCCATGAGCCACAATTACTGAGCCCGTGTGTCATAACTACTGAAGCCCGTGTGCCTAAAGCCTGTGCTCTGCAATGAGAGAAGCCACCACATTGAGAAGCCTACACTCCACAATGAAGAGTAGACCCCACTTCAAGAGTAGCCACGGATCTCCACAACTAGAGAAAGGCTGCACACAGCAACGAAGACCCAGTGCAGCCAAAAATAAATAAATTAAAAAAAAAAAAGAAATGGAGACATTATATTTAAAAAAATTTTTTTTGATCATACACACATCACTTAACTTCTTTGGGTATCATTTCCTTATATGTAAAATGAGATGGCCCTTGATGATCTGTGATCCCTAATAGTCCAACATTACCGACATATCCATATTTTATATGATAATAGTAGGTTAATAGTGGCATGTGAGAGGTGAGCTGTTAATGTCCCCCATAATAGTTTAAATTCTTCTATGTTGTCCGGGGAGGGAAAAACAGAAGGAAAATGTTTAAAATGTGATACAATGTAAAACATAATAGGGTTAAGAGAACTTTTCAAAAAAGTAAAATCAAGATCCTCATGCAAATGAAAAACACACATATTAAATATTTTACTTAACTCATTAATGAATGAGGGGATCACCATTAAGAAACCACAAATGGTTCAAAGGGAACTCAAAGAACACACTTATATAGGCTGTCAGAGATGCTGAAATAAATTTACAAAGATAGATACAAAGTGGTTACTGTACACAGAGGAAAAAATCAATGGAACTCCACTAGACAGAAACGATTTTTATTTTAACAGACAAGAATCATTTGCATTATTATCAATTTTCTACAGTGTATAGAATTAGACAAGAGATGAAAAACAATGAAAAGGGGCAATAACCTGAAACATGATAGTTCATGATAGATCGGCTACAGGGTACTTCATTCCAATGTCCCTCATTTCAAAGTCTCAGAGTTTTTTTTTTTTTTTGTCTGACAACAAAATGTGAAATCAGTAACGCCCACTGTAAAACATAGTAATAGATGTATTGCAACAGTGTAAACATCATTTTTTTCTTCATTATAGAAACTAAGGAGAAAAAAGAAATTACATGATATCATAGAAGGATCTAGTCTATTTTATTAGTGTACTCTTTTCTAGTGGCACGGCATCTGCTTGTAATTTGGAGGAAAAGATGATTACATAAGGGTGCAATATTTTGACTTGATCTTTCTTCCTGTCCTATTCCATCCTTCACGTCACCTCAATCCCTACACTACTACTGTCAGCTTTACTCATCTTTAAAAACCTCAGATTTAATTAACTTAAATAACATACTTAAATATGAAAGAGCAAAATGAAGGTCCATATTTCTGATTCATTACAATTTTTAATTTTTCTAACATTAAAAAGTTAACCATTAAAGAAAGAGTTCTTCTTCTGGATTGTGGTCATGGTTACAGGAAATCTAGACATGAAATATAATTATATAGAACTATACACATACACAAATGAGTGCGTGTTTAAACTGGTAAAACTGAATGAGATCTGTAATCTAGCTAACAGTATTGCAGTGATGTCAATTTCCTGGTTTTGGTACTGTAGTACAGTTGGATAAGATGTCACTTTTGGGGAAGCAGAGTGAAGGTTAAAGGGATTCTATGAACTATTTTTGCAAATTTCTGCAAACCTATAATTATTTTTAAAAAAGTTTAATGAAAGTTAACTGTATGTTGAGAACATAAGTAGGCTATTGATTGGCAAAATGTGTTATAAGTTGTATAATGGATGTTTCTGGAAGATTTATATAGACACACTAAAGTCTGTCAGTTAAAGTGACAGGATGCAGTTATCACTGATGTATGGGAGCTCCTAATCTTCTAAGGGTGAATGTGGGCCTTGGGAATAAAGTGAAAGGATTAGACCTTGCCCAGAGTTTTTCTTTTCTTCCATGTTCCATTCTTGTCTGTTTCAGAATTTTTAAGATTTCCCCATGAATCTCTATTTTGTTTCCTGATGGAATCAGTCAAATATTTCCACTCCCATCAATCCCAAATGACTAAAGCCCCACTTGCCAATGTTTATTTCTTGGAACACTGTTCTTAAGGGATATTAGTAGATGAGATACAGTGTTTGCATTTACACAATGAATATTGGACAAACCAAGTTAATCAGGCTTGCTTTCTTCCCCTTTCAGAGTTTTTAATTATGCTTAAGCATATTGTGAATTTCCAAATGAAGAGGGGAGAATTAGTGTTTCCTTCCCTCTCTTCTCCATGGTGAATTTGGCAGAGACACAGCATGAGTTTTCCAAAAGTTTTTTGGTCCAGATAATATTGTAATTTTTAGTAAAAATTAATTTTAATCAAAATCTAAACTCCAGGTAATGAGTTATTTCTCTTATTTCAGGGAATTTCTGCAAAGAGATAATAACTAAATTTGTTTTTGAAATACACATTCCTTTTGGTACTTTACCAGAAAAATAATCCCAGTCACGTAATTGAAGGGGAAGCTGTTACCACACTCATAATCATAAAAAGAAGTGAATAGTGGCTGATTCTGTGCTTTTAACAGCTTACTCTTCCTGCTGGGCAAATGACCACAGAGGTTAATGTCTTGACCATAAAATTGATTCCAGGGGGCTACACTTTCGGTGGATGAATATTGGATATTGCAAGGTGAAATGGTGTCCTTGATTGTTCATCTTCTCCAGCTTATAAACCAAATTTGAAAAATGCTTTCACTTCAACAATTTTAGGGTGATTTTTCATGGTCTATTATTGCACGAGGTAAAGCAAGAAAAACAAACAGTCAAACCACATTTAGCACAACCTCTGGAGCTACAAACTTCATTCTGGGATAGTGATGTGGAAATGTTCTCTTAATCGATTGTTGACATGTGGGGAGGAATGCTTTGTGCAGCAAGCCTGTCTTTATTGAAGTCATAAGATGGAATTCTACCCAGCAAGTTTTTAATTTTCAAATTCTAGACAAGAATGTGGTGTGAATTCTAAAATGGCTTGCCTTTACTTTCCTACCCAACACCTTTTGTCATGTGGTTTAACACTTTGCCTAGGATATTATTCTCTTTTTCTCCATTTTAATCCTATTTTTAAGTGTTCAAGAGCTTAGTAATAAAACTTCGACTCATCTGTGTCATGCACTTGGTCCTCAGAATTTGTTACCTTTATATTGTGGCTTAACAAACAGAAGGTAGGCTTGGGTAATGAAATATCTGAAGACAGAGAGATTTGGTCTCATTTTCTGGCTTTATAAAGTTTTTATTAAAATAATTTCTTACACATTACTTAACATATCAATATGCTTTTTTTCCTGAAAAGTGAAAATAATACTACTTAATTCTTAGAGCTGTTATGAGGAATATATATGAGAATTATGTAATGAAGAGTAGGAGTGTTTAGATTTTGAATTTATGGAAGGTATTGTGCCTCAGACATCTTTGTTCATATGAGCCCATTTCTCTTGATATATGATGTGATTATCATATATTTGGCAATTAGTGTTAACATATTGATCTCCTTTTAGCAAGCAGGAAGAGCATACAATAGGCTTTGGTCTGCATTACTGAGATTTCAAAATGTATGCAAAGGGCATCTCTATTTCAAGCATGAGCAAAACAACTACTGCTTTTTCAAATATGGAGAAAAATAAATGTGTGTTCCGAAGTTTACTTGTAACTAGTTTAATATAGTTTCTTGCCTAAATCTTCACTGACTGCTATGTTGGGTGAGAGCAAAACAGGCAAAAAATATTCAAACCTTCCTTAAAAGAGTCCTTACCAGTTGAGACACTACTTTGGATAAATCTCTATAAATCGCTGTAGCATATGATGAGAGACACTGAAGTCGGAAAAACATGACTATGGAAACAAAGCTCCACACATTAGCTCACCAGATCCTATTCTTGGGGGTAATAGTACCAGTCATGTCTCTATCATGATTCTCTTGGGAATGCCAAACAGAAAATTGCTTACTAATGGTGTTGAAATTCAAAACAAATGAATACCGTAAGTTATTATCATTCCTTCTTGAACTTTGAAGTCTTGCCAATATGAGTAGAGAATGAAGGCCCATTGTCTTCAACTTGCTGAAAAAATGTAGAATTGATACTGTCCAAAGAATTCCTGCCTGTTGTTATGCACACGGCTCCTGAATAGCAAGCCTCTATGGTAAGTCATAACATGTTTATTAGCAGTGACTCCTTCTTCCCAAAATGTAACTGCAACTAGGATAGCTCATCTGATATTAGGTACAGAGTCGCTAGGGATCAAGCTCATTAATAAGACAAAGGAATCAGTGCTGTCCTGTCTATTAATGAACTGACATCCCAACCTGAGCCTGGGCTCCCTTGCGACCCTCCAGATAACGAGATCACTTGATCCTCAGGATACCTCAGTCTGGGTCCCCACTTTGGCTTCCCCACCTAGAGAATTTCCGAGTTTTCATGCTTCAGAGTGAGTCCTTAGAATATGTAAGCATTTTGATAATAATGTTTTTTTTCACTTGGACATCATTTTGTCTGCTTTGAGAGTGAACTCATTTAAACTGGGTTTAAGAAGAAACACTATGTATATTTGAATCCCTTGATTCTAACAGTTATTGGCTATTTGTCTTGTACATATTGTGGAACCTCTCAAAAATTTAATTTCCTTAAATGTAAAATAGAGATGATGATAGTATTTATATCACAAGATTACAATGAGGATCAAATGATAAGATATGTGAAGTAACTAGAAGAGTTCCTTGAATACAGAAACCACTCTATAAATGTTACCTATTATTAGACTATAAATGTATGTAACTTATGTCCAAAAAAATAAATGCATATGGCTCCCTTGACCTAACTCTCTGGTGAGCCATAAACATCATATCTTTCATTTGGCCCAAAACCAAATATTTCTGCTCTCAATTCCTAAACATTTTAAATACACAATAAAGTATACAATAGTATATTCCATTCCCTCCCAAAACTCATAAACATGCAAATAAATATGTTTTAATTCATTTTCTTTATATAATTTTCTACTTTGGGTGTAACCTGATTTAGCATTTTCTTAATCTTTTATTTGTTTATTTATTTATTTAATGTTTCTTTTATACTGTGATTTTCCTGGGCAATCTTATCTCTGTGCCTTTAACTCTTGGTCTTCACTAGTGTCTGTCTATCCTCAAGCCACTGAATTCCTATAGTTAGGTTAATCAAGGATCTTTAGATGTAATGCCCACCTTCACATAATACAGAAATGCGACTATCTGAAACATTGCTTTGGAATTTTTTTATTTGTTCAGCAATTTTCAATGTGCTTGAAGAAAATAATTTGGTATTTGCTTTACTGCTTATAAACACAGCACCTAAGGAGCCATTAAAAATTTACATGCTATAAATTTGATAGTAGATTACTTCTTAAAAGTATTTGGGCTAAAATTTCCATCTTCTTTTCTAATATAATTTAAGTCCACTTATATGAGGCATTCCATATTCATCCAGCTGATAAAGAGAGCCAAGCAGAATTATTTTTCCATAAAACATTTGATTCTTACAGAGTATCATGATCAGGCAATTATATTATTGTCTTTTATGCACCATTTATATCACACATATCAGTTGTTACTGAGCATAAGTACGTGCTTTATAATATGGGACACTGCATCGGGAATGATTGAGCAAAGAATTGCAATAAAGTATAATGCTGAAAATCAGGGAGGAAAGAAAAGAGCTATATCTCAGCATCCTGTAAATGACCCTCTGAGTCACAAATTAAACCAGCAATGATGACCAGTTATTTAGAGCATGCAACAATCATCTCAAGTCCAAGGCAATACTGTAAACTGTCTTTTGGCTATAAAATACAAGTAAACATATTTATCATGGTGTTGTTAATCTATTTGATTGTAATTAGACAACACACTAAGGAGATGTTCTTGTGCAAATTTTAGTGTAGAAATATACTGAGGTTGGCTGTCAAAAACATCTCACTCACAGGTTGAGAGCACATAAGCCCTCTAGGCCAGCAGGGAACATTCAGAACTTCTCTGACACTGTTAACAAATGAAGTAGATGTAGTGATAACATGTTACAGCTGCTAGGCTGGAAACTTCTCTTCCTTTTCTCTTAGAGAATTCCTGGTCTACCCAGTCTTGTCCTGTGGCCCGTCTTACCTCAGCCACTTTGTCTACTCACTGACCTCTGTTCTCCCAGTCTCCTCCAAAAAAGGTTTCTCTCTAATGACTCTCAAGAGAGCTGTTAGAAGCCCGTCAGCAGCCAGAAATCATCTGTTTTCCAGACACTATGAATTCAATGGCTCCCAGTCTTTAAATTGTCCATCCTCTGATTCCCAAAACCTGAATTATCTTCCCAGGTTCTGCCATGCAAACTACTTTCTTACTAGGGATGTCCTGCCAACCTAATACAAACCAGCCTAGAAGCCTGGCTTCTGTAAAGCAGCTTAATGCCTCTTCACCCTTCTACATGAAATGCTGTTTTCTATTTTATTCATTTACCACAATCCCCACTTTAGGATGGACTGACCACCAACTACTTAGTTTCTCTCAGAGATACATATTCTGTCATCATTACACAATCAGAGTAGTCAAACTTTGGAAACCACCTTAGAGTTTTATATGTCAGATATTAAAAGAAGTTACACATAAGAGAAATCATGAGGTTATTTCATATGTTCTTGTTCTCCTACAATGTGACAGAAATGCTGTTATTGAATAAATTTTCATGGAATTCAAACACATTCATTTTTCCTTGAATTTTTTAAAGAGTTTTTGGCTGACTGGGGTTGCATTTTTTTAACTACTTGGAAAAATTACTACTTGGATAAATTTAGTCATTGATTTTATAAAAAGCAATCTGTAAAACCAGAGCTAAGACAATTCATTTGCATAAGTAGGAAAATATTATAGTCTAAAATGACTTCTAATTAGAGAATTGTTATTTCCTATGTAAAACATAAGATTCAAAGTAATTCACAACGTGTAAATGCAAAGGGCATAAGATTCTATTTGGCTTTATATAGTATCTGAGGTATCTTTAAGAAGAACAAAAGTGATTAGATTTACTTGCATGTAACACATTTTAAAGTCACCTATCTTCTCTTAACATACTTCTCATTTTCCAGAATCAGATGAAGGCATACCTCTTTTGGATAGGGCACTTTCTTGGTCCCCTCCTCATCCTCACCACCCACAACAGTGCTTTGTGCTCTAATGTGTGCTTGTTGAACTGACTTGAAATGACTCTCTCTAGCTTTCAAATTCCATGTTAGTATATTGAGAATGTTGGACAAGGTGGTTTAATTTGACAAGGGTTTATTTTTTAGCTTCTACAATGTACTGGGCACAATTGAAACTGTGGTCATTTCCATATTAAATTACAAAACAAAGCAAAACAAAATGATAGATATAGATACACATATAGATATATAATATTTGATAGTGACATGCTTAAAATCTAGGAGGACCATCTAACTTGACCTCCCTCCAACATTGGCTACTTTAGACTGCTTTGGTTTATTTATAATGCATTTTTACCTTGATTTTGTTACACTCTCAATTTTCTTTAGATTTTACTGGCTATTCTTTCTCAGTCTTTTGTAGGCTCCTCTTATTTTTCCAATTCCTTCAATAAAAGGTTTTCTCAGGGAGCCATCCAAGGCCCCCTTCTCATCTCATTTAATACATGTTGTGGAGCTTTAATAACCATCTTTATGGGAGGCAGTCAAGCACTATAGTTAAGAATATAGGCTATTGAATCACACTGCCAGGGTCTGAACCCGACCGGGGGCCCACTCGTACTCTTATGTGACCCTCCAATCCATTCTTCTCACTACAGACAGAGTCATCTCTTTAGGAGGCAAATTTGATCTAATTATGTCAATATTTATAACCTATCAGTGACTTCTCATTGTTACAGATCCCCATTCCCTTGTCCAGGCCAATGGGGACAGATGAGTTTTGGAATCCAGTTGTTTCAGACTTTAGAATGATAATAGAATGCATAAACTGTATGTAATATAATAACCCAGGTAGTATCTAGGGAAAAAAGAAACCCTATAATCAAACATATTTGTTTATTTCTGAGGCACAATATATCCACACTAAGAAGAGGAAGAAAAAAGTATATGCACAGTTTCCATTAGTTTGATCATGTCATTCTATCCAGAGAACAGAGAATGCCTTCTTTCACCACCAAATTAGTTCTAAATGATGTTTTTGATTTTCAAAGTGTTTTGGACTTTTGAAGAATGTCCAGAGCCCCTTGTCATCTGGCTCCTGTCTGTCTCCAGTCCCGCCTGTTATCTTCTCTCTTCCAAGACTCATCGCTGATGCTGAACTTCTTGAAAAAAGATCCTCTTGCCTGACTGACTTCTTTGCCTTCAGTCTTAAGCTGAGTGGAAGCAATCTAGTATCTTTTGAAGATAAAATTAGGGCATAGAGACACTAGGTATGAACTAATTGGGGGTCAGATCATAAGATGATTTGTATTAAAGACTTAGGAAATTGAATTCGAGTTTGAAAAGACCAACATAGACTTTAGAAAAAAAAACATTGTGACAAATGCATAGGAAATAGAGTTGAGATAGGCAAGACCAGAGGCTCTGGAGACCACCTATAATAACAGACAAATAGTTGAGTTATGGCCAGATAGAAAAACAAAGGATTTTACCATTTTTGGAGGTTAAAAAAATAGCAAGGTATGCTTATCCAAGATCAAATATGGGAAGTGAGGAAAAGGGAGGTCATGGATATATCCCAAGAACTGCATAGATGGGTTACTGTAACTATAATAGTGTGCAAAAGAATTAGAAGTTGTTCTAATTCAGAAGATGGCTTAGGAGAGCAGTTGAGCCTCTGCTGGGTTTAATATTTTTGTGAAACATCCAAAGGGATATGTGGATCAAGCAAAAGTTTGGAGGGAGAGAGACAGGATAAGGTAGAAGATAGGTGATGATAATCCCATCAATTCCCTAATTTATCCATTAAGTATTTGTTGAGAAACAACTATATAACTTTGATTATTCTTGAGCTGAGGATTCACTGTTGAACAACACAGAGTATATTTTTTATCTCTCCCAAGAGATTACAGTCAGAGATGTGCCACTTAAGAAGGGTCATAGACCAGGTGAATCAATGGTGTTATCAAACCTATGATTTAGTTAAGCTGACATCTTTTAATCATGCAGGAGTTCTTAATGAAGGAAGCAATGCACTCATTTACTTGACATATATTATTTGCCTCACGGCAGATGGTAACTGACTCCCATGGACTGGTTTGTTTAGGTTGCACTGCTCTAGCCTAGAAGACAGTCTAAAAAATAAATATGTTATAAAAATAATAAAATTAATTACAGGGATGATAGCTATCATAACAGGAGAACCTAAGTTATCCTGGGATATGGTAGTTAGGAGGTAAGGAAAGGCTTAATTATCCAGAAGAAGGAACATTCAGGGCACAGGAAACAGCATGTTCTTTTGGTAGGAAAAAGCTTGAGCTATGTTAATTATGGAACAGAAGCAGTGTGTTTGGGAGAGAGGGAAAGGGTATGGTGTGAAGATGAGGTTAGAGACATGTTCATGCAATCTTACAAACCATGTAGAGGATTTGTGTTTATCATACATGTATTAGAAAACAATGGGGAAGTTTTAATCAGGACAGTGACAGGACCTGATTTTTGTTTAAGGAAGATTGATCAGGCAGAGACAGAGAGAAAAGATTGGAGGAGACATTTTTTTTGAAAATGAAATAGGCAATGTTGAACATTTTCAGTAGTCCCACGAAGAAAGGAGATTACCTTGAACTAGAACAGTGGTTCTCCACCAGAACTGCTTTAGCCCTCAAGCAATTTTTGAAGACATTGTTAATTGGCATAATGTGTGTGTGTGTGTGTGTGTGTGTGTGTGTGTGTGTGTGTGTGTGATGTGTTACTGGCCTCTAGTGGATAGAGCCAGGGACACTGCCAAATATCTTACAATGAACAGGATACTCCCCACAAAAATGTAATACCCAGTTCACAATGTCAGTGATGACAAGGTTGAGAAACCCTAGACTGGAAGGAAGGCAGTAAGAGGACTGGGGAGATTTATGATAAGTTTAGAAAATAGAATGGGTCATATTTAGAGTGGATTGCATATATTAAGAGGATTTCAAAGTTTCTGAGTTAAACTACTTATGTGGTTCGAAATACTGTTTACTCAGATGAGAAAAAAAATATTTTTTTTCTCCCTAGGGAAGAATAAAAGTTCAATTTTATACACATATAATTTTGACAGCCTTATAAAATCTCTAAATGGAAATGGCTAGTAATAGGATATCTGGGTCTAGAATTTTAATAAAATGAGGTGTGTACTGGAAATATACATTTGAATGACACAATATGGACAGTATTTCAAGTCATGAATGGGAGCTACCTCCCCTACAGAGAGAATAACTGGTGAGATCAGCAGTAAGCCTCAAAAAACAGGAAGCCAACTAATGGTAAATTGAATTTGGTGGAAGTTAGTTAGAAAATCAGGAGTGTGATGTCACAGAAATTCATAGATGAACATATTTCAAGATCAGGGACACAGTTAACTGTGTTAAATGTGGTTAAACATTTGCATAGGATCATCCCCAAAATGTCCACATTTAGCAGAATAAAGGTCACTGCTGACCATACCAGTGAAATTTCAGAAGAGTGTTAAACCAGAGAAAAGCAACATGGTTATTGAAAAGACAATAAGAATTTACATAGTTGACAAACTGATCACACAAATCTTTAGAGAATTTTGTCTTTAAAAACAAGAAAAGCTATATAATCATGGAGGAAATGACACTAAGATTTTTGGGTTGAAGATGGTTAGCTATGTCTGTAAGTCTGAGAAAACAGAACCATTAGAATAGATGGGGATGAAGCTGTTGGACAGAGAAAGAAATGATTGATCAAGGCCACAAAGGTAATTTTGCTTGGCCTGGAGGTGAGGGGCAGAGATCTAGGGTCACCTTAAGCACTAAACTGGTTGTGATTAATTTGGGGATTATATTTAATTATGAAAGAGATATTTATACTCAATGTTGTATTAAAGGTAAGTTTTAAAAGACAATTAGTGTGCACGCACTTACTTTAGATGAATGTAAAAATAGAAAGTTAATGATTTGATATATTCCTTCATTTCATAAATAATTTGGAGCACTCACTGTGTGCCAGATGCTTGATCAAAGAAAACTGAACCCCGTTGCTGATCCTGAGGAACTTCTGGGTACTCCACTCTTACAATGTATGTGACTGTCCTGAAAGTTCAAACGACTGAAATCTTACTCAGTCTGCACAATCCGTTTCAAAAGACATCTCTTCCAATTCCTCCGTGTGTGTGTGTGTGTGTTTGTATGTTTGTTCACCTAAATGGATAGCTAAGATACTAAGATCCTTATTGCAGAAGAGTTTAAACAGTTGAGATGAACACCTGTCAGACATGAGGAATTTGATTTTGGCTTTGAGGGATGAGAAGGATTTGGGGAAGCAAGCAAGACAGTGGGTAGACTATTCCATTGGTGCCAGATAAGCAAATGCTGAAGATTAGAGAAAAGAATCACCGGGAAGCAAATAGAAAAAATCGAATTACATAAATAGGTTTTTGCTTTCCAACTTCTAAAGGATGCCTTAAGGCAGAAGTTGGATATTACAATAAGTGAGAACAAAGACATTTCTAATTCTAAGACTTTTCTATCATTGATTTTTTATAGTGATAAGGTTACTTTTAACTACTTAATATGAAGGTACTTTTTTTCTGCTTTGTCTTTCTAGAATGATGAACAAAAGAGAAGCTCAGCAGGGAGCGAAATGAATCACTCTCTAAGGTGTCTCATTTCTCACTCCCAACTGAGTTGGCAAAGGTTAGCACACTATTAAAATTCAAGTTGTTGCAAATGTATTTCATTGGTAGTCAACTCACTCAAGATATACTAGTTTTTAGCAATTATTCTCAGTGATAGTCTATGTGTTTGCCAAAGAATCTCTGTGTCACATGGAAAAGGAATTCAATAACTCCATGCAGGATCAAATATGAGTTGCTTAATGATGATAAGCTAAATGAGAAGACAAATAGAAGAGCTTGAAATAACCATCTCCATGGTAACTTTGAATGTTAAAAAAAATAACTGAAAGCATTAAGAATCTGGTGGCTGTGTTTGGTTTTCCATAAAAGAGGTAAGAATGTATAGGTAGGCACATCTGACAAAATGCAAATGTTATCACATTGAAATGTTTTTCTCACCTCGGTATTTATTGTGCACGTGATTCTGGGAGCTGATAAGTTAAACTTCAGCACAGCATTGTTCTTCCTGCTGGCTTTGGAGGTAGTCACACCTGGGTTGTTAAATGGGTGATAATTCCTATCTCATAAGGTGGTTGCAAGGATTAAATGATCCCACAATCTGCAATGTTTTACACATAGTAAAGGCTCCATAAAACATATATAAATATCTGAGAGGGAGGTGCTGATGACCATTAGGAGTAACAATTTTCACACTCAGGCACAAAATCAGTCAATCTCAGTGAGGAAGCAAGGGCACCATCTTTATGCATCAGGACCAACGTCTTTGAAGGCAAACCACACGTAATTTCTGAAAGAGAGAGAGAGAGAGAGAGAGAGAGAGAGAGAAGCAGAGTGGCTTCTATAAAGCAGAATAATTGAACAGCAGTTAAGAAAACACAGGAATGTGTTCAGTTATAATTATAGCCTAGATTAATTGACTATTTTCATGACAAGACATGCACAAAAACAGGGAGGGTCTGCATCACACCCAGTGTACTGAGGATATATATATATATATATATATATATATATATATATATATATATATATATATATATATATAAACATGGCTGGGAGAAGCCAAGGATATCAGAACATCTTCTCACAGTAACTCAGCTGAACCCACATCTCCTGTCAACATGTCCTACAACTGCTGCTTTGGAAACTTCTCCTCCCACTCCCCTGGAGGCTATCTGCACTACCCAGGCTCCTTCCAGCCCAGCGACCTGGTCTACAACACTGACCTCTTCTCTCCTAGCACCTGCCTGCTGGGCTCCTCCCTCTACAGTGGCTGTCAGGAGACCTTTGATGAGCCCACCAGGTGCCAGATGTACGTGTGGTGTCCAGTCCCTGCCAGATATTCTGCTACCATCCAAGGACCTCCATGCCCTGCAGTCCTTGCTGGTCAATTCACACTGGATCACTGAGCTGTGGGTCCAGCAGAGGTTACTGTCTGGGCTATGGATATAGAAGTTGCTACTGACTAGGCTGTGGATCCAGTGGCCTCAGACCCCTGGGTTCTGGAATCTGTGGCTTCCCTTCCCTGAGCCATGGATTCAGATTTTGCCTCCCAACATACGTGGCTTCTAAGATCCGCCAAACTTCTTGTTACCAACCAACCTGTATATCTGGCTTCTACTAAAGATCAATAAAGTTAAGGGTTCTAGTCTGTGACTTCACAGTTATATCCCTCAAAGTTAATCTCGGCTATTATCTGGCTGGAGTCTATATTCTACTACCTAGACAAATGATAACTTTTAAAAATCCTATTAATATTAAAATAATTTATCTCAGAGAGTATCCATTCTGTTTCTTCTATTTCCCACCTTACTTCTCTAGTTAAAAATAGTACAAGAGGTCTCTTTTCCATTCAAATAAACTCATTTAATCTGATATCAGTTCATAAATCTTACTATTAATTTTTTTTTAAAGATGTCTGTTGGGAATTCCAAATCTACTATTATTTGTGTAAAAAGAAGTATTTAATTTATGGAGCAGATTCACTGATTGGAAGAATTATCTGCCAATACAGAGTTAGTTCATTGGAATTTTTGGCAAGTGAAATCAGAGTTTGGGCAGGAGATTATCCTAAACTCTTCTATGAGTGGTCATTTCAGCCTTATCAGGATACCTTACTTTGGTTAAACTAGTCTTGGGTCAGATCTAAGAAGAAAAGTTCCAGAGACAGCAGTGATGCTTCAGCAAGTACTAGCTTGGCTGTTTTAGATGGAGGAATTATCAAAATACTTTTTATAAGACCCTTTTACAGATTTATGCAAGCTCTAATGGAATTCTGAGGTTACAATATTGACTGACTGCAGTAACCTGTGTAATGAAACAAACATGTTAAGTATGGATGAAATTAACCACATATTCATTTTATTATAATTAAAGGAATATGATTTCTGAGTCATTTTTTAATGTTGAGACGTCATTCTCTTTCTTCTATTTTATCAGTATAAGGCCAGCTGTTTTCATAGAAGTCTCCTGAGAACTTCTGGAAACATGGCAGTATCATGAGTAGGAAATAGCTGAGAGGGAGGACTCCTTGATATCATAGGTTTATATTTGGATATGATAACTAGATTGTTTACTAAGTTTTCTTGCTTGGGGGAATGAATATATCTACATATGAAAATATGTAAGTGGAAAGAAAATATGTAAGTGCATGTGGGTAGCCTATTGTTCATTGCCCTCATAGTTGTTTTTCTCCTCTCTCCTCTTCCCACAAGAACTGAAGTTTGCTTGTGTATCTCTTCTTAACTACCCACAATCATTTCTTTATATCAGCATGACTATGTCCCAGGTTTCAAGATTGAATCTGGCACCCCAATCCCTACTGAAAGTGAATTGTTCAGAATGGAGCATGTGATCTGACTTAAACCAATGGGAAAAAAGGAGTGATATGGAGAAGTGCTTATGGTACAGTTCTTCTTGTGGAGGTTTTTTTTTTTTTAACATCTTTATTGGAGTATAACTGCTTTACAATGGTGTGTTAATTTCTGCTTTATAACAAAGTGAATCAGGTATACATACACATATATCCCCATATCTCCTCCCCCTTGCATCTCCCTCCCACCCTCCCTACCCCACCCCTCTAGGTGGTCACAAAACACCAAGCTGATCTCCCTGTGCTATGCGGCTGCTTCCCACTAGCTATCTATTTTACATTTGGTAGTATATATAAGTTTGGTTTATTTAAATGCTTTATTATTATTATTATTATTATTTTTGCTGTGTTGGGTCTTCATTGCTGTGCACGGGCTTTCTCTAGCGGCGGCGAGCAGAGGCTACTCTTCGTTGCAGTGCATGGGCTTTTCATTGCAGTGGCTTCTCTTGTTGTGAGAGCATGGGCTCTAGGCACACGGGCTTCAGTAGTTGTGGCATGCAGGCTCAGCAGTTGTGGCACACGGGCTTAGTTGCTCCGCAGCATGTAGGATCTTCCCAGACCAGGAATTGAATCCATGTCCCCTGCATTGGCAGGCAGTTTCTTAACCACTGAACCATCAAGGAAGTCCATTGTGAAGTTTTCTGAAGCAACCATGTCTTCCTTTGGATTTTGTCATATCATATGTGGAATGCTGCATCCATTTTGCATGTGGCCTGAAAATTAAACCATCACATGAAAGAAGGTAAAACCAAGAGAAAGGCTGAGGAACAGAGCCCAGACCATCTTACTTCTGGACTTTGGTAAACATGAAACAATCAATGTTATTATTTAAGCCAGGGGTCCCCAACCCCTGGGCTGTGGACTGGTAGTGGTCCACGGCCTGTTAAGAATCGGGCCGCAGAGTAGGAAGTGAGCGGTGGGTGAGTGAGTGAAGCTTCATCTGCCACTCCCCATTGGTCCCCGTCAGTCAGTCATATCACCACCTGAACCATCACTCTCATTACCGCCTGAACCATTCCCCCTCCCCAGTCCATGGAAAAATTATCTTCCACAAAACCGGTCCCTGGTACCAAAAAGATTGTGGACCCCTGATTTAAGCCATTTTGAATTACAATTTCTGTTACTTGTAACTATGGTTCATTCTTTTTTAAAAATTACTCATCATTAAAGGCTACATAGGCACTGTGTAATCAACTAACTTTTCTTGATTTTTTCTTTTTTTCTTTTTGGCTCTTTGAATCAAAGTCTGATTTAATTGAATTGTCAATGACCAAGGATTATTTCAAGAAGCACAATTATTTAGAAATAGATTCAGAGAAGAAATGTTGTCACACGTAAATCCTTTTATTATCACATTCTAAGAGAATATTTATCATTATAAACAGAGAAAGTTGGCAAGAGATTATTTCCATATTCCACATAGGATCATTATTATGGTCATAATGTCATAATTTTGAGTATTCCAGAGCTTAAAATTTTGTGTGTTTGCATTACAGTGTCTGAGAAGTGTTACATGGTATTTGACTTATTTTACAGAATGTTATATCTAAAGGAAGTTGGACAGTCCCCTCAGCACACTCTTTTGAGGTAGACCAATGTGTTCCTGGCCAGAGAAACATATTTTTTATTTATTCTCGGAGTTATTCTCAAATACAATAGGACTATTAATTTATAGTTGTGAATTTCTACCAGCATGAATGGCATCTAATTGTCTATAAACATCAATCTTTTGTTTGTCCTTTAAAATTTTTCATAAATACTCTTAATAAAGATTATATGGCTTAAATGAGAGTGTGGTTTTCATTCAGTAGATAGGTTTGACAAGATGCCATTTAATGTCCTTTTCAACTCTAAGATATTGAGATTCTTCTAGGAAATCATAGAATGTGGTAACTGGAAAGTACTTTGGAGATCTTCTCATCTAAACTCATTATGTTGTAGGATATCCAGAGAGGCAGAGTGATGTTCAAATTCATGCAGTGAATTAACAGAACCAACAGGGCTAGAAGCCCGTTTTTTTCACTCTTAGTCTAGTATTCCATTGCTGCACACTGTATCTAGGGTTGGAAAAAAGGAATGGATTTAAATTAACTCTAGGTGCTTTGGCATGTTTGTTTGGTGCCATAAAACTAAGGCAAAGAGAGAGGAAATAAATTGTGGAAGAACTTAAGTGAAGCATATTACTGAAGGGTAACTCTAATTTTTGAATTTTTGTTTGCTTTGATACAGCTGAACAAGTGATTAAAGTCCAACATAGCCACATAATCGAATATAAAAACAATATAAACTATTCAACCTGATAGCTACCAAGCTCTTGAGAGATGGAGACAGGTTGTCTAGGTCTTTACTGATAACATTAAACACAATCCAACCATTAAAAGGGTGGAATGTGCAACATTTACAGACACAAACAACATAATCTCAAACACAATAAAGAGACTTTTAAATTTTACCTTATAGTATGATATCAATCCCAGATTGATCCTGCCATAAGAACAACACCTTGGTCTGTATGATGATCCTTAACCTGATCAGAAATAATTGCTACTCATTTATCCCTCAATATGTGGCAGGCTATCTAGTATCTTATATAATATATCATCTCATTTAATCATTAAAACACACTTATGGGGTTGATACTCATAAATTTAATTTTAAAAGTGAAGAAAACAATTCAGAAACTGAAGGTTAGAGTTTATGGTTGTAGATCTCGGCTTAGAATGCTGGCAGTCTGACTGTGAAACCCTTATGTTTAATCACTTCTCCACAGCAAATGCTAATATTCCACCCTCTGGTGGCTAGGAGGTACCACTACAGCTGCAATCATGTATACTTCAAGACCAGGAAATTGTTATTCAACCATTTAGTAGCAAAGTATCCAGTCACTACAAGAAATCAGGTGATTATTTCTATCTATTTCTCAAGAATTCTATGAAATAGACTACATAATTATCATTATTCAAGTGTCTACAAAATTAATACTTAGTTTTTAGTAGGTTGAATGAAAACAATTGCAAGGTGGCCAGCTGTCCTCACCTACGTCATTCCATTGTAATAAGCCAGGTAACTCCCTCTAAAAATTCAGCACCAGTCAAAATCCAAATTGTATGCTGAAATACCTACTAATTCAATACTCAGTTAAATAGAATGTGCAAGTTAGTGCCTCATCCCAAAGAGAAAAGAACTCATGGAGTGGCTTATTCACAAATGACAGACCTACTCACAAATGACACTATCTTACATGTGGAGATTTGGAACTGCACAGACATTTACTAATTGACTACACATTGTGAGGTTAATAAGAAGGCTGACTGCTGGGGAAAATTGTGTGAATGTTGGCCTAGAGGATGTCCTGTCTTTGCCCCTCAGAATTTATCAACAGGACTCTGGGCTGACAGTGAAAAGTGGTGCCCTTTTTCTTGGTAAAAGCTTTCAAAAACATTCCTATGTGCAATCAAATGTTATTTTAAAATAATTGACTCAGTTTGTGACATGTTAATAAGAGGCTTCCTTAATGATTTTGTTCTTATTTCACAAAGGGGTAGTTGAAATGTAGGCATGGTTATCATTATTTCTTTTTCTTTAAGCTCTGTACCCTTGCCAATTCTTGGGTATGTTCAGGTTTCAGAACTGTATTCCTTCAGACATTAAATTATAATCTGAGTGAATTTTCATTTAGCACCTTCTATTCATTAATTTTTCAAAATATGTTTATGGAGTTCTTATTATGTAACAGCCAGAAATGGTGTTCAGTGTTGGGAATATAATAGAGAAAGATATACATACTTCTTGACTTTATGGAACTCACAGTGTAGTGGCAAAGACATAATGAAGAAACAAGTAAAATGGTTATAAACTGAGATAAGTTTTGTGAAGAAAAAAATGATTCTCTGAGAATGGTATCTTTTTTAAGTGGGATGATGAAGGAAATCACTTCAGTTGAGACACAACAAATGAGGAAGGGAGCTGTATAAAGAGGGGGAAAAGGCAATGAAGGAATGAAACAGGCAGCTGCACATGCAAAATACTGAGGAAAGGAAAGTCTTGACATGGTCAAGGAGCTGAGTAGAGACCTGGGAGAATAAAGCATATTGGACAGAAGAGAAATGATAAGATTTGGAGTTAGAAAAATAGGCAGCAGCTGGATCTTAAAAGGAGCTGTAGTCCAGGCTAAGGGGAATGGCTCTTATTTTTAAGTGCAATGAGATCAATTTAATGCATTTAAGCAGGAGAGTCATAGCTGCAATAGAAGCCTCTGTGTAATGCTAAATATAAATGTGCAAAGAATTAAATTAGTTGTTGTAGGGTTCATGTGGAACACATACTGGGATCTTTCATCACACAGAGTGGTCATTCAAAATTATAAATAATTTGCATCTATTACAAAGACATTATACACAAGTTGTGTGTACAGCCTGTCAAGCTGAATGTGGACACTCAGAAGTGTCATTTTAAATATATAATATCCCCAGACCATTATACATCAATGAGGTGCTTGTATAAGTGTTGTTCAAAGTTTCTCAATGTTCTTGGTTTGCTTCAGACCCAAGAAAGGCAGACCAGAGTGCTGTGCTAAAAATATACTTCTGTTGTTTTACTGTCAGAAGCTGAGCTAAATAAATCATAGAATGTGTTACAGAAATTGTGTCGGTAAGTTCTGTGCTATGAGTTTGAAACTATGCTAAATGCAGCATGATAATGTGAAAATGTAGGAGCTCATCATTCTGCCGTCAAAAACAAAACACTGAGTAAACAAAAATGAAAAGCATACCTGAAACAGGTTTGTTAGAAAGCAAATTATCAAGAACAGCTATAAGTAAATACATTACTTGGTGTAAAATATAATCATAATAAAGAACGTGTCAGAATCCATTGGTAATTCAGAGGAATAAGTAATAACATCTAACCAGGAAAATCAGGGAAAAGCTTTATAAAAAGACAACATTTAAATTTCACTTTCAATAAGATGAGAGGAGCAAAATGTCAGACAAAGGGAAAGATGTTTATAGGGCAATGGCCCCATTCAGTACTTTGGGTGAAGAGTAAGAAGGATAATGGGGGTGGGCTCAGTCAAATCAGCCTCTTGGGCTTCCCTGGTGGTGCAGTGGTTGAGATTCCACCTGCCGATGCAGGGGACAGGGGTTCGTGCCCCGGTCTGGGAAGATCCAACGTGCCGTGGAGCCGCTGGGCCTGTGAGCCATGACCACTGAGTCTGTGCGTCCGGAGCCTGTGCTCCAGAACGGGAGAGGCCACAACAGTGAGAGGCCCATGTACCACAAAACAACAACAACAAGAATAAAAGAAACAGCCTCTTACCTAAAATGTCTTGATCATATTATCAAGTTCTGCCAAGGTGCCATTTCTCAAAACTCCTGTCGTGAGTATTAATCAGTATTCAATTGGCCATTTCCACATACATTTCTTATTTTCCATTTACCAGTAAAGAGAGGCATGGTGACTAAGGGAAAAAAAATAAAAAATGTTAGCTTGGTGACATGTTGGGCCTCATATTCGAGAAGCACCACCCTGATGAGTCAGCTTTGGGGCTAACATGAAAGCCACTTTGAACATTCAAAATGGACTGGCTTCTTTGTTAATAAGGCATCATCTTCATATATAACTAAACAAAGTGCTAATGAGATGTTATCCTTCAAATTAGCTTAAGCAATGACGTAGAAAGAGTTGTGAGAAGAAGCCAATACCCAGTTTTTTGAGCATATAACCTCCTCAGTAATGAATTTAATCTTCAAATCAGCATGTTGGATCCTTGGGACCAACTTCAATCAAAGATTTTCACAGTATGACCCAGAGATCCAGCCATTCGCTCAAGAGCTTCTATAATGTCCCAACTCTCTCTGTCATCATACATGAATCGAATGTTATAAACTTTGAAGATGGATGTTTTTTACCTAGCAGCTGCCATGGCAGGACCTGCCTCCTGGACAACTTTCAAGAAAACTTCAGGGAAACCACAAGTTACAAAGTACCCAATGGTGAACAGGAATTACACACAGAGGACAGCTGTGTACAAAGTGCCTTCCTCCCCAGGGTTGTCCAAATGAGGTGTTCTAATTCTGGGGCATGTGAAAGGACAGTGTGCCAATCAAGAAGTTCCTCAGCTGTGTTGGAGTGTGTTTCTCAGCTTTGCTAGTCAGGAAGTAGCCAGCAAATGGGTTTTGTAGTCCACAGCTGCCAACCTGTGAGCAACATGGCAAAATCTTGTCCACTCAAGACACATGTCTAAGATTTGCCAAACTCTGGACTGTGACTTTAGCCAATGCCAATCTCAGAGCCCTGAATCCAGTTCCTGTAGTCCTCCAGTCTATGTTGCACCGGAGCCACAACTCCTGGAATCATCTTCTAACACTTATGATCCAACTTGCTGTGTTACTGGTGGTTTGCAATTGCCTCGTAAGTGAAGAATGTGTAGGGTAGATTTATTCGAATTTGGATAAATTGATTTCTGAGATACTTAGGAATTTTTATTTCTCTTAACACGAATTATTTTTGCATGTGTTTGAATGAACATGTCCTCGACTGTCTCCAAAGAGAAGAATTTTTACTTTTTTTTTTTTTGCTTTTTTGGGCATTTCTAGTGGTAAGCTGGGGTAGGAAATTAGGTTAACTATTTTAAGTCACTAGGACACTATTTGTTATAGGACAATGAGAGTTGCCACCAGGGACTAATATGAATACTTAAAACATCCACATTATACTTTGACTACTGATTATTATCCGTGAAAACACTTAGCATTGAATCTGGCTTATAATATGACATGTTATATTATAATAAATAAAGGTAATGTGCTACTAATATCAGAAATCCATGTAGTGTTGGAGTTTAAAGACACCTTGAAGCCCATTTAGTCTTGTGAATTCTGATGGGTTCAACTCTATCAGAGGTTGCTCACGTAGATAATAGCATCAGAACCACAACCCACACCTGTGTCTCCTCGCTGCCCATCACTATTTTATTTGTATTACAGCACTCTTTTAGTTAACTATGACATTGAATCTATTGCTTGACTAGTACAAGATAATTTTGAATTTTACCTCCATAGACTTCATAACCATGGAGCCAGAGATGTTTGAATATGATAAGTTCAAGTTTAGCATGTATTTTTCTTCCTCTTTTCGCTATTGAAGTGCTTTTCAGTGCTTTATTCTTTGTATTAAATAAATTCACTTTATGTACATTAAAAACAATTGTCACTATTATTTTTATTCAACACATTTGTGGGGTTTATGTTATAGGGTTTTTTCCCCCACTGAATGAAAAGTATAAATATTTGGAAGAAAAAAAAGAGAATATGTTCCCTTACCATTGTTTGTATAGTATGGACCAGAATAAAAGAACACATTGGTGGTAGTCACCAGAGGATGGGGAACATGCTCTGAAGATCATGAAACCATGGAGTCTGAATGTGTGAAGACTCATCAATTTTGTTTAGAACAGATTGGCTGTTGGGAAACTATGGCTGTGCTCTTAAATAGAGTTCTGATTTTCAGGGCAACATAAATTAGTGGCTAAGAGCATGGACTCTGAAATCAGATTTCCTTCGTCTGATCTTAGATGCATTGGTGAAGGCTGTTTGAATCCCAGCTGTGGGACTATGTGCAAGTTTTTAAACCACTCTCCGTTTCCTCAATTTCAAAATTGCGATGATAATGGTAGGACAACTGTGAGATCCAATAAGTTAATCATTTGAAAGTGCTTAGCACATGACCTTGTCTATAAGAAATGCTAAGATTTAGCAACATGATTATCGAGCTCAGAGACTTGATATGAAGGGTGGAGGCAGGGATGTGTAGATAAACCCAGAAACCTACAGTATATTAAGAAAGCTATTCATCCAAAAAATGAGAGATTAAGCTGTTTTGTATCTGGAAAGACACAAGCAGCACCTTATACTAAGGAAAACATTTCAAAACCACATGCCATGCTTTGCTGAAGTGGGCTGGCAAGTATCTCTGAATCTATGACAAAGTTAGTGTTGATTAACGTGCCAGCTCTGTGAATAGGTTAGGCAGAGGTCACCCCAAAGAGGAAGATTTAAACCTAAAATCCATAAACCACCACTTACACAGGTGTTTCTGTAGAGGGATGGAGCTGAGAGGTAGTTGAGGCAGGTCTGAAAGAGGTTGAATGAACACTGTTTGATCCCATCAATAGCAACAGAGCATATGGCAGTCACAACATCAGAGTATCCATGCAGCAAGAAACACTGACATAAATCTTCTGGCCATAGCAGCAATGGCAGCAACACAGCATTGGCAATGGTAAGGAGACTTCATCTGCATGGCAGCTTCTCAGGATTCCAGTCACAGCCAATCATGCAGACATACATGAACCTCATTCACAGTGCAGACATTACCAATGTAACTCAAATAGGGAAGAGCTCCACTCCTCTGAGCCAGTCATTCTTTCCAGGCTTAGCATGATCACTCACCTAAGGAGAAGTTAGCTGAAGAAGAAACCAGTATCTAATCTAACCCTACATGGAACACACTGGAACTCTTTATAGAGAGAAATTTTGTGGACTCAGGGGCTAAAGACACTTGGTTTTGGAATGAAGACTGGTTTGGGGATGTGAAGAAATGTTTAGTAGACAATTTAGTGTAGTGGGAAGAGAATTGGTCTTGGATTACGACTAAGCCTTGTTTAAATACAAATTCTGCCATTTCCTAGCTATATGCCCTGGGACAAGTTAACATTTTCAAGACTCAGTTCCTTAATTGGAAAATAGAGATAATGCCTAATTCATTAGAAGTTTGTCACAACTAAATGATATCATGCCCACCGAATGCTTACTACAATGTCTGTGTCAAAAATATGCAAGATATCATTTGGTACTTTATATGATATTTGCTTCTTGGACCTAAGCCTCATTCTCATGATTTCTCTATACTGAATTTAAATTTTAGGACAGAGACTAAGAAAATCTTTTCATTATATGTGCAAAGGACATAAGTAGTATGGAGCATGACCCAGATAATCTGTGTAGCATTCTCAAAAACCGTAGAAATGATTCACTGGGTACATGCTACAGAATATTCTTCATAGATCAAGGAATTTCTTCTTGACTGAACAGAAAGGCTTCGGTAGGATTTGTGTATTGACATTGCTTACCTTAGGTTCTTCAAAATGTAGATAGCTTAACAACATGCTTTTTTCCTAGAAGCCAAGTATAGTGAATTTAAAGAACATTTCCTTGTCTATTCAGTACTGTGCCAAGAACTATAATATACCTCTTATTAATTTGATTCTAATTATTTAACAATCACTGTGTACATATGTTTCATCATTTTAAACTCAAGCCACCCAGTTGGATAAGTACTATTTTTTAGTTTCCATTTTTTTTTCAGTGAAGATGAAGACACAGATAAATTAAATAGGTTGTCCAAGATAATACAGATAGCAAATGTATAGCCAGGATTTTAATCCTGTGAGTTGGACTTCAGAGTTTGAACTATAAGTTTTGACTACCTGGTTATATTAGATTTTTTTTTGTCACTAGACTAGCTGAAACATGGGTAAAAGTCTCTTTGTCATATGGAAGGTCTGCATACAGAATTTGATTGAAAATTTTTGGTCTGGTATATTACATTGTTGTGAGTCTATAGAGGCTACAGTCAGAGAACTAAGTATAGTTGATTGGACGGTTCATTTGTAACTCAGGAATAAATTCAAGAAAGGAATTATGCATATTTCGTTGGAGTCTGTAAAATGTTATAGATTTTCAACATCTTAGGAAAGAGCATGAACTTTAAATCATATGAAACTGACATAACCTAGGTGTCAAGGAAGGTGTTTGGATGCTACAGAGTCAGATTTTTCTAAAACATGAGATCGATGGTCTGAATGTTGTTAGCAATTCTGTTTTTCATATCCATTAGTCCTTAGCTGTTTTTTTGTTTGTTTGTTTTTGTTTTTTTAAAGTTAATTAATTAATTAATTAATTTTTGGCTGTGTTGGGTGTTCATTTCTTTGAGAGGGCTCTCTCTAGTTGCGGCAAGTGGGGCCCACTCTTCATCGCGGTGCGCGGACCTCTCACTGTCGTGGCCTCTCTTGTTGCGGAGCACAGGCTCCAGACGCACAAGCTCAGTAGCTGTGGCTCATGGGCCTAGTTGCTCCACGGCATGTGGGATCTTCACAGACCAGGGCTCGAACCCGTGTCCTCTGCATTGGCAGGCAGATTCTCAACCACTGAGCCACCAGGGAAGCCCCGTTACCTGTTTTTAGTTAAATAATTATCCTTTTGAAAATGTTGAGCTTGTCATAGACACTAATGGGATAAGAGAGAGTATTTTGTTCCATGTTGCATCAGAGTCACTGACACCTTTTCTGCAGCCAGAATAGTCTTCTCTAGTTCTGTTTCCCATTTCTACCTTCAGAGAATTCCTATTAAATCCTCAGTTAGAAATTCTTTCATGTCAGGAACTGTTCCATATTCTTGCCCTAGGACCCAAACAGAAAGAATGATAATTGATAGGAAAAAAAAAAAAAAAAAAGCTAAGAAAAGAACAACCAACCAACACAAAGCAAAAGCATTATACTTCTTTGGACAATTGATAAAGCATCACTACTAGTTATATCAAGTGATGGCTTTGATAAACAATAAAATATACCATAAGCAGATAGGTACAAATAGACTAAACACTTAAAAATTAAATTTTGAATTAAAAAATACCTTTTTGTGGTTGTGTAGTACTAAGTCATTTGCCTGACTTTTACATAACTGTCTCTGGCTTTATGAAAACAAATTCATTAATGACATTCAAAGAGAGTTATTCCTTGGAGGCAAGAGGCAAAACCAATGTGGTTGCATCCAGACACAAGAACCAAGAAATCTCAAAGGTAAATACTGAAAATGGTCCATTACTATTCCTCCATCTCTCAATATGGTACTGCTTCAAGTCCAGGGCCAGTGCCCGGGCAGGAGTTCAGTAACTACTAATTGTCAAAGATAATGAGAAAAGAAGACTGAAGGTTCAATAAAAAGCTAAGAATAACACCTCCTGTAGCAGTTCACTGCCTTGTCAGTATTGCTTCATGGACTGTAGCATGCTGTTTATTTAAATTGAATGTGCAGATTGTAACACTTGGATTTAAAAGTTCTCTTCCACCATAAATCCTGTCAACCTTTACAGTAGGGTTATTAAGTGTTGTTTTTGTTTCCCCTTGGAATGAGCTACATTCACTCTGACACTCTCTATGTTAGGAAACCAATGTAACAACGCATGTTGAGATCCTCAAGAGCAAAGTGTCTTCCTCTGGACTTCATATTTTATTAAATGAAGCTGCAGGAGAAAGTGAAAGAAATACATTTAAAATTTTAGCTATATTGATACTCACAAGTGCTCTACTGTATTTATTTAATGATTGGATTTACAGTAAATCATAGTAAAACTTTGTAATGGTCACAGGTGTACTTACCATATTAAAATTAGAATATCCATTACTACTGAGTGAAATATTTTTCAGAAATCTTTCTCAGGAAACAGAAACAGAGGTCAGTGTAGTTCTTTCATTTTTCAAGTCTATATTTGTTCAGCAGATTGTTTACAGTGGGCCTGCTCCCATTTCCTGTCTCCCAGATGCTGCAGCTGATGGTGGCTTGGTCCCCGGGAGTCTGGTTTAATTTCCTGCAGTAAATGACTATGGTGATCAAAGCATTGATCTTGAGATGGTACTGGAAGGTCTTCTAAAGTAAGGTTAGCTCTCTGGGGCTCTCAGGCTATGAACAGAATGCTAGGCAATCCAAAAAAAAATATGCTACACTCTGACCCCCGAGCCACTCTGGAGGACAAATACCATCTGAAGCTGTGTTCTGTTCTGAAACATGTCCAATCAGGGTTGTGTCTCCCATACATCCATCACGTAGCTGAGTGAAATGCTGACGTCCCTGAGTATTTGTTGTAAAGGCCAATTGCCCAGTTGTACATGAATTCTTCTTATGGTCCCTCATTTGCTATCACAGTTACATTTTCATAGAATCACAATTATTTCTAAACATTTAAGAGATGTTTACTGAGCTTCACTTATACAGTTAGTAAATATTCTTGCCGAGGTTATGTGATTTACTTAAGCAGCCTCAGGGCTAGAACTCAGGCCTAGTGACTCTCATTCTGGTGCCCCACTGGCCATAATCCAAAGTATCCCTTGTGAGAAATTTATTAAAAATATTTAAATGTACTAAGCACAATAATTTTAATGACCCATATATGTACATTAAAGGCCGCACATAACACATAAAAACCTTTACTGGATCATAAATGTGGTCTATCTTAAATTAATATCACAGATGTAATAAACATTAATCTATCCTCAGATTTTCAAGTATCTTTTAATGAAGGTTGGAATATTGTTTTTCTAAATGCATGGTTGCTGAATGGTAGATAAGACCATAATTTTTTATTTTTGAGACTCAGTGGGTACTTTTCTATGGTTGTAATTTGTCATATTTCCTGACTTCTAAATAACTGAGTTATGTTTATCAACATTTTTGAAACTGGGAGTCAGAATAAAGCCTGCACTGGATGCCAATTCTCATCACTTAAAAACTTCTAGAAGTCACAGCACAAGAGGGAAATAGCACTATGAGTAGGTAATTTGCTTAGAATCCACACAAAAGTCATCTTGTCTTTCAATAATTGCTTAGCTAAAAACTACAGCTGTCATTCCCCCAGAGGTTATTACCATGTTTCCTTGTCCCCTCTAGTAACACTTCCTCCATGTGATCCTCAGAGGTGTTAAAGCTGAATCTGGACTCTGTACCCTGACATGGAATTAAATCTCAGAGACAGAGTTTTGGGTGAAGTAGGAAAGAATAACTTTATTTCTTTGCCAGGCAAAGGGAACCACAGCAAGCTAATGCCCTCAAAACTGTGTGTCCCAACCTGGGGGGAGGGGTAGTGAGACGTTTTATAATAATAGTTCAAAGAGGATGTGATCAGCTCATGGACAAGCTTCTGACTTGTTGGTAGTAAGGTAAGTGGGGTCAGCATCATCAACCTTCTTATTCCAACCAGTCTGGGGTCAACATGCTTGTGGGCAGCATACTATCCTTTAATGTTATTTTCTCCCACCTGGTGGTGGTTTTAGTATCTACAATACAGCTCAAAGATATTGTGATGCATACCCCTTGATGGTGCAGCAGGACCCTGCCCCAAGGCTGCACTACTGTTTCTTTTGACTGCCCGTCCCTTGTCTCCACATTCCTTCCCTTCCCTAATTAGCAACACTTTGAATCTGCTGGCTGGAACTCAGGGAAGGTCATGGAGGCTGAATAAAGCCTATTTCCTGTAATCAAGTAATGGGGGACACAGAAAGGCTTTTGTGCCCAGGAACCCCACAGGGCCCTGCTCAGTATCAGTGTCCTCTGCTTAGCAAGTGGCAGTTATGGCAGAACCCAGCTCCTGAAGGACTGCCAAGAAACTGGAAGGGATCCACCAACTGCCAACCAGCATGCCTGCACACAGCTCCTGTGAAACCATGTCCTACACCTTTCTGCTGATGGTATGTTCAGAGTCTGCCATACAGTCATCACCTGCCTTTATCTTCTGAGGTCTTTACTCCCTACTATCCAACAACCTGCACTCAAAACTTTGGGCTACACGGACAGTAAAAGGCTACATACAAGGTCTCGTGGCTATTAACCTTGGGCTGTTACTTATGGCTCATCCATGACTGAAGTACAGCAGTGCTGACCCCTAGTGGAGTGCTTTAGCTTGTTAACAAATAAGCTACATTATTCAACAACTTTTGCCCCTGAGTTCCATATCTTACACTTGGAGGTGTTTTGAGTAATCCCTCATAGTTACCAGTTCCTAAATAAAGTACCTAAAGAGTACTACTTAGCCTAGTTGAGAGACGTGGGCTCTCTTTTATATTTTTATTTTATTAATTTTTTTTTTTTTTGTGGTATGCAGGTCTCTCACTGTTGTGGCCTCTCCCGTTGTGGATCACAGGCTCCGGACGCGCAGGCTCAGCGACCATGGCTCACGGGCCTAGCCGCTCCATGGCATGTGGGAACTTCCCAGACTGGGGCACGAACCCGTGTCCCCTGCATCGGCAGGCGGACTCTCAACCACTGCGCCACCAGGGAAGCCCGGTGGGCTCTCTTTTAAAAGACATGTTATATGACTACATTGTTCTAAAGAAAAATTTTCTATACCCAACTATTGCTTTACTATTGACTGTTTATTAACTAAACCATGATTTACCGTTGTTCCTTTAACTTGTCAGATTTTTTTTTTTTTTTTTTTTTTTTTTTTTTTTTTGCGGTATGTGGACCTCTCACTCTTGTGACCTCTCCCGTTGTGGAGCACAGGCTCCGGACGCTCAGGCTCAGCGGCCATTGCTCACGGGCCGAGCCGCTCTGTGGCATGTGGGATCTTCCTGGACCAGGGCACGAACCCGTGTCCCCTGCATCGGCAGGCGGACTCTCAACCACTGTGCCACCGGGGAAGCCCAGTTTGTCAGTTTTTTTAATGTCCTTTAAGTTTTTAATATGTTTTCAATATGGCATCAAGTTGCTTACTTCATCTTCTGATAACTTTGATTGATTTCCACTAGTTACTGCTGCATAAATTTGTCATCATTATTTCCATATTATTATGATTATTGTATTTCTATTAAAAATTTCTGTCTTAATAAATGATTGCTAAAACAGAGTTAGTTAGGACATTGCAGTGCCACAGTTTCAGCTAGAAAGGAGAAACTGGTCAGAAAGGGCAATAAGAACCATAAAATGTCCAAGATTTTACCCTATTTGCAAGCTAACAAGATAGCCTGTCACAGCTACATGGATGCTGGCAGAAGACATGCAACACCTGGAACAGAGAAAAAGACTTTATTATTCGTGGCAATAGCAGAGCCAGAGTGTTAGCCTTTGCAGCAATTTCCTGAGCCTCAATTCACAAAGGCCAGTAGTAAGATGGCCACATGATACCTGTATATGTAGTGAGTTGTTTTATAGGAGAGGAATCTTGAGCTCAGGAAGCCTGAATCATAGACATGAGAATGGACAATAAGCATGCCTGTCACTTGCCCCAGAGAGAAATACTACTTCTATTTTCCAAGGCTGTTTGCTATACAAATGTTCTTGCAAAGATAATTCAGAACAGAGGGAACCAGTGGCTGCTCTAAAGACCGGCAGAAATGCAAGAGACCTATGGGGACGTTTTCCCCACAATATCCAACACGTCTCTACACTGCACTGCTTCTGTTGCTGAAATATTAGCTTCCCTGTGCACTGAGGCCGAACAGAAATACGGAGACAGGGATTTTGGAGGAAGAGAGAGATGGCTTCATTTTTCTGCCAGGCAGAAGGGAAGACACAGCAGGCTAGTGCCTCAAGAACTATGTCTCTCCCTCCTTGGGAATCAGGGAAGATTTTATATGTGGGGCTTGTTGTCTGGGGTACATGATAAGGATCAAAGTCGTGAACATCTTGCATTCTTCCTTTCCTTTGCATTATTTCAAAAGAGTCATAGCTAGCATCAGGGGGCCTGGAAAATTGGTGTCCGGCAGTCTGGTAATTGCGTCTGTTTGCCTCTGGTTTATCGGCCGGTGAGCTTGTTTCTGACATGCAAAAACTATAAGGGGTGATTTGTTACAAGGGACGTATAGAATGTAAGTGCAGGGATATAATAATGTTAGGAAGTGAGAGGCACAGGATGTAAGTCACACAGAGTTAGGGGTGATAGGTGCCAAATGTAAATTACATAGTGTCAGGGAGTGAGGTTAACTTTGTAAGTACAAATCTAGTTACTACAAATTAGTGACAGTTAAAGTAAAACAAGGAGTGATTAACACTTGCAGGCCAGATTATGTTTCTTCTCTAGCCTGTTCACTCTTCCCTTTATTTTCCTTGTTCTCAGGGAAGGGAAAACTTCAGTTCTATTTTTGCTGCAACACTTCTCATGAATTTTCCTGTGAGTATGTCATTCCACTGGCTACTCTGATTAATCTGACCAACAGAGGCTACAAGCAAATCTATTCAATATGTCTTCCTCTGTATTTCAGTAAAGTTACTATTAATAGGTCCCCAAGCAGCATGAAATGGGTAGAGATTCCCTTTGACAAAGATTCTAATCAGCATAATCATCAGTCATGGGATCTTGTAGCTGAAAGAAGTCCCAAACCTACTAGCACTTCTATACATACAGTTCTTCACAGTCAAGGGGAATCTCCTTTGGAATTGACAGAATGGGGAAGTATAGGCCTATAACACTTGAAACAACAAAAGTACATTGAATGGACCCAAAAGGCTTCACCTACAAGGTCACATTATCTTCTCTTTCTTTCAGTTTCTTCATTTCTTTAATTTTTTGCATGAAGATTAAAACCTTAAGTCAGTTCATTCATGCCCAAATCTAATGTTGAAATGTTAGGTATTGGATGATTATTATGAAAGGCACTGTTTTATTTATCATAAAATTAGGTCTTCCATAGTCTTAGTGATGTTTCATATCATTATCAAGGAACTTACTGATTTAGGACTTTTTTTAAGGTAAAGGACCATTTGCTACATAATCCAATCCACAAGTATTTTAGATAGGAAGGAGTCCTCCATTATTATTATTTTTTTCCCTGGAATAGACCTGAATTTCTCTGGAGAAGAACTCCTGGTGATATAAGGTAGATGAGAATGGAACATATCTCCTTTCCCTACTTCCAACATGAAAAAAAAATATATAACTATATATATGGTTACTATTTATGGTAACCAATTCTCAGGTTTTTAGAGTATTTCATCACAGATTAACTTACCTGATTATAAAATAAGACCATCTCTAGAGGTATTAGTCAAGGAAAGATATGAGAGCTTTTAAAATATTATGAGAAAACTTCTAGGAAAATAAAAAACCTCTTCAGCTTGGGGAAAAAGAAAGTAAGAAACTATTCTATCAGAACCGGGAAATAGCCTGTTATAAAGACCAGGATAAAGACCTGAATCAATTAAGTGTCAGTTTTTTAACTGAAGAAGAGTGATTCTCTATATTTTATGAAGTGTTATAAAATAATGCTTCAGAGGAAAAAAGGTTTTAGGGAACTCAGAGTCTTCATTTGTCCCTGCTGTTCTCTCTGGCAGGATAAAGGTTTGCTAGAACCAAACTCCCAGAAAACAGCTATTGATTTTAGTGGGACTGCTGAGCTGCTGACAAGTCATAGCATTGCTATTTTGATCTCATGCTCTATTAAAAACAAACAAACAAAAAACAACTAGAAAACCTTTACACTCTAAAATGATAATTTTTTCTTATAAAATCTTTTTCTGGAGTTCCTATGTACCTAGAGAGTCTGGGGTAAAAAGTAGCCAGGAGAGGTGCTTATGCTATGAAAGGAAATAGCTGAACAAGGGTCTTCTGTGACCAGGAGGTGAACTGAATACCCCTGGCTCTAAAGTGCATTATATGGGAAAAATCCAAGACAAGCACTATAAGAGACCTATGCCTCTTTCTTTCTAGGAGGTTTAGAGTAAGTCTTTGCTTTCACTGTGAAAAGCTCTCAAAGAACCAAAAACAATGATTAGTTCTAATTTATAAAACTAATGGCCAAAAGGTCGAAGATATACATCGACATCCAATGAACAGATTAGGAAACATCAGAAAGTATGACTTAAGACAGACTCTGCCAGTCCCTGATAAATTTTCCTTCACAGCCTTTTACCATCACATACATTGAACTACATGCAAGTCTTCAATTTGATATAAACATATAATGGAAAAGAATCTAAAGAAGAATATATATATATATATATATATATATATATATATATATATATATATATATATATATAACTGAATAATTTTTCTGTACACCAGAACCTAACACATTGTAAATCAACTATACTTCAATAAAAAAAGAAATATTTGAGATAAAGTAAGAGATGATAAAATGCACTAATTGAATAGAGAAAAAAATTGACTAAAGCATTTTTATTCATTTCTAAAATAAATGTTTACAAAAAACAGTGAGCATGTGGGACATTTTTAGCAATACAAGCATAAATAAGGCTATAATGTCTTTAATATAATTATTACTGAGAAGCAAAAATAAGATGTAGGGCTTCCCTGGTGGCGCAGTGGTTGAGAGTCCGCCTGCCGATGCAGGGGACTCGGGTTCGTGCCCCGGTCCGGGAGGATCCCACATGCCGCGGAGCGGCTGGGCCCGTGGGCCATGGCCACTGAGCCTGTGCATCTGGAGCCTGCTCTCCACAACGGGAGAGGCCACAACGGTGAGAGGGCCACGTACCGCAAAAAAAAAAAAAAATAAAATTAAAAAAATAATAAGATGTATACTGAATAAAATATAAGGTACAAAATGATTAGTATAATAGGAGATAGGTAATGTAGAAATGAGTTCAAAGAGAAAAGAAATTACTTCTGCTTGGGCAGAAGTGAAAGTGTTCTGGTAGTTGTTATGTTTGACTTGACCATAAAGAATAAGTAGGATATGGATAACGAGAGGATAGAAAAGCATCTAAGAAGCAAAGAGGTAACCAGCAATGTTAGTGAGTCATTCATTTTCAGTAAATACTGAGAATGGCAAATAGGGTCATCCAAAAAAAAAAAAAAAACCTGAAGGACTTATGACTAGCAATGTATGTTTTTTGGACCCATATTATGAATAGCTTTGAATGACAATTTAGGGATCTTTGAATTTTTTTGGGGGGATGGCAATAGAGAAGTGTTCAAGATAAGTGCAACCAAGGAAGAGACATTACCTGAGCTAAACTTCACTATTAATCTCATCTTTGGCAATATGATAGAGATAGAAGTATTAATGAGGATAATTTTATAAGTTTAAGCCCATGTGACTAAGAGAATATGGTACTATAAGCAGATATAGAGTTCATGGGAGGAGGAATCAACTTGGGAGAAAGCACTGTGTACATTGTGTGCATATAAATATTTAATTTGAAGTATAAGGAGTCCCAGTGGAAGGATCTAGAAGACAATTGCAAATGCAGGTACAGATATCGGGAAAGAGAGCAAGCCTATAATTATTAATTCAGAGGAATTCATGAAGAGCTATTAATCGTATGCTTAAGATTAATGAATGCAGATTGATAAGAATGCAGAAGAAGAGGCTTAAGAAGGATCATATTCTGGGGAATAGAAGGAGAAAAGGGAAGTAGATAAAGACAAAACAGGTATTCTATGGAACAGAAATACAACCTTGAGATTAGAGCATTGCTGAAATAGAAGGAGAACAATGTTTCAAAGTAGAAAGTATGGACAGCAATGTCAAATGTGCCATGGAGTTCAGAACAAGGGCCAAGATAGCCGTTGGCTAGAGAATTAATCATTGGTGATCTTTAAGATAACAGGTTGAAATGTTGGTGAGGATAGAAATTAGATTTCAAAAAAAATAATAATGAGTGGAGAAACATAGGCAAAAAAGTCTTTAAGACACGAGGTTGTATTTCTTAGATACAACATCAAAAATAAATTCTATAAATTAAAAATTAATAAATTGAACTTCATCAAAATTAAAAATAACTGCTCTTCAAAAAGCCACTATTACAGGAATAAAAAGACAAGCCACAGACTGTTAGGGAATATTTTTAAATCATATATCTAATAAAGGAGTTCTATTTAAAATATTTAAAGAACACTCCAAACTCAACAATAAGAAAGCAAACAACCCAATAGAAAAATGTACAAAACATAGAGCAGTTTCTTTATTAAAGAAGATATAAAATAAGCAATGATGGAAAATGGAAAATAAGCAATGCCTATGCTCAGAATCATCAGTCACTAGCAAGTTAAAACCACAATGAAATACTACTATATACAGTTAATAGAATGACTAAAATTTTTAAAACTGTAACTATACCAAATGTTGGAAAAAAACCTGAAACAACTTGAACTCTTATACACTGCTGGTGGGAATATAAAATGATGCAGTCACTTTGGAAAACAGTCTGTTCCTTAAAAGTTAAACATTGACACATCCTATGATCACGTCATTCCACTCAAAGTGTCTGCCCAAGAGAATTGAATGCATGTGTCCATTCAAAAACTTGTATACAAATGTTCATAGCATATTTGTGTTTGTAGTTTCCAAAAACTGCACACAACCCAATTGTTCATCAACTTATGAGTAGATAAACATATTATATTATTTCCATATCATGGAACACTGAACAGCAATTCAAGGAAAAACTATATCATTTGGATGAATCTCAAAATAAGTATACTTAGTGAAAGAAAGAGAAAAAGAATATATGCTCTACAATTTCATTTCATTTAATAAAATGTTAGAAAATAGAAACTAACACAAAATGGCAGAAGGAAGATTAATGGTTGCCTGGGGATGGGGTAAGGGTGGAGTGAGGTGGAGAAGGCTGGAGGGGAAGGACTACATGGGGCATAAGGAGATTTTTGGGGAGTGATGAATATGATTATTATCTTGATTTGGGTTTAAACAAATGTCAAAACTTAACAAACTGTACTCTTTAAATATGCTCAGCTTATTGTACGTCAATTATACCTCAATAAAGCTGATAAAATATATTGGCACAGAGAGGAATCTGAAACATTTGAATAGGGATGCTGTGAAGATTAAATCAGTTAATACATGTAAAACATGTAAAACCATGTCTGGTATGTAATAAGGCCTCAGTAAATAGTAACTAATAATGTGAAAGGGACACAATACAAGGATTAAATATGAATTGTGGGAAGGGTACCTCCACCTACACTGTCTTTAATACAGGAATGAAAATATTCAAATGATTTTCTAACACCATGGAGGGAAAGTTCTTGTGTATGAATAAAGTAGGAATGAGTGTAGCCAATTTTGTTGAAATCATGCATAAGCCATGGTTTCCATACTCAAGAATATTATAGTAAAAATTCAGTTGAAAGTAGATTACAGCCTGACAACTTTATCAGTTACCGCAAACTCTACATTACTTAATTCTTTCAATTGATTATAATTTTGTGATTTTACACATGGCATCCAACAGGGGGTGCTAAAATTAGAATGCTTCATTATGTTGCAGATTGCAATATACTGACTTCAGATAATTAACTGGTTGTCTTCTCTAAACCAAGCTAAGATGAATACTAATCAGAATATTAGGATGGGCAGGAGAAAAAAAGCTTGACAGAAGGGTCTTCAGTACACTTGAATCTCTTTCTGTCTTCGTGTTCTTTTATATTCCTTGAAAGTTGACTTTCCCTGGTGAAAATGGATAGATGGTGATAAAAGTATGTAAAAGAGATTCTTGACTAAGTAATGGTCAATTTTTATTTGATAAAGAAAACCTAAGTTATATTTTGTGAATGCTATATTTATTAAGGATCAACTAAGTTTCTCCACATACATTGAGAATAATGATCACGCCTACTTGAACGGGATGTAGGGAGGATTAAATCAGTTAATACATGTAAAGCACTTAGAACAATGTCTGGTATATAATAAGGACTCAGTAAATAATAGCTAATAAGTGTTCTGTCATATATTCAGAAAATATGTCATGTAAAAAGAATGTTTTTCTTGCAATGCAAAGAAAGGTGTGTGTGTGTGTGTATGTGTGTGTGTGTTTTCACACATACACACACACACACTCCTTTCTTTGCATTGCAAGAAACAGTGGGTTTTCCCTCTTTCCAATCTGTGCTGCAATTTAATCATAGCTCTCTCTTCTTGAAATCAGTTACTGGATCACTGTGCCTGTAGGACAAAATCTTAACTGCTTCCTTGATGATTGAATTAGATTTAGCATGTGAATCTAAGTTTACTTACTACAACTTGCCTGTAAGAACCCTCCACTGAAAACACAGTCAACATTTTTTTCTGTCTTTATACCTTTTGCCACAGCCTGAATTGTCTTCATATTCTCCTAAACACCTGCCATTCCCTCCCATCCCTCAAAATTAATATCAAAAGCCAACTTTAGGTAAAGCCCATGAACAACGTTTGCCCTTCTCCATATACCATTTATAGAACTTATTAAACAGTGACATGGATTGTGTATCCATCTTATCACATCTACAAGATTGGATGTGTCTGGAAGCAGAAATCAATAGTATCTTGGTATCACTGTCAACGTTTATCATGTTTTGCACATACAAAATGTTCAATAAATATTTGTTGAATGAATGAGTGAATACAAGGGAGTCATTTATTGGCATAAGTTTACTGTTGCAATGCTCTGAGGATTTTTTTGTGTTCAGGAAAAAGGGAAAATCAGTGTTGTTTTTTCTAGAGCAGGAGAGGTAAGGACCCCTAGTTCATTGAAGAAAAAACAACAAAGTGGGTAAATCTGGAGGAACACACAGGATACCCAGTTCCTCAGTCTCTTCCTGGGCTCTTGCATCAGAAGAAGAGCCTGAAACATGTAGTTTATAAAAGCTCACTAATGAGGTACCTGCTGTTATGTCTGCGTGAGCTCTACTTGTATACTGAGAGAGTCATTATCAAAAAACGTCAGTTCAACATTTGTTATATTAGGGGACAACCCACATTCAAGGCACTTCTAATTTTTGAAATCCATGAATATTTTTGCAGTGTTACCTACTCACAACCAAAAAGTGAGAGTCTCGTGGAGGTGCTCTAAGGGAATTAAACCCAAGGTGGTACTCTTTGGAATGGGTTAAGAATTCCAAAGCAAGAAAATGAATTATTCTGCTATAGTGTTTTGCAGTTTACACTTAGTTTTTCTTACATCTCAACATACCCTAAAATGACACTGAAAATAGGCATAAATATTTCTGTTGTTTCATGAATGGATACTGATAGTGACTGGGGATCAGAGTGATTATGCAAATTGCCCAGGGTCACCCAGTTAGTAAATGATTGTATCAATGTATCTCTATATATTGTCATATTGGATAATGGGGAATAAAATATTTTAGGGGTCAAGGACAAACAAACAAATGTTTGAACCCCCTTTGTTTAAATGTTTCCCTTCATATCAAAACTCTCTATATCTCAATTTTTCTCATGAATACTTGAAATGTTAAAATTTACTGTAAAGACTTATGAGGATAAATTGACATTACACATGTGGGTATGCACACTGCAAGGTGTTGCCCAGAATAGACACTAATACATATACATACATACACACAAATATATTGATGTACTTATGATGCAGATGTTGGACTCTTGCTTATAAACGAGAAGAGCAGGCATAAAGAGCATTGACCTATAAAATTGGTAAGCAATCAATTAAATATGGCTATACTTATTACTAATGCCATTCAGCTGAAGCATCCAGGATTTCACAAGAGGACTCTTGCAATGTGTACAAACAGAATCACGTGATGAAAGCTGGCAGAGTGGGGAGTGGAGTGAGGGGGGGGGCTCCTCAAACACATCAGGTACAAATCGTCAAAGGGTAATGTTCTCTGACCAAAAATACTCAGATAATTTCAACATGTTAGCACAGAACCTCAGAGGCTATATCATTTTTTTTCTTATTTCTCTCCCTGGTAGTAAAATAGTCCTGTATTGGCTCACAGAGAAATCAATCTATTTCACAGATTCTACTCCAGGACAGAGGGAGAATTAATAAGCATATCCACTGAACATAAAAATAAAAGGAAGTGCTGTGATTTACATTGCATTTTTAGCTAAGGGGAATTGGAACTTAGATCAAGTAGATATTTTTTTTTAAAAAAAAATAGCCCTTGGAGCCACTAGATATGTTGGTATATGAAAAACACAGTGGGATAGTTGAGGCTAAACACAATCATGCATCGTTTAAATACATTTTTACCAGAAAATATATCCCCAAATAACCTTCAAAGTATTCATACTAGGAAATCTCTACATTTATTTCGATGCTATTGCCCATGTACAGCAGTTTAAATGTTCCTCTTTAGAAACTGCCATCAGAATCAATGGAAAAAGCAAAACCAAATCCATTTCTATGTCTTAATCATTGTTCTAATTTTTTTTTAACCAAGAACATTAGTTTTCAGTTGGGACATGAGTAACCATGAAATGATAAGCCTATAATAACTCTGAAAAACGTCATGTTGTATAATTTTTTAAAGGGGTTTTACTTATTTGATTCTGTTTGCAGTAAGATCCATAATTTAAACTGAGTCCAATTTATTTATTTGTATTAAGAATACACATAAATCAAACTTTCAACTTGACTTAATTTATTTATTGAAATGAATAAAATGAGCATGACTTTTTAAAAAAAGATATTTCACCGTGGAGTCACTTTCCACCAGGATTCTAAAATAGAGCAAAGCACAAATTTCGGCACACTGAAATTTTCTATAGTTTACTATTTTTATTTTTATTTTTGTTTATTTATTTATTTTTTTGTGGTATGCGGGCCTCTCACTGCTGTGGCCTCTCCCGTTGCGGAGCACACAGGCTCCGGACACGCAGGCTCAGCAGCCATGGCTCACGGACCCAGCCGCTCCGCGGCATGTGGGATCTTCCCGGACCGGGGAACGAACCCGTGTCCCCTGCATCGGCAGGCGGACTCTCAACCACTGTGCCACCAGGGAAGCCCAATATACTATACTATTTTTAGACTCTCTCTGCCCCAAATCGTATAGGTTATAGGATTTTTCATTCTTTTACGACATAATTGCTTTCAAGTTTTTTACCTTTGGCAATTTCCAAGAAGCATAAGATTCCCCCTCAAAGAGAGATAATTTGCCATTGTTTTAAAGAAGTTAGTTACTACTATTCAAGTCAATTTCAAGAGAGGCATTCTAAGAATGTTTTTGTAGTGGTGGTTATAATTAGAATAAGTAAATGACCTTTAAAATATCTGTTTAGGTTGGATAATTTAAGAAGCAGAGGTACTATTAAAATTCCGTCACACTGCTTTATAGATATACTTAATCAATGGAAGGCATTTCAAGGAGCACCCAGTGTTATGGGAGGTGGTGGCACCACTTCTTGGGCTATAATAGAGTTCTGATGTCATCTCAGGCAACAAGGAGGAAGAGAGTATATACAGAATCACCACCTTCTGCAGGTATTTCAGGAAGCAAGCCGAATGAGAAACTTGAAACCTCACTTCCTTCAAATCAACCGCTGCCTGCTCTTGAAATCTCACTGTGCCTGGTCACAACTACTGCTCTGAAAACTACAGCTTGGGATCCCTCAGAAATGCCTGTCATGTTCCTCCTCCCTCCTCCATTGCCCTCTGCTCTACGAAGGTGAACGGTGGGGATGTTCTCTGCTTGCCCAGCAGCTGTCAAGACCATACCTGGCTCCTGAACAAAGGCCAAGAGGCCTACAGTGAACCTACCAGCTGCCAGCCAGCCAGCTGTGAGCCCAGCAACTGTGAAACTTCCAGCTTCCCTTCCTCTGGTTGCTATGTGCCCAGACCCTGCCAAGGCACCAGTTTTCTTCCTGCTTCTACTTGCATCTCTGGATCCTGCTTCCCAGTACGCTTATAGACCTCTGAGTTATGTGTCTAGCAGCTGCCAACCCCTGAGACTCCTCACTTGTGGATGCCACCCCTTGGGTTATTTGCCTGGTGGTCCTCATCCCCACAGCATTACCCACTGTAATGCTTTTCTCCCTTGATCCACTGAAATTGTCTTTTCATACATTTACCCTTTTTATTATCGCCATCATCACTCAAGTTGGGTTGTGTTCCCCTTTGGTGAATACATACATTTCTTACTGCCATCTTGACTCCTATCTCTAGTATCTTCTCTTTAGCTTGAATACTGTGTTTAGAGTTAATATTCCTAAAATTAATTTCATCATATGACTCTTACTCAAAAATGTCAATAACTCTCTTTTGCCCTCAGAGAACTGTCCAAACACTTGATTTGCCCTCCTCTACTTCCAAAAAGAGATTCTCTATATTTGCTTCATGTCTCCAATTACTCCACATCTGCCCTCATCTCGTATCATCTTCTTGTTCACCCTACCCTTCCTCTCCTTTGGGATAATTCTTTTGGCATTGTGTCTAGCAGCCTCAGACCTCTGCATCCTCTCTCCAGTGGATGCCAGCCTCTGACACATGTGTTAGTACTTGCCATCCATCTTGATCTGCCTGGGGAGGCCTGTAACTTCCTTATTCCAGCCAATAATCATGCTGAAGATCCAAGACAAAAATTTAAACTCCATGGACTTTTGCTTCTTCTTTACTAGTATGTAGTGACTGCTTTTTCTTGATTTTCCTGTGCCTGATCTAATGAAAGCTGTTCCTTTCACATTTTTATCTTTTTTTCATCTCTCCTTGCCATAAAATTATTTGGTTTAGAATGCTATTCAATGTCGCTTAGGTGAGGGAATAATTTATTTGCTTTGGGTTGTAATAAATGAGTTTAAGTCAGAACTAAGAATCTGGTTCTTCAGTTTGTCTTTCATTATTTTATTTTAACACACACATGGGCAACCTCAACTCCCTGCAGAAATAACTAGGACATGGTACACGCAACCATATGTTTTTATCTCACAGTAGGGGAATAGCTTGATGGTTTATTCCTCAAGCTGATTTATAGATCTCTGATATCTCTGATCCTACATACTTAAGAGACCCAAAAAGCCCTTGGTGGAAGTTATATTGAAAAGGTAAGATTAGGAATGATTTCCTTATCTTTCTCTTCCAGTGAACATACTTTGACCAGAATGTCCTTTCTGATTGCAAACTGAATCATATTTCATTCTTGCTTAAGTCTTTGATGGCTTCTTATGATCTATTCCTATAAAATGAAAATACAGACCCCTTATCATGACATCTGCTTTTTTTTTTCTTCATTGTCTTTCTCCCTCCCACTTCTTTGGTTTAATCTTCTCAGTATTGCAAATTCTAAGCTCCTATGATCCTACTTATATGTAGTTCCCCAAACATGCTGCTTTTTATAAGCATCCACACTTTTGCATGTCATCATCAAGACCAGGATGAACTTCTGATCTGTCTACCCTGAAGATTCATAGTCACTTTTAAAAACACAGCCCAACTTTATTAAACTGTTAATTTATTCAGTAAAATTGTTATTACTTACTTACTACATCCCAAGTCATCCTGTGCCAGGCACAATAGATACAGAGGTGAATAAGACAAACTTGAACTCTCTCAGCATTTACCAGAAGTCACATACTACGGGACATATCTGTATTAAAGGTACAATTTTTTCCTCATTCAACATAAAATGTGTAGGGGTATATATTTCAAAAAATAAAGTAAGGGACTTCCCTGGTGGTCCAGTGGTTAAGACTCCGTGCTTCCAATGCAGGGGGTGCAGGTTCAATCCCTGGTCAGGGAACTAAGATTCTGCATGCCATGGGGAATAGCCAAAAATAAATAAATAAATAAATAAATAAATAAATAAATAAATAAATAATCAAACAAAACCAGAAAAAGTGCTGCTTTATCAGCAAACAGAAATAGAATTTTAATAAATGAATAAATAAATAAATAAATAAAACTATAGTGTAAAGGCATGAATGTTCACCTTTTTGAGGAACTGTAATATTTAGAAACTTTGTCAGTGTGCAAGAAAGACAATGTTCTCTAGATGTTAACTAGTGGTTGTTCCCTTAAGAGAAGGCAAGTACCTCTGGTTCTCGGGACCCATCTCTCCTTATGGATCTTCTGACCTGGAAGCTGAATGTTGGTTTCTCTTATCACTATGTTCATGCTACTGTTTCAAAACCCATTCTAGTTCATGATTTTGCCTTACTTGCCTGGCTCTCCTAGATATTTTCAGTTTGTGACATCTGTACCCTTTATTTTTGGAAGCTTTTCCCAGGCTCTCTCCTTGCCCCTTACCCTAATGAGTAAATCACACCTTGACTTAGCTTTCCTTTTATCTCAGATATATTTCTATTTCTGATCTTGTTGGACTGATTATTTTTTAAAATAATTTTAAATGAGATTTTTGTTGAACTGTGACATACATATGAATTTGTACACAAATCGTTACCTCACAGTTGAAGCCTTTATTCTGACCTCTAACCCATGTATTAGTTTTGCCTGTTTTTGAACTTTAAAATGAAATTATATAGTATCTACCAATTTGTCTTGGGCTTCTTTATTAAATATTGTGTTTGTATGATTCTTCCATGCTATTAAACATACCAGTAGTCTGTTTAGTGTCCTTTATGTATAATATTCAAGGTACCAAAACACCAAAGTGTATTTATTCATTCTGCCATTGCTGGTCAGAAGGGCTGTTTCAAACTTGGATCTGTTAGAAATAATGTATAAAATACTCTTTTATTCTTGTACATATCTTTTGGTATACAAATGAGATATTTCTATTGGGTAATATATTTAAGAGTAAAGTTGACAAATTGTATGAAACGTGCCTGCTCAGCTTTATTTTATACCATGACAAAGTTATGCCCTGTAGTTATACCAATATTGATTTTTACTCTCAAAAGCAAAAGAATTCCAGTTGCTTTACATCCTCACTCATATTTATAATTGTTAGTTCTTTTAAGTTTAGCCATTCTAGTGAGTATGTAGTTATAACAAATATTGGTTTTATTTTGAATTTCTCTGTTGATTCATCAGGTTGAGAACATTTTTTAAATACTTCTGGCCACTTGAATATTGTGTGTGTGTGTGTGTGTGTGTGTAGTAGATATTCAGGTCCTTAGCTCATGGTTTTAGTTGGTTGTCTGTTTTTAGGATGCAAAGAGTCTTTTATGTAGTCCATATATTAGGTATTTGTTGGAGATATATATATTTAATATCTTCTCCCATATCACTGCCTGCCTTTTCACTTAATCATGTCTTTAGACTGGTACAAGTTCCTTACTTTAAGTTAGTACAATTTATCAATCTTTTATTTATGGTTAGTACTTTTTTGTCCTTATTAAGAAAATTAATGACGATACTACATGATAACTTTAGAAAATGTTTTTTGTTTTCTTTTCAACATTTAAATATACCATCAATGTGAAATTCATGTGTGTTTGTGTGTGTGTGTGTGTGTGTGTGTCCTAGGGGCCAAAATTACAGTTGATCCACCACCATCTCCTAAAAACTTGCTCCATTTCCTACTGCAGTTCAATGCCCTTGGTACATAAATCAAGTATTTATATATGGGTGTGTCAATATCTAGACTCTTTATTCTGTTCTATTCACTATTTGTCTATTCTTACATCAATGTCATGCTTAATTTTTCATTGTTTTATTTGCATTTCTGAACTCTTCTCCAGAATTTGAGCTCTTTGAAGGTTCCCTTTGGTCAATATATGACTAGGTTTTCTGTAAAGTTTTGTTGATTTGAGTTTAAATAAATTATGTTTTGGGTCAGATGGTAGTGAAATTTAGGGAAAGTGGTATTTAGATTTAGGATAGTACTGATGAGAAATTCTACATGTTGTATTTTTTTTCCATTTGAAGCTTTATTCTGTGTGGGTGGAGACAAACCTTCACTTCTCATCTCCCCATAGTTCAAAATTCTAAGAGCTGGATAATTAAGGAAAATTTTATATCCAATATTCCATGACTAGATAGGACTTGCTGATAGTTATACATTAACCTACATGTGATGATTTTGTGTTGCCAGCTGTGGGTCATGTTTCTTATTTAATTAATTTAATTACTTTAATATCTGGCAAGGTAGTGATAATTGTTCCTAATTTAGCCAAGATCATACAGATTGTAAATTACTGATCTGAGATTTATTTCCAAGTTTTCTCAAAGTGTATGTTTCTCTAGTAAACTACATTGTGATTACAGTACAAAATTTTGTTTACTTTAGCCAGCTAATTCCAGATCAATATATTGATATTAGCTGATATTTATTGACTTATAGCTTCATATATATATTTCCTCTGGCTAAAATAAGTGGAGGATATGTATTTAAGCTCCTTTTTCCTCAAAAAATTAAAAATTCTTTATTAACATTGAAGCACCAATGTGTTGATTGTGATTAACCCTCTGGGTATAATTATCTTTAAACTGGATATCAGAGGACTGCTCTCCTTCTGTCAAACCATGAACTCAAATAATATATTGCCTTTTTTAATGAACTCCAATCAAGAGAGCACTTTAGGTCTCCATCATAACCAATCATGAAGCATTGTCCCTGGCGTTCAAAATCAGACAGAATAATCTTTTCCTTATCTTGCCTAAGATAGACTGAAGAAAATTAAATATTTACACTAGAATGATAATTAGGTTAGGCTTTAAAGCAGCACACATAAGAAAAAAAATGTAGGGTTAGTCTAACAGATTGTTCAGATATTTTGAGCTGAGATTTTGGAATCTGAGTCTTTACTCAAAGCTTAATTCTGAATAATCACTTCTCAATATAGAGAGTAGTTTCTTTCTTCTCCACTGGAACATTTTCTATAAATTAGAGAAGGTGAAGCCATTGGGGGTGACTCTTAAGAAATGTATGGACTTCCAGTTTCACCTCCAACATGTAAAGAGCTTAGAAGTCATCACTTCTGTCTAAAACAAGAAAAAGCTGAACAACTTGAAAATCAGTGGTTTTCCTGAAACCATCAGAGAGCTGAAGGAAATTATATATTTCAGAAGCTCAGCTCCTCATAAAGAAAGGATGAACAGTGGAGAAATAATCTCTTTAATTTTCCTTATTCTTAATTGATCCAAAAGAAATGTACACAGTAGCATGACTACTTAATCATTGTTCCCTTCATCATTTAAATTATTAAACCGGTCTCTTGCTTTGTTTTTTTAATATATAGTCCCTGAAATGATTGAAAAAATCTATTTAAATAAAATAACTGTTTAAGATTTACAACTCAGTATTTCAGTGTATCATTTGATTAATACATTTGCATTATTTGAAGTTATTTCAGTGTGCATAATCGTTCAGTAAATAATAAGGAATTTCTATTACATGCCAACTTCTGTAAAGGGTGATGGAGATGCAGTGATAAACAACAAGACAGATATTGTCCCTTCCTTTATGGAGGTTACACATTATCTGGGGGAGTTACAGAAAATAAGAGTAAACACTGATAAAGATATGATACTATTAGAGTGTATAAGGTAGGATAAAGGGAGTGAAATGGTATTATAAATGGGGGGGGGAGTCAGCTACTTTCAGCAAGGTCAGAGGCATTTTGTCTTGTAAAGAATGATACGTGCATTGTAACTAGAAGGCTTAGGAGAGCATCCCATGATAAACTGAAGCAGGTGCGTTCTAGGCAGGGAGAACAAGATCAAAAGCACAAACTTGGAGAGTATTCAGAACAGGAGGCTGGTGTGAATGGAGGGTAGTGAGTGATTTGAGAGTAGTACCAGAATTGATCAACATATTCAATGTATTAGACACTTATGCTAACAACAGGGCCATCAAATATCTCAGGTATGTTTAAAATGTATTTAACAAGCATTCGTTGTTTTCCAAAAACAGAGTAAACACAGCCAGATGGGCATCCAATTAGAGATGAATATTTCATCTACACTTATCATGAATCATAGCATCTTGCTGAGACAGTAAGACTCAAAGTTCTTCATATTACATAAGAAAGACTGATTCTCTCACAAGACGATCTTTTTTTAAAATTAATTTTTATTGGAGTATAATTGATTTACCATGTTGTGTTAGTTTCTGCTATACAGCAAAGTGAATCAGTTATACATGTACATGTACATGTACATTCTCTTTTTCTAGATTATTTTCCCATACAGGTCATTACAGAGTATTGAGTAGAGTTCCCTGTGCTATATAGTAGGTCCTTATTAGTTATCTATTTTATATATAGTAGTGTGTATATGTCAATCCCAATCTCCCAATTTATCCCTCCCCTTTTCCCCCTTGGTAACCATAAGTTTGTTTTCTACATCTGTGACTCTATTTCTGTTTTGTGAATAAGTTTATTTGTACCATTTTTTTTTAGATTCCACATATAAATGGTAACATATATTTGTCTTTCTCTGTCTGACTTACTTCACTCAGTATGACAATCTCAGGGTCCATCCATGTTGCTGCAAATGGCATTATTTCATTCTTTTTTATGACTAAGTAATATTCCACTGTATATATGTACCACATCTTCTTTATCCATTCATCTCTCAATGGACATTTAGGTTGCTTCCATGTCCAGGAAGACAATCTTTAAAAAAATTTTCAACCATAAATATTAGTATTTGTCAATCAGTCATTAATCTAATGTTTCATTGGAGTAGCTCTAGCTTTGACCTAAGATTTTGTAGGGTACACACCACTGAGGAGGAGAAGCAGGAATTCCAGTAAGAATTTTTGCTTTGTGAAATGTCAGCAGCCATTCAGGGATAAGCAACAGTATTGTCCTCTAGATGTTTTAACATCATCTATTACTTCTATTCATGCATTTGTTTCACCAGATGAATAAAAATAGAACAGCAGAGTTTGAACTTTCAGATAGCTCCTTTGTAGCTATTATGTGACAAAGAATATATAATGTGTGTAACTCTCAAACCAATAGAAACAAGAAACATAGCAAATTTGAGATTATAGTACAAGATATGGAAGTACCCTTCCTAGCCAAGTAAGGAAATGTAGATATTTTTCCCTTGCAATGTCCAATATCTTCCAAATTTGGCTATGTTGGTTATTGACCTTCCGTAGAAAGCTACTTAACCAATATCTTAACAGACACCTTGCTCATCTTTTGAAGGTTAACGAATCACAAAAAGTATACACTGAGATGTGAAAGTAACCCTAATTGTAAGCTTCAAAACACATAATTAAAAGAAAACATTCTTAATTCTGTAACTTTTCTGATGGTGCTTAAATATTTGCTTGATATTTTTCAAGGTCCAAGGACTTTTCTTCTCTCAAATTATTTGGATATTTCTGCTCCTTTTTACTGTGTGCATTACTTTTTTTGTATAGAAAATTGCTCAGAATAGTTTAATGCATTCTTTTGTCATTTCTTATATCATTATTGCTAATACATTCATCATGATCATTTTTCTATTTTGGGGTGTGTATATAGATTCTCAAAGTTTGGGCTGTACATTGAAAGGAAAGCAGGTTGTTCTACCTCCTACTTATCTAGCTTGTGCTGGGCAATATCTAAAAATGAAAACTAAAGATCAACTTACAAAATACATGAGGTTATTTGTACTCTGAAGTATCTAGCAATGGCCTTTTAAATAAGATTAATTAAGAAAAATCCTGCGGATGGTAAAGCATCCATGTCCTATGCATACTCTAACATTTTCATATTGTGGAAAATAGTGACCTTTTCCAAGAGGGTGAGTGCCCTTTGCGTGACATCTGGGCCTCCAGGATGTCATGAGAAGACAGTGTACTGCCCACAAGGAAACTACATAATGTGTCACATGTAAAACATGCTGCTAGTGAGAGCTGTAGGATGAACTTACACAAAATCTTCCAAGTTCATATTCCAGAAAGGGTGGATGAAGAACAGCACTTCTCTATAGACAGCATAGTGTCAAACATGTCACTTTGATAATGGTCCCTCACTTGAATCCAGAGAAGCAATGCTGCAAATTGGACATTCTGTATATAGATCTGTCAATCAAATGCTAGAATTTTTCAGTATTAGAAAAGTAATCCAAACAAACTTTATATAGTAATTTAAGATAATCTTAGGATCATTAAACTGTGTGGTCCCTCAAAAAATTTAATCTTAACTCAGAAAATTTCTTAAAGTCCCATGTAAATTCATCTAAATGTGAATTTAATAATAAACACCATATCATTATTTAATGCCTTATTGCAGAACATATGATAGCACCAAGCATTTAAAAATTTACCTGTGAACGAATGCAATATTGAACACATGATATTTTGTTCTCTTAATTACAGCTATGCTGACCAGTTCTATCACAATGTGTATGTCAAATTACTTAGTAAAATGTAACATATTTTTTAACAGAAACTGTTACATTCAAATGATCCTATGAAATAGGCTCACATGAAATTTAGAGCAATAGAAAATTAAATTATAGGAGCTCATACTTCCATATGCAGAAGTCTCGGTTATCATTTTTGAAACTTGTTCAACTTTAATCAGCTCATTTTAGACATGAACCTATAAAGTTTCTTAATTCACAGTGAGTACTGGATCACAGGTGTCTTAGCTTTGTATTTCCTCTACAATTGTCTTATATTCTCATCTAAAATCCAGACACTTTGCTATTCTCTGGAAAAAAAATCTAAAAATAATATATTTTATTCCTTGAATATTTGCATCTTTTGGCAATTATTTAGAAATTAAATGAAGGGTTATAAGGATTGCACTATAGGATATATTTAAGTGAGCAGAATCGACCATAGACTAGGTTTTCTTCTGAACTCAAACCAGAGCTTTATTGAAAACTGTTAAAATCATTTTATTACTATGACAAAGAAATTGAGTCTACTTAATAAGGCATCTTGCATAGAACATTCAGAGGAACAGTTTAGCTTTATCTAGGCACTTAAGGTCAATGGTTTCAGAGGCAAATTGAGAGGACACACAAAAAAATTGCTGCTTCTCTACCTTTCTATTTTTTTTTAATTCCATATGTGAGTACAAACCACCTTTTTTTCCAAATATAAATAGATGATTGTCGGATCTAGCTACACAGTAGAAAAGAAAGACTACACAAAGAAATATTATGTGGCTCACACATAACACACTGCCTGTTCCTGTTTGTGTTAACAGTAATTGCATTGATGAGCCCTCATTCTCCATTAAAACAGGAGCGTACTTTCCATTTTCTTTATGGAATTCTTATTGGTTGATATATATCTGGTATCATCAAGTCAGCATGAGCTGTATCTTTGGAGGTGATGATGGCCTGCAAGATATATCTTTAATACAAATTTATGAATTGATTACAGAACTTTCTCGATTGCAGGGTGAAAAGACTGCTATATTTTAAAGCATACTTGACGTCTTGTTTCTTGTAGAAAACCCTATTCTCCATTACATTAGTTATTATTAGGTTGAAGAAGTGCAGTACACACAGCACTTCTGTTTTCTTTCTAGTGGTGTGAGGAGAGGGTGGAAAAGAAGAAAGACAAAGATAGGGAGGGCTTGAAAGGGGAATAAAAGGTTGCCCAGGGATAGAATCTGAAATTATGTTGATGAAATACAACTTCATATCTTTGCTTCAAATTGTATCTCCAAATGCATTCATTCAACATCATGTATTCAATAAATATCTTTGAGTTGTTATTATATGAAGGGCACTGTTCTAGGTGCTGACCACAATTTATTTGCTTGGATGCCTTTACTACTGAATCTTCTCTGTCTAAACAGGAAGTTTAGTTACCATGTAAATGCTTTGGCATCTGGAAGCAAAACTCAAATAAAGCTTAAATCTGGTGTGTTACTCTGCAAACTATCCACCAAATATCAAAGAAATTTGATATGTGTTTGGTGTTAGGGAGTATTTTCTGAAAAAGACAAAATTTGCAGAAAGTTGCGTGAAAGCATTCACTGGAAATGGACTCTTTAATGGAAAAGAGTATCTGTCTTAAGAACCTCTGGAATGCAATGAGATTGTTTTTATTTTATGTAAGCACAGCTAATCAGTGACTTTGAGAATTGGTATATGCCTAGGGGATTTTCTTGTTCAGTGGATCCCTGACCAGGCTTTGTAGAGACATCTGCAAGGTAAATCAGGTTCTTGGGTCCAATTACAACTCTCTGAATATAAGCCTCAAACTGATAAGTCCAAGAATCTGTTTTATCTTTTTCCCTAAAAACTCACCATATGTTCAAAGCAAAGTTTTGTTTGAAAACAAATAATCTGAACTATCCTTTCTAGATGCTTATTTTTTTCTGGGTTCTTAGAATAAGATCTCATGTTATTAAATATGCTTAACAAATGATAGTAAAATTAACAATCAAGATCGAAAAACTAGGAAGGTGAACAAATAATTAAATATACCAAAATAGGAAATCTCACCAGTCATCTAAAAATGCATATTAGATTAATAATAAAATGTTATTTTCCATATCAAATTGGCAAAAATAGTGGTAGCAATTCCAATGGTACTGAGGTTTTGGTGAATCAGGTATTCATTGTATTAGAAGTGTGAATTTGGAAACATGTATCAAAAGCCTTTAAAATATACTGTGGGGACTTTCTTGGTGGTGCAGTGGTTAAGAATCCGTCTGCCAATACAGGGGACACGGGTTTGAGCCCTGGTTCGGGAAGATCCCACAAGCTGCGGAGCAACTAAGCCCCGTGCACCAAAACTACTGAACCTGCTCTCTAGAGCCCGCGAGCCACAACTACTGTGCCCACGCAGGAATAAAGCAGAAAGATGAGCAGCCTCCAAAAAATCTTTGTGAATTCACCAGTTGTCACGGAGATCTATGAAAATATTTGCAAAATCTTTCATGTTTTTGAAAAAATCTTTACCTCAGGCAGTGAGTATTCCAATTAATTTGAATTTTACATGCCAGAATTTTTAAATGGGGGGATTTACATGTGGAAATAATCTGAATATAATTTTAGAATAAGTTCAACAGTTTATTTTAGAGAGTTTAATTTACAAAATTCCATCACATTGTGTATATTTTTCTCATTTTGCTGACAACCAGAATTGTGAAAACTTCAAGGATGAGAAGTCATTCTTGCTTTGGAAGACACTAGCCTATTCTTTGTTGTCTGTACCCACAGTTTATGGATAAGAACACTTACTATGGTCTCCCTCCCTTCTTGTACCATATGCTGGAGAAGGAATTCTATGTCAGCTATTTATAACCCTCACACTTTGCTGGGAGTAATCAGAATGAGGGTATCTGGGTATCTGGGACAGGAGTGTTTGAAATACAAGTAAAACTTTATGCGAAGTTTAGAGGGTATTTTAACTGGCATCTGAACAACTACTAATAAAATGCTAGCAAGTAAAAAATCTGAGCAAGACAAGAAATGAGTATGTGTATGGAACTGCTAGAAAGCAGTAGGGGTATATAGAAAATTTACTTAGAAGGAGACAATCACATCTGAGAAAATTGCTATAACTCTTCTGAAACTCAGTCTGTTAACTTCATGTCTTTCAATAACTGCCACTCTGGAAATGATAACCCTGCTCTTTTGGGAGTCATTGCTATACTCCTTTTTTTCTTATCTGTTGTTCTCTGCTCTGGAAGAGTGATCTGTAGAGGTGCCCTCTGCTTAATCAGTAGCTGTCAACCTGGTTCCTGGACTACTGCCCAGAGCCCTGTGGTGAGCCAACCAGCTGCCAACCAGCCAAATGCAGGCCCAGCAACTGTGAAATCTTTTGATACCTTTCTGCTGACTGCCATGTTTCTAGACCTGCAGAAACTGACTTTGCTCCTGCTGCTTCCTGTGTGTCCAGTACAGGCCACCCACCAACCTACACCCGATGCCCAAATTGCCCAAGGTTAACAGCTGCCACTGCCTCACCTACCTCTCCTTTGTCTTCTAGCCCTTCAAGTATATGTCTGGTTGTGGCTTTCTTTTGGTCTATGACTCTTGTTGTTGCAGTCATTGACTAGGTACATAGCAGTGTTCAACCACTAGGCTTATTGTCCAGTCACTTTAGACCTCTGATTTATGAATCTGGTAATTTCTGATGCTTGTGTCCGCTGTGGAGCATCTGGTATCATTTATCTTCCAGTAAGTTTGGTTAAGCACAATCAATATTAGGATTGGGATTTCTTGATAAAAATGTCTCTCCATCTATCACTTCTTACAGAAATGTTCCAAAGACAGATAGATAGGAAAATAGGTATAGATAGATAGATAGATAGATAGTTAGATAGATTTTTTTATACTAGTTGTTTCAAGATGCTCCTGGACAGCACAGTCTTTAACTTGTTTTTTGTTCACATGTCTTCCAGCATGTGAGAAAAAAGTTGCTTTAACTCCTAGTAAATATGTTTTTTCAGGTGCTATAAATAAGGCTTTTGTTAACATTCATTAGTTTATTATAGTGAATTTTTGGTATTTTTAATTAATGAGAGGGCTATGTCCACTTGATAAAGAATGGCAAATGTAACCTGAGTGATTTTTGACTTCTTCATTGATTCATTAAGCAAGTATTTATTAAATTTCAAAATTGTGCCAAGTACCATGTTGTAATATTTTCTTTGGATCCTTCTGGATTTTGGTATCCTAACTTTTTTTTTTTTTAATTTTATAATTTATAAACTACTCTGATTAAAGCCACTCTCAGGCCCTGATTCTGAGGCTCTCATGGGCATAGGACTAGAAGGGAGTAAACCTCATTCAGTGGTGACTCCCAGGTTACCAGTGAGGAGGACAGTACTTGGAGTTTATTCTACTTTGTCATGGTTCTCAAGGATGTCAGGTAATTAAATTTGTGCAATCTTGTTGTTGAGTCTTCAAGTAGCCACTATAATTAAAAACATAAAACTTGCTAAGTACACATGGTGGGAGCGGTGTAGGTGTGGAAGAGCGGTCAGTGATTGTTGAGTAAAATATATGTGTAAGTCCCTCATAATGAATCAGTGTGTGTTGGAATTCCATCAACTCTTCTGCAACTGAGAAAAAAAAAGGTAAAGTTATTTTCAAAATGATATTTTAAAAATATTAACTGTACCAGTTACTGAAAAGTGTGCACTCTGAGAGTTTAAATAGAAATACAATTTGACAGAGGAGTAAACGTATTGTGTATAAATGGTTCAATTGTTCTCAGTGTTTTTTCAGTAGTACTGGTAAATTAGTCACATGAGTTGCTACGGTATAATGTCACAAGAGTCTCACTTAGGTTTTCCAGTAATGTACTGGTTTTCTGTAATCAGCTAAAAAGCAGAAAACCATGTGTTTTTTTGAAGTAATAGCTTCCAGAACTCATGAAGACATTGAGATATATCTATCAATGGTGCATTTACATCTACTGTCTATTCATCACAAATAGAGCCACTAAATTGTCACAAGTGTTAAATTCTACTTTGCTTGGATACTGTCTGGTGGTATGCTGGAAACTTAATAAAAAAGATTTTCACCATGGAGACCATTGGATTTGCTTCATTTCCTGAGAAATAAACTATAAGAAAAGCTATAATCAATTGTCCTGTTCTTATTAGTAGAGGGTCAGTAGATTATATATGGGGGATTCACTTAGGAAAGTATATTATAATTATTGATTTTTCAGGCTACAGTGGTGTTACTTAGCATCCAAAAATGGTATAGTAACATATTTTTTTTTGTCTTTGACAATAATCAAATGAAAAAGAAACCAAAACAAACATTTTCATGATGGGGGAGATGTCACAAGAGCTGGCTTGTAGACTCAGTTCCACTTCTTAATAATTCTGTGACATTGATACATTGTGTAGATTTTTTAAAATATTTTATTTATTGACTCATTTATCTGGCTGTGTCGGGTCTTTAGTTTTGGCACGTGAGATCTTCATTGTGGCACACAGCCTCTCTAGTTGTGGCACGCGGACTCTAGAGTGCATGGGTTTAGTTGTTCCATGGCATGCGGGATCTTAATCCCCCAGCCAGGGCTCAAACCCACGTTCCCTGCAATGGAACGTGTATTCTTAACCACTGGACCATCAGAAAGTCCCTTGACTAGATTTAAAAATTTTTATTTTTATGAGGAAATCAAATCTTCCTGCCTCAGAAAGCTGCTACAAAAATTAAAAGAGATAAATAGGATAAAGTGTTTTAGAATGATACCTGAATGGTACCAAAATGTAAGTGATTAAATAGTAGCTTATTTGACAAAATAAGTTAAATCCCAATAGCCTGTGGTATAAACTGATGAAGACATGAAATAAACAAATCTCTTCAATTTTTGAGTAGTAAATAATTTAGCTTGTAGTTTGCATTTTAAATAGATATTTTATTTTAGAATTGTTTTAAATTTACAGAAAAGTTATAAAGGTGATACAGAGAGTTCTATATACTCCACACCTAGTTTCCCACACCAAGTTTAATAATAAATTGCAATGGTATTTGCATTTGTCACAATTAATGAAGTTATCATTATGATCTAAAATCCATACTCTGTTCAGACTTCCTTAGTTTTACCTAAAATCCTTTTTATGTTCCTGGTTCCCATTTAGGATGTCACATTATATTTAGTCATCATGTCTTGTTAAGCTACTCTTGGCTGTGATGGTTTCTCAAATTTTTCTCGTTTTTGATTCCTTTGGGAATTCTGAGAAGGACTGCTTAGAATGTTGTAGAATGTCCTCAATTTGAAGTTGCCTGATATTTTTCTTAGGATTAGACTGGGTTTATGTGTTTTAAGGAGAAACACCACAGAAGTAAAGTTCCGTATCGAGAGTACATACAATCAACATGACATCATTATTGATATCAACCTTGATTTCTTGGCAGAGGGAGTGTTTGTCAGGATGCTCTGCTGTAAAGTATTTGTTTTTCCTCTTTGTCCATAACTGTGCTCTTTGAAAGGAAGTCACTGTGTGTGGTTCTTACTTAAGTGGACGTGATGCTCCACTTCTTCAAGGGAGAAACATTTACATACATTATTTGGAATCCATCCACATAGGAGATTTCTTAACTCTTCCCTATTTATAATGATTTATTTATATCAGTGGGGACACATGGCTATGTATTTTATACTTTGGAATATAATCTAATATTATATTATTTAGTTTGTTGTTTGAATTGTTCCAGTATTGATTATTAAGAGTTCTTTCAGTTGGTTCTTGTGTCTCTTTGACATATCCTCATAATTGTTTAGATTTTACCTTTGTTTTTGAGAATTTTTTTACTTCCTGGCATGAGAGAATGCACCAGGTCCATCTTGTATATTACCTTTGGGGGAGATATGTATATTCAACATGAGCATGTTATGTTTTAACTTTGCAGACTCATTGGGTATTTGGTCTTAGAGAGGTGTTGCTTGGGTAAACTTCATCAAGGTATTCCTAATAATAAACTTATGCTTATATCATAACTGCTTACCAGTTTTTGATGCCTGATATGATATCATGTTTGATATATTAAATAGAAACTATTATGAAAAAGAAGATAAAAAATTTCAAGAACATAAATGATCACATAATGCATATATAGATACTTACACTGTCAATATCATTCTGTTTTGTATTAACAGGAAATTAAATATTTGTTAGCTGAAAAACTACATTCTTTTCATATTCAAGGGACACTTGACAGAGTATTGCTATTTGTTTTACTTGCAAAACAAAGGAAAAGAAACTACTTAAGAGTGAATATGTGTGTGTGTGTGTAAAATCTCCATTCCGTGGATAAAAGTTAAAGTGGGACTTTAGCTTAAAGGGGGAACCTGAGTTTTTTGGGGTTTTTTTTTGTTTTTTCATGAAAGGTATCCTGAGAAATTGCTCTTTATGCTCATATGTGAGCATATGTGAGAAAAGAATGGCTTAAGATTAAACAGGAATGGTGATTGTTAGACATAAATAAGATTTTTACAGAAAAAAGAATATCACTATAATAGGTTTTACAAAGTATGAGATCTATATGTAAATATATTCAAAAAGAAGGTAAATTGATTTTTTTTAGTGTGTCTATTAGATGTTTATCTATATGAAAGCAGAGATTCAAAAGGGGTGGTTTGGACTTTTGCTACCAAACAAGATGAAATAACAGGGACAGGATTTATTCTTCCCCTTAAAGTAATCATACTACTGGGCAACACATTTGAAACATGGATTTTCAGGACTTTGGAAGATAGGCAAAGAAGTGCATGAGGAGAGAATGAATGGCAGAGAGGAGAGAGTTGAACAGAAAGAGATTTCCAGAGATTGGCAGCAGGTCCACCAAAGCCTTACTCAGAACCTTACTCATCAGTACATGCATGTGAGAAAACTGCACTAAATTGTCAAACTCTTCCACCTGAAAGAACTGATGGAGAAATATTCAGAGCTCACAGAGGGCTCTGAATAGTTTGTCCTCATACAAGACAGAGTAGAAAACTGGTAAAGAACTCAGAGGAGTTTTCCCATGGTGCTAGGGCAAAAGTAGTCTTAGATTAAACCATGCTTTAGCCCTACGTGCTTAAAAGCAAGATCCAAAAAGATGAAACTGTTTCCACATAAATTAACTCTGGCCCAGAGCAAAGCTCAAGGGTATTTATAATAATACAAAAACATGCAACTCACAGAAAGTGAAATCGTAATATCTGGCATCCAAGCAAAAATTACCAGGCATTTGAAGAAGCAGGAAAATAAGACCTATAGTAAAAGAGAAAAATCAATCAATCAAAACTAACCCACACATGATCCAGATGCTAGAATTTTTAGACAAGGACATTAAAACGGTTGGTATACCTGTATTACATATATTTCAGAAGCTAGAGGAAAGATTGTTCTTATTAAATAGAGAAATGAAAGATAGAAAGAAAACGGAGATGAAAACTATAATACCTGAGGTAGAAAATACATGAACAGATTAGACACTATCAAAGAAACCATTAACATATTTCACGACATGGCAATAGAAACTATCCAGAATGAAACACAGAGAAAAAATACTGAATAAAATGGAAAAACAGGGTGATTTATTGGGGTCTCTCTTACCTTTACAAATTCATAACATGAAATACAGATAGAGCCATAGTAAAGTACAGAATTTTGTCATCTCTCACAAGTGGCTATAATTGACTTTAATCCTTGCCATTTCCATAACTTATGAAAATCCTGTACCATCCTGCTATTTCTACAATTCCCTGGGGATTTAGTCCTGCTGCTTACTGCTCCTGTTGTCACTAGTCCACTAATTATCCACCCAGAGACTACACACAGCCTTTCTCTACTTTCCAAAAGAAATAAATGAATAATATTATTGGGAAGATAGGTCAAATGGTGGGTCATTTAACATTATATATATCATATCCCCTTCCCATACCAGCTCCTCTGCTGTCATTTCCCCATTTCATTCTTATTTGAATTGATTCTGAGAACTACAAAATTTTAATCTCCAATGAAAACAAGTTCCACCCCCTCTGGATCTTATTCCCAAACTTACACATCTAGGCTAATCAATGTGCTCAAAATAACAAATTGACCTCCTTGTACGTAAATCCATTTTAGAAGGCAGTTGAATAGATTATGAATAGGGTTTTTTGTTTTGTTTTATTTTGTTATATTTGGCCTCAGGGGAGAGATAACAACATTTCTGATGTCTTTGTTACTTGTGACATTTTATCTACATTAGGAACTTGTAAATATATTATATTGGAGATAAGTCAGCACTGTTTACCTCACTAAATATAGACTTGTGCACTAACTGAATAACAAAAGGAAAAGATATTCCTTATTTGCAATGAAGTCCAATTAGTTGTGTCAGGGGTATTTGATGGTGGAGAAAAATAATTCAGAATATCCTCAATCCAATAACCCAAAAGCATAATTCCATTGTTGGCTGTGATATATTTAAAGGATAAATCCACGATGTGTCATTCATCATGGAAACACCCAAACTTTTGTGTGTATCTGGGAACTTAACTGGTTTGAGGGTCACATATCATTAGAGAATATCATGTTCCAGAATTAGAAAAGATATGTTTCCTGTGGTACGCATTTATAGATTAAATGGTCAGTTGGTTTATCTTTAATAAAAGAAATTCCTTAAACATCAACGCAAGGAAGTTGGAGTATGCTGATAATTATGGCAGATACTTCCCTACTCAGCAAAGAGAATTACAGCCTGACTCACTCCATTTTCAGTTTATCCAAAGATCATAAAATGTGTTTATAGTGCTACCAATATTATAGGGATTCCATATAAATGTGACTTCGAATATACCTACACAGGAGTAACTGTGTACTCAATGCCAGAATGGAAGTTTCTTCATGTCGTAAATGGGGAAATGACTCATCTAATTACTAAATTTGCATAAATGAGCCATGAGAGATTTTATAGCTTCTAGTAGGAAAGTTCAGCTATTTGTGTGTTCTTGACTGAGGAATGCCTCTCTTAAGGAAAAAGTGTGCCTTCTCCACAAGCTGTAACTTAAAAAGCCAGCATTGGTCAGCAATCTAAGAAGTTGCCTCAGTCAAATCCACCTTGACCATGACTGCTGTGCCTCACGACCCAGTCAGAGTAACTTCAAACCCACTTCATTCAGGTTGTGTGAGGTGGACAATGTTTGGGGACTTTCACATACTCCTTTTTTTTTTTTTCCATTAAATCCTGAAGGATACTAGTGAGATGGTGTTTAATATGTCCATTTTGGATTTGAGAAAAGTAAAGCTCAAGAAAGTTACATGCTACATTATTATAACTAGATAGTGTCAGTCACGAGTCTGGCTCTTTTCACTCCAACTACACATGACAGCTCTTGTTACTATGCCATTCAGAATGATGATCCCCATATTGACAACTCAGAGCAAGAATACTACTCTGTAAAATATCTATTATTTTCCCACCAAGACATGTTTCCAGAGACACAATGATATAAGTAGTCTCCCTAAATGAAACTCTTCAAGGAACTCATAAAAGTCCACTTATCTGAATAACGTGGTCTGGATTGAGTTATTTATTATTAGTAAAACATTTTTCTTTTTAGCAGAGTAGTCTAGAAATTTCCATTTTCTTTTCATATATAAATACATTCTGATTCCAAATAATCAACAGATGAATAAAGCTTTAGAAAACAACTCAATCATAAGTTAGATTCTCTTTCTTAGTTAAGTAATAAGAAAATATGAATTATTTCCAAAATATTATTTCAAAAACATGAATTATATATATGTGAAAGATATTCACTGAAAAATAGTAATATGGAAAGAGGTTACAAATATAAACACTCTATATGTGCAATAATATGCTGAAATTCACTTAAACATCCAAGAGGTATATGTCCTTTTTTTTTTTTTGTATAACAACTATAAAAATATGTGTGCTAACACCTTCGGTTTTATGACAATGAAAGAACAGTGACATATAGTCTCTTTAGGTGTGGATCTTAACAAAGATAGTTGCAGCTTCCCAGGTCACCATTCTTCACTGGGAAAGATACACCTGAAATGACATTCATGTCAAGTTTCTCAGATAAATGAATTAGATTTTGAATTTAGGTTGTGTCTCCAAAGAATGCAAAGTAAGTTTCAATTCCCAAATTAAGAATTTTCAACATGTATCATTTCAAAAAATACATTATTAATCGTATTAAGCATTTAGATGTATATGTTTTCATTTTATGAAAAAAAAAGTGGCCATAAATGATTTTTCCGCATTATGCAGCTCCATTTGTGGGGTTTTAACAGCAACTTCAAGGGATTGTCAAGACTTATGAGCAAATATGATTCCTAAAGAAGCAATTGACCTATACTACAAGAGAGATTGGGCAAGGAAGACAGATTGATTTTGGAATGATAAGGAATCTGAAGGATGTGATATAGGTAAAACACATTTTATAAGTTCGTGGGAGGACTGTTTGGTAGACATTAAAAAATACTCTAATGAGATTCCATAGAAATGGCTCTGAAATATGAGCAGGAGAATGGGCTATAGAAGGAAAAAACACCCAGCAGCCAAGATAAACAATAGGTCCAACAAACAACCACACTTCAGCAACCTGTTCTTTGCAATTTAAGTATGGCCTGACCTTCTAACTCCACTCTGTCTCTCAAAAATTGATGCTCCAGAAACTACAGCTCTCACTTCCTTGGGAATTTCTGCCATGTTCCTGTTACCCACGCAGTGCTCTATGCTCCACTGAGGTGAGTTGTGGAGATGCTCCTTCCTCTCCTCATAGCAGTCTGGGCAGCAACATACTCCATGACAACTGCCATGAGACTTGAGGCAAACCCATGACCTGCCTACCAACCAGTTGTGAGAGCAGTGACTGTAGCCCTCCTGGATGTTCTCCAATTGTTTCTGATGTGTCCAGATCTCATCAAGAAACTAGCTTTCTTCCTATCACAGCCCGTGGTTCCAGTTCCTGTCAGCCAGCATCTTGTAGACAACCTTTGAGCTGCCATTTTCTAAGTTACTTGTCCTTTGGCTCTCAAGCACTGAGCTACCTGAACTATGGCCTCCTGGCCTCCAACTCCTGACCTGCCTGACCTATGGCTGTCAACCCAGGAACTACATTTCCTATGATTGTCAACCTCTGAGATACCTGCCCTATAGATGCCAACCTCTTAGATACATGCCCGACTACTACAGACCCATAAACTATACATACAGTGATTTTAACCATACTCTTCTTCCTTGATAGACTGTCAGTATCCTTATTAAAGATCAACATGAATAGCTGGAAACACTTCATGCCTACTATCTTTGATATCTCATTCAGCTTCATATCAATGGTTCTTATTCTACTTGGGTTATGTTATCTCTTGTGATTCTATACTAAATCTCCTAGACTTTTCTTGGCTTTAGAAGTGCATATCAATTACTTTCATTAAAAAAAAAATGTTTGTTGCTCTTGACCTGGATGTAATGAATTTCCTCTATTTTCTTGCTAATTAAAGTATGGCATTGGCATACAGATTATGTTTTTCATGTGTTATTATATGTGCCTTATTTTATGTCTAGTTATTCCTCTGGGTTATGTCAACTGTTTTATGCAACATTGACAATTTTGTATTCTGGATGAATTATGGAGAATATTGAAATTGTCCAGAGGTTAAAAAAAATGATTCATTAAAAAGCACCTATGAAAAAATACTAAAGTATATGGAGCAATGTGACTTGGTGACTCTCACAGTGTCAATGCAGTATATGGCTACATTGGGGATTTCATATTAGGATCCTTCAGGCAATAGTAAATTTAGCCTCAGAGGGAGTCTACTATTTAGAGTAGGTTTTTGGTGTAATAATTAAGACCCCAAATATGTAATGGTCTAAACACATCCCTGCTTTTCCAACAATACTGGGCAAGGGAAGAGGTCAGCAGGGAAGCCTTCCTTCATGCAGTCATTTAGAAATTAGCAGAGACCTTACTCTTTAAGATGTGACTTCCAAGATGGCCGTAGGAGTTACATTCCATTTTAGCTATGCATAGAACTCAGTCCCTTGTCCTTATATAACCACAAGAAAGGCTGTTAGATCCAAAACAATTGTGTGCCCAGGGAGAACAGGGGAACATATAATTGGTAAATCTCCTAGTAGTCTCTGGAACAAGGATTAATTTGAGATAAATTTGGGTAGAAAAAGAAAATCCCCACCTATTGCCACATTATATCTAAGTTCCAATTTATAACTGAAAAAATTAACTTTGTTTTGCAGAATTCAGATATTTGATGCTCTTGCTTCAGTTTACCAAATCTTTTTGTGTTCTATATTGTTTTTAACTTGCACTGTGATTAGAGGAGTATAGACTTATTTCCCAAAATTACAATTTTTTAAATTCCAGTTTTTCTTAACTTAAAACTCATCATGGGCTTCCCTGGTGGAGCAGTTGTTGAGAGTCTGCTTGCCGATGCAGGGGACACGGGTTCGTGCCCCGGTCCGGGAAGATCCCACATGCCGCAGAGCAGCTAGGCCCATGAACAATGGCCTCTGAGCCTGCGTGTCTGGAGCCTGTCCTCTGCAACGGGAGAGGCCACAACAGTGAGAGGCCTGTGTACTGGAAAAAAAAAAACAAAAAAAACAACTCATCATAACTTAAAATTCATCTCAACTTAAAACTGCCATATCTCACTAATATGACACTTTGCCAAAAGTATTTGATGTTTATAACTAGGCATTAGGGCTTGATTTTGATCAGTCATTGCTGACATAAGTATTTATTACTGCATGCAGAGTAAGGTGAACTACCACGTCTGTTGCTTCTTTAAATTACCACGTTAATCCTCATCACCACTCTCCTGTACCAAACTTATTATTATGCTTTTAAATTAATTCAGGGAATAGTTGAATTCAAATCCACATCTGTATGTTTTAGAACTTATGTCCCATATTACAATAATTTACTTAATTTGCAAATATTTCAGGTCTTCTGTATACCAGTTCCTGAAGAAAAATTATAGAAAAAAAGGTATATCATTTATTCTACATTTCAAGTGACAGACATTTTATCAATATTAACCTTAATCTTTCTCACAACTTGAGAGGTCTTACCTCTGTCTTAGTGATGAAGCAACAGCTTCAGTGAGATTAAACTTCTTGCCTAAGCTCTCATTACTAATAAGTGAGAGAGTCAAAATTTGAACTCAAAACTATGTTAGAATGAAATATCACAAACTCTCAGATGTAATTTTTATTATTTTGTGTTAATTTTATTATATCTTCAAGTGATCATCTCTAACAAAAGATATAACTTCTCAGCAGGTTTTTGTTTGTGTTTATCTCAGGCTACTGAGCCAGGCAACTACATGGACATATAATAAACATAAAGAAAGTCTCTGTATTGGGAGGAATTACAGATGGAATCACAAAAAATAAATTAGGACACATGTCAGCTAGGTATGCATTTTGGGTCTCTCCTGTGTTTAGCATAAAGATATGGTAAATAATTGATGATTCCAGGCTTCTCCCAATTACATGTTCTGCATCTAACTTACATTTTAATTACTGATGGTTATTGATGAGATCATATTTAGCTCAATAACTAGCCTAGCCTCAATGGTGTCCCAGTTATCAGATACACTTCACCACCAAGAAAGCCCTGGGATGATTGATTTTAATGGTATATACATTTTTGTCCTCTCTAGGAGTCTTACTTCCCATGTAGATGGTAGGAAATAACTTCAACTTATTCAATTCCTCCATATTGAATTATATACATACATATATATATAATGAAATACTACTCAGCCATAAAGAGAATGAAATATTGCCATTTGCAGCAACTTGGATGGACCTAGAGAATATCATGTTAAGTGAGGTAAGGCAGAAAGAAAAAGTCAAATACCATATGGTATCACTTATATGTGGAATCTAAAGAATAATACAAATGAACTTATTTACAAAACAGAAGCAGACTTACAGACATAGAAAATGAAATTTTGGTTACCAAAGGGGAAAGGTGGGACAGAGGGATAAATTAGGAGTATGGGATTAACAAATACACACTACTGTATATAAAATAGGTAAAAAACAAGAATTTACTGTATAGCACAGAAACTATATTCAATATCTGTAATAACCTATAATGAAAAAGAATCTGAAAAAGGATATATATGCATATGTATGTATAACTGAGTCACTTTGCTGTACACCTGAAACTAACATGATATTCTAAATCTACTATACTTCAGTAAGTATCTGGACCACACATTTAACAGTTGGCAGTATTCTGTCTCCCATCCTCTCTTTCACATGTATTAGTCTTGTCTACTAAATATGTTTCAAGACCCTTGAAAGCAAAAAAAAAACAAAAAAAAACACAAAAAACCAAAATGCTTTATCTTCCCTTACTCCTGTTTCTTATTTTGTTTAATTTTGTTCATCTACCATTCAGATTTATGAAGCCAACAATGTAAATGTAGCTGGGTTAAACCATTTTAGTTTACACTGCTAAATTTAAGAATAATTTTGACTCAATATTTACAATTTAATTGCTATGTAAGTATGGATTTGCATACATTTTGCTTTTTCAGATCACAGGATCACTTTCGCATCATTTAACAATGCTCCGGCAAGTGGAATTATATATGGTGGGGAAAAGGGAGATAAAATTTTATCATGACCTGAAAGGCTAGAACGTGATCTCCATTATTTTGTTTAAGGGCTATTTACTGGAAAATTTAGCTTTCTTTGATCTTCTGTGTTTACCGTAAAGGATTTTTAACCTTGGAAACATTGGGAAAGAGTTCCATTACTCTTTTTTAATGAGTTGTAAAAAATCTGCTACCTCATTAGATAAATAGAGTTTGTTTCGTCTTTTTCAGAAGGCATGGGAATTTCTCTGAATTATCTGATGGGTAGAAAGTTCATTCCTTGCATCTTAAACTTGCCTTGAATACAGAGCACAAACTCCTCAAACTACATAAAGACTATCTATTAGAGTTATTGGGTTGACCAAACAGTTCGGGTTTTTCTGTAAGATGTTACAGAAAAACCCGAATGAACTTCGTGGCCAACCCGGTACCTGTATTTTTCTGACATAACATTCTCTTACAATTCTTGAGGCCAGAAGTCCAAAATCAGTTTCACTGAACTAAAGTCAAGGCATCAACAGGGCTGATTCCTCCTAAAGTCTCTGGAAGAAAATCCATCTCCTGCTTCTTCCAGCTTCTAGAGTTTGCTGGCATTCCCTCTCTAATGGCAGAATCACTCCAGCTCCTGCCATCACATTGCTTTCTCTCTCTCTAATCTACTGCCTCCTTCTTATAAGGACTCCTGTGATCACATCAGACTCACCCAGACAATCCATCTCAAGACACTCAACTTAACCACATCTGCAAAAGCTCTTTTGTCATATTAGGTAATATTCACAGGTTCTGGTGGTTAGGAAGTGGGCATTGTGTTTTATTCAGCTTGCCACACATAGAAAATATTTATGAATAGGGGGATTAATGGAAGGAAAGATTATTTAGTAGTTAAGTAAAAACAGAGTAATGTATATGCTTCTCCAAAGCCTTCAGAGGACAATGTCACCCAAATAACAATGGTCCTTACTTTCTGCTAAAAGCGACCACTGATATGAACTTGATATTTGCTGTGTTACTGATGGTGTCTGCTCCATCTCTTGCCAAGATGGAGATGAAAGCAGGAGATAGTTCTGTAGAGGCATCATTCACAGAAGGTGGTGGGTGAATAGGGAGTCATGGTTATCTATCAGTGTGATGAGTGGATAAGAAGGTGAAACATAAAAGCAAATGAGAAGCTTTGGCTAACTCTGCCTTTGCAAACCTCAGTGTTTGAGTGTTTAGAATGTTATTGTACCAAAATAAATTTATATATATTGTAAACTCTCATGCTGTGAACACTGATTTCACTATGTGATGTTCTACATTATTTGTTAGACTTCACACTAGAGTGAATGATATTAATTTAAAATACTGTGCCATTTAATGCAAAGTTGGAAAGGGAGTATGTGAGCTTTACAACTGACTGACTACTCATTCTGTTTTTTGTTTGTTTTCCCTCAAATTTGTTATATGAAAGCCTAAAATAGGACTAGAGGTAACCATGGTATGATAAAGGGATGCAGCAATACACCTCCATCAACCCCTTGACTCTTCTATATATCACTTGAAGCCAGTAATTTCATGGAAAGTTGGCCACCAACTGCCTGGTGTATTGTTTCAAGCTGAGGAGACTTTATTTTTTTTTACATATTCTTTTTCAGATTCTTTTCCATTATAGGTTATTACAAGATATTGAGTATAGTTCCCTGTGCTATACAGCAGGAGGTCCTTGTTTACCTATTTTATATGTAGTAGTGTGTATATGTTAATCCCAAACTCTTAGTTTATCCCTCCCAACCCTTCCCCTTTGGTAATGATAAATTTGTTTTCTATGTCTGTGGGTTTGTTTCTGTTTTGTAAATAAATTCATTTGTATCTTTTTTAGATCCCACACCTAAGTGATATCATGATATTTGTCTTTCTCTGTCCGACTTACTTCACTTAGTATGATAATCACTAGGTCCATCCATGTTGCTGCAAGTGACATTATTTCATTTTTTTATTACTGAGTAATATCCCATTGTATATATAAACCACATCTTCTTTATCCATTCATCCATCAATGGACATTCAGCTTGCTTCCATGTCTCGGCTATTGTAAATAGTGCTTCTATGAATATTGGGGTGAATGTATCTTTTCAAATTAGAATTTTCTCCACATATATGCCCAGGACTGGGATTGCTCAATCATATGGTAACTCTATTTTTAGTTTTTAAGGAACCTCTATGCTATTCTCAGTAGTGGCCAATCCAATTTACATTCCCTCCAACAGTGCAGAGGTTTCCTTTTTCTCTACCCCCTCTCCAGCACTTATATGGAGGCCATCAACTGCTTTATGTATTTTACTTCCAGTATGCCTGCCTCAGGACTGAAAATTTCTGTGAAAAACTCCAGGACAGTCTATAGCTGAGCAATTTGCTTAAAATATGGCTCCCTGATCCTGACCTTTTTCACCTGGGACACGTTTCACAAACACTGTTTTAAAAAAAGTTACTCATACAATAAATTCACCCCTTTATTGAATAAATACTGAGAGGAACTCTGAGAAAACTCAGATTAAAAAAAAATTGGAGAATACTGTCACTTTAAATTGGTGTGCATTTTAAAAATCTAGCTGAGAAGCAGAAAGAAGGAAGGGAAATCAAATTGTCTTCTGTGAAGACAATGTATTTTAAAAACTAACCCTATAGCTTATCCTACCTGAAGAAGCTGGTACTGTCCCCTGTCTGAACACCTCACTGTTAATAAATGCATTGCCATTTCCAGTTCAATGGAGGCTGTAAGTGTGAATTATAGTTTGTATTTTTAAGAACAAAATGCCAGTTCTTTAGTTTAAATTAAACTCTTTAAAAAAAATTTCCTTCAGCCTTCACCATAAGGAGTGAAGAGTGTTATTTAATATGTACAGTGCCCATAAGAACCATACAGGTTATTCAAATAAAAATTTTAAGCATAACCATTCCTTTCTGTGGGCATAGACTAAAAATAACTATATTCTTCAACAGAGGAATGAAGTCCATGTGAAAAAAAAAAAGCAAATCAGGAATAAGTAAAACTTGTTTGGACAGAAATGTAGAAAAATATTATACATCTGACAGCAGCTGGGTTTCACAACAGAGACAATGGAATGTATAACGAAATTTTAACCAATCAGGAAGGCACTATCTTGAGAAACTGGCATTCTTTGATATTACATACTGTAGAAACTCTTTAAGAAAGGGATCTCATAGAAAGCTTGGTTACTTAGCAACCACTGACCCCTGGGAACAAGTTCATTTTTGGCCTTGTATAGGTTACTAAGTCTCACTGGGGTTGCTGTGAGTCTTACAGATGGAATTTCCCAAACAGATGAAAAGTTGTCACCAGTACATGGCCTGGCACAGTTAAGAGGATAGCACATATTTGGGGGAAGCAATTCTTTCTCTTAATAGTTAAATGCCGTACCCTCTCTTTTGAGCAACAGTGTGGAGACAAAGTATTCAGGTTATTTTAGAGTTTAGGATCAAGTCCTGCAATATTTTGCAGTAGTCAAAAGACTGGAAAAGTCCAGGTTCTTTGTTTTATGTGGATTCTCATTAACATTTTGACAACCATGTTGCAGAAGCCCATAGACACATGATCTCTTGTTTACCACTGATCGACAGATGAGAGTTTGCCTATTAACATTGAAATCAAAATTCACCAAAACTATGGTCTACAGATGATGAGTGATGGGTGATGGTCAAAATGGTGATTATAGATACTTTGAAGAATCAAAATAAACTTATTTTTATATGAGTGTGAAGACATCAGCAGCTGTAGCTAAACAACACACTAATGAAATGTTGCTATGTTATTATTATCCCAGGCAGTGAGAAGGAAGAGAGTCTGGAGAGGATGCAGAAAATCACCAGGGAAGATATAAAAGTTCATCAAGCCACAGGCTTACCATACCTTCACGGCCATCACTGAGCATGCACTCAGGCTCCATGTCTCTTCTGGGCTGTCCTGGGAATTGCAGTGGGACATCCTACAGAACTTACTGCTATATTTCTGTTGCTCTTTGCTCCAGTGATGTAAGCCCTACCTTTGGGCTTGGCTTACCCAGTAACTACCGAGGAAATCTCTGGCTCCTGGATAACTGCCAAGAAACGTATGATGAAGCACCAAACTGTGAATCTCCCAACTGTGAGATCAAGACCTACACCACAAGTTGTGACCAATCAAACTCATCTGTGCTCTCCAACTCTCCAACAGTGGGCAAAATATTCAGTGCCTGTGAAACTACCAACACGGGACCCAGCCCCAGCTGCAACCCATGCACTCAGACCAAGGGGTATGTATCCGATTGCTACAAACCCAGCTATGTACATCCAAAGCCTGCCAAACCCTCAGCAATGTCTTCAAATGCTTTGGGAAACTTAACTGTTTATCCAAGAGTTTCTGGCCCCTAAACAGCTACAGACTGGGTAGTTTGGGGTATAGAAGCTACAAAAATCTTGGCTTCATACACAGTGGCTTTCCACCATCATGTTATATTACCAACAGCTGCCAATCCCAAAACTATTTAATAAGAAATTGCCAATACCTGTATTATTGGCCCAGGAGCTGCCAACCACTGAGCTGTTTTTCAAGAAACTTCCGGTCTCTGAGCTGTATACCAAGTACCTTTCCTCCTGCGAGATATTTATGTAGTGGCTGCAGATCTCTGAATTGCTATTAATCAACTTATTGCATTTATAACTGCTAGAAATTGTCCAATGGGGCAGATTCTACTACACTGTCACCCTCTCGAATATTCTGCTGGATTACTTCATATGTCTTAAGAATCGTGTTCCATTAACCACAAATATAACTCCAGGACTTATTAACCACAAACATTATCACCTGCTAGCTTTTTTTCTGTTGCTTTCTTAATGCCCTTTGTGTTGAAGGCGGATCCTGAAGGTAGTATTATTGTTTTGACATTGAATATGACAGAAACACTGAAGAGATTCCATATGAAATACAATGCAATACAGTTTTCTTATTTGGGCTGTCACTGTCACTCATCTGCCAATGCAACTATCCCCGACCTTTCCTGATAAAGTGGAACCTCCTTGGTCTGACTGGTGATTCCAGCACATTCTTTCAAGATTGTTCTGCTTTTTATCAATAGTTTTGCCGATTGCCTAACTAGCATCTTGCTAATAAGCTATGAGATAACATCACCTTAAACATTCTGAGTTGAGCTATTTCATCCTTCCCCTACTGCCTGAATATAAGGATGTGCAAGCAGAAATGTCCAACTAGAGTTCAAAATCAGAAGACTTTCAGTAAATCTTCTCTTCTAAAGAAGACATAACACTTTGGATTGGCAGGCACTTGGCTTTTGTTCTCAATGCCTAGGAGAGAGCCTCAGAAGTAGCAGAAACACAAACATTGTTGAAAGAATGACAAAATACTCTTATAGATGTTTCATGAGTAGTAATAATCTATGTTCATGATTCTGCTAAAATTCTCCCCGGTTGATTTATTGCTTTCTGATTGCCAAAACAGTCCTGGTACATAGGTAATAAGCAAAGTTCTATTGGGAAATAATGATTTTCATTTTGCTTTATTTCATATTCACTAAAGTTTTGTCAGTGTTCTGGGCAAAATACATAATATTTTTGAAACAGTAGTTTCCTGCTGCTTAGTTTGTAGCTTAATTAAAAATATAAAGAAAATAGACTATGAATTCCCAGTACTTTTATTTGTTTTGTATTTTTCTATTTTTAACACATTAAGTGGTATTTCTCTTAGAGTGTCTGTGATTGATATTTACATAGGGAAATTTGGGGATAAATTATAAAACAAATAAATTTAACAAAAATTATCTAAAATATTAAATGTATGTATATTTCCCTGAAAATATGTGTATTTAATTTTGTTGATAAGATATGGACTTTGGAATAAATTTAATCTTGAATTCTGAGAAGTGATTTAACTCCTAAAAAGCTTTCTAAAAATTGAAAATAAAATCATCCATTTCGGTGATAAAGAAGAAAAAAATCCATCCTAAGATTTTTTTGTATATGAAAAGCAAATTATATTTAAAGTCAAATAAAATGGTCCCTGGAGATGGGTGTAACTGGAGAGTGGAAAGATGGGGAAAGATCATCAATATAAATAGTCAATGAATAATATTAAAACTCATGAAGTGTACAAATGGGGCTACCATTTTATTTATTCATTCAGGAGGCCTACTATGTATAGAAAAGGCTTATAGAAAGAATATTAATGTATTGCTCCAGTGCGAACATGTTTGGGGACAGTCAAATCACTCCTTTGTGAGTTCATTCTATTTTCAGAGAATTCTATTTGTTGAACATTTCTTCTTTATATTGAGAAAAATCTAATTGTCCTTAGCAACCATCCATTAACCATGTAGGGTCAGTTTAACCCCTTTAACATAGGACAGGTGTTCAAGTATTTGAAAATAATTACTATGTCCCAGCTGAGTATTCAGTTGTCTAGACTAAGCACATATTTTTTCTCTTTACAAACTTTAATAGAAAACCTATTCTTTGAGGTCTTGAATGAGACTCTTTGGGGATATCAATATTTATATATCCTGCTCTCAAGAAATATTCACAGAAGTCATTTACTGAAACAAACATAATACTGCCTCAATCATTTTAAGTACAATATAAAATAAATCAGAGGAAGGACTCTAAGTGGAAGGATGAAAGAATATTTGGTGGAAGAACTGGCATTAGAATAATGCCTGAACTGTGAGGAGACTAAGATATGAGAATGCAGTGAGAGGGGAAAAAAGAATGGGGGTCAGAGATAAATTTGTAAAAAAGGTATAGTTTACTTTGCCCCAAGAAAAGCAAACATAAGCTCCCCCATGAGAAAAAATTGGGAGAAAATACAGAAAATTAGATTAAGCATATTGGATAGGAAAAACTTCCTTAATTAAAGATAAATAAGCAATAGTTATGAAAGATTTGTGAATATAGACTACAGCAAATTCAAAAGCTCCTGATATAGGTCTCATAAAGGCATTAAAAATAAAGCATGAGTGTGTGCGGGGTGGTTAGGGGGCAAATGAGAAACCTCTGTACTTTTCTACTTAATAGGTCCACATAAAGTGTGACATATTTCACGTATAACCACACATATATCAACAAACATTTCTCCACGTTATCAATCTACCTATATACGTATGAATAGAATAAAAATGCTAGAAAAACACAATCTAAGTTGTGCTAGGCTTACAGGAGTTTTAGGAATGGTAGTTGGTGCTTCTGAGTGATTTTTCGACTAAACAGTTCTGCTTTGATTCCCTAAGTAATTAAAAAAAGTAAAAGCAAAATAAAACGACAGTACTGAGAAATAAAGTGGGTCCCACCCTCTGACTTTGTAGAGTGTATAATCAACAACCTCTTCTATGCTGCTACTCAATAAAAATGTTGAATAGCAAAGTGAAACAGGCATCAGTCATCTGTAGCACATTGCCTTCTAGAACGTCACAGAATGTGAAGATTCGGGCTTCCCTGGTGGCGCAGTGGTTAAGAATCCTCCTGCCAATGCAGGGGACAAGGCTTCGAGCCCTGGTCTGGGAAGATCTCACATGCTGCGGAGCAACGAAGCCCATTTGCCACAACTACTGAGTCTGCGCTCTAGAGCCTGTGAGCCACAACTACTGAGCTCACGTGCCACAACTACTGAAGCCCGAATGCCTAGAGCCCATGCTCCACAGCAAGAGAAGCCACCACAATGAGAAGCCCATGCACCACAATGAAGAGTAGCCCCTGCTCGCCCCAACTAGAGAAAGCCCGCACACAGCAACGAAGACCCAACTCAGCCAAAAAAAAAAAAAAAATTAAAAAAAAAGAGAATGTGAAGATTCATATATGTCTGTCCTGTTCAATTTCAGTTAACCACAAAATATGATTAATAAATTATGCACTGTGTCCATTACTCCAATGGCAGCTAATTTGTAGAACCCAGCAGAAGTCTTTTTATATTTGTACTTATAAATATCAAATGAATCACTTCTTTTCCCATACTTTTCACTACATAGCTGACCAACAATTTCTGCCTCTCAAATAAAAGGAGACCATTTATTTTTTATTAAAAATTAATTATAGATTTAGAATATTACTTTATACTGCTGCAAAAATTTTACCAATCTAAATATAAGCATCCACGTCTTTACGCTTATCATCTCCTTCCTTTATACAAAGCAGAGAAAAGAATACAGCAAATTCACGTGTACATCTACTATCCTAAGGGCTATAAATCAAACAAAACTGTACCCTGATATTTACTTAATACACAAACTACTTAATGTCCGATTAAAGTTTCTGTTTAAATTCATATTCTTAAAAGTTTATATTTAGATAACTAACAATTTACTTTATAATAAAATTTTGATGAATTAATAAAACTACTGCAATTGGTATTCTATCAAAGCTATGCTATATTCATAATTGTATGATCTTCATGTTTGTTTCTGTCTGCTATCTTAAAACTATAATTTTTAGCCATTATCTTTTGGAATCCTTCTTTCATGTATCTTATTTTATGATGGATAAGAAATAAATCTCTATACTTTCTAAGCCCAATGCAAACATTGATAGATTTTTAAAACTTTGTCCACTGAGTTTCTTAATTGTGTCTTTTTCTTTGAGTTCTGGTCAAAATGCCTATCAGAGTTCTCAGTATACAGTTAGTGTGCTACCCACGATTCACTTTAGGAAAGTGGATCCGATCTTCCAGGATGCCCTTGATGAATAGCGGGCTCACCTGACAATTCAATTAATGATATTGTCATTCCCAATATCACGAAAAACTATTTCAAAACCATGTAACTCTATAATTATTCATAAGCAACAACACTGTACTCTCCATGCTAAAATTTCCACCTACACCAGTGCCTGCTGAAATCACAGTTCTGAGATTCACTTCAGAAGTGAATCAGAAGGAAAGTGAATCCTTGATCAGATGTTGTCTCAGACCTAATGAAATTATTTCTTCAACTACTCTCTACACTCCCTGTGCTTGTTCCTTTTGTCTGCTATTTTAATGTGACTGACAGTTGAGATTTAGTAAATCACAGAGCTGTGGATCTATAGTCAGGTCACTGACAGATCAAAAGAAAACAGAAGCTCAGATCATACCTTTGTTTTCTGTGCCTTGTTGTTTGGAGTCCTGAAAACTGTAGATGATACTATTGTTGACTGCCCTCATTCCAGGTTCTCACTTACTTACAGGAATATTATTCAAAAATACAAACTAATTTGCAGGGCAGAAATAGAGACACAGACGTAGAGAGCAAACGTATCGACACCAAGGGGGGAAAAGTGGCGGGGGGGATGGTGGTGTGATGAATTGGGAGATTGGGTTTGACACGTATACACTAATATGTATAAAATGGATAACGAATAAGAACCTGCTGTATAAAAAAATAAAAAAGGTAAATTTCAAAAATTAAAAAAAAGTAATTCTCTTAATTAACAAATATACATGTGACTTCCAAATTTACATTTAAATACTGTTGTTTAAAAGAATGATGTTAAAGTTTCTTTATCTAAAGAATATTCTAAATCCAGAATTATTCTTTTCAAAAAGAAAGAATAAAGATTTTAAGTCCAGAATCCTTTCTTTCAAAAGTAATTATGATAAAAATAATTACTAATGTCATCATTACTTTTTACTGTGAAAGATTTCTCATCTGTGGTGTGGGCACTGAGAATAGGGGATTACAAATTATATTAACACAGAATCTGCTCTTTCTTTTCAATCTGCATGTGTTCTCAGTCATCTTTAATAAGTAGTAGACTTTTTTGCACTCTGTTCTCTTGGATCGGGGAACACATTGTATCTCTTCTTTGTACTGAAAGAACTGGGTGCTATGCGAATCATGAGTCCCTTTTCAGTCTACAGACTCAAAGAGAGATACTAAGTGCTTTTTATTGTGTGTGGCATCATGATTCACATATCATGAGTGTAGCAGAGTTATTTGCAGAAGAACTTGAATTTTAATCCTTAATCTGCCACTCACAAGTTGTATAGCTTAAGCTGCTCCTTAATCCTTTGAGCTTCTATAAAATGAGGGCCTTTCTGAGGATTATGTGAGATAGTACATAAAATGCCCTGACACAGAGCCTGGGAATGGTTCACAACAAATGGCAGCAACATTATCATGTTAAGAAGAAAAGAGATGCTCAAATTCACCAACACTACAGACTATTTTCTGTATAGAATCTACATTCTGCAACACAGAGTGAGACAGTATATGGAAATTAATCAAATGATATTATACCTACAGAGGAAAAATATTTAAAACTTTGATCCCAGACAGAAGTAAAATCTTTGGATAGAACCATATAGAACTTAGAACTTGTGCTCCTGATCTTGTATAAATTTGAGGGAAATAATACTGTAGGTTGAGAATAAACAATTTTTTCAAAGAAAAAGACTGAACTTGGGACTTCCCTGGTGGTCCAGTTGTTAAGAATCCACCTTAAAATGCAGAGGACGTGGGTTTGATCCCTGGTGAGGGAACTAAGACCCCACGTGCCATGTGCCATGGGGCAACAAAACCCGTGTGCCACAACTATGGAGCCCATGTGCTCTGGAACCTACATGTCACAACTAGAGAACCTGAGTGCCTCAACTAGAGAGAAGATCGTGCACTGAAATGAAGGATGAAAGATCCCCCATGCTGCAACTAAGACCCAACATAGCCATAAATAAATAAATAAATAAATAAATAAATAAATAAATAAATATTTTTGAAAAAGTGATCATTTCAAATTACATAATAAAAAAAAGAAGACTTAACTTGAGTCAATAAAGCTCTTATTTCTGGCTTGGAACACAACATATATTACCTCCATCAACAATGAATGAAGAGGGTGAGGAAGATAGGGACGGAGAAAGGAGGGAGGATTAAAGGGGAGGCAGTAGAGAAAAGAGAGAGACAGAAGGAGGGAGAGGGAGAGGGTCGGGATAGAAATGGTGGGGGTAGGGTGGAAAAAAGAAGAAATGGGAAAGAATAAGGAAAGAAAGAGAAGGAAATGGAAGAGGATAGTATAACCATTTCTCTCCCCCACCCAAAAAAATCCCTTCCTACCTCAATATGAGAACCATTAACTTGGGCATCCCAATAAACTAGAGAGGCCCTCAAACTGGAAACCAGTCTCCTCCTGCTCTGGGCCTCCTTGCCATGGTGGACAACATCTGACTCCCAGAAATCCATCTCCTGCAAATTTATAAATGTGGGTCCCAAGTAAAATTTGATTTTCTACTAAAGCCAATGGCTTCTTTAACAATTATCCTGGAACTAGATAAAGGCAATAACTATGCCAACTTTATGAGTAACTGTGAATAAATATGTGTGTTTTTTATGTGTATGTAGATATACATATATTTCTTTGTATCATAGTTCTTAAGCTTGCGTATACATCTTGAAGTCATAATTCTAGTGCTTTTGAAAATACGTATTTACCACTTGCTCTGCTTTGATTATCTGTCTAACACTTGGACATGATAATAAAAATAAATATGGCATCTCCATAACTTAGAAAACATGATACAAAGAATTTAGCTAGAATATTTTTTTCCTTTTTTTTTCTTGTCTCTCTTGAAATATAGGTAATGGAGATGTTAAACATAACAGTACAGTCCAGTCTGAGGCATAGAACATCTACATTTCTTGTTGCTTTCAGGTAAAATCTAGTGCTGTTATAAAATATTAATAAAAACATAATATAAAAGCACAAGTATTCCGCTGACCTGGTCTGACAGGTCTATTTGACAGAAAGAGTTGTGGTGGCTTTTAAGGAAGTTTTTTTCTGTTTATTCCTGAAGAAGCATGAACTCATTAGTCTGAAAATCTTCTAAACAACCTAAATGTGAAGGCGTAGTGAAGGCGAAGCCTCAACCACAGGTAAACGATGGAAGGGAAACTCATATACACAATTCCTGGGAGAAGTACTCCCAGGAAACACACACTGAAACAAGGATTTTAGGTGATTTAGGATTTTTAGGTGATGACAATTAAACCAGACACAAAAGCAGACCTAATCCTTCATCTCTAATCTAAATACAGGATACTATTTCATTCTTTTGATTCCAATGTAATCCATGTTCTATCAAGAGCATAAGCATACCTCAACTCCAGAGCCCCAAGCCCTGAAGATCTCTTGTTTCCAGTGGTTGCAGAACAACATTTCATGCCATCAAGACCTGTTTAGTAAATTTATTCTATACCTGAATATTTGCAGATATTTGCCATTATTGCCTTGTAAGAAATGTTAGAAATGTCAATGCAACATGTTCTCAAATAAGCTGCTAAGATCATGGTTTTTGTGATCACTGCCCAAATAAGAGAGAATGTCAACGAGCAAGCCTTTTAGAGGCAATGTGTTGATTTTAAAATGTCTGTGTCTGATCACGTGGAGGTCTCTCCCTGTGTCTCATTCCTTAGAGGCCTCTAACCATTTTGCCATCCTGCAAGAGAACATGGAGCCAAAAAACAATTCCAGCAAAGCCATTTATGCCCATGTCTTTAATATGCAAAACCAATGAATTTTTTAAGTGAATAGTCCTTCAACTCTCCTGTATGAAAACTAGAGTACATACTACTATATTTAAAATAGATAACCAACAAGGTCTTGCCATATAGCACAAGGAACTCTGCTCAATATTCTGTAATAACCTACCTAAATGGAAAAGAATTTGAAAAAGAATACATAATGTATATGTATAAACTGATTCACTTCACTGTACACTTGAAACTAACACAACATTGTTAATCAACAATGCTCCAACATAAAATAAAAATTTAACAACAAACAAAACATAAAGGCCATTTGGATGGTTATCTGGTGACCTCTGGGAAAGTATACATGTTTGTGGGAATAATTACAGTGTGGCCTATCACTGAAGCAAGGGCAGACAGATGGTTAGGAACAAAGGTAGTAGTGCATGATCATACAAGGGAACCCACCGTGGAGTCAGACGACCATTCTGTACTCCTGATTTTGCCACCATATAATTGTGTAACTAATATAAACACATATTCTCTCTGGACCCCAGTTTCCCTAACCAGTAAAATGAGAAGGTTGAATTTAATGCACCCTTACACCTCCAAAATAGGGTGATTCAAACATTCTAGATAAAACCTGTGTTAAAATATTTTATGGTGTTTGACTATGCCTTCATTCCCTATGTTCCCCTCCCAAAGTGCTTATTGAGATCCACCCAAGCCCAGCTAATACCTTCTAATGATACAGGCAGCTTTTAATTACATGTGGCCAATACGCCATTTAATCACAAGAGATGCACTTGGCTCTAGTACACCTTAATTATTAAATTGCCAAGAGTTACTAATAAAAGCTTTATACCTAACTTACATATTTCCTCAAGACACTGCATTTTGGCTAATGCTAGTTTATGTTTGAAGGGAAGGAAAAAAAAAAAGAAGTGCCCATAAGAGATCTGAATTTCCTCTGAGTTAATTTTCTGGGAAGAAGCTGCAAACTGCAGTCATTTTAACTCAGAGACTCCACCCCTCACGTAAAATATGTACACCTAAGTACACTAGTAAAACCTGCCTGGCCCTCAGGCCAGCTTGTTAAACTTTTCACTAGACACCAGCCCCTGATGTTTGATGGATCGTATTTCACAACTTAAGACATTAATGTAATAATAAGGTACAAGCTAATGTTGGCCATTTAATCTCTACAACTTATTAACCTTTTAAAAGAGTAAAATAACAAAAGTCTGACATATTTTTTTCAAGCAACATATTAACTCGGGTTCACTTGGGCTGGGATCTGGACTGCTTCCAACAGTTGGTGAAAAGGATTACTAATTCATACATACTTTCCTCACGTGAAGATCCAGAGATATCATCTGTTTGTCTTTAAAAGCAAAAAATAAAAGGAAAATACAAAGAAAAGACGGGCATGCTGATCGATGCAATCATCTTACCTAGAAACTCAAGGAATTCCAAAACTGAAATATTTATTTTAACTGGGCACCAGAATATAACGTGATTGCAGGGGCAGATAGGGGAAGATAGCAGAGGAAGACTCCAGGAGTAGATTACCTTCAAATAATGCAATCTTTTACAGGCTAAAAAGCAATGTGAAGAATTTTTACTTAGGTTCTAAAACTCCTGCATAGTTTTGGTTGCTAAAATCACTCCAAGTCATGATATTTCCATGTAAAGCAAGACCAAGTACAATCATTCCTCAGTATCTCCAGGGGGTTGGTTCCAGGACCCCCCTGGATACCAAAATACAAGAATGCTGAAGTCCCTTATATAAAATGGAATAGTATTTGCATATAATCTATGAACTTCTTCCTGTATAATTTAAAAAATCTCTTGATTGCTTATAATAATTTACTATATATAGCTTACTATTACAAAGTAAACGCTATGAAATGAGTTGTAAATGCAATATAAATGCTATGTAAGTAGTGGTCAGTTGCTGGAAAGAAACAAATTCAAGTTTTGGTTTTTGGAACTTTCTGGATTTTTTTTTTTTTAATATTTTCAGTCCTTCATTGATTGAATCCATGGTTATGGAACCTGTGGATTTGGTGAGCTGACTGTAGCGTTTTTCCTCTCTCTCTCTCTCTCTCTCTCTCTCTGTAGATTTATTCATCTCTGGAGACAATATTAGTTGTAAAATAATGTATCTGAGAAACAATTTTTAAGAGTGCATGATTATTGTAAGCTAATCTCTCTGCAAACAGGTCAGTTACTGAGATCTCTGCTTTTTTCCCTGGCTCTGATTGCAGATACAAACATCGTGTGGTGGGTATGCTTGTCAAGTTGTTTTATAAGCATTTTCCTTCTAGAAGTGACACCAAGCACCACTCTGTTCACAGGATTAACTGATCCCATGAAGGGGAAAACTGACATGTTCTAGATTTTACTTGGATATTGAATTTATTTTCATCTTCCAAAACTGTGGACCTAGAAAGGTTGAGGATTGACCCTATGGGAGTTCAACTTGTCCTGAATGTACAAGGTGTGACTGGCATTTTGGCAGCTGCTTGGGGTCCATGCAGAAAAGCAGAAACCATGCCAAGTTAATACAGAGAAGTGGTTAAACAAGTATTAGAGGACAGAAGAGGCAAAGAGAAATGTCAAGCTGACAGGGTGAGTAACAAGAGCAAGCAGCTCCTGACATAGCACTGGGGGACCAAGAGAAGTTGTAGTTGTTAGAGCCTAGTAGATCCAGATGAGTGAGACTCAGACCTCTGAAGGGGGCACTGGTCCCTGGTGGAGCTTGGAGAGCCTTGTGGAGTCGGGAATGAGACCTCTGTAGAGGGAGCACTACTGCTCAGCGGTGCTTGTCTCTCTGGAGGAATGGGAAGGTGGGGTTCAATGGGGAGACTGGAACAATTGCCATTGCCAGGGTGATGTTAACAGGAACAGAAAACCAAATCAGGAAGAAGCACGCCTTTTCCTCCTCCAGCTTTCCAGTTGCCCTCTGTTGCTCAATATTGGCAGAACTTGACAGGGAACAGAGCTTTGTTGTCATCACAGACTGACTCTGCACTTGTCTATGTGACCTCTGAGTTTATCCTGTATATTAGCCATTTTAGATTTCATCTATAAAATCATAAGTGCATGTAATAGTGTATGTCTGGCAGAAAATTTTGGTTTTTTTCCTAAAGAAGAAAATACTTTAGGCCTTTGCTGTAACTCTGCTGCAAAGGCTCATGCTCTGGATCAGCACCCCATACCTATGTCAGCAAAGAATTTCTTTGGTGAGTTTCAGGATAGATGTATATTATTAAAAAAATCCTCTATAGTGACTCATAATGCTATTTTAATGTAAAAGAGGACTGATTCTAATGCAAGATTGGCCCATTATTAAAAACAAACAAATCATAGGTAACAATCAAATGACCTAAAATTAGTTATAAGTGCAACTTCCATATCTTCTGAACCTCTCCTACATGTTTTGATAGGGCCTCAGACTTTTGCTGTCCTGGAAATTGATCTGAATTTACTTGTTTAGGTTTAACGATGACCCAAAATATAGCATCCCTGTCCCTTAGCAACTTCTGAACCAATAGAAAACTAAGAAAAAAGGGTCAGCAAATGGGAGTAAACTACCACTTTTACTACTAAAATAATTACTCTTGGAGAAGGGGTCTTCTATCTGAAGGTAAGTGGCATCCTAATATTCATTCCAGAAATAAGCAATGAATGAACTGGTGGTTTCATTACATTTAGGAGAGAAGCAGGGAAGAACATAAGTTCCCTGACAGGAAGGAGAGAAGGTACTGAACAAGGCATACCAGATTCCTATCTAAACTCACCAATCAGATGAGAAAATCTCCCTCTACCTGCCTGATGGGCAAAGGGAGGACAAGAGTGTTACCTTAAAGGAACTCCTGCAACACAGAAGTAAACACCAAGAGCTGAGTGAAAGTCATTTTCCACATCGCCTTATCCCACTAGATAATCAATTCTGTGGAGACATTGACCACATTTGAATGAGTTGAAGGGCTTCATTGCCATCAAATCTTCAACGCCTAGGTCAGTGTTTGGCAATGAATAATACTTTAATAAACCTTTGTTGAGTGAGTTGAAGGGAGTAATTTTAGTTGGATGGAAACTTGTAATTAGAAAACTTAAATTCAAATCGTGGCCTGATAATAACTAGCAGTGTAACTTTTGACAAGTCATTTGACATCTGTAGACCTCAAACACTCATCTGTCATATGGAGTTATAAGCCTAACCCTAAATAAATTCAGACATCCATTCCAGTTCCACAGATTTATGAATCTTCTTTGTCGTTAATGCTACAGATAATCTATGACTGATTTTGTAACCATGGAGCCTGTAACATATACAAATGTTAAACACACTTAAGGGATAGCCAGAAACATGTGGGCTGATTCTATGTATAGGGGTGTCCTCCATTCTCCATTCTCTTAGTATTTTATATTTTAGGAAGATTGCACTAAAGGTTAGAAAACAGTACTGTTATCCTAGAACCTGCCTACCAGGTGTCTTCTTTGTGCTTTAGTACAATATTGGAAGCCTAGTGCAGTGTTTTGGTACAGCTATATGGTAATTAACATGCGATCCTATAAGTAATTGTGATTACCAAGGGAAGCTGTTATAGCAGGCAGTGCGGATTAGCAGAAATAGCATTAAAAAAAAGAAAGATGGAACATCTGAGCTCCCCTCAAACCTTGTAACCAACTCTCAGTGGGAATTGATGGAAGTCATATAAACTCTCAGACACTCAGGTTTCTCATTAATAAGAGACTATAGTATATCTCTATATTCTCTTTCAAGTCAAACGTTCAACAATTCAGGCTAATGCTCTAGAGAATTCAATATATTTGAATAGCTGAATATTTGCCAGCAGAAACACAAATTTTAAAACTTGAACGCTTTTTTTCTAAATAGGATAGACAAAAATAAAAGACTAGAAGTACAACTTGTTAGGTTTTACTGGGAGCTAAATTTATAGAGAGCCATTTTAAGGGCAATTTGACATTAACTGTTAAAATTTAGAAAATTTAGACCCTTTGGATCAGAGCCCTTACACCTTGGTGTAGTATAGAATAGTGGTTAAAGCATGGTCTCTGGAACTGAACTGGCTGGGCTTGGATTGTAGTTCTTCTACCATATGGCCATGGGCAATTCATTTAGCCTCTCAGTGGTCAATATCTTTATCTATAAAACAGGGATTACAATCATATACACTTCATTGAATGGATGAAAAGGCTTAATGAGTCAATACATATGTCTTAAAGGTTTTATAAATGTAGCATAAAGTAGCCACTTAATAAATGTTAGCTATTATTACTATTACTATTATTATTGTTATTACTACTATTGATGAATATAAGAACATGTTTACAGAATACATTTTTAAGGATTTTCATTCAACAGTGCCTTTTAGGCAAATAATAAGTCAGCTAATTTATTGTTGATGGTGAAATTAAGATAGCAAGATGAGAGAAGATAGATAACAAATATGTGTTGTTAACTCTCTCAAAACCAACCATGGGGATGTAACTGGGAAAATAAAGGGATGGGGATGCCATTGAGGAACTTATTTAGAAACTCTGAGAAACACCTGCGGAATAAGGTGATTCTGTCCATAGTAGGAAAATGAAAACTTAGAGCAGAATTTTCGGTGCCAAAAATAGAGAGAGGGAAAGGTCAGGGGACATTGATTTATGTGTTCACTGTTCTTATTTCTAAATGTCCTGGAAGGATCATCACTTCCCCCATGACAGAAAAGATCCAGCAACACTAGCCCAGTACACTCTCGGAAATCAGGACAGGAGGAAGATACCTCAAAACTCAACTAGGGAGGGGTTGCAGAGACTGATGATAGTATACCATAAACTAGAAAAGATAATTTGTCAACCCACTACTCCATAAAAGAATAAAGACATAAACTAATTAATTTAAAATACAGCCATACTCTACAATAACAGACCTCCATGATGCGAATGTGTGAGGTCCATGCGTATTGACAGGGAATGATCTTCAGGAGATACTGTTAAGATTTAAAAAGTGGTAGAAGAGTGTAGACAATACACATTGTATGTGAAAAAGGAGGAGGTAGAGAAGAAAACCCCAAATATTTATAATTTTTAACATATTCATAAATATATGAAAATGCATCAAAAAAACTCTGGAAGAATACACAGCAAACCAGAAGACTGTTTACTTCTGGGAAGTAAGGGATTTGAAGAGAAGTAAGTGTAGTGGGAGATGGGAAGGTAGGGATATTAATTTATCTGTCTTTATCAATGTGTGTGAATTTATTTCAGTGAAAATGCCATCTTGAATTATTTATATAATAAAAACATTTTAAGGAATAATTTTAAATAAAAATTCCATCTGTCCATGAAATTGAACTTAAGTTGATTTGTTAATTCTCCTTTTAGACTTTTAGTTGATGAGGGAGTTGATTTCATTAAGAAATTTTCTTGAGCCACTGCAAGTTTCCACTGATTGTGCAAATAGGTCACTTTCTGCCCAAGGCCCCAGGAACGTGATCTTTAAAAAAAAATAGTCTCTTAAATGTTCAAATTGTGAATAGGAATTCTAACACCATTCTTATAAGGTATTAAATAAAACCTGAAAGAAGTTGTGAATCATGTTAGTCTGTGTTAAATCTATGTAGAACTGCCATGACAGTGATCTTTCTTAAGAAAAACTTATCATCTAAAATTTAATTCATTCACCCACTCAACTTTTCATCCCTCTATCTTTACTAAGCACATGCAGTAAGCAGAGCAGATAGACTATTATGTATCCTGTCCTAAAGTGGACAGTGTCTACATTGACATACCTGACCCAATATCTAACATCTCAAAATGCTTCCTATATTCTGGCTATCCTAGATCTTCATTGCCTGAGATCTCTGGGGTCATTTAATCGCTAATAATACTTTCCCCCTCTGCCTATGTTCAATACCTAAGACAGAGTGTCTAAAGCAGAGCCAGTAGACACCTAACTTTATTTAAGAAGTTAAATTATCTGGGACAACACTAGTTTTAGGCTAAGTTTAAAAGTTCTTGGTCACTTATTTCTAATGAGACGGGCAGCTATAGCTACAAAAAGCCATTTATTTAATCTGTGTATTGATATACTGCTATGAAACTTTGGTAATAAATTATTCAAAGTTTTTTTTCCTGTCAAATGACAGGAAGGGGATTGATCAGTCTTTTCCTTGCTAAATTATTTGCCTTTTAAAGAGACTATAGACTCTCAAGTTCTCACTGCAAAACCTAATAGGGTAGAATTATCTTCTTAAAACTCAATAAATAATTCCATAACGTACCTATAAGTTTTTCATGGTTGTGTCTTAAGCACAATTGCAAATGAATAATTGGAAGACGGAAGGAGTAGGTGAGCATCAGATGCAGAGGAGGGAAATGAGGAGACTTACTCTATATGCCCAGTAATGCACAGATTAAACTTGAGGCTGCAAAACATGAGAAATTATTCGTTGTTTGCATGCTCACTTCGGAATCCAGGGAAAAAAATTTGCTTTAGACAACTTCTTCTTGACATCTCAAAGCCTTACTTTCATCTGTCTCTGACTCTTTGTTTATTCAATTAACAAATATTTGTTTTATATGTGTATGTATGTATATATATATATATATATATATATATATATATATATATATATATATATATATATGGTATGTACACATCGTATCAGGCCCAGTAGTATGTGAGGTGAACAAGAAAAAGGATATATAACCGATAATATATTTCAGATCATCTCTACCTATGACACCCAATGGTCACAGTAGACAATAATAAAACAGTAGTATAGTCATTCTGTTAGTTTAATATAGACATAAAAATACTATAGACAAAAGTCAAATTTTTGTGTTTTTTTATTTGTTAAATAAGTCTATTTCATTTGCCTTTGTAAGATACAATTTCTTTTTTCACCTTTGTTTTATTTTTTTTAAAGGTACAAATGAACTTATTTACAAAACAGAAATAGAGTGACAGATGTAGAAAAGAAACTTATGGTTACCAGCGGGTAATGGGGAAGGAAGAATAAATTGGGAGATTAGGATTGAGATATGCATATTACTATATGCAAAATAGATCACCAATAAGAACCTACTGTATAGCACAGGGAACTCTACTCAATACTCTGTAATGACCTATATGGGAAAATAATCTAAAAAAGAGTGGATACATGTACCTGTATAACTAATTCACTTTGCTATACACCTGAAACTAACACATTGTAAATCAACTATACTCCAATAAAAATTATTTAAAAAATCAAACTTCTGTGATATGAAAGCCTCCAAAATGCTAACCTTCTCTCAGATATTTTATAGACAGAGATGCCGACCTTTTTTAACACACACACACACACACACACACACACACACGCACAGAAAAACTATTCTTTGGGTTTGATAATTCATTCAACATATATCTGTTAAGGATCTACCTTGCACAAGAGTCTATGGAGGCGAAAAGATTATTTGGATCTGATCTTGACTGTCTAGGAGCAGCCTGAGCCAACTGGCATGCATGCTTTATTCTATGCAAAGCACAGAAAACCACTTATTTGTAGGGTATGAACCTTTCAGGAATTCTTTGCCCTGCGTCATGGTCCTCTCCTAAGAATCTTATAGAATATACTGTCTTTTCCTAAGTATCACTGTTAGAAAGTCCTTGAGAGTTTTTGTGAGGTGTCTAGAATTTGAACTAAAATAGAAAACAAGTTAGAACATCATGAAAACATATCTTCCATTGTCACATCTTTCCGCTCCTTGTATTCGTGGAGCTTTTTCAGAATGGTTTTTCCTTTCTACTTGTCCTCACTCCAAGTTATTTCAATGGCATCTTTTAAATGCCATCTGTTGGACATATCTGTCCAAAGACAATCAGAGTAAATTCTTTCTATATGCTCCCTTATCAAAAAGGTAATGGGTGGTTATGGAGGCATTGAAATGAGAAATATCCAGGTCAAAATACTGGTCCTGTTACTGATGTGAGTTTCAGCATGTTCCCTAAACTCTTTAAGATTTAGGTGTTTTTTGTTTGTTTTTGTTTTTGCTTTCATTTTTGTTTAATGTAGAATATAGTTAATAATACCCCAGGAAGTGTTCCTATAAGAGTTAGAAACTGAATGTCCAAGGCAGATTAGGCATTTAAAAATCAGTAGTTACTTTTGCCTGGGTTTTTATCTGCACCTTATATCATTCTGCCTTGTTTTCTCGTTCTTTGCAGGCCCTCAATACCCATCACTACTAAAACATCCTTGAGATTAGGGATTATTTTTTTTCACTTGTTTAATCTTTATAGTAACCAATATCTGTATTTTGCACCTTCAAAAATGCTTGTTGATGAGTTGTGACAGTTATCACCAAATTTAATTTTTAACTAGAAAGACTAAGTAACAAACATAGAAATAAGAAAATTTCATTAGAGATTAAATGTTCAAACATTTTTTGAATTTGCACTATCTTCAGAGTACATCTAAAAGTATTATCAGGATATATAACTAAATCAGATATGGGCCATATATATGTATTCTGAGTCAGAATTAGAAAGATCAAGACACTTGTGTAGATTATTCCAATAAAAGAAAGTGATACATGCTGTGGTAAAGGAACTGGAGTGAAAGTACTGGAGTGAAAAAGAGAAAAATGTTAATTCAAGTTAGAAAATTTAGGTAACTAAAATTAAAATAAATAAAGAGATAAATACTTAGTAAATACCTGCTTATGGCAAATACTAGAACCACCATAAATTAAATACTGTATGCTGTCATATTTTAATTAATGTCTAATTAATTCTACAACATAATCCTATGAGGTTTGTACCATGATCACAATTTTATAAATAAGGAAGTTGAAATTAATTGCTTAATGTCATATTCTTTTCAGTGGCTGCGTGATGAAATTTTATAGACCAAGGATAGAATGAAGACTTAGAGAAAAGGGACCTAAGAAGATTTGGGTGTCTACCTGTTCTCTGGCTTGTTTATAGCAGGCTGACCCAGGTCAGAGGAGTTCTCATAGCATCTGGGGATTCAGTCAACAATCTAGGCCATAAGGATTCTAAATGTGAGTTTGGAGTTTAACTTATTATTATTTTTCACTTGTGCTGCCTTCATATATTCCTCAGCAATAAAGTATAGTTGAGGACTTAGTTATTTAGGATATGGGAACTCTCTCCATTGGGTTCTACTGGATATACTAGTAATGTTTAGGGATATGATCAGGGCAAGATACCAAAGCAATAGGAAGACCAGTATTCATTAAGCCCTAACAGGTGCCACTGGTAAGGAATATTGAAGAATGGGAGTCTCAGTTGTTTTAAAACAGTGAATACTACCTGTAAATGAAATAAATTAACCACATACTTTTATATCTCTTTCCAAAAATCTTAGCTCTACATAAGCTCTTTATGTTAGAAATATGCCATCAATTTTGACATTTGATTTTTTAACTCATGGTGAAAAAAAACAATTTATGCCTGAACAAGTATGATTCAATGACACATTTGGACAGACTTACGAATAATTTGCTTATTACTATATGTCAAAAATCTGCTTGACTCAGATGACACGAACCTGGAAATATTTTCTTTCAGGCAAGCAAGATACTTGGTTTTAAGAAGATGACTTTAAACCACTTATTTATATTTACCATTTATTTGTAATCATTTGAATACTTAAAATTTAAAAAAAATATTCCCCATTCTTGCCCCTCACCACAGTAAAGTGGTAACAGATAATTCATTATCTCATAGATCTTTTTCCCAGCCTTGCACCCCAAATCTAAACCAATGAAGCAGGCCACTTGACCACCACTCTCTGAATAATGAATGTCAAATTGTTGCAAAGTATTAGTTAATTAAGAAAGAACTTGAACTTAGGAGGGGAAAAAACTAGGAAGCCAGTCAATGTACTATGTATATATGTGTGTGTATTATATACACACACATATATATGTACATATATACTATATATGCATTGTATTATATGTATAATATACATACATATACATATATATACTGTTTTAGTATTTTAAAACATAAGATCCCCAATTATATCAGAGGATAGAGAATTATATTTTCCAATGTTACTTTCTAAAAACTAAAGCAAATAATTATTTATGTTCTTGAAATTGAGGGGCATTTAATGCATAACTCTACATAAAATATTTGTAAATTGTATTTATGACTTAAGACAACAGAGAAATAGAATGATGCTTAAACATTATTGACACATCTAAATCTTATGGAAATGACAACTGAAGAAAATAAATGGAAATTTGCCTCTTTTACATAAAAATATATTTAAGCATATTCACTAGGTAAATGCATGTCCTGTTTTTTTTTCTAGCACCTTTGATCAGTTTCTGTATTTATATTACATATTGAAAACATCTCTAATAAATCTACTAGATCTGGGGAAGAGATCATTTGAAAATGAAAACTCCACCAGCAGATAGAAGGTGGGGGGGTGGTGACTTTTAGATATTTGAGCAAATGTATCTTTCCCAGAGTGATTCAAAATAGTGGCTGAATCTTCTTTCTTTATGTAGTAGAGAACATCCAACCACTGGATGACAGAGAGTAGAGGATATAACCTTTAAGGCTTTTCTTTAAACTTAAATGAGCAAGTCAGTAATTAGGTCAATAACCCAGAAGGTATGTGTTTGTGATTCAGTCTCTATACTTCTTTGTTCAAGGTCCATCTCTTAGACCTCTTTTTTTTAAAATTGAACTAGTTGATTTACAATGTTTCAGGTATAAAGAAAAGTGATTCAGTTTCATAGATAGATAGATATTCTTTTGTAGATTTTTTCTAATATCAGTTATTATAATATATTGACTATAGTTTCCTGTGTTATACAGTAAGACCTTGTTATTTATCTATTTTATATATAGTAGTGTGTATTAGACCTCTTTCTTAAGTAAGCCAGTCTATAGTATATTTTTCTTTTCTTCCTTTTTTTTTTTTTTTTTCCTCAGTTAGTCATACTTCTCTCCTCTCTGCTGGGGCCCTAGACTTGGGATGGAGTTATTAACTTATCAACACTGTGCTGTGGGCCTGTTTATGTCACCTCATTTCTTTCCCTTCACTTTCCTTATATCTAAATTTAGAACTCAATAGCATATGAGACACATTCTAATTCAGTGTTCTTTGAGCTACAAGGCTCATTCCAATGAAGAATTATCTGATCTCATGACTTCCACCTGCAGGAGTTATAAACTAATATGAAGTAGGATACTGCTGCCACCCTGTCAACAGTGAAGACAGCACACAAAATCTATATGAGCGTGTTCTAAATGAATGCTGTACCCAATAAGATCTTCTAGCTAATCAGATTCTGACATTGGGTGGGGTTAGGGAAGGGTAGAGAGAGAGGAGAGAAACAGTAATCTATTTTCTATCCTCAGACACAGACACTGTAATATGCTTTAAGGGCAGTTTGTGCCTTTGTATTCTATAAATCACCAGAATAAGAACTTTAGCTATACAAACACAAAGCAAGTTTCTAATACCTTATTAGTAGTTTGTAGTGAAAATATAAAGTTCTTTGGTTATTGAGAATGTAAATTATTATGTTTAATCAAACATAATCTCTAGATTTATTGTTTTGTTTGGAAGTTTTTATTAGAATGAAGTTCCAGAGGAGAGAGATTTTTTAAAGGGGTGTAGACACAGAACTCTGTCTGAGTGATTTTTTCTTACTATGAAGAGGAACTTTCTTTAAAGCACACAAGAAGTTTATTGTAAGAAATGAGGACTAGAAAAAAAAAAGACATCAAAGGAACTACTTCTTGATAGGCTTTGTGATATGCCTGAGTGCCCTTGACAAAAGTCGGGCCAGTATTGAGGAAAGGACCCTTAGCCACTGATGAGTACCTAAGGATTATAAGCTTGGCACAGACATAAGCTACCTTAAAGAGACAATGTCTACTGTGGCAATGGAGAAAGTTGTTCCGAATGGCTTCAAAATTACTAACTCTTAAGTTTAGTTAAGTCCCATTTGTTTATTTTTGTTTTTACTTCTGTTACGCTAGGAGGTGGGTCAAAAAAATCTTGCTGTGGTTTATGTGGTTTATGTTTTCCTCTAAGAGTTTTAGAGTGTCTGGTCTTACATTTAAGTCTTTAATCCATTTGGAGTTTATTTTTGTGTATGTTGTTAGGTAGTGTTCTAATTTAATTCTTTTACATGTAGCTGTCCAGTTTTCCCGGCACCACTTATTGAAGAGGCTGTCATTTCTCCACTGTATGTCCTTGCCTCCTTTGTCATAAATTAGGTGACCATGTGTGCGTGGGTTTATCTCTAGACATTCTATCCTGTACCATTGATCTATATTTCTGTTTTGCAACAGTACCATACTGTCTTGATTACTGTAGCTTTGTGGTATAGTTTGAAGTCAGGGAGGCTGATTCCTCCAACTCCGTTTTTCTTTCTCAAGATTGCTTTGGCTATTAAGGTCTTTTGTGTTTTCATATGAATCGTGAGATTTTTTGTTCTAATTGTGTGAAGAATGCCATTGGTAATTTGATAGAGGTTGCACTGAATTTGTAGCTTGCTTTGGGTAGTATAGTCATTTTCACAATATTGATTTTTCCAATCCAAGAACATGGTATACTTCTCCATCTGTTTATGTCATCTTTGATTTCTTTCATCAGTGTTTTATAGTTTTCTGAGTATAAGTCTTTCACCTCCTTAGGCAGGTTTATTCCTAGGTATTTTATTATTTTTGCTGCAGTGGTAAATGGAAGTGTTTCCTTAATTTCTCTTTCTGATTTTTCGTTGTTGGTGTATAGGAATGCCACAGATATCTGTGCATTAATTTTGTATCCTGCAGCCTTACCAAATTCATTGATTAGTTCTAGTAGTTTTCTGGTGTCATCTTTAGGATTTTCTATGTATGGTGTCATGTAATCGGCAAACAATGACAGTTTTACTTCTTCTTTTCCAATTTGTATTCTTTTTATTCCTTTTTCTTCTCTGATTGCCATGGCTAGGACTTCCAAAACTATGTTGAATGCGTGGCAAGAGTGGACATCCTTGTCTTGTTCCTGATCTTAGTGGAAATGTTTTAAGTTTTTCACTATTAAGTATGATGCTTGCTGTGGGTTTGTCATATATGGCCTTTATTATGTTGAGGTAGATTCCCTTTATGCCCATATTCTGGAGAGTTTTTGTCATAAATCGGTGTTGAATTTTGTCAAAAGCTTTTTCTGCATCTATTGAGATGACCATATGGTTTTTATTCCTTAATTTGTTAATATGGTGTTCCTTAAAAAACTAAAAATAGAATTACCATATGACCCAGCAATCCCACTACTGGGTATATACCCTGAGAAAACCATAATTCCAAAAGAGACATGCACCACAATGCTCAGTGCAGCACTATTTACAACAGCCAGGACATGGAACCAACTTGAATGTCCATAGACAGAAGAATGGATAAAGAAGATGTGGCACATATATACAATGGAATATTACTCAGCCATAAAAATAAACCAAACTGAGTTATTTGTAGTGAGGCAGATGGACCTAGAGTCTGTCATACAGAGTGAAGTTAAGTCAGAAAGAGAAAAACAATTACTGTATGCTAACGCATATATATGGAATCTAAAAAAAAAAAAGTACTGATGAACTTAGTTGCAGGGCAGGAATAAAGAGGTAGACATAGGAAATGGACTTGAGGACATGGGGAGGAAAGGTGAAGCTGGGGCCAAGTGAGAGTAGCATCGACATAATTCACTACTGAATGTAAGTAAAACAGTTGGCTGGTGGGAAGCAGCAGCATAGCACAGGGGAATTGGCTCTGTGCTTTGCGATCACCTAGAGGGGTGGGATAGGGAGGATGGGAGAGAGGCTCAAGAGAGAGGGGATATGGGGACATTGTGTATGCATATGGCTGCTTCACTTCGTTGTGCAACAGAAACTAACACAGTATTGTGAAGCAGTTATAGTCCAATAAAGATCTATTTTAAAATTTAATAAGATAAAAAAATGGAAAAGGAAAAAATAAATAAATAAATAAAAAGAAAGAAAGAATACTGACTCTTGACCCAAAGAGAAACAATGTCTGCTGATACTGGGTACCTACTTTAAAGTGACTAGTTTTCAAATACATTGAGCCACTGCTTTGATATAACTTAGAAATGAGTGGATATATGTACATGTATAAAAGATTCACTTTGCTGTACAGCAGAAACTAATACAACATTGTAAAGTAATTACACTCCAATAAAAAATTAAAATAAATAAATAAATAGCCATATGTTAAAAAAAAGAAACAAAGAAAGAAGTACTAGAGGGACTATTTTCCATTGTGAGAGTTCTGAAGCAAATAATTGTACCCATGAGTGGCAATGCAAAAAAGATCTCTCTTCTCATGCAGGATGGTTATAATTGTATAAAAACTTTTTGTGTATAGAACTTATATATTTATTAGCATTCCTAAATATATTTTCTCTCATTTTAACTGAAAAGTTATTATTCCTCTTGAATTAAAAATTGTAATAAAATAGGGATGATAATAACATATGTTGAATGCTTATTCTGGGAACAGCATGATAAGGGCTTTGTATGGATTATCTTGTTTAGTTATCACATTATTCTAAGATAAGAAGTCATTATTCTTTTATATGTGAAGACTCTTAGGCGTTAGATAATCTAATAGCAGATTTAGGATATGAAGCAAGTCTGATTGACTCCAGGACCTCTGATCCTCTCTACCAAGTTCTCTCAACCCTGGAACTAATGGTATTTCAGATTCACTCATTTGTTTATGGGAAGGGATTTCCTGTGTGTTGTAAGATGCTTAGCAGCCGTCCTGGCCTCTGCCGACTAGATACCGGGACTCTAGCAACCCCTTACCCCATGCAAGATATGAAAATTAAAAAAATGTCTCCAACTATCTTTCAATAAAATAAATTTTAAAAAATGTCTGTAGCTATCACCAAATGACCCTGGTTGAGAATCGCTACTTGACACTATACTGTTCCCAAGTAATTCATCACCTGAGAAGGCAAGATAGACACCGTTTAAAAGATGTTTCCCGTGGTCCCTGGAAGTTTTAGATGGCAAGAACCTGAACGCAGCTTGGGCTTTATTGGAAACACCTAATTAACTTTTTGTCCATACCTTTTAATTCCATATCACTTGGGAGTTTGTGATTAAGGAAAAAAAGGATTTGATCATAAAGTTTGGTGCCCAATCTGTCTGACATGCCTTTAGAATTGCCCTTTCCCCAAGCATATTTGCTACTAAACCTGTTCCACCTGAATGGCTTGGCCCAAGAAGAGTTTGAGCAGGTAATCAGAATAACCGAATCAGAATTTCAAGTTGAAATATAGAGCAGAAAGAGTAAAATAAAGGTTAAAATATAAGGATGACCTACTGAGAAATTGCATTATACTTTGTTTTTGTGACCATGATCTCTTTAGGAAGGAATGAAAAGTTATTTTTCACCTCCCCAGGAAGGTAGCCAAGCCTTTGCTTTCCTAAAGGTATATAAATTTTACCACGAGGGGGCAGTTATTAGCCTTCTGAGTTTGAGTGGGACAGCCCTGAAAATAGCTCATAAGCAAGTGTTTCTGTTTCCAAGAGTTAGATCCAGGATACCGTGGGCAGAAAAAATCTATTTTTTGATCAAGGCCTGTATGAAGTTGCATAGTGGGGATGAAGAAGATGATAACTAAAAAGGAGAAGGCTTTCTGCCCATTGTGATTACCCAGAGATTAGAAAGGGCACAATTTTCAGAGGTTCACAATGTGGAGATCTAGGCCTGGCTTTGAGCCGTTGGAGTTGGGGACCTATTAGGGAAATGTTGGTGCGGCCTGAATAGCTTTATTTGATATACCCTAATTTTGTGCACTAAACTCACTTTCAGGAAAATTAAAGAATAAATTTTAATCACGTTTTCAACAATAAAGGAAATAGAAGACAATTGAGTTACCACATATATGTATTTAATTTATACAGATTCAACACTCAGACTTGAGCAAAATAAGTCTAAAAATTGAAAAAAACTACTTATCCATTTTCTAATGTTCTATTATATAAGGTGTATCACCATATACATTACATACTTATAAATACATATCACTGTCCGAGTTGTATACACTCAAACCAATGCCTATTGAATAGTTACTTATACATAAAGCCTGTCACATGATGATGCTACTATAGATATTACTATTCTTAATAATAATAATATTTTATGGAGGCTTTAAGAGGTTTTTAACAGTAATTCCTTATGTTATGAAATTAGATCCTATCTTCTGCAGTAGAAAAGCACCCTTGTAACACAGAGTCTCCTGCTGCAGGTAATCCAGACTTTTTGGAAGTACAAATATAATAGCAAATATTACAGTATAATCAGTAAATATAATTAAAGAAATTAGAGGGGAAAAAAGAAAGAAAGGAAGAAAGAAAGGAAGAATGGAATGGGCAAGCAGAGAGAGAGGGAAGAAGGAGGAGGGGGAAGAGAGTGGCTAGAGAGGGAGAGAGGGAGGAAATAAAGGAAGAAAACCCTGTGAGCCAGAAGGCAGAGCAACTAACATCACCAGGGAAGATAAGGAAAGCTTTCACAAAGCATGTTATCTTGAGTAGTTGGGAAGTTATAATTTAGACAGAGAAAGGAATAGAAGGCTTTCTGTGGCATAGGGAGAGGGCCAGAAAGAAGAAGACACTTTCAGAAAACGTCCAGCTGTCCTTGGTGGCTGGAACTTGTGAGGTGGGTACACAGGCTGGGTGATGTGTCTGACTGGCCATGTTAAAGAGTTAGGTTGTATCTGGTAGATGATGGGAAACTTAAAAATATTTTTAAGCTGAAAAATGGCATCATCAAAAACTTTTAGAAAGATGACTTTGGTAGCAGGCACAAAAATAGAAAGGAGTAGAGAAAGACAAATGGTAGGCAAACCAGCTTTAGGGTAGTGCAGTAATCTTTATGGTTTGCCGCATACAAACTCTGGTATTATAAATGGAGACAGACACAAATCAGAGCAGTCTAGAAATTGGATCAATTGTGAAGGAAAGGAAGAAAGAAGACTCTGAAATATGAATCTTAGATGAGTTAATGGTCTTCCTATAATGAAACAAGAAATACAGAAAAACAGATTTTGAGGAGAGCTTGTGTTGAACTTTGGGAAACTTACATCTACTACACTTCTCAGAGGTCATCCTAATTATTCATACATGCTTGTTTAACCCACTAGAACATGAACTCTTTGTGTCAAGGCCATAGCTTAATCATATTATAGGCCCATTGTTTGGGTCAATACATTTTCTCTAACAGGCTTTAAATTATGCATGGTTTTATTTAAATCCTCTTTATCTTTAAAACTAAAGCATCTTTATAAAATATTATATTATTTTATGGTATTTTTAAAAACAAAACTGATTAAGTTTTAGAAGCATGACTAATTTTTCATTTTCAGTATAGAGAAAACTCTACAAATCCTAACTAGAGCTAAATGCATTCATTAGGCTTTCATTCAGCTACAGATAACAGAAACATGACTTCAGGTTGAACTAGCAGTTAACACCTCACATCCCAAGGATGGAAGAGAGATAGGCAAGCCAGAGCTGGTACAACTGCTTCAAGATATCATTAAAAACACAGGTGCTTCCAGCTTTCTCTTCCACCAACTTCAATGTGTGGCTTTCCTACCCCTGTAGGAAAAGCATTTCTACCTCCAGATACCAGATCTGTGTTCTAGACAGGATGAAGGGGAAAAAGAGAAGGTTAAACAGCCAGAGAGATGCCAGCCAAGTACAGTCCCTTTTAAATTGCAATTTCAGGTTCCCTATCCCTTGCCTTCTATTTACATCTTGCTGGCCAGAACTTGGTGACATTTCTATTCTTATTGCAAGGAAGTATGGGGAGATGACTATTTATAACAAAAAAAATGTTGTTTTCCAGAACAAAATAGGAGTTGCATAAGTTTAAAAATGAGTATGCTTCCAACCTTAACATACACCTTGAAAATTGGCATTAAGTAGACAACTAGAAATATCTTTCCTTCTCTGTTTTTCTCAATAGACAGATAGACAAATAGATATAGGTAGATTATAGTACATAGCTATCTATATATACATATATGTAAGTTGATAGACACCCACACATACACACTTATATACTTATATTTGTACATGCATATATATGTATGTTTTTTTAAATAAATTAAATAAATTTTTACAAAAATATATAAAAAAATATTTAGTAAACTGCCTTGAAGTAACTGGAGAAAAAAAAAAAAGCTGTTAGATCCATACTCGATACCATTCTCTAAAATAGACCAAAGATGGTCTTAAAACTTAATTTTTTTTTAAGTATACTCACAGTAACCAAAAATAAAAGAGAATATTTATTGTAAGTGTAAAGGAATGTTTTGAAATAACAGAAGAAATCATTCAAGAAAGTGATAGATTTGAAAATAAGCAATTTTTTATGTCCATGTGATTAAAATAAATATTACTAAAATAAAAGGAAAATATCTAAACATGAAATGCTTATATTTGATATACTAAAGGCATAAAGAGTTTAATATCTTCACTACATAAAAAACTTACTCAAATGTATAAGGAAAACTGTGAGATTTCAACAGATGAATGGATAAATCATATGAATAAAAATTTGCTCAAGGTGTAAAGGATACAAACACTTACAGATATTTTTTTTCACTTGTTTTCAAATAAATGAAAATTAAAACATGTGGAATGTCATTGTGTACCTAGGAGAGAAATAAGGACATTTAAAGGGGAGTGATAATATCCCAAATTTCTTTTTAGAGCATATGCATTGCTGTTAGCTTGTAAATCAACACACATATTTTAGGTGTATGATAAAGAGGAATTGCTGGAACTCTAGATGCCTGCCTTACTTAGAGCATTTCTAAGAAAAGCAGCCTTCAGCAATTCTCTCTGCATGATTGGTCATGATTCATGAGCATCTAGTGAAACCATACCTAATTCTTTGCCCACAATCAAAGGTAACAGGGATCAGTGCAAGAATCAAAGATAAATAGTATATACTGAGTGAGAAAGATGCCAACAGCCTCTAACACTTTAAAAAAAAACTGGGAAAAATACTTTTCTCAGTGCAGTGCTCCATATTGGAAAGCGATATCTGACCAAATCAGATTCTTCTTACTGGATGGATGAATGCTACTGTGATGGTTAGTTTTATATGTCAATTTGGCTAGGCCATGATACCCAGTTATTTGGTCAAACACCAGTCTAAATGTCTCTGTGAACATATGTTTTAGATGAGATTAACATTTCAATCAGTGGACTTTGAGTAAGCAGATTACTCTCCTTAATGTGGGTGCGCCTCATCCAACCAGTGGAAGACCTGAAGAGAAGGGAGAAGGTCTCCTGAGGAAGAGGGAATTCTTCATCCAGACTGTTTTCAGACTTGAGCTGCAGCATCAACTTTTCCCTGGGTCTCCAGCTTGCCAGCCTGTTCTGTAGATTTTGGACGTGTCAGCCTCCACTATCATGTAAGCCACCAATTCCTCAAAAGAAAGCTCTCTCTATATATCTATATATAGATTATATCTATATTATCTACTGCTGGCTGTTTCTCTGGAGAACCTTGACAAATGCAGCTAGGGTGGATCACTTGAGAGCAGGTCAACTAAAACTATACCCTTCCTATCTGTAATGCAATAGTAAAGTTGTTTTTGAAGCACAACATCACTGGAGTAATTACAGATGAGATATATACAATGCGTTCTCCCAGTGTCACTCTGTTCTTACTACTAAGGTAGAAATCAGTGTAATGATTGCTCTGTTAGATCAAATAGCTCCATACCTAGATAATAGTAGTGTTCATTAACCATGCATCCCATACCTGAAAATTCATTTTGAAAGAAATAATTAAGCAAATCATTACCTCACTTTTTTATGGCCGTCCATTGATAAGCTATACAGAACACTTGGAAACTTGCTGGTAACAAATCAAAGTAAACCAGTAACCTCCTAGGTTCAGAGACTGAATGATATTTCAGACTCAGGTCTAAGTCATAATTTGCTTAAACCTCTGACTTCAGAGTTCCCATCAGTCATACATAAACATCATATTACTATGACAATTTACTACTTCATAGATTCTTATGGATACTATCTATTTTTGTGCATGCTTTGCAAATGTGTCAACAATAATATGACCTTTTCCTATAGGCTTTTTTTTTTTTTTTTTTTTTTTTTTGCGGTACGTGGGCCTCTCACTGTTGTGGCCTCTCCCATTGCAGAGCACAGGCTCCGGACGCGCAAGCTCAGCGGCCATGGCTCACGGTCCCAGCCGCTCCGCAGCATGTGGGATCTTCCCAGACCGGGGCACGAACCCGTATCCCCTGCATCGGCAGGCGGACTCTCAACCACTGCACCACCAGGGAAGCCCTTCCTATAGGCTTTTTACAGATATTGTTAGACTCTAGAAATGGAAGACTTCTATTTAATGGTGCTATTTTCTCTGTTGTTACTTTCTTTCTCTTAGCTTACTCATACACCCTCTCGTCCCTCCTCTGCTACCTCTCTATTGTGAATATTTCCCAATTGTGCCTCATTGGAAAGTTGCTATTTAACCATTTCACCATTTCTTACCTATTCATATGTGGGTTCCAACATGCCAGAGGCCCCAAATGGTCAGTGAAAAGTACATTCACTGAAGATGAGTTAACAGACTAAGTTGGCATATGAGAAGTGCACGATTTAATCATATGGTTGTTTTCTGAAGATTTATTAAAATAAAATATTCAGTGCTGTGTAAGTCTCTTGCCAATAAATTTGCTTTCAAATGTAGTAAGTATATTTTGGGGTATCCTTGAAACATATTCCAATCTAATGAAATCTTCTCTATTCTGGAAGGCATTGCTTAAAGTTGAATGATCCAGTGAACAATGCTAATAAGTGAAGATATTGTTATTTCAAAAGTGTTATCTGTCCCATAATTTGAAAATAAAAATCAGTAACATTTAGTTTAAAAAATATTGTAATGTCATTTGCTACATACATCTCAGAAAGCACTTGTCGTTTTTCCATTGCCCTTTTGTAATAGCACAGAGTTGGTTGTTAAAATTGGACTTCTTAAGGTAGTTTTTGTTTTCATATTTTGTGTTTATTCAGAGAATCAATACTAAAAGGTTAAATGGGTGCTATTTTCCTGAGCATTTTCTATACATTAAAACTTTTAGTCATTGCATTAAGTGCAAAAGAGCTTGTATCAGATGGGACAGTATTAAAAAGCAAATTAAAGTGAATTCTCAGTTCTCCATATAGTCATGAGGAAGCCAACACTAAGTTTCATTAAATCTAACAGACTCATTTTAGCCATTAGTTTCAACCCCTTTCTCCTGCTAAACCTCTGTCCATGGCTGCCTAATTAACTTATTTGGCTTTTCCCCCTTTCTTTTCCGGAGCCCTCTAGCTGGGGCTAATGAGTAGCCACATGCCTAATAGGTAAGCAGTGGGAGGGAGGAAATGAGTAATCAACCCCATGAAGAGCAGATATTCTTTCACTGAATTTCTCTTTCATAGTCTGGTCAAATGGAATAAAGGACTTCCAGTAGCAAAACTTTAGCAATTAATTCAGCATTTGCAGAAAGTTGCTATACATTTTCAGAGTTTTTAGCCTTGGAGAATTTCTTAGTGCATGCTGTTCTTTTCACTTACAGTCCTTTTCCCTTTGAGCCTGGAAAATACCTATTTATCCCCACCACAGTTCTATCTAAGGCATTAGCTGAGTGTCTCCCAGACACCGTAGTGCAGAGTTAATCCCACAGGACCCAGTGTGTCTGTGTTCCTTGTGTAGGTTTCCATTTGACAAGAATGTATTGACTGCCCTCTTCTTGGAAGGCATTATAGCACTCACCACATTGTGGTTTAATTATTTTTTAGTAAATATCTTTACTTAAGCACTATATAAAAAGAGAAAAGTGAAAAATCTTAACTTTGCAGATTGATGAATCTTCAAAAAGTGAACACACTTGTGTAACCAGCACTTGTATTAACAAACAGGACATTGTTAGCAACCCAGAGACTCCCCCAGTCACTAACCACCTCTCCTTCTCAAAGGCAACACAGCCCTGACTTTTTCCATGAATTAGTTTTGCCTATGTTTGAGCTTTATATAAAGTATGTACTCTTCGATGTCTAACTATCTTTTGCTCAAAATTATGTTTGCAAGATTCATGCATCTGATTTGATTTTTCATTGATGAATAGTAAACCACTGATTGTACAACAAATTTATTTGTGTTTCTAGTTTCGTGGGCATTTAGATTGTTTTAATTTTTTGACTATGGCAAATAGTGCTGTTATGAACAGTACTGTACAAACCTTTAGGTGCATATACATCCACATCTCTGTGTGGTATACACTTATGAGTAGAATTTCTGAGATATCAGGCCTGCTTTAGTAGATACTGCAATATGCTTTCACAGTGTTAATTTATACGTGCCCAGCAGTATATGAAAGTTCTACTTGTCCACATAACATGCTCAGCAATACTTGATTTTCTTTTTTTAATTTTAGCCATCCTTCTGTGTATGCATGAGCCGGTATAGGTGTGTGATTTTTACTTTGCATTTCTGTGCACATTAACGAGGTTGAGTAGCTTTTTCTTATGTATATTAGCCATTTTATACATTCTCTTTTGGAAATTGTCTGTTCAAGATTTTGCTGATTCTTCTCTTTAACATAAGCCACAGCAAGATCTTTTAAGACCCACCCCCTAGAGTAACGGAAATTAAAACAAAAATAAACAAATGGGACCTAATGAAAGTTAAAAGCTTTTGCATAGTAAAGGAAACTATAAACGAGACAAAAAGACAACCCTTAGAATGCAAGAAAATATTTGCAAAAGAATCATTGGACAAAGGATTAATCTCCAAAATATATAAACAGTTCATGCAGCTCAATATATATTAAAAAAAAAACCAAACAACCCAATCCAAAAATGGGCAGAAGACCTAAATAGACATTTCTCCAGAGAAGACATACAGATGGCCAAGAAGCACATGAAAAGCTGCTCAGCATCATTAATTATTAGAGAAATGCAAATCAAAACTACAATGAGGTATCACCTCACACCAGTTAGAATGGACATCATCAGAAAATCTACAAACAATAAATGCTAGAGAGGGTGTGGAGAAAAGGGAACCCTCCTGCACCATTGGTGGGAATGTAAATTGATACAGCCACTATGCAGGACAGTATGGCGGTTCCTTAAAAAACTAAAAATAGAAGTACCATATGACCCAACAATCTGACTACTGGGCATACACCCTGAGAAAACCATAATTCAAAAAGACACATGCACCCCAATGTTCATTGCAACACTATTTACAATAGCCAGGTCATGGAAGCAACCTAAATGTCCATCGACAGATGAATGGATACAGATGTGATACATATATACAATGGAATACTACTCAGCCATAAAAAGGAATGAAATTGGGTCATTTGTAGAGATGTGGATGGACCTAGAGACTGTCATACTGAGGGAAGTAAGTCAGAAAGAGAAATACAAATATTATATATTAACCCATATATATGGAATCTAGAAAAGTGGTACAGATGAACCAGTTTGCAAGGCAGAAATAGAGACACAGATGTAGAGAGTAAAAATATGGACACCAAGGGGGGAAGGGGGAAGGTGGGATGAAATGGGAAATTGGGACTGAGATATACACACTAATATGCATAAAATAGATAACTAATGAGAACCTGCTGTATAGCACAGGGAACTCCACTTCACTGTACAGTAGAAACTAACACAATATTTTAAAACAACTATACCCCAATAAAAATTAAAAAAAAAATAGATAACTAATAAGGACCTACTGTATAGCACAGGGAACTCTACTCAATATTCAGTAATGGCCTGTATGGGAAAAGAATCTAAAACAGTGAATATATGTATATGTATAACTGATTCACTTTGCTGTACACCTGAAACTAACACAACATTGTAAATCAACTATACTCCAATAAAAATTAAAAAAAATTCTGATTCTTCAAACTATCTCCCACTATATCATATATATATATTTCACATATGCTTTTGAATATATTGCAAATACCTTCTCCTATGCTCTGAGGTTTGTATTTTCACCAATTTACTAGTATTTTTTGAGTTCTTATTTATAATATGGTCCATTTTTCATTTTCTTTCTAGATGTTAGTTCTTACTCGGATCTACTTAAGAATTGTTGCTTACCTCTATAGTCATGAATGTATTCTGTCTCTTGTATTCTAGAAGTTTTAATGTTTTAACTTCTGTACCTAAACCTAGAGCATATCTGTGCTTTACTTTCATGCATTGTGTTCTGTTGGCAGTCAAGTTCCAATTTTATTCCTTATGAATATCCAATTGTATTAACAATTTACTGAAAGATTATTCTTTCTCCACTACTCTACAGTAAAATACTTGTCATAAATCAAATGTCCACACATGCAAATCTATTTCTGGATTCTCTACTTTTCTACTGGTCAGTTTATCTACTTTTGCAACAATGTCCACACTACTTAAGTACTATAACTCTTTAAAAGGTATTGGTATCTTGGGCTTCCCTGGTGGCACAGTGGTTGAGAGTCCGCCTGCCGATGCAGGGGACACGGGTTCGTGCCCCGGTCTGGGAAGATCCCACATGTCGCGGAGCGGCTGGGCCCATGAGCCATGGCCGTTGAGCCTGCGTGTCCGGAGTCTGTGTTCCACAACGGGGAGAGGCCACAACAGTGAGAGGCCCACGTACCGCAAAAAAAAAAAAAAAATGGTATTGGTATCTTATTTTGTAAGTTCTGTGGCTTGGTTTTTTTTTATGCTGTCTTATTTTGTTTTTGTCTTTGCCGTTTCCATTACAAATTTTAGAATCAGCTTGGTAATTTCTTTAAAAATATTGATGAGATTTTGATTGAGATGGTACTGTATCTATAAATCATTTAGGAAGAATTGGCTTTCTAAAAGTATTGCATCTTCCAATCAACACATGTGGTGAACATCTCCATTTACTCAAATCTTCTTTAATTTATAGCCAGATATTTGTTTAAATGCTACTGTAAACTCTATTTCTGTATTTAATTTCTTAAAACTTTATTTCTGGTATAAAGAAATACACTGATTTTGTAGTCATTGTATTCAGTGACTTTGCTGAGTTCATGTATATTAATTGCAATAGTTTATCTATAGGATTTTTGGATTACCTATGCATATAGTCATATTACTTTGAATAAAGTTTGTGTTATTTATTTCTGCCCAATTCTCATATTTCTTTTTTCTCCTTGAATTATTGTTGTGGATAGGACCCTCAAGTACAAAATTAAATAGCAGAGCTGACTCTAATTTCTTTGATACATTCTCAGTCTTGAGGGAGAAGGATTTCTATATGTCATTACTGAACAAAAGGTTTGTTGTAGCTATTTTTTGTACTCTATCAAATTAAGGAAATTCCTTTTTATTTACAGTTTGCAATGTTTGTTTATAAATGAAGACTGAGTCTAGTAGCATGCTCTTACCATATCTATTGAGAATATCCTAGACTGACTCTTTTTTTCTGCATATGGATAATTTAAGGGATTATTTTTTAGTGTTAAACAATATTTTTCTTTCTAGAATAAACACATTTTTTCTATGATATGTTATCTTTTTAAAACATTGCAAAATTTAATTTGTTAATATTTGGTTTAACATTTTTACACCTAAATTCATATGAGAGAATGGCCTACTACATTTTGGCAATGTAATTGTCCAGTGAATACCATTTGGATTCTCCAATCCCAAAGACTATCAAAAGATCTACTCAGTATTTTCACCTTTTAGTACTAGCTTCAGCTTGTCCTTCTCAGCCTTTCCACTCCTCTTATGAACTGACAAATATCTTGAGGGAAACACAATGTAGAATATTTGGCTCACTCTAATGAAGATGTCTTCTCTCCAGAATATTGGCCAATCAAGTCCTGGCTGCCTCGGTAGCTCTCAGATATCTTTAAACCGATTTTTTTTCTTTTTTTCCTTAACCCAACTGATCAAGTTGTTTTTAACGGGAAGATTGTTCTGCTGCAAGCTAGGCCATCATAACCCTAATCAGAATGAACAATTGGGATTTGAAACAAGAACATTATTTCCGTGTCACTTACTAGCTATGTTCTTGCCTCTAAAACTTAATTTCTACATGTATAAGGCTTCATAAAGATTTAGGCAGTCATATATCTCTTTCAAGCATAAATTTTCATGATCTGGGAGCCCTACCAGACTCTAGAAATTCTAGTGCGTACCAAATATCTCTCCCTCCTTGGGTAGCTTCAGAATGGAGTTCAGCTTTTCTTAAGGATACCTCCATAATCTCTAGTCAACTTCCTTCAAAAAGAAGCAGGCCCATAATACTCACACACACACACACACATACACACACACCTCTAAGTACAGACATACGCAGTATTTCATATCCCCTCTAAACAACTAAGAACAGTGTGTGTGTGTGTGTGTGTGTGTGTGTTTGGATATCACATAGGAATCACAAAGCGATAAACAAAATAGCAGGTCCCAGAATCCACATGCCCTGCCCTCCAGGAATCTTCCAGCTCTCTTCCTCACAGGGGTTCACCCTGAGCATTCATCTTCTATTCCAAGTTAGATCTTCAACACTGTCGACATAAACAAAACAGTTTTCCACAGAAGAAACACAGTGTTGGAAAACACAACCTCATGCATTAAAAAGATAACTTTTTACATTATTATGCTGAGCAGTTTCACTCCTCTGTTTCTGGAATCTCAACTTCACAATAGAGGTTTTACTTAAACTTAAATTCAAATTAAAGTTTTATTGCCTCCTCCCACCCCCAAAACAAAGGAGCAGTCTACTCTCAGAGGTAAATTCAAGACTCCACTTTCAGGAAAACATTTTTAATATTTAAAACATGACTCCCATCCTAGTATATTTAAAAAGGCAATTTTCCCACTGCTAGACATTAAAATGTCAGTATAACTGGGATCCAGTGTAAACCAGGGCATCCCATTACATCATAGGTTTACTGAGAGAATAAAGGAAATAAAATAATCTCATTTGAAACACTAAGTGGATGTTCATTTGTTTCCTCCAGGTCACCTTGTGCCATCAGTGCTCAATCCAGACAGAGCTTGGAACATAGTAATTTTTTATTAAGTGAGAAATAAGGCAAGAGCTCAGTCTTATTTTGCAGATGTATGCTCTTTCCACAACATCCAGTTATTAACCTTGGCCTTTGACCTGGCAAAATGAATGTGCTCAGAAAAACACACCCATGCAAAGGACCAGAAGGCTGATCCGTTTTTCAGTAACCTTGTTCATTTGTTTCCCTTGAGCAAAGTTGGTTGATTCAATGCACCAAAATCTCCTTCCAGATCAGAAACAGTTGTTTGACATGAATTAGGTGTCAGGATGTGAAAGGCCACTCAACAGGCTGGTGGCTCATGAATTGACTCTATTTAATCATGCTCTCAAATCAAGGAAAAATCCTTGCAGCTATGTTGTTTTGGTATGAATTGACAAGGATAAATAATTAAGATGACATAATTAAGTACCGGGCTTAAAAAAGGAAAAAAAAGAGAGATTCCTGTGGGAGACTTCAGTGTTAAGTAGAAAAACAAAGTGCACTCGCTCATGAAATGATGTCCATATACCCCTAATCCTTCAAATTGAAATGTTTTAGCAAGGGGCCAACTGAATTTTTATTTTAATTTTTGAAGTGGATATTATAAGAAACCAAGTAAAATAGTCATAGATTATAAGTTAGAATCATTTTTAGAATCCAACTATCCTACTTCTTACACAACTTCAGAGTATAATTTGTGATTTTAAAGATGTGCTTTATCATAATGGGCTCTGGAAACAAGCTGATAGAAGCATAACTTGGCTAACTTAATTTTTAGCAACTATTAATTAAAAATGGATCAATGCTCTTGCCTTCTTTATTTGGTTTTAGTATGCTTAAATATGTCAAAGGAAACAGGACCAGGTGACCTAAACTTATAAACACACTTTTCCTTAAGACTGGTTTAGTCTGTGTGGGCCAGTCCCCGCCCTGTGTTTGAAGAGAGAACTTTCTGTGAACAGATGGATCCTTTAACCCTGGGAGGCAAGAGTTGTGATTATCTGTACACTAAGCACAATATCTTCTAAAATACAAATATGAGGAAATAGATCAGACTAGACATAGGTTAAAAACAAAAACCATCCAAATAAGTAGAGGTAACTGATAGCTATTCCTTTGTAATATTTTTGAAAATTCATGAATGCAAAATGATCAGTATGCTAAAAAGAGAATAGGCTTTTTTACATAAACAAAAATTATGACCAGAAATACTGGTACCCATGACTTGTAGGGATGGCAATGTTGAGGATGCTGAGGGCAGTGTTAAGATTAAAAAATCAATCACTTTATTTCTTCATTAAATATAATTCAGTTTGCATTTCAGGGCTAACCTCTGGAACTCTTGGGCATACCCCAATTAATTCCTCATTTGGTATCTGCTTAGTCTTGCTCCACAGTCTGCAAGGGCTCCTCGTCAAAGAGCATGACTCAGCCACTTCCTGTAACTTATCCTGTGGTTGGCCTTGCTATCTGAAAGGCAGGTCTCAGCCATCTTAGCTTTGTGCAGTTTAGATCAGTGATGGCAATTAGATTTTAGAACACAATAGCAACTGCTGCCCAGAAAATTATTTTGAAAAGAATTCTAAGGCCAAATCTGGGGTCAGTAAGTAAAATCATTTGGCAATAAGCTATGAGTATAGGAAGAAAAAGTGCCACCACAATGACACATATTCTCCATCCCAATTTTATAGGTTTATTTACAAGCAAATATTTGGGGTTACCCGAAGGAGTATGGTATTTTAAATAGACCAGCAAACAACATATTTTTGAACAATGATGAGTTCAATAAGTAAGTAAATGCTGTTTATTTACTTATGTACTTTTAATTTTACCTAAAAGTACAAAGGACAATAAATGTTTGTTATACTTCTATCGAATGCAATAGTCTACTTGTTGAGGACAAGTGTAGCAAATTGAAAATCGCAATTAAGTAATTCACTATTGAAGTCTACTTGTTTTAGTTTAAAATTATTTACATAAGGTGATATGTATATACTTTTTCCATATTTGGAAGGATTTAGCAGTATTAAGAGATGTTATAGATGAATGTGTAAAAAACTGTGAATTTGCACATTTTTGCCAATCAGTGACTCTAGAATCACTTAAAGGAAAATATGAATTTGTCTTCTCTGCAGGTAGCAGTTAAGAGAATAAAGCAAATGAATAAACTCTTAGTAGGATACCTATCAAGCATTAAACACTGAGAGTGTCTCCTATTGACATTACAGTACTCTATGACAAATTTGATGATTCTACTTAAACAAAATACATATATTAATTTTTATAACAATCTTTAATTCTAAATTTTCCTTTAGGTTTTCTTTCCTTCAAAGTCATCTTTATATGTTATGGTTTGAAAAATGAGTTACTGTTCTGAACAAAAACTAGGGTGAGGAATAAAATACATTTAATGATTTGTTACATAATACATTGTAAGTATGAAAATACCTCTTCTTAACGTGGCTTAAAAGTAAGTGCTTCCATTTAGAAAAAAGCTTTGTAATAATTAAGCAGGGTAAACATCACTACTTAATTACAGAAAAAAATGAAAGGAATTAGAGTAGACAGGAAGAGATTCTGAATATTTAACCACCATTATATTTTCTCTGAAGCTATTTTCTGAACACATGTTTAGTATGTAATCTTGAAAAATGTTCTTTCAGAACTGACATCTCCCTTCTGACTATATACATTTATTATTATTATTGTTATTATTGTTTCATTAGGTACAACAAGATAGATAATAAGTGTACACTCCTTGGCACAAATTTTATATGTATTAAGTAAAGACGTAACCTAAGTTTTTTTAGAATCAACTTGTTATAATTAAGGAAGTTAGTTTCAGTATTTATCTTTGTAGTTGAGGGAGCTTTGATAAATTATGCTTAATTGAGAGCACAGAAAATAAGCATTAGTTCTCTCAAATAGTATGCAATCATGTGTGAAAATTTCTTCATAGCAACATCTCATTTTCCCTCATTCGAGAGAATACGTAAGCACCAACAGTTAGCTGCTAGGTATTTGTATGTGAGGATATTTCAACCCCCACAATTTACATAAAGTAATGCATAATCTATGTATTTTATACTTTCATATGATAATTTTTTATAACCAGGTGCATTTATTAAGCACTCATATAGTAGGTGTTGTACAAAATTATATACTAAATACAACTATTAGTTGCAGTTTTAATTGAACAAAGTGATGCTGGACTGCGAATGAGAGAGATTTGTTCTTTAACTCATATTTTAAGTACCATAGATTTGAGTTCCATTTCATTGAAGAGGCACAGAAAAAGACTACTCTGAGTTGAGTCAAAAGACTGTATTGAAATCACCTCTTTCCTACAGTTTTAACTTAGGCTACCTAACCTTAGTCTTAGTTTTCTCACCTTTCAAGTGATTATTATACTATTTACCTCTCAGTATAGATGTGGTAATTAGTTGAACAAAAGTGTTTTTTGGAAAGTGTTTGCCATGCAATAGGGATTTCATAATTTATTCTTATATTCTTGGCAGAGACAGCATCAGGGCACAAATGATAAAGAAGCTATGTTAAGGTCAGCTGTGGGTCACAGGATCAGAAAATCTTGTTTGTATAGATCTTGTAACTACCTTTTTATTTGGTCAGTTAGAGATTTTAAAAATTAAAAGTATTGTCAGCCTCAAGACAAATCTACAGTCATCTTCATTTATATAAAAACTTGGAAGCCCCCTTTACTCACTTTTATTTACTGATCATGTCAGAGATTCTACTCATACTTACTGGAGTCATTATGGAGCACCTTGAGGTACATTCAGCCAGGGTCTAGATCACTTCAGCTGAGGGGCACATCACTGGCAGAGATTCTCATTTTCCAGACCAGCAGCTTCATAAAAGTTACTATGCTCTTGTCAAAATGCACACCCTAAAAGTTGACAGTTATTTTTTATTTGATGGACAAATCTGAGGACTTAAGCCTGGGACACAGCATCTCAGATACTTCTGGGAGACTGCTCCAAAGAAGAAGGGAAAGCTAGGTTATATAGGAGTTTTTGCCACAAAAGCAGGTAGTCAAAACGTCCAAAAGTTACTGTTAGTAAAAGAAAACCTGTAGTCTCAAGTTAATGAAATTAACACTTTTCTATGTGTGGGAAGATGCATGTCTGGGCTCATTGAAATAATTCCTTTGATATGCACCTCAGCTATCTGTGGCCAGTATCCTGTGCTTTCTCATCCTGAGTCTCCTCAGGGTGCATCTTGGGATGGCTGCAGTAGTTGACTGCTAGATGGCAGGCATTCTTTGTTTCCATCATGAGTTGCCTCAGGGCTCACCCTGAGAGGTGGCTGTAATGTGGTGGCTTGATGGCTGCAACCTCCTTTGTTTACTGATACGGCAGATGGCATTCTTAGTTCACACTATTATGCAGCTACCTGGGGAGAAAACATTGTCTTAAGTTTCAGGAGAATTTGTACTTTATTTACATATCCCAAATATTCTATGGTACTTGTCGTCTAGTTGGTCAAAACTGGCTCTCTGCTTGGTTTCTTTAGAAATAGAATAGCACAGATTCTTTGTAATTCAGATGTGCTTTTAGGTGTGTATGCATTAGAGACTGTGAATCTTTTCTGAAGTTGAGGCTTTGAGTCCACAAAATAATTGTGCTGCTTTTCAAAAGCCATGACTCCACTGAGCTTTGGATGTTGAGCAGTGTGAAATGAGCAAAGCCTCTATTTGCCACCTGCTCTGACTAGTTGGGTTCTGAAAATCTGAACTTCATAAATAAATCATTGGTGAGCATTCTTTTTTTCTTTTCTTTTTCCTTCCACGTTTAAATGCAGTGTCTTCAGATTCTTATAATATTAGCTAAAAAGGCAAAACAGTTTGATGTTATTGGAAGTCCTACAAACATGGGTCTCAGAGGACGCTGCAACATCAAAATGTTTCTATCTGAGAACATTATTAGTCTCCCTGCAATTTCCATGCCCTGCTCCACCAACTTCTTTAGGAAAGCACACACACACACACACACACACACATGCACAAACTCAATATTCTACTTTAAATTGTCCTCCTTTTCCCCCTAAATCAGTACTTCTCAGCTTCTCTAGTGATAACATAAAAACACAAAGTCATGCCTTTGAAAGACTGAAGATGAATTCATATGTAAGCCCTCAGTTGCTGTCATGAAATCTCTTCAAAATCTCATGTGTTAATATGTTTTAATTAATGGAATATCTTTCATTTTCTATCATGTCATCTGTTTGTTGCAATATATTAACTTGGCATTTGAAATCACTAGTTAAGTCACTTAACTTGATTTTTCCCAAGTCTCGGAGAAAGCTGACAATTCCGGAAGAGACTTCCTGTCATTTCGCAGCACACAAATATCCTGTCTCCTCCCCATGTTCACCCCCAGCATACCACCTTGGACTGCTAGCCACATTTGCAAGCTCATTTGGAAAGGTAAAACCATGAACTTTTGATGTTTGACGGCATAAACATGAAAAATAGTTTTCATATTGATTTCTTCTTCCATTTTATCAATGACACTGATTTGCAAAAGTCAGGTCATAATCTCTCTTGGCAAATGCGCTGGAATGTAGACAGATCAATCTTCTTTGTGACTTGAATAAACATTTGAAACATTCTCTTTTTTAAATGCCCCTGTCATCATAAGGGCCAAATTCATAACAAATGACTTGATCATTTCATTTTTTTAAGACAAATGTCTCAAACTCCTTCCCGCAGGTGGTTAGTGCTCACTAGTTTATACATACTAGCTAATTTTCCTAAAGCGTTTCATGATTTAAAAATCTTTCTTGAGGTTAGCACTTTGGGATCAAGGTAGGTGAACATAATTTGACAGGCAGACTACACTTTGGATGAACCATGTATGTTGGAAAAAAATAAATCTAAGGTTAGAAGATAAAAGCTTTGTCAATTATTGGCTGTGTGATTTGAAGCAAATTATACAATACCTTTCAGTTTCAATTCCCCCTTCATTAATTTTAGATGATAAAACCTACCATATCTACCCTAATAGATGTTATGAGGATGAAATTGGATATTTATGTTCCTCTTTAAGCCTAAAATATATCTATCTGTTAAAATGTGAAAGTGTGGTTAAGGATATTGGTCATTTATTAAACAAGAATGCCTCTGAATTACTTGTAAGTTATCGCTTCCTCTGGAAGAACGAAGTAGGCCATAAAGGGTGATTTGCTGGGTTCAACTCCATGTGCAACTTTTACAAGCTGTGTAGCCATAAGCAAGTTGCTTAAATTCACTAGGTTTCAGTTTCCTCATGTAAATGGGGATAATAATAAAAAGTACCAACTGGAGGTCTGTTGATCAGCGATGATCAGCACAAAATAAGTTCTTAATAAACACTAGCTGTTGGCAATAAACCATAGTAATAGTGTAATAGTAAAATGGCATCTGTTTTTGAGTAACAAATAACATTTCTCCAAAGCCTAAGTTAAAAAATACTCTTCCTCTTAAAGATAATTAAATGTTACTCTCATAATCAAAAAAGACTGGGGATTCCAGGGAGAAACTTGACCCATCAGATTTAACAAGATGTAGTAGAAACACAGTTTAGATTACAATGATGGAACTACAATATTGTACACTCCCAGCCTACATTTAGAGTATTTTAGAGGGAAACACATTTATTTTCTAGAAAGCAAATGGAGATAACTCAAAAAAAATTGGACTTGCAGCAAAGACATGGGCAAAGTTCAAGACCACGATGGCATAGAGACTGAACTCTATTGCCTGCCCCAGTCAGATGGTGGTTTACTGTATTCCTGCTGCAATAAAACCTGTATATAGTTTACGTGTTTATATAGAATACAGCTCCATAAAGGACACCTAGAAGAACATGGAATTCGTCTGCAGTTCCTTCATTCTAAGGATCTGGCAAAAATCCATAGCTAGTGTAATGAAACAAACCTTCCCTATGCTGGATCTTACATTGGTCTTGCTTCACTTAATCACTTAGGGGTTTCTACCACTATCCTTGGGACACTTATTCCTAAATTTTGGTTTTGGCTTATATGTTTGCTCAAGTCTTTATTAATTAGGAGATAAAGATGGAAAATGATTCTCCCTTCTGATATCTCTGAAAAACTTTCCTGTTGTCCATGGATTTCTACATGGCATTCCTAACTAGACCTACTGCTCAACATTCTCTTCAGGAATCAATATGCATCTGTTTCCCATTAGGGAGAAAGGCTCTGAGATGGTTGAAGTCCCTTTGTTAGGATAATCTCTTTCCTGCTTGGAAATGAGAATAACATCATCTTCCCTTTTGCACAGAGAGATGACAACTTAAACATCACATGATTAACAAACTTTTTGGGAAAAGTGCGTTAAATTTTTGTCTTAAATCATACTGCACATAATACCGTTTGGTTTACACAAGGGTAACATTAATTAAGATTGTGCCCAAGAAAACATCTTTGGGAAAAGCCACATAGTCATGAGAAGTCCTAAGCTGAGAGGTGTGCCCTTTTGCAAACAGCATGTTCCCTTCCTCATTCCTCACCCTCCACCCCACCAGCAGTCTTCCTCTCCAACTAAATGTATTCACATACCATAAAAGCCATAAAACCAAATTCTATGACCTATTAACCCCCTTTCCAGGCCTACTGACTTTTACAGGAAATCTCTGTATCAGTCCAAGGGTGGAATTTTGCTTTTGCTCATTCTGTTACTGTTTAATGGTCCCAGAGGTAAATCCTCTTCCATATCAGAAGCCATTATCATGTTATAGATGCAAATAAATGTAGTGGCTTCAGCATGATTTTGATTTTTTCCATTTGAGATCTACTTGGATTCCCTTTCATGAAGTAACTGAGCTCCTGAAATTGTCACTTCCTCTGAGAAACCTGTGACTTGGGACACGTAAATACTATTTTTTTTTAAGTACAATGCCTGAGGGAAGAACATGCTGACATTACCTTGAGGCATTTGAGTGTCTGTATGAACATTTGCTCAAAATCCTCCTTTTCTATCTCACTTGTAGAGAACAGCTCTGCTCAGTCAGTCAATCTCAGTGCATTTCTTAGCTTTCTTTGCTTCTTTTTCTTTTAATGGACCTGTAGTTATTACTTTGTATATATATATATATATATATATATATATATATATATATATATATATATATATATATATATATATGTGTGTGTGTGTGTGTGTGTGTGTGTCACATGCTGTATTCATTTTATCTAGTCATTTATTATGGACCTATTCCTATTTCCTCTTGAGTAGTTCTATTTCTTGACATATTGGTGAAAGTCATTCTTCTTTCCTCCATCACTGGCATTGTTTCTGCCTCTGATTGCACTTAGCTTTTTCCCACATATCTTAACTGACTCTGCATTTAAATTGGCATTCTATTCTCAATCATGCCCCTTTCTCATGCTCTATTCCCAGTAAAACCACCAGTTGATTTTGTAATTGATCTTTAAAAACAAAATAAAAGCTATTAAAGACGTTTAAATGTCCACCAGGAATCAGGAATCTTTGGCACACTGACTTGATTTTATGTGACTAACGTGTGAATCTCACTGATGGATCCTAATGAATTTTTCCACTAATAGGGTATGAGCATTGTTATGTTATTTTTTAATAAATTTATTTATTTTTGGCTGGGTTGGGTCTTTGTTGCTGAGCATGGGCATTCTCTAGTTGCGGCGAGTGGGGCCTAATCTTTGTTGTGGTGTGTGGGCTTCTCATTGCAGTGGCTTCTCTTGTTGCAGAGCACAGCCTCTAGGCGCATGGGCTTCAGTAGTTGTGACATGCGGGCTCAGTAGTTGTGGCTCACGGTCTCTAGAGCACAAGGTCAGTTGTTGTGGCACGTAGGCTTAGTTGCTCCGTGGCATGTGGGATCTTCCCAGACTAGGGATCAAACCCATGTCCCCTGCATTGGAAAGTGGATTCTTAACCACTGCGTCACCAGGGAAGCCCAAAGCATTATCATGTTAAAGTGGACCAACTGAAATTTTAAAGGTTAAAGAGCCCTGTGAACAGAGATTAATCTGTCAACATTTCAAAACTGAGTGGAAAACAAGCTCACAGCCCCATTCAACGACACTCAGATTTCATGATTGACACTCATAAATCCCCTCTAGTTAGAATCTGGTGAGGAGTATTTCCAGAGAGGTAGATAGCTCATAGATATTTTTGGAAGAGTGAACAAACAGACTTTAGCCTAGGACTTTAGGAATGATCCCCAGAACCACAAAGCAAATTTGAGCCACCAAGGGAGGAGCCGTTCTTGCTTTCCATGTTAACTAGTCACCACCACAGAAATATATCTCCTCTTTCACTATCAATGCCAACAACGTGGATATGCTGCAACCATCCCCTCTCTTCTTGTGTTTAACTCAAAGCCCAAACAAGTTTTACAGAAGTTTATCTAATTTTTGGAGCCTAAGTAGCATCCAGAATTACCTGAAAAAGAATATGTAAAAAATAACTTTTCATTCTCCAACCTCTTCAGTACAGGGAGACCTGCAGAGCATGGCTGGAAGGTGTTGGGTCAACTCCATACCTGCCTTTTTCAGGTCTATGTATGCCTCCCTGTTCTTTTCCCTCTACCTCTGTCTCACTTCCTCTCTTTTGTCTATATTTTTGTGATCTCTATTGTCAGAGTCTCTCATTTTCTGCCCATTTCTCTCAATGTTTACATCTTTTTAGTATTTTACTTTACCAACAGATTTTTTTAAACTTTATTTCTTCCAAATCTGACTATATTCTAAAACTCTAAAAACTCTAAGACAAATACATTTTAGAGATTTTTAAGTATTTGTTAAAAGTAATTTTATTATTTTATTCTTAATCCTTAGATAGTGAGTTAGTTGAATGTATTATATTCCTAAAAAAAATTTCCATGTAGGTTGCTTTTTTATAATGAACGAGGGTTGAAGACCAAGCATGGTGAAGTAGACACAGTATGGACTTTGGAGGAAGAAAGACTCAAGATAGTGTTCCAACTCTGCCATGTATTGCTCTTAATCTCTGTGGGCCTCAGTTCCTTAACCTGGACAGTGAAGAGAATAATATCTATCTTGGAGGTATGGCACAGGATTAATACTATATTCCTTTTAAGACACCTGGCAAATCATAGGTTTCAATAGTGATAAGTGCTATATTTTACTGATCCCCCCATACCCTTCACACCCACTCTACAGTTGACTTGATCCTCCCTACACAAAACACTTTTGCTACTCAGCCTCATATACGTATGGCTCTTTCTTTGTTTATTTAAGTACTAGAGAGAAGACCATGGCACCTCACTTTTCATTTCATATCATTTAGAAACATGAATGGCCACAATAGCAGTAGACTTTCTTAAGGAAATGCCCTTGGGCTCCAGGAAGACACCACTGTTTTTCAGTAGGCAGCAGCCTTTTTCCCTAGAGCTAAGACTAATAAATTCTACACCCACAGTAATGGATACAAATCAAGGTGTTATCCATGGTGCAATTTTACAGAGGAAACATAAATTTGAATATTAATTGTCATGTACTTTAATAATCTTCTTGTCTTTTTTTTTTAAGAATAATGATAGTATTTTTTTAAGAATACCTCATATTTTAATGAACTTATAACCCAATAGGTCTGTGTTTTGGGAATGAAAATGTAATTCTTCATTACTTTTCCAACACTGCTAAGAAAGTCAAGGATGAGTATATGAAACTCAGCCTGTTGAATCCCAATATACTCTTTTATCTGTGAGTTCATATTGTTCTTTAATGGTCATCATGACTGTATGGGCACTGTGAAATAAATCAGTCCTGCGAGAATAACGCTATTTGGAATACATCAGATCCTAAGCCCATTATTGTATACAGAAATCTTATCATATTATGCAGTATTATTATAGGAAAAAACAGAAGATATTTCTTTCTATTTGCTCTGCTTCAAATTTTCCATGTGAATTTTGAATTATCTTAATTTTCCTACCTTGATATCAAAGTTTAAAAATGGTTCTTAAATCACTTCCAAGACTGGGTACTCTATATCTTAAGCACATGACACTAGAAGAGCTTGATTTTCTGTTTCTGTTTCTGTTTCTTTCTTTCTTTCTTTCTTTCATGTCTAGCTGAGGTTTTTTTTTATGGGTTATTAACATCTAATATAATGTTATAATAAGGTAAAAGTAGCCATATATGTTCTTAAAGGGCCAATATCTTCCCAAGGTTTATTATTTCTTTAGCTTGGGGAAGAGCCTTTATTCCTTAATTTGGTATATTATTGGGAAGCAATGTTACACAGTGATTTTTTTTTTTTTGGTTGCGTCAGGTCTTAGTTGCAGCAGGCAGGCTCCTTAGCTGCAGTAGGAGGGCTCCTTAGTTGCAGTTTGTGGAGTCTTTAGTTGTGGCTCTCTGGCTCCTTATTTGTGGCATGTGAACTCTTAGTTGTGAAATGCATGTGGGATCTAGTTCACTGACCAGGGATCGAACCTGGGTCCCCTGCATTGGGAGTGTGGAGTCTTATCCACTGTGCCACCAGGGGAGTCCCCTATACAGTGATCTTAATTGAAATGCTTCAGGAGCCTGTGTTTGTCTAGCCCAAGAGCTAACATCTTCTATTTACACTTATAGTACAACTTGGGTGATGGACAAAATTGTTTGATCAAGGCAGAGGTCTCGGCAATCCCTTGGAGCCAGATGTGCTCTTAGCCAGATTTTACACAAACCTGTCTATCAACATTTCTTGGGGGAAAGGATATCTAGATTAATTTATTGACCTCATACATAATAATTGAGAGAACACTTTCAAAAAATCACTGAATGATGAATCTGATTAAATTGCATTATTTATCCAACATATGCTAATTTTTTCTTATTCAACACTGGGCAATCTGGATCTCTTTGGAATACGTTTCTGTCATGGGCTGTTGTGCAATATTCAAAGGGGCACAATGAAGATGAACCTGAGGAATGAGCATATCTCAAGCTACCAGGCTAACCGACACGTGACATTGTCCTCTGTTTCCTAAGCACCGGTAGAACCAGAGAAACAAGGCAAGCATGCAATACATTGGCACAGGTAAATATTGGTTTTGTCTGACCAACAATGCTATACAGAATTTCTCTTAGGGAAATAGTGAATCTACAGAAGCATCCTCTGCTATATTCTCCTCATTGTTTCAGGGATTGCTAAGCAAAGGAAAGATCAGCAGAAGGGTTTTCCTCCACTCATCTCTCCACCAGGCTAACCAGTGCCCTTTTGGGAATGGAAAAGCTTGGTACCTCACGTTCCGTAAGAGAATTTGGGCACGTACCAGCCAGTCTTCTTTTCTGATATTTTAATAGCACAGTCCTCACAGTTTCTTTAACATGGGAACAAATAACATGAGCAGCTCGGAAATTATTGAGCTTACCATTTAAGATGAAGACTGATTTTTTAAATTAATTTTATTTATTCATTCATTTATTTTTGGCTGCGTGAGGTCTTCGTTGCTGCGCACAGGCTTTTTCTAGTTGAGGCGACCAGGGGCTACTCTTCATTGCTTTGCGCAGGCTTCTCACTGTGGTGGTTCGGGTGGCTTCTCTTGTTGCAGGGTTCTAAGTGCACGGGCTCTAGGCGCATGGGCTTCAGTAGTTGTGGCACGTGGGCTTCAGTAGTTGTGGCACAAGGGCTCAGTATTTGTGGCTCACGGGCTCTAGAGCGTAGGCTCAGTAGTTGTGGCGCACAGGTTTAGTTGCTCCACGGCATGTGGGATCTTACCAGACTAAGGCTTGAACCCGTGTCCCCTGCATTGGCAGGAGGATTCTTAACCGCTGCACCACAAGGGAAACCCAAAAGACTGATTTTGAAAGCAGATTTATATTTTCCTCGGGAGCCTTTCATATGCTTTCGGTAGTTTACAAAAAGGAAAAAAAAAAAAGTGTGTTATTCAAGGGAACATCTAGAGGTGGATACTAAATAGCTCTAAGTACTTTCTCCTCTACTATGTTTGTGCAACATGCAGAACTGAATTACCATAGTTTGGGACAACTAGTGCAACTCTTCAGGGTGAAACATAATACTGGTGATCACAATGTTTATTTGTATAGTACTTTTATCTAAGGAGATCTAAGTCCTTCACAGGGCCATTAGTTCTTAAAACATTCCACCGAGGCAGCCAGCAGGCTCTGCACTCCTGGTGTTGACAAAGAAACTGAAACATGGGTGGGGTCAGCTTTCTTGATGGCAGTTGATACCTGGAGGTCACGGTGTCTTGAAACGTGGTTAGAAACTGACAAACATTGTACCAAAGTTGTTCCACATGTTTTGTTCAGCAATCACACTGTTGGCAATGTTAAAAATTGAAGAATTTCATTTAAAAGCCCAGATTTCTGTCTTCTTGTTAAGAATGGAAAGTTCTCATAACACAAGTGTGCACTTCCTTGTGGCAAACATCAGCTGGATTTGAGCAGCTTTTGCTGCATTAGGGGAGCATTCACTGTCCTTGCCTGCCCTGCTTTTTTTTAATTATTTTTATTTTTTGGTCCCCATCCTGGTCCCAGCAGGCATTTGTGTTTGGGACACTATGTCATAAATCCTATGATTTTACAATCAATGAAAATGGTGGCTCTAAATGGGAGTCATGCTTGCAACAAGTGTTCTCTCCTAATTAGCCCATAAGTTCCTTGAGGCAGGGACTGTGCCTTGTGCCTAGTTAATCTTCAGTTCTTAGAGCAACATCGGTCTTGCAGTCACTGGGTAATCAATATTTGATGAATTAATGAGGGGATAAACAAATGAAGGACTTAAAATGACATTTGAGTCAAGCTGTTAATTACTGGGACTGTTTATAGCAGGAAATTTCCTCCTTAGATGGAAAATGGACTTGAGAGGTTTTCCTGAATCTGACTTTGTTGACTGATTTAACATTTTCCATGGTGACCAGTGCCTGACACAAAGGAATCATTGTAATTGGGATTTCAAGCCTAGAATGAAGGATCGTAGAGTGTGGCCACAGAGCATAACAAATATGTAGATGAGTTAAGTGTGTCAACATGTAAAGTGAGAAAATGGTGTGTGAGAGTAGAGCTTGGGGATGTCAAAATCCAGTTGGACTGATGCCTTATTCTTCTGATCTTTTCACTGTAGGATTAAGTGTATTCACTGAATAAGTCTATTCACTGTAAGTCTATTCTCTTCTACTCTGGGTGTTCCCATCACAACCTCAGAGAGTCAGCTGTGAATTGCTTTGTAAGGAGAATGCCCCTTCTTTAATGAAACTTGTACCACCAGGGATTTTTTTTTTTTAATGCCAAAGGGGGTTTACCATTTCCAAATTAAAGAATAGACTAATTCAATTACAGTAGTATATGTAATGTTTCTAGCATGTGTTAGATGATCAATACATATTATTTAAATGGAATCTGAATCTCAAGGGAACTATAAGAACCATATTTATATTTATATAAATGTTACATGCAAAATTTATTTATTTATTTATTTATTTATTTATACTACAAGGACATATTCTCATGTACAGAATTCAAACAACGTAGATTCTACAGAATCTGAAAGTCTTTCCTTTATAACCCCACTCATACACATATAAGCACATCTATGTTACAATCCCCAGGAGAGACACTGTCCACAATTTGAGGTACCAAAAGCATACTTTAAAAGTTATTTTCTGTTTTGCTAATTCTAAAAATCTTTGCTCAAAACAGTGTAAAATTTGAGACAAATTTCGACTGAAAAATAAGGGAAACACACACACTTAAACAGCAATACTTGCACATTTCTAATTATTTTCAAATAAAATCACTGTTTCAAGTTTTATAGCTAAGTTAGTCTGTTCATTGGAAGCCAAAGAAGTCCCCAGTAATAGCTCACTTATGGACTGATCATACACTCATTTGTAGTGGAAGTTCTTTCCCTTCCCCTTCTGAGTTCAGAGTAAATCACAACAAGGCAAACTGATGAAGGCAGGCTGATGCAATTGAAACCACTACTGAAGTAGCTTAATACTGCTAAATGAAGCCCCTTCCTACAACATCACTGACTTATAAGAATTCCAATTTGAAGATGGGCAAAGTAAAGTGAAGTTCCTGAGACATCAGAACCACTCCTAAATAGTAGGGAAGGGAATAAATTTTGCTTTTTCCATTTGAAAAAATGAATGAAAGATACATACAGGTTCTTTCTAAAGTTAAAAAATATATAAGTACTCTATTTTTTTAACTTCTTAACATTTTTTAACGTTCCTAAAGATATAACATTCTATATCTTTTTTCTATTATTTTAGTATATTTAGAGAATAATAAGTGATAATTTTCCAGTATATTATAATTATATATTTAACAAAAATGGTAACCTAGATTCCCAATTTACCAATATTTGCCAAGATAACTGAAAGAGTATTTGATTAATAATAGTAAGCACTACCAAAAAATGGGGATCTGTGTACTGAGAAAAGAGAAGGGAGGTAGAACAAATAAGAAAATGGAAGCCTTTTGCTGAAAATACTCAAACTTGATGAATGCTGAAGCAAAATACATGGGCTCACTGGGATGTTATTTTCACCCCTTAAAGGGTATAGCTAAATGTGTAGTGAAAGGCTGATAGAGCCAGAGCTGAGTAATATTTTAGATTCTTCTCTGCTTAGGTATTGACCTGAAAAAGTCTGACAAAGTGATGTAACTTACATGTAGGAGATTAACAAAATTCTATGTGCTTAGAGTTTTTACTTAAATGATACTATTCATTTATTGCAAATATTTCCTGAGCTCTTACTATGAACCAGGTAATGTCTAGTGGTTGGATATAAGATCAGGGGACAAGACAAAGTCACTTTGCCCATAGCATTTACATTCTATTGGGAAAAACAAACATTAATAAAAATAAACAAATACATACATGAGCAATAGGCAGTTTTCTTGGCCAGAGTGTCCTAGTTACCCAGAGTCACTAAGGAGATATCAAAAACTGGGACATAGAGATTTCAGCACTATCTGTGTGATATTAAATAAATATGGAGAGTTTTTTTTTATGTGCCAGGCACTATGCAATACTTTGCTACAAGGGTAGGTAGAACAGAGATGACTTCTGTTTTTCGTGGATCTTTTGAATGAATCCTCAGCTATACCATGAGCTGCACAGAGGATCACTCACACCTGCTCTGGATCTATTTTCCATCCTGCTCCTGTATACAAAGACACTCTTCCTTGTTCCAAGCTCTCAACCTGGAGGGAAGCCTGACAGGGCAGGACCAACCAGTTGAGTAACAAAGGAAAGAGATGGAATGTTCAGGAGTGTGAGAGACCAGAGGGCTAGCTGAAACTGCCTGAGAGAGCCTTCCAGAAGCCAGTTCAGTAGTCACAAACAAGTCCCTGGAGCAGGAATCCTTAAGAAGATCCTAAAGGAGCAAGGGTCAGAGAAAAGGGAAGATAAGAACAAGAAATAGGGTGAATGAGCCAGGAAGTTGTGTAACTACCCCGGACAGTTGAGTTGCCTCTGCTGAATGTTTACAGTCTCCTGGAGGTGCTTTTCATGGGTTGTTTGATTTCATTTAAAGTCCCCAAATGCCTTGGAGCTGCTTTTGCATGGAGTGAAGACAGGCTGTTCTCCTTACCTGCTTGTGCAGTTAATGGTGTGTCTTTTCAAAGTCAAAAGAATGGTTTGAATCATTGGTAGTGTGCCTTCCCATGAACAAGGTGAGACCTACTGACAAGATCAGCACCAAACTCCTGACCCTGACTCAAGTCAGCACTAAATTATCTAGTGTCTTTCAGGGTCTGAGTGCTGGGTGAAATTTGGGAATGTACAGCAGAGCAAGGCTCCTGCTCTTGAGGAGACCAGAGGCTGCAGTATTGCAATAACACCTTAAGAGTAGAAAACACACAGCAACTCTATCAAAAGGTCCTCAAAAACAACATCTGGTAGTGTTCTTGCAACCCCCTGAAATGGACATATACCTAAAAGACCAAAGGATGTGTTTTTGTTTATCATTCTGGAACAAACAAATCTGGCATTTTTAAAGCTGTATAAGCATGAACAGGTGTTATTAATATCATTTTTAAAGACTTGGTTTATTATGACAATTGTAAGTGACCCAGCATTTCTTTTTCCCACTGCCCCCTCAGTGCTCTGCAAATATAAAATTATAAAAAGCAGAGACTATGATTTATTTCTTGATCCTCAGTATCTATCATGGTGTCTTGTCCATAATATATTTGTTGGATGGTTGGAAATGTTCAGAAGATATTTCATGAGTCATCATTTTGAAAATTTTGCAAAAATTACAAATTCTCTATCAGTATTTGAGATAGAAATTGTACAGCTTTTAATTTTTCTCATATTCTCATTGAAAAGATATTAGGAAGTCCAGCATGTTGTAATATATTGCAATATTTTCTTTTTCTTTTAATAATTAAAAGTCAAGAATACCATGCACTGCTCGTTCCAATAATATTCTTACCCATTGTGGTCTGAAGTTGGTTTTAAGTAAAACAGTTAATGTCTAACCCTACCAAAATTTGCAAACACTGTTTGCCTAAGGCAGACAGAATCTTAATTTGAATTTTAAGTGGAAGGTTAATTGTTTTGTAAATTAATCAGTAATAGGCCTAGCTCTATTTGCCTGGTTAATTACGTTACCCAGTCCTGTTAATTCCAACTTTACAAGAGAAAGTCATTTCTTGAGCTCCCATATTCACTGTTTGCTCATAAGGACGTGTGTGTTTGTGTGTTTTCCATGTGTGTGGCCTTTTCAATAATAAATTTTCATCTTATGATTCTCATATTGAACAATGGCTCTTGCTGCAGGGAAAGGAGACAAGTTATTACTACTCTCCATCCTGCTTCAAATGCTATTGAAAACCCACAATGTGCAGAGCATTATTCCAGAGAACAGCAAGGCGTAAAACTATAAAATGATGCAAGCAATGAGTCTGATTTGGAGGCAGGTCTGTAAGGACAAACTGGCTCAAGAGCATGGCCTCAGACGTCTGACAAACTTGAGTTCCTACACTGTCCTTTCTACTAGTTAGTTGTGGGACTCTGGGCCATTTACTTAAACTTCATAAGCCTGAGTTTCCTTAATAAAACTGATATAATAATAGTGCTGTTCTAATAAGGTAGTTGGAAGGATCAAATCATAAAATTAATATATTATATAGTTTAATAATCTTAATAGTTAATATAACATTATTTTCTGAATAGTTCTTATTAACATAATAGTATTACATAATATTTAAAAAAATATATTATGTTAAGCATATGTAATCATATTGAAGATATTATCCTACATGCTTTGTCTTTTCTTTTCCTTTTTGTAGTTAACCTGAGTTAAACTTGATGTGAATTGCTGTGGATTCAAAATTAAATGATAAGAAATGTTCTTTTTTGGCCCTATTTATTATCAGATGTTACCATTTCTGGTCCCAATTAATGTCTCTGCCTGGCCAGAAATTTGTCTCCTCTCTTAAGGGAGATGATGATTTTGTTTCTAAATTCTGTCATGGAGACTTCCCTGGTGGTCCCATGGGAATCCGCCTTAAAATGCAGGGGACGTAGTTTCAATCCCTGGTCAGGAAACTAAGATCCCATATGCCACGGGGCAACTAAGCCCACGCACCACAACTAGAGAGCCTGTGTGCCACAAACTACAGAGCCTACATGCTCTGCAACCCACGCACCACAACTACAGAGCCCACGTGCCCTGGAGCCTCACGCCACAACTAGAGAAAAGAAAAACCCACACGCCACAATTAGAGAGAAGCCTGCGTGCCGCAATGAAGAGCCTGCATGCCTCAACAAAGATCCCGCGTGCCACAACAAAGATCCCACGTGCGCAACAAAGATCCCGCGTGCCACAACTAAGACACGATGCAGCCAAATAAAATAAATAAATAAATAAATTCTGTCATGGACGCTTTGTTTTCCTCGTTCAAAGGTGCACATCATTCTTTACATTTCAATAAAAAGAATTGTGACATGAGATGAAAAGTTTAAGAAAATAGTTTTCAAGCAATTCCAAAAATAACCATGTGGAATGCAGTTTTATGCAACTTACAAATTTTTTTTATTTTGGCTTTTTGTCAAAGACAGAAAAGTTGTTCCTGAGTCACTGAAAAGAATAATTTTAGTGAACTAATAAAAGTATCCTGTCCTACCTCTGTTGATCACCAACAAGTCCTGTAAAACACAAAGAAAAGTTTTCCTGTATTACAATAAGCTGAGGGTGCTGATACATGAAGCTGTTCACTTCATTGCATTAAAATTGTTTCTTATTTTAGCCAAATATGTGTCCAGCAATGGTTAGATCATTAAGTACCACGACCTAATCTGTAGTTAAGAAACTATCAAGATGAAGATGATAATGAGAGATGGATAAGAAAGGGGTGCCCAATAATGATTTCTGAGTGGGGGACTCTCTGAAACTCTAAACAAGGAATAACTGGTGTGTTTCCCCAGGAGAAACTTCTCTGAATAGAGTATCAAAAGATATATATTTCAAATATCAATGAATCAGATATTTGAAAAATAAAAATCACAAAGCTTAGCCATGCAAATAGTTCTCAATAATGAACTACATAGAAAAAAAAAAAAAACATGTTCAACAAATTTTGTTTTTCATTAACTTTGATCATATGTGTTTATATAAGAGATTTCCTTTCTTTAATTTCCTTCGGGAGATTGTAGATAATACAGAAAAAAAACAGGGAATTTAGGTCTGAATCTAGGTTCTATTTCTGTGGATTCAGCAAGCAAAAGCTGTGTGACCTTAGAAAAGGCACAGTCTCTATTGAGTTTTAATTTATTCAATTATAACAGGGGGCTAATAACCCTTACTTCATAAGGAGGTTTTAAATATAAGATGTAGTGCATGTAAGTAACCTGTGACATAGGGATCATTTAATACTCTGTAACTATTGTTATTACTAGGAAATTTCAGCAGCTTTAAAAGAAATTTTCACAAATCATTAGAAGTAGGATGGTTCATGTGAATTAGTCCATAGAGATTGCTCATTAATTTAGTGAAAATAATTCCCACAGTATATAGCTTAATTAAAAAAAAAAAAAAAAAAGATCTCCCTGAATGTCCTGTCCTTTAGTGGGGTTATCACATACACTACATGCAATAAAACATGTGGACCTATCTCCCAAAGTATGTCATAATTCACTGCAACTCAGATTTTAATTTTTTAAAAATGCAATGAAAAGTAGGAGAAAGACAAAAACATTTCAATAATCATTATTCCCATTGTGTATTTTTTATTTATGTTTACTCAATTTTTTAATTAACCTTGGAACAAAAAGGACTCCTGAGACAAGAAGAAAAGATTTTTCAGAATTATGTGAACTTAATTGCTTGGATTTGTTAGTAGCTAGATGTTAGCGACTGCAGGTTTGTGTCCTCCCCAAATTCATATATTGAACCCTATTCCTCAGTGTGATGGTATTTAGAGGTGGGGGCTTTGAGAGGTAATTAGGTTTGATGAGGTCAAGAGAGTAGGGTCCTCATCATAGGATTAGTGCCCTTATAAGAAGGGAAAGAGAATAGAACTCTCTCACTCTCTCTGCCATGAGAGGTCACAGCAAGAAGACAGCCGACTGAAAACCACAAAGAGGGCTCTCACCAGAACTCCACAATCTGGCCCCCTGATCTCAGACTTCCTAGACTTCAGAACTGTGAAAAATTAATTTCTGTTGTTTAAGCCACACAGTCTATTGTATTTTGTTAAAGCAGCCTGAACTAAGACACAGCAATTATTATAAAGAAAGGAGTTCATTTTTAAGCAGAGCAAATATAAACCATAGGGAGGTGGTGAACACAGAGAACTGTTAATGGCTACAGAACTTTGAGAGCAGAGAACATCACGAAGACAAATAGGATGAAAGTTCAAGAACATGTGGCAATGACCAAGAGTATTTTGGGAACAGCAAACAAAGAGACCTATTGATATGTAATCTTCTTTTCTCAGGACAAGATGGTCAGCCAAGTACAGTTAATTAACAGTGAAAAATAATTAAAAATAAACACAGGTTGAAAACTCTCAACACAACAGAGAAAAAAGGATGACCTATATGGGAAAAGAATCTAAAAAAGAGTGGATATATTCATATATATAACTGATTCACTTCGTTGTACAGCAGAAACTAACACAACAGTGTAAATCAACTATACGCCAATAAAAATTAAAATAAGTAAATAAAAATCTTTTAAAAATATAAATAAATAAATAAATACAAGAAAAAATTCAGAAAACAGTAGAAATTGGCAATGGCTTGATGGGCAGAAACAAACATTATTTCAAGTAGTGATGAGAACTAATAGGCACCCCAGACTAAAGAGTTGTTGTTTAAAGATTAACTGCTCTAACAGTAAGGATGACAAAAACAAGGGCAGTCGGACAGTGACATTGTGTGCTATCATTTATAAAGAAGAAGCCTTTGCATGTGTTATGTAACTGTCAGGACTAAATTTAATTTAGTAAATTTAATTGCCAAACTTAAATCATGCTTCTGATAATGTAGACAAAAGGGAGATCTCTAGAGACCAGGGGAGCATAGTGGGTCAACATGGGCATGCTTTTCTTTCTTGGGTTCTTGTTAATATTTGGGTTCCTCCTAAAAATGGAATAAAAATGATAGAACAATCTCTGTAGGTTGCTCTGTAGTTCTAAATTAAAGAAGAGTAAAAAATGTTATTTATCAGCTAATTCTCTAAGCATTATTGCTATCTGAATTTTGTAGACAAGTTAATCACCTCAGGGACATAGTATTACGTAAAAGTCAGTAAACAGTGAACTTGACTTTTTAAGCTCTGAATTTAGAGCTTTCTGTCCCTAGAAAACTTAGTATAGCCATTTTTCCCTGTCTTTCTCATTTCATCTGACCTTTAGGGCACAGTTATTTCAGAATATCATGGGGTTAACTGGATCACTGTGTGATAAGAAACCTGCCTGGAGGCCCTGGGCTAATTCCTGATAGGACAGCTAACTCTATAATTATTCTAACGCGAACCCAAGGTTGATTTCTCATTCTGATCGCAATCTTTTGGCTAAGAAAATTTCAGGAGTAAAGTACTAATATTTTTGAAATGGGGGGAATATTTTTGTGTGAAATAAGGTCTTGGTAAATAAAGCTGAATGCTTCAAGGAAGAGAGGTTTGATAGTGCACGAAGGCAACGGGTACATCAATCCACACCTAGGAGGCAGCTCCTAGGTGAAGGCTGAGGCTCTCAAATATGTAGATACCTATTTCCATCACAAGTTTTCCTGTTTTTATGTAGATATTCTGCAATATTCAAACGGACTCCTAAAAAACATGTCACATGAATTTAGAGATTTTGATTTGCTTCTCTACAAATGTAAATATATATACACACATATACACATATATATGTGTATATATGTGTGTGTGTGTGTATATATATATATATATATATATATATATATATATATATATATAGTTTTAGTTTGTCATTATCTCAACCAGTTATGTCATTCCTTTTTCATTTTCCAATTCTGTCAAGTCATTCCCTTTGCCCAGGTTGGCAATTCAAGATAAAAATAATACTAATCTGCTGTTTAGATTTCAACTCTCTTTTTATGGATTACAGATTACTTTTCCGAGGTTAACTTATTTCCCCCTCTACCACAAGTCTGTAACTGATACAAACCTGAAGGAGAAAATGCTAGATATTTTCTGTTAGCAAAAGGGATATGCTCTAGGTTCGTCCTTAAATGAGGCCAACAAATGAGGATGATTACTGTAAATATCAGCTTTTAATTTTTTCATAATTTCAACGTGTCCAGTCTAATAAAATAATAACAACTGGGCCTACCAGACATTCCTATTTTTTTTTAGAAGACAGTTTATTTTGGCATCGTTTTCTTCCCCTCCTTCAAAGTACTTTTGTTTTAACCTCTGTAAACCACTAAGATTTTTTGGACCATTAAATTTTCAAAGTTTAACAAGTGAGCAGGAGATGTTTTCTTCCATACTTAGATTTAAGATAGTACAAGGAAGCAGAGAAGAAGTAAAATTGTAAATAAAAAATCATTTTTATGATGCAAAAATGAAAGGAAATTAGCATTTGAAGTTTGCAAAGACAGGGCAGTGCATTCGAGGTGCCCTCCAGAAGAAAATTGCTAGTGGAGTTTTCCCAGATCAACATGTATGTTCATTTTAGCTCCACTGTTGTCATCATTATTATTTTGAGATGAGACCGTTGAAAATGCATTACATTAGGGGTTTCTACCTCCTCCTGCAGATATGGAATTAAAGACAAGTTTAATTGACACATTTAGTTGATTCAATGAATACAGTCATTTTGTCCTGTAAATACTTATTTAGAAATATCAACAATTTGTATAGACTCAGGATGCTTGCACCATCTGTAGAATTCTAGTTGCTTAGGTCTAGGAAGACAGAGTAGTAAAGATAGTGCCACAGAATAAGCTAGCAACCTGTAAGCCACTGCATCATTTAATTGCTATTGTGAGTGCTTGCTACATAAGAATCCAGAAGAAGAAAGCAGAAGAAAATCGCATGGATTCTTTTTTCTTGTTTTTGCAATTTTTTCCCCCTTAGAAATCAAGATTATTAGGAAAATACTAATGAGTAGTCTCCCTGGCTCAAAAGAAAACAAGTGTTCGGTGCCATGGAGGAGGACAACATTGTATATTTAATTACTTTAGCCTTATTTTGTCCTTTGGCATGATCTGTTCCCTGATTTCACTACAGGCAAGCTTGCTTTGAAGTTGTAGGTAAATTAAATCAACCACTTGGATCATATGTGTCCCAAAGAATGTGGTTTCTCAGGTATGAGCAATCTATCAATTCTCTGCTCTCCTTTCACTTTGGCACTGTGACAGTCCTAGCAAAGTTCTTAGGCAGAGAATTTATTTTGTATCTTGGTCACAGCAGCTCTTACTAAAAGTTTCTGCATTGCCAGTACAAGTTGTAACTTTCACATCTTAAAGGATTGATGCGTTTCTTGATGATTGTGCAAGCATTCCTAATTATGCCTCCAGGTAAATATATGGCTGTCGTCTTGGACAAATGAGAAGTACAAAGAATATGTTTATGTGCAGGTCTAGCAGTTCCAAAGTATCTCTTGAGGGCTTAGACACACATGAGTTACCATCCCCCTCTTACTGGCTGAGAAAGTTGCCCCACCTGATTTGTAAGTTTACCTGCAGTAGTCAATGGAGTGAGGGTGAGTGGGCAACTCAGCCAGCCAACACTGGATTTAATCTGGTTAGAAATAGCACAGCAGCTCTTATTTGAAAAACCACTGAGTTCTGAGTTCATTACAGGAAAACTCTTCTCCCCTGGGGCGCAGAGAACCTTGCTTCAGAGTAGCCCTACCGGCTCAGGAGTCCAGTCAGATAAAACCCAACCTGGAGGAGAATGGCTACCTATGCCCTGCAAATCGCCGGACTGGTGCTTGGTGGTGTTGGAATGGTGGGCACAGTGGCTGTCACCGTCATGCCTCAGTGGAGAGTGTCTGCCTTCATTGGAAGCAACATTGTGGTTTTTGAAAACCTCTGGGAAGGACTGTGGATGAATTGCATGAGGCACGCTAATATCAGAATGCAGTGCAAAATCTACGATTCCCTGCTGGCTCTCTCTCCGGACCTACAGGCATCCAGAGGACTGATGTGTGCTGCCTCTGTGCTGTCCTTCCTGGCTTTCATGATGGCAGTCCTTGGCATGAAGTGCACCAGATGCACCGGGGACGATGAGAAGGTGAAGGGTTACATCCTGCTAACGGCTGGAGTAGTCTTCATCGTCACTGGCCTTGTGGTGCTCATCCCTGTGAGCTGGGTTGCTAATTCCATCATCAGAGACTTCTACAACCCAATAGTGGATATGGCCCAAAAACGTGAGCTGGGAGAAGCCCTCTACATAGGCTGGACCACGGCGCTGGTGCTGATCGCTGGAGGGGCACTGTTCTGTTGTGTTTCTTGCTGCAATGAAAAGAGCAGTAGCTACAGATATTCTATACCTTCCCACCGAACGACCCAGAAAAGCTATCACATGGAAAAGAAGTCACCGAGTGTGTACTCCAAAAGTCAGTATGTGTAGTTGTGTATATTTTTAAACTACCTATAAAGCCATGCAGATGACAAAAATATCCACTATTTTCTAAAAATGGAACCCCCCAAAAAACACTGATTTGCTGTTCTTAACTGCCTGCTATTAATTACAGGAACTGTGCATCAGCTCTTTATGATTCTATAAGTGATTTCAGCCGAATGAGATATTATACACATTGTTCTGATTGTTCTAGAAAGTACAGTCATTTGTTTTCTAAAATGCTTCATGTTGTTTTCTCCTTTTATCAGTTACTTCAAAATGACATTGTTAAAGACGATTATTTTACAACTGATTTCTTTATGACATAGCGTTATGCATATAGATGAGAGTAACGTTTTTATGTCACATAAATAGAGACAGGCTTATATAGTTCTATTTTAAATTAAACACTGATTCATTACACTGAATAAATAGAATTCAACTATTGCTTTTCAGGGGAACCAGGGATAAGATTGAAGAAGGTTCATATTAATTGTTTAAAAACAGCTTAGTGATGAATGCATTTGATTTATAATGAAGGTTAAAATGAAGGCTTTAATCAGCAGTGTAAAGGGAACTAAATGGTTTTTTGAGATCCTATTTTTCAGCCTAGGAGTTAGAAATCCTAACTCCTTTATCCTCATTCCCCAGAGGCCTTCCTTTTCTTGTATATTAAATGAACAGCTTTTAAAAGGCCGCTATTTTGTCAAGGGTCTTTGCATTCAAACTGCTTTTCCAGAGCTATACTAAGAAGAAAGATAAAAGTATAGTCTTAGAAACATTAAAGACTTCAGGAGAGTGAAAAACATTTTTTTTTCCTTTTAAGTTTTTGTGGCTGGAGAAGGATACATTTTGACAAGTAATCATATGTTTATATGAATATTTTAATAACTATTTGTATACAGACTTTGGGTTTTCATTAATGTAATGAAAACAAAAAGCAAAACTGACCTGTCCTTTGTGAACTGTATCTTCTCTTATGTGGATACTTAAGTCAAAATTGTCATTTAAGTCCTTCAAAGATAAAATCTTCTATTTGTTCCATTTTTGTTCAACTTTACTAAGGTATAGAATTACTATATCTTGTGTTTTCCCCAAATTTGATCCAACAGTTAACTGATTTGAAAGTTTTTATCTACATTTTTCTACCTTAAATGACTATGTATGTTACCTGCTTTATGTCTTTTGTATTAATAAATTGTGCCTTTTTATTTTAAGTATATAGTCTTTCATTATTCTCCACTTATTCTATTTTATTAACTTGTAGAGTTTAAAAACTTGATATTTTCAGCTTTGTAATTTTGAAAAAAGACTATCAAAGTCACATTTTAAAGATAAAGGTAGATTCAGCATTAATTTTTGAGAATATAAAGTATCATATATCATTTAACAACCTTACAATGATTGGATTCTCATACTAATATTTGATGCAGATAATATATTTGTAATTTATTAAGATAATACTATAGGTTACCCCCCAAAATCTATATCCTATAAATATTATGTTTGTAATAGACATTTATGTAAAAAATTTCCATAGCTAAATATGTTTCTACCTCTGAGAAATAGTGTTAATTAATAACAGTGGGTAATGTTTTAGGGACATGTATTATATACTAGGACCTCTACTGCTTTATATGAATTATATCATTAAATCTTTTATGAGATTGATATGATTAGTTCAATCACAGATGAGGGCGCTTCAGAACAGTTTACTGGTTACCCAATAGAGTCAGGAGAAAAAATAAGGACTGTCTGACTTCACAGTCCATGCTCTTTTTCTTCAGGACAAGTAGATTTTCTTCAGCAATGTCTAGTTTACAAACTGATTTTTGTATGTGAAAATGACTTGCTTAACTACTGTTAGTTGTGAAAACTTTTAGTGTTTTTTCTGAGATTGGTGATTTTCCAATAGCCTAATACTAGTTTACCTTAGGCAATTTTGGGTCAAAACATTCATAAGAACAGAAATAAATAAAAACTAACTAAGCATTTTGGAGAAAAAAAAAAGTCCAATCTTCTAAACACCAGCCTTTAATCAAACATCCTTTTTACTTAGAAAGCTCTCCTGAATATCCCAAACTCAGTTATTCTTTTCATCTTCTTTTCTCTAAAGCAAAATTCTAACATTGCTGGTTTTCTGTGGCATCACCTTTTGAGTATCTCTGAAATCTTTCTCCAACTTTCCACCTTATTAACATCTCTCTTTCCTACCCTCTAGACTTGTGTTACTGCCTTCCTCCAGCTACCCTCCATGTTCCTAGCTCAGTTATTTCTAGAATGCAAGCCAGACCCCATCACATCCTGCTCATAATCCTTGTAGGAATGCTCCATTGCCTGTAAGGTAAATCCAAATGCCTTAGCAGATGATAAGAGACAAGAAGGAAAATCTGTCTTATAATCTTCATGGCAAACTTTATCACACAGTAACATCAGTGTATAATGAGTATGATAACAATTATAAAATGGATGTCCAGAAACTAGAATAATTCATATGTCAAATGTCTTCTTTAATATCCTGAAAAAGATGCACTGATATTAGGAAATTGTTTGACTGGTGGCAAATTATGTGCAAAAAGGATGTTTGATATTGTAGTTTTATGGAGAAAAAATGTGGTGTGACAAAAAGAACACAGGGAGGTGGGGGTATAGTTTTATGCCCTCAGCTTACAGCTGGACTTTGTTCTCTTTCATACTGTATCACCTGCAGCCCCTACCCTGAACCATTTCTGCTGAATCTGTATCCAAAATGACCCCCTCCCACACTGCAAAAACTGGTATTAAGCTGCATTACTTTAAGTGGTTAGGGATATGGGGATGGCCAAGACACAGTTTTTATTCTCAAAGAATTTGCAGTCTAACCAGAGACAAGAGCAAGAAATGTACCCTTCATTGCAAACCTCCCAGGTGCTTGGCCTTTTCTTTTCTTACCACATCAATCCTCTAAGAATTCTATGAATTACTTAAGAAATCATGAGAATACTGAGTCTCAAAGGTATATATATATATCCCCTAATCCAAGAGGCTGTACTCTTCCTACTGTAGTATTGTCCAGAGACATCTCTCCCAGAGTTAACTTTCTGCACAATAAAAGTCATCTCACTGTCCCAGCTCCAAGCCTCCCTATGACTCACTGGTCCCAGCACCCTTTCCCCCTGAGTCCCAGGGTGGACTTCATCATCAGTCTTTGCTACCCCTAAGCTCTTCTCTCTCTTCCCTCCCAACTTCTACAGAAGTTACTGCTTCTCAGTTCCTGACATCCATTACCTTTCCCCTTGGAATATATTCTATTTTTTAGACTCCTATCATATTTCAAATTCACCAGGCCTCCTTCCTTTCCCTGAGAAGGCCTCCAAGAGCTACTGGAACAATACCCCTGCAAGCCCCTCCTCCCCACTCTGATCCCACCACCCACTATGCAAAGCAGAGCAGTAGCTGGGACCCAGCCAACAGGAAGAGCAAAGAGACCAGCTTTCTGCAAAGCTTCAGGCCCTGCCAGATTCCAGAAGCAAAGAGCAGTACTGTGTTCAATTCTGAGAGTCATGAGAAGCAAGAGATTCCTGGTGCAGAGGCCCAAGGCTAGGCCCGAAGCCCTGTGCTGGGGTGAGACAGGCAGGAAGAGGAATGTGGGTCTTACCTGCTTCATAAATTATCTTTGAAGGAGGGGGGCATTTGTACAGCTGTGTAGTCTCAAGGTGGATAATCAGGGCCAGCAGAACTGTGAGAGACTCAAGTACAGGGTAGGTTCTTGCTTGACCTGGGGCCTCGGAGAGAACTGTCACTGAGAGTGAGGATATTGAGAGAGAGAGAGAGAGAGAGAGAGAGGAAGAGGGAGGCAGAGAGGGTACATCCCAGGGCCCCAGGAGAGAGACAGCAACTTTCAGGTCATTAGATCACCAGCCAACAATGAGAATCCCTGTCACCCTACGGTGGGCTATTGCTAATTACAACAACTTAACTTCCACAAGAAAAGTGATCCTAGAATCACTTAACACCAAATGGGACTCAACAAACAGAAAAAGGAAGTGTAAACTGAGTACCCACAACTGGCAGAGGACCTTTGAGGAAATGATCTCCTGGGAAAGAGAGAAGATGTCTTACACAAACAAACTCTAGCTGTAAGAGCCAAAGGGAGGTTGAATCATGGAATTAAAGAGCTTCTTTTTCCTAAAATAAAATAACTTTCACATTTAAAAAGTCTGCAGGGGGCTTTCCTGGTGGCACAGTGGTTCAGAGTCCGCCTGCCGATGCAGGGGACACGGGTTTATGCCCCAGTCCTGGAGGATCCCACGTTCTGTGGAGCGGCTAGGCCCATGAGCAATGCACATCCAGAGCCTGTGCTCCGCAACGGGAGAGGCCACAGCGGTGAGAGGCCTGCGTACCGCAAAAAAAAAAAAAAAAAAAAAAAATGTCTGCAGGGAAGGAAGCCTTGAGGGAGGTCAGTGCCCTGAGAAAAACTGGAGGTTTGGAAGATCAAGTAGAAGGAAAGCTCCAAACACAGAGCAATCATAGAAAAAGTTACGTAGAAAAATATGTGACTCATAAGGAAAAATATAAAGAACTCGGAGAACAAGTTCAAGGACCTAAGGGGCAAATTCAGAGAGAAGAATAAAAAACAGATGAAAGCAGGGGCAATCACCTAAAGAAAAAATAAAAAAAGAAAAAAGAAAAGGCTCAAACTTACAAAGACTCATTGAGGGCCTGAGAAAACTTAAAAAAAAAAAAAAAAAGTATTAGTTAAAGTCTTAAATTCCAAGCTCAAAAAGAAAGTATGCAAGGTTTCACAATCATAAGAAATTACTTAACAGCCAAAACAAGAAGAACATACTACTTCTGGCAAATATTTCAACCACAAACCTAGAAGCTAGATGATGGTGGATTAATAATTAAAGAAAATGAGAGAGCAAAGACCATAATCCAATAAGTCTGTTCCAAACAAAAACTACATTTCCCTGTTAATGAGAAAGAAAGACATTTTGTGGCTAGCCCAAGATCCAGCAGCTGCGTCACTCATATGGCTGATCTGGAGGAAATACTGAAGCAACGAATCATTAAAGAGACCACAAGGAGGGGAAGTTAGAAAGGAGAGGAACCTTGGTCGGCCATGACTCTTGCAGTAGACAGAAGGAATTGGTTGGACAAGAATAGAGAGGAGAGTTTGAAGGTTTCCAGTCGCTGTCTTCTGGAACTCTTCTCAACATCAATGTCCAGGAAACCACTACAAATATGTCAAGGTTGATCCTCAAGTTCTAAACTGCTGCTTTCCCAGTCCTGCAGATAAGTTCAACATATTCAGCATGGGAAACAAAACAAAACAAAGAACATCTAAAAATCTAGCCTCAGACTTCTTGTTTCTTTTCATCTTCTGCCACAGGGTCCATAGTGGTATATGGACCATATTCTAGCCTTGTCAGATTCCATGTCATGTCTTTGCCATCCAGGAATTCTTTCCTACAGACCTTGCTCATCTGCAATGCCCTTGTCTTCTTTTATTGTCAGGTGTGGTTGATCCCTTGACACTGCTTAGCTGCAGTGTCCACCACCTCTAGCTGTAAGCATTCACCATCCCTGTGCCAGCCCCAGCTCAGTGCAGCCCAGTCCATCTGTGAGACAGTTGTATACCAACTGGCCCTGCCTCTCCATTCTGGGAAGGACACTTGGTCTTTGATAGACAAAGAGGTTTATGGGCTTCCTCCTTGTCCCTCAAATCACCTTCAATTGTAAATCCTGTCTCTGCCCCACACCTCTTTTCCTGACTCCTTTCCAAATCCCAAGAAATTTATATGAAAATATGGGAAACAGAAAGAATCTTTTATAAAAAGAAAAACAAAGCAAATAAAACAAACAAAGAAAAAACAGAATTGAGCATTGTCCTAATTCAAGAAAGAATGTGTACAACCTTTCTTACGAATGGGTTAAAAAAAATTGGCTTTTCTTGTTTATTTTTAATTTTTTAAAGGATAAACTGTATTAATACAGGCAGCAAAACAAAGTAAAATAAACAAACAAAAAATAGTCCATCCATATACCCAGCTCTTTCTTAATTGTTTTTTCTCTTGATACCCCACCCTCCTTATTAACCACTAGCCTCTAAAATCATTAACTTTGTAGGTCAGGGTTGCTTCTTTCATGGGTTACTTCTGCATTTTGCAATTGATATGTGGGAGGGGTGGTGGGAAGGAATGAAGCCCAAGGTTGAAGACTATTTTTTCTTTGTTTTTTGTATGCAACGTAGTAAGAATGTAGTTGTGCAAGCATCATAAGTGAATAATCTTTCTCCTTTTATTTTTTTCTGAATTGGGCCAGATTTCACACACTTTTTTTTTTTTTTTGAAACTGGAGATATGGGTAGATATTTCTCCATAGCAATACAGAGGTCCTCTTTGAAGAAGGAACTGTTATTTATTAGATGTTAAATTGTAGAAATGCTTTAGAAATAAAACTGCCCTCCAACTTTAAAGGTGAAAAACCCTCTGAGGGAGAGGAAGATGCCCATACTTACAACCCAACTGTGGTCTAACACTGAATCTTGATACAATGCTTTTACTTTTATCAAAGAAGAATAAAGAGAGAAAAAATATTCTGCACGGAGTCCAGAAATCTGGTAAGTTCCTAGTGTGTAACAAACTATCTCCAAACTTGGTGACTTCAAAAAACAACCATTTTATATATCATGACTTTGTGGGTTAGGAAATCAGGTAGCGCTCAGGTGGACTGGGGCACTGACTGCAGCTGGTAGCTGGGGTCTAGAGTCAACAACAGCTCTGCTCTCTGCCTCACCCTTGGCACTGACATCTGGAAATGTGGATTCAGATGAGCTTCTCTATCTGTACATGTCGTCTTCTTCATGTCTTTCTAACAAGATAGTCAGACATCTAACCTGGTGGCTGAGGACTCTAAGGAACCAAGTGGAAAAACACCAATCCTTTTAGGAAGTCTGTCATCTTTTCTACCATTTGCAATTGGTCAAAGACATTTGATACTCCTGGGAGGAGCATCAAATAATCTGTGGCCATCTATTTTTTTTTAACATCTTTATTGGAGTATAATTACTTTACAATGGTGTGTTAGTTTCTGCTTTATAACAAAGTGAATCAGTTATACATATACATATATCCTCATATCTCTTCCCTCTTGCATCTCCCTCCCACCCTCCCTATCCCACCCCTCTATGTGGTCACAAAGCACCGAGCTGATCTCCCTGTGTTATGCTGCTGCTTCTCACTAGCTATCTATTTTATGTTTGGTAGTATATATAAGTCCGTGCTACTCTCTCACTTCCTCCCAGATTACCCTTCCCTCTCCCCGTGTCCTCAAGTCCATTCGCTTCATCTGTGTCTGCTTTTTTTTTTTTTTTTTTTTTTGTGGTACGTGGGCCTCTCACTGTTGTGGGCTCTCCCGTTGCGGAGCACAGGCTCCGGATGTGCAGGCTCAGCGGCCATGGCTCACGGGCCCAGCCGCTCCGCGGCATATGGGATCCTCCCGGACTGGGGCACGAACTCGCATCCCCTGCATCGGCAGGCGGACTCTCAACCACTGCGCCACCAGGGAGGCCCCTGTGTCTGCGTCTTTATTCCTGTCCTACCTCTGGGGCCATCTTTAATCCACTCTAGGCAAAAGGTGGGGTTTAAAGAACTTGAAGAAAAATGTTTCTTTCCAATGGACTTACTTATTGAAACAAAAGCATAGTTTAAAAGGCATGTTTTGTATTTAAAATGAAACGAAAAATAATTTGTTTTCTATTAAACAAAAGCTGGTGCAAGGAAAAATACAAATTAAATATGAGCTTTAATTCTCCCTGTTGAAAATAAAGGAAGAGATTTTCTCTCCTCTCCTTTATCTTAGAGTTTTATTTTAGAAAACTTGTGTTTTCTCCTCTTCCGGAAGGTATATAAATTCTTTAAAAAATTAGAGAACTTTTTGTCAGCTCTGTGAACCAAGAATGTCTTTCTCTAGGACTTGGGTGCCCTGTCTTTGAAATGTAAACATCGCTATCTTCCAGTTTCTGTCAGCAAAAAGGAGCCTAACTTTAGTGGGTATCTTGTTCCAAAAGATATGTTGCAAAACAGCCTCCTGAAATAAAGATATGAGAATCTTGTTTCTCCTCTGGATAAAGAAAATTAGCTAACATAGATGGTCACCCTAATTACCAGGTAAATTGAGAACGAACTATGTGTGACGAGGGAACTCTCAAATCCTTTTACTTGAAGAATTCTTAAATATTTATCCTGAAAATATGTATGCACTTGGTGGTATCTTTGTGGCTCTATAGAAAGGTAAGATTTCTTTCTGTCTTTGCAGTCACTTAGCAGATTGCCTGTGATGCATGTCACATTATGGTTTAATGCTTATTCGATAATGAAATTATTTTCTTTCTCTGCTACCTTTGTGGACAGGTTTTCTGGGTTGGAAGATTTTGTTTTTAATTATATTTTCCCAACACAGGCCAAGATAAGAAAAAAGACAGATGACAAAAATTTCCATAATCTAGAAATTTATGCTTAGTAATAATCAGAGATGTTCCCAAAAGTTTTGTAAAGTTGTGTTCATTTGAGAACTACTTATAATGGTGAAAATTTGGAAACATTCTAAGTGTCCCACAGAGAAAGGTGAAATAAATGTTAGTGTATCTGTTCACTCAGTTGTATGTCTTCCTGCTATTGAGGAATCCTTAATGACCTAAATATTGTTATGAAAATAGAATAAAAACAGTTAAAGAATTCCATACTCACCATAACCCTGATTAATAGTTTCTCTCTCTCTCTCCTTCTTACACACATACACACAAACAGATGAACCCACACCCAAATGAAAGGAAATGGCTGGAGAGAAAATAAAATGGTTACACTGTAAACTTGTGTGATTACCGTTTTCTTTAAAAAATTTTTTCTGTGCTTCCATTTTTTAATGAGCAAATATGTTCATAGTGAAAAAACTTAATAAACTTATAAAAGCATATTTTAAGGATAGAAGTATATAAAAAACAGTAGATAGTTGATAACTTGGCAGAAAAATGAAAACAAGACTGTCGAGGAAAGGAATAAGAAAAAGATCATTAAATTCTGAGGAAAATAATAAAAATATGGGAAAAAATGGAAAATTAATTATCTAGCTTGAAAAAAGTTTTATATTTTAAGTTTAACTAAAGGATTTTGGAAATATCCAAATTAAAACAAAAACTTAAATCAGTTAAACAAAGTAGTATGTTTGATTTCTACCCTTAAATAACAACACAATGTAGTTTTTTTAAAATTTTCATTTTGCCCTTTGACTTTAATGTTTTTCATTTACCCTTTTAAGCCATCCTTATTCCATGGAGATAATTGACTGTTTTTTTTTTTTAGCATGCAACAGGCAAATATAAACTTTTAATTTCCCAAGTAGCTAATCTTTCAGTCCCATTTGTTAAATAATCCATTCTCCATGGTCTGCTGATGTATTATTTATCAAGTAGTAAATGCATACATATCTCACTATGTGTTTCTGGGCAATTTATTCTGCTTCATTGATCCTGGATCTTTTAAAAGTAGATTTTCACTAATTGATGTAAATGCCAGTGGTTTTATCAAGTCTGTGGATACTTGTCTTCAATATACTACTTCACAATCTACTGACTTCTAATGGAAATACTTTCACAGAATGCTTGCCCCAATTCACTGCACAATAAGTGCTGAGAAGAAAATATCACATTAATAATGAGGAGACTCAGATGAAAACTAACTTTCCTTCATTCATTCTTTCTTTCTTTCTTTCTTTCTTTCTTTCTTTCTTTCTTTCTTTCTTTCTCTTTCTTCTTATCTTAGAAACTGTGACAGGTGTACTCAGGTACTATTTTTGTCCCATCTATTCTTGTAAATTTCAAATCAACTGTGACATAAAAACAGTTTTGACTTAGAACACAGATATAATTATTCAGATGGAGAGGCTTTTTATAAATCAAGACTAAGTCAAAAGGCCTTTCACCAAAAAATCTATCAGGCCCAATGTAGATGACCAGAACCTCATCCAGGAAGCCAGGATTCCAACTAAATTTTTTCTCCAGCTAACTGAGTAGCTTTGAGTAATGTATACAACTAATTCCTGTATCCATTTCCTCACTGTTAAAATAAAAATTTATGAGAGGGACTATATGATATATTAGAACCCAAACAATCTCTAAAAGTCTGAATTTGGGGGGAAGGTATCAGGTTCAGAAATAAGGATCTCACTTTCCTTATGCCAGCTGCCCTAAATAGAAGATCAGTAATGCTGTTTCAGAACCAGAATCTGTCTATGCCCTTTGCTCTCATGTATGCCTTTTTACAACGAAAATCTGGAGACTTCACCCAAGAACAAATGTATACTTGATTCACTAAGACTTACACACAAGTAGTTATCTACTGCTATGGCAATGCTACATACTTTAGGATACATGTATCTCTGACAACAAATAATGATCCCTTCTGTTTCCCTTCCTCAGGGACCTGGAGAGTGTTTTCAGGTATCTGGAGAACATAGACATAAGATCCAAGTCCATAAATGATAGAAGGAATTGTTAGTTTTTGTTCATAAAGTTTAAGCACATAACTGGTAACCCCAGAAAGCAAGTGTTTATAGAAAACATATTATACAAGCAATAGTCTTTTATATAGTAAGTGGTTTGAAAACCTGTTGGACTGAGAAATTATCTTGAAGTATCAATTTGTGCCTGCTACGTCTTTAGGACACTCAAAACCTGGGGTTACTGTGAAGTTTCTCTAAATCACTGTGGATAGAATGGAACTGGTCTGTCATCTCAGTCTATATGACCTTGGGTCTCAAGCATATAGCATAACAAATTCCTTAATAATAAGGGATGGTGAGGGGCAACCATGTCCTAATTGCAAATAAACGTTGGATTATCCCAGACCAAAATTTTCTGCTGAGGCCCCTTGAATCTATAGCCTGAATATTTTTATTTTTATTGTGTCATAATCAAAATCAATTTGTTAATTGGTTATGTTTCTGCTTATATATATAAATATATATAAATTATATATATATATCACATATCTGTGTATATATAATATAAAATTATACATGGTACTTTTCATTTAAAATTTAAACAAATAGTGTACAAAAAATGCAAATCATCCAAAACCCTACCTCAAAGAGATGAGAACTATTTGCATTTTGGTATTTAAATTTAAATTATCACTCTTCCAAATATAACCAGTATTCAGACAGGGAAATATGAACATATTAAAAATCATGGTAGCTAATCTTTTAATGAGGCACACACACTGTGCTTGAGTTTGCAAAATCACCCACAATTGTCACATAAACATTGAAAAGAAGCTCTTTCATCTGAAGAAAATGATGTTTAGGAAGGTTAAAGAACATGTTCCAGATCACAAGGGTAGTAAGTGGAGGAGCAGTATACAAATATAAATGTCCCCAAATCTAAGCCCATGCCTTTTCCACCTCTCTGTGCTTTTTACTAGTGGTAGATGTGCTGGAATCACTCTCATTTCTTTAGCAGGTGGAGCTGGCTTGTATTCTGGACACGCTGATAATTTTGGCACCTCAAACTAATATCCTTTAAATATCCATTCAATAGTTATATAGTGGAAGCAGGAAAAACTGATTTTTGGTTAACTTAATGTATATGTAGAAACAAATACATGTGCTGATTCATTTCAGGAACTAATGCAACGCCAACATTCTTTAAAACTTTAGCAAAACATATTCTACCTCCCAATGTTTTCTTCTTTCTCCTTGTCATTTTTTTGTGGTTTCCCAAACTACACTACTTCGTAGGAGGCAATTAAAGGGCTCACTGTAGACATGAACATTATTACTTGTTCCCAGTAAACAGAATCTCTTGATACATTAACGTGCTTCAGAATCTCCGCAGAATTGGACCTCATGTGTAAGTGAGAAAATATGGAGCAGAGATGGTTTTTTGCTGGCAAAAAGAGAATAACAAATTTCTAATATAAGGTGATATCTGCTCCTTCAGAAGCAGGCCCAATATTTTATAAAATCATCAGGTTTAAAAAGAATAAGTGGTGGTTTTGTAACTTATCTAGGTTGTTCTGGTTATTAGGATGAGAGAGAGAAACCCTGGATATGTTCTGTATTCATACTAGAGAAATACCACCTATCACTGTTTAAAAGGAGAAAAAAGTATAGAATGAGAGCATAGAATTTTGAGAAAAACTCACAATTTAGGGAATCCTAGACAGCGGTGAAGTTTTCTCTCCAAGAGCCTAAAATCTAGTTAAAAATGAGAGGTCCTTCTAATACTCTTTATTTTCCCATGTTCTGGTTTTGATGTACCCTTTCTCCTTCTTTTGCTCAATCTTAACATCAATCTCCTAAATTTTTTTTTTCTAGAAATTACCCAATTTTATAGACTACCCCGAATGGATTACATTCATGAATGATTCACTCATTCAGCAAATCATTAATGAGAATCTGCTCTGTATCTACCATTCTAGATATCAACTTTTAAGAAGCGCTGCCTGGGTTATCTTAAGGGGCTTTTTGAAATTATTATTTTTTTTTTTCGGTACTCGGGCCTCTCACTGTTGTGGCCTCTCCCGTTGTGGAGCACAAGCTCCGGACGCGCAGGCTCAGCGGCCATGGCTCACAGGCCCAGCCGCTCTGCGGCATGTGGGATCTTCCCGGACCGGAGCACGAACCTATGTCCCCTGCATCGGCAGGCGGACTCTCAACCACTGAGCCACCAGGGAAGCCCTAAAATATTTTTTATTTCATTAATTTGAAGGCAGTTTCTTGCTGGATTCCATGGTGCTCAAAAGAGCATCAGGTTTGCAGCATACAAGAAAAAAATAAATCAGGCAATGGATGATGGAGTATAGATTGGGACTTTAGGGTTCTTGGGACCTAAGTAATTGATATATCTCACAATCTTCCTTGGGACCAGATGAGTCCTTTAGTGCTGGAACTTCAGTTCCAATTAAGAGGACCACATGATCATCCTTAGAAAGTGAAGAATACATGTATATGTTGTTGTTGGGAGAATGACCAATATATTCATGAAAATGACAAGAGTCTGGACAAATCAAAATAAAACATGTCAAGAATGAGACCATATTGTAGACTGGTTAAGCTATCTAGGTCATTGAGTTATATAGATCCAGATGCAAATTCCACCTTTGTAACACACCAGTTGTGAAAACCTGGACAAATTATTAAGTCTCTTAGAGAGTCAGTTTTTTTAAAACTGCAATAATATCAGAAACTCATAAATTAGTTGGGAAGATTCAATATAATGATGCCTGTAGAGGACTTAACCAGGGCCCAAAAGAGTGCAGGTGTTTCCAATAATATTGAATTATATATAGCCCTCTTGAGAGGAAAGTGGATTCCTGTATACTGCTTAAAGATTATATATAGATGTTAGGGTGTTTTGGATGAAGACAGGGTAAGATTTGGGGAAAGACATTTAGAATTCTGAGCTCAGACAAGAATTAGTAGATCAATGTTGCCCTAAAATCATAATGGTCATAAAACCACTGATTAGGCCCAGCGTTCAGCATTAAGTGTCAGAGATTACAACTTCAAAACCTCTCTCTTCAGACCCAGGAGACTTTATTTACATACACACTTGATGGAAACTTAGAAACGTCTTTTTGAGAAGTAAACTAAAGGGGGAGTAGTAATGCCACCCAAACACTAGGGGACGCTCCAGTTTACTCTGTGAGGGGAAAAAAAAACGCCCCCGTTTCCACTGTAAATTGAGAAGATGAAAGGTATAGGTCAAAAGGCACTGGACCGCCAGGAAAGTCCCCGTTATGGTACTTTTTATATAGGAAATTGACATACTAGAATGGGAACCTGACATACGTAATTTATTTGCAGAATCCTCATGCATTTCCAAAGTAAATGCTAACATCTTACAAGTGCAGGGATTCAGTAATTTCATGTATTGGAGAAAAAGCAATATAAAAGTTGGCTTTTAATGACACTTTAAGTCATCCATAATTTTAGTTTTGCCCTTTCTGCACTTAACGCATTTCCCTGATAGTGATTATTTTTGTACTGGGGGTACATGGATATAGCTCTGCAGCAATGAGCATGGGCATGGTGATGATTTGAACAGGTGGATTCTTGCAGAGCACCAGGTAGCAGCATTCTTTATTTTTTTTAAGGAAAAAACAAAACAAAACAAAACAAAACGTGCTAGTGGTTAGGAAAGGCCTTTGGAACAATTCATTATTGTGACTTATAATATTCAGAATTTGTCACAAGTCTATGTCTTTCCTTATGTCTTTGACTTTCAAAAGAGAGCCATAGGAGGAGAAAAACAATGTAATATTATTTCTAATTATTGAGGGCAACAGTTGTATAACACAACTTATACCACATGGGTTTATTTAAACTCCCTTTCCATACTCAGTAGTTTTAAAGGTCATTTCCAAGTCATTTACAAACAAGAGATAATGTATCTATACAAATAAAATAGAGGAGAGAGTATTTGCTGAATCTCAGCTTCTGAAATTACTTTAAATAATTCAGTCTCCATTTTCTCCCTGATGTGACTTATCCTTCATTTAACCTTTCATGAAAATAGGTAAGATCATATTTGCTCTATTTTTATTTATTCATTCAGCAAATATTTATTGAGCTTGTACTATGTACAAGACACTGGGGATTAGGAAATTCATAAACAGCAATCCCAGTCCCTCATATAATAAATCACCAACCTTACATTTTAGTGGAAAGAAACAGAAAATGGACATCAATAAAGGCAAATATATCAGAAACTGAATGTACAAATGACAATGGCTAAACCATATATAAAAATAGAACTCTGACCCACAACCTGCAGCAACCTGCCCAAGAAACCAACTCCTTAATCTATAATAAATAGTTGTGGAAGCCAGCCTACAGTAAGTCAGGATTGTAGGAAGTCAAACTACTACCTCTAGTACTAATCCAGGAAGCTAAACAATAACTTCTTTAACAGTTGGTCCCAAATGATCAGGATTTGATTAATAACTGACAGCTTCCTTAATTTTGTCCCTGCTTCCAACTTAAGACCAACCAGAGAAAACCAAACTAACCAATCACATAGGATGTCCCTCTTCCAGTGAGCCTACCTCTGCTTTCCCCTTGCCAACAACCTTCCCTCTGGACACACCTGAAAACTTCCCTTTTCCCACTATAAAGCTTTCCTTCTCCTCTGCCTGCCTTTGAGTCTCTGCCAAAACACAAATGGCAGTGGCTGACTTCCTTTGCTATAGCAAGCTCTGAATAATTAGACTTTGTCTTTCTCCTTTGGTTAGTCTTCACTTATTTCCACATATAGATTATAACAAGTTGGGAGAGCTATTGAGAAAAATAAATCAGAATCAAGGAATAGGAGCACCTGTCGGGGAGAACGTTTACTTTATTTTGAGTGGTCAGGCAAGACTTTTTGAGCAAAGACCTAAAGAAAGTGTGTGTCTGAGCCATGTGGATATCCAAAAAGAGGCATCACCATGCAGAGGGGAGAGGAGAGAGCAGCTTCATCTTTTTCAACCTGGAAGTGGAAGCTGCTCATGCAGTTTGACTAATTCTCATTTTCATCTTCACTTGGCAATAGAGACAAGGGAGAGAGTGGCCAGGTATGAGTTCGGAGAGGTAGTGAGCTATATTAAGCTCTTACTCAAAGTAAGAAGCGATGCTTTTGGAGCATTAATCAGAGAAATGACAGGATCTGACTTTGTTTTCAAGGATTATCCTGGCTGTAGTGTTGAAGTAACTGCAGGGCATGAGGGTAGAAGCTGGGAGAGCAGATTGCCGTAGTGTAGACAGAAGATGACATGGTTTGGATCGAGGAGATAGTGGTGGAGGTGGGGAAAAGTCATTTGTTTCTGGGTATGTTTGAAGGCAAAACTGACAGATGTGTTGATAAATAGAATCTGAAAGGTGAAGTAAAAGGATAACAAGAGGATAAAAACCCAGGTTTTTGTTTTTTGGGTTTTTTTCACATAGTATAAAAATTATATTTACTTAGAGTAGTCAAACTTATGAATTTTACAACTTCTTTTCAAAGAACCCATAATTAAAGTTAAAAGACAAGTCTTATACTAAGGAAGGATTACAACTCACATAATCCACAAAGATCTCCAGGCAGAATTCATCAAGAACTCCTACACAACCATAAGAAAAAGAAACATCCTGACAGAAAAAAATGGGCAATAGGTATGAGCCAGAAATTCACAGAAGAAATCAAAGTGGCCAAAAAACAAGAAAAGAGGCTTAGTCTTACTACAATTGGCAAAATGCAAGGTAATGTATCCTCCAATGGAATATTACATTGCAGTTTAAATAAGCAAAGTAGAGCTATAAATCTCACAAACAATGTTGAGTTTAATAAACTTGTAAAATATTGATACAATGTATGCCCTGTTTGAAATAAGTTAAAGCATGCTATATATTTTAAATACATATACAGTCATAGCAACAAAAATCATAGTTGGGAATGAAACAACAAGTCTTGGATGGCAGTTATAGTGGTATTTTGAGTCAGATTATACTAGGTTTTCTGAGCCAATTCTGTGCATCTCTTCCTTTTTCCTTAAAAATTTTTATTGGAGTATAGTTTCATCAAGAGGAATGGATAAGGAAGATGTGGTATATATATACAATGAAATATTACTCAGCCATAGAAAGGAACAAAATTGGGTCATTTGTAGAGACGTGGACGGACCTACAGACTGTCATACAGAGTGAACTAAGTCAGAAAGAGAAAAACAAATATCGTACATTAACCCATATATGTGCAATCTGAAAAAAACTGGTATAGACAATCTTATTTACAAAGCAGAAATAGAGACACAGACTTAGAAAACAAATGTATGGATACCAAGGGCGGGGGGATGAATCGGGAGATTGGGATTGACAGATATACACTATTGATACTGTGTATAAACTAGATAACTAATGAGAACCTACTGTATAGCACACGGAATTCTACTCAGTGCTCTGTGGTAACCTATATGGCAAGGAAATCCAAAAATGAGGGGACATATGTATATGTGTAGCTGATTCACTTTGCTGTATGGTAGTAACTAACACCACAACATTGTAAAGCAACTATACTCCAATAAAAATTAAAACAAAAAACAAGGTTTTTGGATTCATGAACTCAGAAGGAGAGTTACCATTGAGAAGGGGATAAGAAGTTTTGGGTGGTTGTTTGTAGCAACTGGTAATGTGGTTCTAGTCATGCTGAATTTGAGATGCCTGTAAGATTTTTCAAGGGAAATTATGGAGAGCGCCAGATTGAGGATAAAAATTTGGGTGCTGTCAGCATATAAGAATTAAAGCCATCCATGGGGTCACTCTGGAACACTGTGGTGTTTAGAAATTGAGGTAATGAGGAAAATCTCACAACGGAGAACGAGTAAAGGTGACCAGAGAGATAGGAAAAGAACCAGTATAGAAAGTGACACCTCTTACGCTAACAAAGAACTGCAAGAATAAAGAAGTTGTCAGCTAGGACAAATCTGATCAGTTAAGTGGGCTGAGAACTAAGACCTGATGATGGATTTAACTATGTGGACATCACCAATGACTTTTAGAATATATTTTATGAGAGTTGTGAAGAATAAAATAAAATGTTTGAAAAGAGAATGGGAGGGGATGAATTAAAGGTAGCAAGAAGAGGAAGCTCTCCTGTCAAGTTTTAGTTTAAAAAAAGAGGCGAGAAACAGCAGTAGGAAGGGACTGTGTGGTCAGAAGAAAGTTGTGCTTTTCTTTTTCTTTTTTAAAATTTGGTTGTATTGCAGTCGGTTTGAATATTTATGGTAAGCAGAATAACGGCCCATCTAAAATGTCTGTGTCCTAATCTCCAAGGCCTTTGAAGTATATCCCTTTACATGGCAAAAAAAGGATTTTGCAGATCTGATTAAGGATCTTGTGATGCGGGAGATGATGTCCCATTATACAAATGGAACCAATGTAATTATTACCCAGGCAGATCCAGTGCAACTACAGGACTCCATATAAGGGAAAGAGGGAGGCATGAGGGCCAGAGAAGGAGAAGTGATGCAAGTGGAGGAGAGAGAGACAGAGACCGAGAGACAAAGAGAGAGAGATTGAGATACAAGGATGCTGCATTACGTACTTGAAGATAGAAAAAGAGCCATGAGATAAGGATGTAGGTAGCCTCTAGGCTGCTATTCTAGGTGGAATAGAAAAAAATAAAAATAAAAAATAAAAAAAGGGAATTCTTCTCTAGAGTCTCTACAGCTCTGCAAATCTATTTTGGAATTCTGGTCCCTAGCACTGTAAGATAATAAATTGGTATTCTGTTAAGCCACTAAATTTGTCATACTTTGTAATAATAGCAATAAGAAACTAATACAGTGCTATTGGGAATGATACAATCGAGAGGGGAAGATGATAATGCAGGAAAGAGATGGCCAACATCTGGAGTTATGACTTTCAACCTATATGTTTGAGATATCAAATAGGATCTGATACATGGGGGATGGAGGTAGACAGGATTTCATTAATAGGAACAGACTTAGAATAAAATTCAGCTGCAATCAGTTGATAGATTCAGTGACAGAAGAATTTCCTCCATTTTTTTCTCTCACTGAAGCTAAAATCAATGCTATCAGCTAAAATTAGAGAAGTGGGGAGAGATGTTGATGAAAAGTAAACAATAGTCCTTCAGGAATGTGGGAAAATAATAGACTACAAAAGAATAATATGATTGTATGGCAGAAATAAGAACCTGCCTGATGTTTGCAGCAGTGGATTGTCTCTTTTAACATTTTCCTTCAGGCATATTTAGCCTCCTGGATTTACTACAGAGTCCATGGAGAGTTGGATTTAATCAAAGCTGAGGTTCTGCCAGAAGAGTAAAAGAGAGAAAATTGGGGTTAGAAAGTGCGGGCGTATGCAACGGAACCTAAGGTGCTTTAGGGAGGAAGTGTGGACATGGTGAAAGTTACAGATATTGAAAATGTGGTGAATCAATTAATTGTAGGTTTCAGTGGGGTCAAAAACATTATTGTATAGTATAGGGAGATGATGAAGGTCAGAGAGTGAGAAGCTTGAGTATAAGCTATGGAGGTAGTGGAGTTAATGAGAATAAAAATGTCTAGGCTGTTCTTCTCTGGGTCTGTACATTAGAATTGCCTGGGGAGTTTAAATCAAAGCTGAATTAAATTAATGTCTCAGGGGATGGAGCCCAGTCATCAGTATTTCCTTACATTTTTCACATATGATGATAATATGCAGGTTGAGTACCATGAAAGTGAGTGGCTGAGATGGAGTGAAAAACAGTACCATTGGAAGCACAGGAGATATGTATATTGTAAAGATGAATGACATAACATGTAATCAGGAATTGAACTCTTCCTAGGCAAAGCAATAGGGTAACCTCAGTTGTTTTATGATATAGTTATGGAAACTTTCACCATTATCATAAATTAGGCCTTTGTCTTTTTAGCATAAGGACAACTGAGTTAACTATTTTGCTAAGAAATCTTGGGCAGATTGTTGCCTGGCTTTTGTTAAAGGAATAAGAAATAGATGTTTCTCTCCATTCTCCTCTCCTATTACATATGGGAAATGTTCATATAATTCTAATTTAAAATATTTGACAAATAGATAGACCTAAACTACAAGTTATGTGTAACAGTAATGTTGTTTAGAGACATAACAGCTGTAACAAGGTCAGACCTAAGACATCACTGGGCACTTAATCAACTGGTGAATAATATGTAACTCTTATGCATATATTTCTGCAATAGATATTAAGAGTTGCATGCCCAGAATCTATCTTTCCTTCTTTGTTAAGAGAGTCTCAATTTTGTTTAGGGTAGAAATCTGCTTTTTTAAAACACGTCTCTACCAACACTCCCTTGACCTAATTTTGTCATGGGATCTATATCTGGCCAGTGAGACTAAGTGGGAGCATTCTAGGTCAGGCTTCAGAAAAAGTTTCGTTTTCTTCTGATCGAGACAGACTCAGGAGCTTGGGTCTTTGCTCCTTTGCACATTTCACCCTTTTGCCTGGAGGTGACACAGCCATTCTGGGACTTTGGGAACAAGTGCCACCTGCTGGATTGCTGTGAGGAGGAAGCTAGACAGAGACTCCATCCTCCAGGAATTATCAGAGCATCTGTGCCAGCCCTGAGCTGCCAAACTCTACCCTTTGTCTTTATGAGAGAATAATAAACATCTTACTTGTTTAAGCAACATTAATAGAATATGTGTTACATAGAGCCAAGTGTAATTTCTAGAAAATATAATTTTCTTCAAAGAGAGAGTTTACAAAATGCCTTCCTTTATCCTTTGTTGTAAGTTAAAAAAAGACATTTAATCAGTAGATAATGTAAATTATGTTTAAATTATATTTATGCTCATTCATACAATGGAATACAGCACCATTATAAATTTGATGAGGTGGACATCAATGTGTAATGACATAAATGTTCATGATAGAGTATTAGGTGGTGAATAAAAGGATGTATACTAGAATTTGCCCAACTTATTTTCATCTAAATCTTATCCAGTTTTTCTTTTCAGGTCTATTGTGGTAAGTCATGGTTGCAGTAAAGGGCAAAACATGGAGGAGATGTGTCCCGAGCACTCGTCTATGAAACACCAAGACAACATGAGTCTCCAAAGTCTGGGGTTAGTGGCTGCATGTAATGAGGAAAAATGGCTCATGTTTATCCTTGAAAATCTCAAGAAACCAACTTTAAATATTTTTTAATCATAATATTATCATTTTTTTCTTTTTTCCTTCTCAAGTTTATTGGCTAATGTTTTATCAAGATATACTTTGTTATTGTAAAAAATAAACAAACAAAAACAACAAAAAAGACTTTTACCTTCAATGTTAGGGAGATCAATTATTGATTGCTATTATTATCCACATAATACTTAAAATTTATTAAATAATGCTCAAGGGCTTTTTGTGGAGTGAATTTTTAGAACTCAGAAGACCTTCAGTCTCCAATTATTTTTCATGTTGGGCTCATTTACTCGCAGTCAAAAATAATTTCATAGGAGAGACCATCAAGATGGCAGAGGAGTAAGATGTGGAGATCACCTTCCTCCCCGCAAATACATCATAAATATATCTACATGTAGAACATCTCCTACAGAACACCAACTGAATGCTGGCAGAAGACTTTGGACTTCCCAAAAGGCAAGAAATTCCCCACGTACCTGGGTAGGGCAGAAGAAAAAAGAAAGAAACAGAGACAAAGAATAGGGACTAGACCTGCACCTCGGGGAGGGAGCTGTGAAGGAGGAAATGTTTCCACACACTAGGAAGCCCCTTCACTGGCAGAGAAGGGGGTGGTGGTGGCAGGGGGGAAACACTGGAGCCACAGAGGAGAATGCAACAACAGGGGTGCAGAGGGCAAAGCGGGGAGATTCCCTCATAGAGGATTGGTGCTGACCAGCACTCACCAGCCTGAGAGACTTGTCTGCTCACCTGTCAGAACAGGTGGGTGCTGGGAGCTGATGCTTGGTCTTTGGAGGTTGGATCCTACAGAGAGGACTGGGGTTGGCTGTGTGAAAACAGTCTGAAGGGGCTAGTGTGCCACAGCTAGCCAGGAGGGAGTCCAGGAAAAAGTCTGGAACTGCCTAAGGGGCAAGAGACCATTGTTTCGGGGTGCACGGGGAGAGGGGATTCAGAATATCACCTAAACGAGTTCCAGAGATGGGCGAAAGCTGCAGATATCAGCACGGACCACAGAGACGGGCATGAGATGCTAAGGCTGCTCTTGCAGCCACCAAGAAGCCTGTGTGCAAGCACAGGTTACTAGCCACATGTCCCCTCCTGAGAGCCTGTGCAGCCCACCACCGCCAGGGTCCCGTGATCCAGGGACAACTTCCCTGGGAGAACACCCTAGGCTGGTGCAACATCACCCTGACCTCTGCTGTCGGAGGCTTGCCCCACATTCCAAATCCCTCCCTCCCCATGGCCTGAGTCATCCAGAACCCCCTAATCAGCTGCTCCTTTAACCGCATTCTGTCTGAGTGAATAACAAACGCCCTCAGGTGACCTACAAACAGAGGTGGGGTCAATCCAAAGCTGAACCACAGGAGCTGTACGAACAAATAAGAGAAAGGGAAATCTCTCCCAGCAGCCTCAGGAGCAGTGGATTAAGTCTCCAGAATCAACTTGATATACCCTACGTCTCTGGAATACCTGAATAGACAACGAATCATCCCAAAATTGAGGCAGTGGAGTTTGGGAGCAACTGTAGATTAGAGTGTGCTTTCTGCATCTAATTTGTTTCTGGTTTTATGTTTATCTTAGTATTTAGAGTTTATTATCATGGGTAGATTTGTTTATTGATTTGGTTGCTCTCTTTCTTTTTTTGAATATATATATATATATATATATATATATATTTATATAATTTTTTCCTTTTTCTCTTTTTGTGAGTGTGTATGTGTATGCTTCTTTGTGTGATTTTGTCTGTATAGCTTTGCTTTTACCATTTGTCGTAGGGTCCTGTGTGTCGATTTGGTTTTTTGATTTTTGTGGGTTTTTTTAGTATAGGTTTTAGTGCTTGCTATCATTGGTGGATTTGTTTTATGTTTTGGTAGCTCTCTTTTTTCTTTCTTTTTTCTTTTTTTATTACTTTTTAATTTTTAATATTTTTTTGTTTTTATTTCAATCACTTTTTATTTTATTTTGTTTTTTTTTCTTTTGTTTTTTTTTCTTTTCTTTTTTTTTTCTCCCTTTTCTTCTGAGCCATGTGGCTGACAGGGTCTTGGTGCTCCAGCCAGGTGTCCGGGCTGTGCCTCTGAGGTTGGAGAGTCAAGTTCTGGACATTGGTCCACCAGAGACCTTCTGGCTCCACGTAATAGCAAATGGTGAAAACTCTCCCAGTGATCTCCATCTCAACACCAGCACCCAACTCTACTCACTGACTAACAAGCTACAATCACAATGCTGGACATGCTATGCCAAACAACTAGCAAGACAGGAACACAATCCCACACATTAGCAGAGAGCCTGCCTAACACGAGAATGAAGACACAGACACTCCAAAACTCACAACTGGATATGGTCCTGCCCTCCAGAAAGACAAGATCCAAACTCATCCACCAGAACACAGGTACCAGTCCCCTCCACCAGAAAGCCTATATAACCCATTGAATCAACATTAGCCACTGGGAGCAGACACCAAAAACAATGGGAACTAAGAACCTGCAGTCTGCGAAAAGGAGACCACAAACACAGTAAGATAAGCAAAATGAGGAGACCGAGAAACACATAACAGATGAAGGACAAATGTAAAAACCCATCCGACCAAACAAATGAAGAGGAAATAGGCAGTGTAACTGAAAAAAATTCACAGTAATGATGCTAAAAATGATCCAAAATCTTGGAAATAGAATGGAGAAAATACAAATAACATTTAACAAAGATCTAGAAGTACTAAAGAGCAAACAACAATGATGAGCAGCACAATAAATAAAATTAAAAACTCTCTGGAAGAAATCAATAGCAGAATAACTGAGGCAGAAGAGCGGGTAAGTGACCTGGAAGATAAAATAGTGGAAATAACTACCACAGGGCAGAATAAAGAAACAAGGATGAAAAGAATTGACAACGGTCTCAGAGACCTCTGGGACAATATTAAATGCACCAACATTTGACTTATAGGGGTCGCAGAAGAAGAAGAGAAAAAGAAAGAGACTAAGAAAATATTTGAAGAGATTAAACTTGAAAACTCCCCTAATATGGGAAAGGAAATAGTTAATTGAGTCCAGGAAGCAAAGAGAGTCCCATACAGGATAAATCCAAGGAGAAACATGTCAAGACAGATATTAATCAAACTATCAAAAGTTAAATACAAGGAAAAAATATCAAAAGCAGCAAGGGAAAAGCAACAAATCATATACAAGGGAATCTCCATATGGTTAAGAGCTGATCTTTCAGCAGAAACTCTGCAAGCCAGAAGGGAGTGGCAGGACATATTTAAAATGATGAAGGAGAAAAACCTACAACCACGATTACTCTACCCAGCAAGGATCTCATTCAGATTCGACAGAGAAATTAAAAGCTTTACAGACAAGCAAAAGCTAGGAAAATTCAGCAGCAACAAACCAGCTTTACAACAAATGCTAAAGGACCTTCTCTAGGCAGGAAACACAAGAGAAGGAAAAGACCTACAATAACAAAACCAAAACAATTAAGAAAATGGTCATAAGAACATACATATTGATAATTATCTTAAATGTAAATGGATTAAATGCTCCAACCAAAAAACATAGACCAGCTGAATGGATAAAAAATGAAGACCCATATATATGCTGTCTAAAAGAGACCCACTTAAGACCTAGGGGAACATATAGACTGAAACTGAATGGATGGAAACAGATATTCCACGCAAATAGAAATCAAAAGAAAGCTGGAGTAGCAATTCTCATATCAGACAAAATAGACTTTAAAATAAAGACTATTGCAAGAGGCAAAGAAGGACACTACATAATGATCAAGGGATCAATCCAAGAAGAAGATATAACAATTGTAAGTACTTATGCACCCAACATAGGAGCACCACAATACATAAGGTAAATGCTAGCAGCCATAAAAGAGGAAATTGACAGTAACACAATAATGGTAGGGTACTTTAATACCCCACTTTCACCAATCGACTGATCATCCAAAATGAAAATAAATAAGGAAACACAAGCTTTAAATGATACATTAAATAAGATGAACTTAATTGATATTTATAGGACATTCTATGCAAAAACAACAGAATACACTTTCTTCTCAAGTGCTCATGGAACATTCTCCAGGGTAGATGATATCTTGGGTCACAAATCAAGCTTCGGTAAATTTAAGTAAACTAATATCATATAAAGTATCCTTTCTGACAACAATGCTATGAGACTATATGTCAATTACAGGAAAATATATGGAAAAAATTCAAATACAAGGAGACTAAACAATACACTACTAAATAATCAAGAGATCACTGAAGAAATAAAAAATGAAATAAAAAACTACCTAGAGACAAATGACAATGAAAACACGATGACCCAAAACCTATGGGATGCAGCAAAAGCAGTTCTAAGAGGGAAGTTTACAGCAATAAAATCCTACCTCAAGAAAGAAGAAACATCTCAAATAAACAACCTAACCCTACACCTAAAGCAATCAGAGAAAGAAGAATAAAACCCCCCAAAGTTAGCAGAAGGAAAGAAATCAGAAAGAAGATCAGAAATAAATGAAAAAAAATGAAGGAAATGATAGTAAAGATCAATAAAACTAACAGCTGATAGTTTGAGAAGATGAACAAAATTGATATACCATTAGCCAGACTCATCAAGAAAAAAAGGGAAAAGACTCAAATCAATAGAATTAGAAATGAAAAAGAAGTAACAACTGACACTGCAGAAATACAAAGGATCATGAGAGATTACTACAAGCAACTATATGCCAATCAAATGAACAACCTGGAAAAAATGGACAAATTATTAGAAAAACACAATGTGCCAAGACTGAACCAGGAAGAAATAGAAAATATAAACAGATCAATCACAAGCACTGAAATTGAGACTGTGATAAAAATCTTGCAACAAAAACAATCCCAGGAACAGATGGATTCAAAGGAGAATTCTATCAAACACTTAGAGACAAGCTAACACCTATCCTTCTCAAAATATAGAACTCCCACCTCCAAAATATAGCAGAAGGAGGAACACTCCCAAATTCATTCTGTGAGGCCAATATCACCCTGATAACAGAAGAAGACAAAGGTGTCACAAAGAAAGAAAAATACACACCAACATCACTGATGAATATAGATGCAAAAATCCTCAACAAAATGATAGCAAACAGAATCCAAGAGCACAATAAAAGGATCATACACCATGATCAAGTGGGATTTATCTCAGGAATGCAAAGAATCTTCAATATATTCAAATCAATCAATGTGATACACCATATTAACAAACTGAAGGAGAAAAACCATATGATCATATCAAAAGATGCAGAAAAAGCTTTTGACAAAATTCATCACCAATTTATGGTAAAAACCCTCCAGAAAGTAGGCATAGAGGGAACTTACTTCAACATAATAAAGGCCATATATTACAAACCCACAGCCAACATCATTCTCAATGGTGAAAAATTGAAACCATTTCCTCTAAGATCAGGAACAAGACAAGGTTGTCCACCCTCAACACTCTTATTCAACACAGTTTTGGAAGATTTAGCCACAGCAATCAGAGAAGAAAAATAAATAAAAGGAATCCAAATCAGAAAAGAAGAAGTAAAGCTGTCACTGTTTGCAGATGACGTGATACTCTACATAGAGAATCCTAAAGATGCTACCAGAAAACTACTAGAGTTAATCAATGAATTTGGTAAAGTAGCAGGATACAAGATTATTGCACAGTAATTTCTTGCATTCCTATACACTAATGATGAAACATCTGAAAGAGAAATTAAGGAAACACTGCCATTTTCATGGCAACAAAAAGAATAAAATAGCTGGGAATAAACCTTCTTATATGGACAAAAGACCTGTATGCAGAAAAATAAAAGACCCTGATGAAAGAAATTAAAGATGATACAAACAGATGGAGAGATATACCATGTTCTTGGATTGGAAGAATCAACATTGTGAAAATGACTATACTCCCCAAAACAATCTACAGATTCAATGCAATCCCTATCAAACTATCAATGACAGTTTTCACAGAACTAGAACAAAAAATTTCACAATTTGTATGGAAACACAAAAGACCCCGAATAGCCAAAATAATCTGGAGAAAGAAAACCGGAGTTGAAGGAATGAGGCTTCCAGACTTCAGACTATACTACAAAGCTGCAGTAATAAAGACCTTATGGTACTGGAACAAAAACAGAAATATAGAGCAATGGAACAGGATAGAAAGCCCAGAGATAAACCCCTGCACACATGGTCACCTTTTCTTTGATAAAGGAGGCAATCATATACAATGGAGAAAAGAGAGCCTCTTCAATAAGTGGTGCTGGGAAAACTGGACAGCTACATGTAAAAGAATGAAATTAGAACACTCCCTAACACCATACAGAAAAATAAACTCAAAATGGATTAAAGACGTAAATGTAAGGCCAGACAGTATAAAACTGTTAAAGGAAAACATAGGCAGAACACTCTATGACATAAATCACAGCAAGATCCTTTTTAACCCACTTCTTAGAGAAATGGAAATGAAAAGAAAAATAAACAAATAGGGCCTAATGAAACTTAAAAGCTTTTGCACAGCCAAGGAAACCATAAACAAGATTAAAAGACAGCCCTCAGAATGGGAGAAAATATTTGCAAATGAAGCAACTGACAAATGATTAATCTCCAAAATTTACAAGCAGCTCTTACAGCTCAATATCAAAAAAACAAACAAACCAATCCAGAAATGGGCAGAAGACCTAAATAGACATTTCTCCAAAGAAGATATACAGATTGCCAACAAACACATGAAAGGAGTCTCAATATCTCTAATCCTTAGAGAAATACAAATCAAAACTACAGCGAGGTATCATCTCACACCAGTCAGAATGGCCATCATCAAAAAATCTACAAACAATAAATGCTGGAGAGGGTGTGGAGAAAAGGATTCCCTCTTGCACTGTTGGTGGGAATGTAAATGGATACAGACATTATGGAGAGCAGTATGAAGGTTCCTTAAAAAACTAAAAATAGAACTACCATAAGACCCAGCAATCCCACTACTGAGCATATGCCCTGAGAAAACCATAATTCAAAAATAGTCATGTAGCACAATGTTCATTGCAGCTCTATTTACAATAGCCAGCATATGAAAGCAATCTAAGTGTCCATTGACAGATGAATGGATAAAGTAGATGTGGCATATATATACAATGGAATATTACTCAGCCATAAAAAGACATGAAGTTGTGTTATTTGTAATGAGGTGGATGGACTTAGAGTCTTTCATACAGAGTCAACTAAGAAAGAGATAAGCAAATACCATTTTCTAACACATATATATATACAATCTAAAAAAAGAAAAAAAATGGTTATGAAAGACCTAGGGGCAAGACAGGAATAAAGACGCAGATGTTAAGAATGGACTTGAGGACTTGGGGAGTTGGAAGGGTAAGATGGGACGCAGTGAGAGAATGGCATGGACTAATATATACTACCAAATGTAAAATAGATAGCTAGTGGGAAGCAGCCACATAGCACAGGGAGATCAGCTCGGTGCTTTGTGAACACCTAAGGGGTGGGATAGGGAGGGTGGGAGGGAGATGCAAGAGGGGAGAGATATGGGGACATATGTATATGTATAACTGATTCAACTTGTTATAAAGCAGAAACTAGCACACCATTGTAAAGCAATTATCCTCTAATAAAGGTGTTAAAAAAAGAAAAATAATAATTTCATAATCTGGCTTCTGAATTCATATTTGATATGCACCAGAGAACACTGTATTTTCATGTATTTTTAAATGCTCTTTAGTTGCTAGATATTCAATTATAAGAAAAAAGTAAAGTGTGAAATTACCTTGAATCCATGGGTTATGTATCTTAGCAACTGAATAAGCTTTTAGCTCTTCTATTTACAAACACATGTTTAATACCAGCAGAGCACCCAGGGTGGAGCAGAACATGGTTCAGTGCAACCTCTTATGCACAATCAATTCATAAGATTTTAGTGAACCTAAATAGCTTATTTTATAACCCTTTACATCATCTGGGCAAGAGTTATGATTAATATAAAAAATACCCACAGTGTTTAAATATTTTCTCCCCAAATCACTGATTAGTAAATTTATAGTCAACTAAGAGTTTCATTTAAAAAAAATATATGACTAGTGGTTTTGGATATTCTTTAGAAAATTCTGTACTCTAGAGTTCACCACTTGATTGAATTTTGAAGGTTTTTTCCTTGTGTGGGTCACCACATTAAGCACAACAAAAAGAACAACAGTAATTTTTTTTTAAGCAAAAACCTCATTGAGGTTTTTGTAGGTATTTTATTTATTTATTTTTTATCCCACCAACCCACCCTCAGCCATTTTTACTTATCACAATTGTCACATCAAAAATATTAAGTATCTGAAAAAGAATATATATGTGTGTGTATAACTGACTCATTTTGTTGTATACCTAAAGCTGACACAACACTGTAAATTAACTATATTCAATTTAAAAAATGGTTATTAAAAATAAAATAAATAAAATAAAATATTGAGTATGATGACAACTTTTGTAATCAGAAATTCTCTCAGGCTTTATGTGTGTGTGTTTCTATGCAATATTGTACACTTCTCAAATTATTACATTTATCTAATTATATGAAAAATTTTTATATGAAAAAGTACAGCTGATTTATGTTGCTTTCTGCTATTTTCTAGGCATAACACAGAATTGCCTGTAGGAATAATGTCCTCCTGTTGCTTTAAAAGGACAAAACTTGAAATGCCTTAAGAATAGACTCTACTTTCTTAGGTGAATGCAGACGTAATTTTGTATGACTGGTAAATTTAGGTATAATATTTTGGGAGCACTATTTAATAATACCTTAGATATTATAACAGAGGAATGAACAGATAACACATTAGATTTCTGTTAAACCCATCCTCACCCTTTATATTGATGTTAGTTTCAAAATAAAATTAATTCAATATATTCTTATTGAGCTTATTGTGTTTTAAATTTAAGTGTGTATTAATTTTTGCCCTTAGATGTAAAATCTCTCCCTAATTTAAAAAAATATGATTGCACTGTCTTCTAGCTTTATTTTTGCTATTGAAAAGGTAGCTATCAGGTCAGAAGGCAGAATAGGAATTTTCTATCATCATCCCCCCACAAAGCACTGATTTTGACAACCACCCATGGATGAGAGCATCTTTGTAGGAGTCCAGGAGTCTAGCTGAGAAGCTCCAGCACACTGAATAAACACACTGCAGAGGGTAAGAAGAACAGTTTCAATTTCCCCACAGGACCCTTGCCCCAAAGAGAACATCTCAGGGACAAGAGAGAAGCTCTCGACCTGTGATTTCTCTTACAGAGGAAAGTGGAAGTGTAGTGAGTGAATGCCTGGCTTCCCCAGCCATGTGGGATACTGACCAGGAGACCCATTTCTATCTCACCCTACCCGGTATACTGAGGTGATTGGTATGGCTGAGTGGCTGGAAGAGGCTGGGAGCACAGCAACCAAGGCTCAGAACACATCAAAGGGCGTAGATTCTACTAACAGTTTCATGGACTCCATTAGGAAGCCTTCCCACGAGCTACTTGGGATGCATCGCCAGCAGACCCCCTCCCACTCCACAGCTGGTCCACAGGCATCCCCCAATGCTCCACATGCTTCATGAATCCCCTAGTCGCTTGTTCCCTACACAAGTCCCCACAGAAGTGAGTGTGAGCATTTGCAGGAGGTTTGGGGGCACATACATAAAGCAGGTCCAGGTCAGCAGAATTGGGAGAAGGTATACAAACTTGAGCATTTCAGGGCACTCCCCTAGAGAAAATAAACTGGAGGCTCTCAACACATAGCCTGGCTTTGTAGGACCAAAAGAAAGTACACAATATTGATAATTCCCCCTCAAGAGGAAACAGGAGATGTGAAACAGATGCATGCACAGAAGAAGTCTGAGTGGGCTTCCCTGGTGGTGCAGTAGTTGAGAATCCACCTGCCGATGCAGGGGACACGGGTCCATGTCCCGGTCCGGGAGGATCCCACATGCCGTGGAGTGGCTGGGCCCGTGAGCCATAGCCGCTGAGCCTGCACGTCCGCAGCAGCCTCTGCTCCACAGCGGAAGAGGCCACAATGGTGAGAGGCCCACGTACCGCCAAAAAAAAAAAAAAGTCTGAGAGACCCGCAGACTCCCTTGCCAGGCTGACCAGTGAAGGTATTTCTCTCCTGAAAAGATGCTCAACATCACTAATCATAAGGGAAATGAAAATGAAAACTGCAATGAGATTTCATCTCACATTTGTTAGAATGGTTATTTTCAAAAAGACAAAAGGTAAGTGTTGGCAAGGGTGTGAAGAAAAGGGAACCCTTGTACTGTATTGGTGGGAATGTAAATCAGTGCACTGATTATGAAAAACAGTATGGAAGTTCCTCAAAAAAGTAAAAATAGAACTACCTTATGATCTAGCAGTCCCACTTTTGGGTATTTATCCAAAAGAAATAAAGTCACTATCTTAAAGAAATATTTGTACTCCCATGATCATTGCAGCATTATTTGTATTAATCAGGATGTGGAAACAACCCATGTGTCTGTAAGTAGGTGAACTGATAAAGAAAATATGATATATTATATATATGAATGTGATATAATACATGATGAAATACTGTTCAGTCTTAAAGAAATCCTGACATTTAAGACAACTTGGAGGTTATCATGCTAAGTGAAATAAGTCAGACACAGAAAGACAAATATTGCATGATCTCACTTATATGTGGAATCTAAAAACCTTGCACTAATAGTAAAAGAGAACAGAATGGTGGTTACTAGGAAGGTGTGCAGGAAATTGAAAAATGGGGAGATGCTGGTCAGAGAGAATAAGTTATAGTTATAAGATGAATAAGTTCTAGAGACCAATGTACAGCATGGTGACTATATTTAAGAATAATAAATTTTATACTTGAAATTTGCTAGGAGAACAGATATCAAGTCTTCTCATTACACAAACCAAAAAAAATGATAACTAAGGTGATGGATATGTTATTTAGCTTGATTATGCAATCACTTCATAATGTATACATATTTCAAAACATCAAATTTTATACCTTACATATTTACAATTTTTATTTGTCAATCATACTTCATTAAAGCTGGAAAAATAAAAAAAATAAAAAGTGAAAAGAAAAAATAGTTATCATGCTAATATTGTTTCCTTGTAAGTTGTCGTTTTTTTCTCAACTCATATGAACATTTTTCTCTTTTGTCACTGGTGTTCTGCAATTTACCACAATACAGCTGGAAGGATAACTTTTTATTTATTGGACTGGAATTAAAAGTGCTTCCTAAGTCTGGCAATTTGGTAATTCTGATTTCAGAATCTGACTTTCTGGAAAATTCTCAACCATTATTTCTGATTTTGATCTCCTTCATTCTATATATTATCTCCATTTAAATGTAAGTCCAGTTAAACTTACTTTGAATTTATCTTCCACAGCACTCAAACTTCCTTTTGCATTTCCCAACTCTTTTTCTTTGTTACATATCAATAATTTTTTAAATTTATATTCTAAAGATCTAACTCTTTTTAATCTCTTGTAATACCCATTTATCAGTTATTTTTATTGTCTTGAAATTTCCATTTGCTTTGAGTCTACATTTTATTTCATATATATATTTTTATTTCATATTCTGTTCCCAATAATCTCAAATTTTTGGAGGTCTGATTCTGCTGTTTTTACCTTCTGTAAGTTCTCACATATTATGACGTTTCCTTGTTTATTTTGAGATTTGTGATTATGAGTCCTGTTTGGGGAGATATCTGTGGGAATTCATTGAGGACTCCTTCAGAGGAAAGTTACACTGTTTTTGTTAGGCACTTTTACATGGCCACAGTATCTCAAGTTACTTTTGAAATTCTAATCTGAGACAAGCAAATTTCCTTTTTTTTTTTTTTTTTTTGGACTTACTGGTGGAAATTCTTTCTAATTTAATCTTTCTCCTTAAATTGTTGTTCTTTGAGAATCGTACCCTTATTCTAGGAAGTCTAACCTGAATCCAGGATTTTGCCCAGGCCCTGTGCACTATCTCCCACCCCCAAACTGCAGTCCTAGGCCACTAGGGATGGTAGATTTCCTACGGGCATTCTCAGCTACCTACTTTGCTAGTTTCTCTAAATTAAATTTCTGCTTAGTTCTTAATCTCAAAATATTTCCCCTATTTTCTCAAAAAATTCCTAGACGTTAAATAAACTGACGTTTTTTCTTTCAAGTATTTTAGATTGTTTTATGAGGAAATTATAGCGTATAAGTCTCCAGTATCAGCAGAAAGTGCTGAGTTTCAATTGAAGTGCTAAATTGATATCCTATGCTTAATAGCACAAGAAGATTCTCTAATTGAAACTAAATAACCCTGAGGGCTTCCCTGGTGGCGCAGTGGTTGAGAGTCCGCCTGCCGATGTAGGGGACATGGGTTCGTGCCCCGGTCCAGGAAGATCCCACGTGCCGCGGAGTGGCTGGGCCCATGAGCCATGGCCGCTGAGCCTGTGCGTCCGGAGCCTGTGCTCTGCAAGGGGAGAGGCCACAGCAGTGAGAGGCCTGCATACCGCAAAAAAAAAAAAAAATAATAATAATAATAATTATAATAATAATAACCCTTGACATATTGAATAAAAATAAAAACATATTTCTCAGATTTTATGATTCATTTTAATACCTTTCTTGTCAAGTAAATAACCTGCTTAAGAAACTTATAATTGGCCTCAGTTTTTGATCTCAAAAAATCTAAACTCTTTACTTCTTAGGCCCTCTGATGTTTATCCCAACCTTATTTCTTTACTATATGATTCTTACTAAAATGCATAAAAAGAAAATTTCAATAAGTTAAAAATATCACCCTTACATCAGTATTGAAATGAACGTGTTTCAAAGGTGTATTTACTCCTTAATGAGAACTACTAGGTTAGGAGGGCTGGTTGCAGGAGGGTGTAAGGAAAGATATATTGAAATAAATTTCCTAAGTCAAAAACAAACCTCTTCAGTGTCCTAAGAGAAAGGAAACATGAGGACAAATGTTATCTTTTACTGTCCAGAAATTATTTACCTCTCTACAGGAAAATGTCTGTAAATTAGCATGTAACATCACAAAATTTCATCCCTAACCAATAATAAATGCCAAGTATGACATAGGTACAATCCCCTAAAAAATTAAATAAGATATGGTTGACCCTGTTAAGCAATGGTGTTGGTTTCATGGCATTGAAAGGACAATGCAGTTTTTATTTCGCCTTACTTCTAAGTAGTGGATCTTTTTTTTTAATTATTATTATTACAAATGTAAAGTCTATGAGGGTAGGGACTTTACCATTCTTGTCCAGTCTCCCATGACTAGTGCACAGTAGAGTGGCCTGACATATATTAGTTGCTCAGAAAATATGTTGAAATAATGAACCAATGAAACTGACCTACTCTCTATGCCTTGTTTTTCATCTATTTATCTAAATTACGGCATCCCCACTCTATCAGACCTGCAGCTCCCTTTAATATAAAATATTTGGTAATGTCCTATGGAATAATGTGGAATGAAAGTCACAGATAATATAAAAGTCATTTGGAAAAATCATGTCCTACTATAACATAAGGGAAACTTTAAATAAGAATAATTTATTTAAAATAACACATATTTCATTATGTAGTCAAATAGGAACAGCTACACTAAAAGAAAAAGAAATTGGTCAGTTGCTTAATTTTATATGTAGACTCACTGACAATATGGATGTTAGAGACATTGGTACAGATGTTAGATTTGTCACTCAAATTCCACGACTGATTGCCATGAATGCCGTGATTTTTTAACTGATGAATAAATTTCAGTATAAGTTCCAAACAAAACAAAAGTCAACCGTCCCTCTTCACTGCAGTCATGGATTTTCACTGTGCATTAAAAAAAATTACTTTGTGTTTAAATATAAAATAGAGTTTTGTATTCATAATCATACACGGGGTTTTCAGTCACCAACCAAAAAATCATTAGAAAGCTGCATGAGATGCAGTGTACTTCACAAAGGATTTACTGTATTTTAAGTCTTGTTTGTACAAGAGGACTAGCAGACTTCCACCTATTAAATGCTAATGAAGTTCCTTATCACTGCAGCAACCAAATTCCACTTCCCCAAAAACACATTATCAAAATATTCCTAAGCTTGTGTTTCCCCATTTCAGGACCACTGATTGAGGCATATTTACCCATTTTTAAAGGGTCAATTTGAGCAATATATCTTCATGAGTATTTCCCAGTGATTTCTGTGACTATGATCCTCTCATTTCTCCAGTACTTGACAACTTTTAAAGTTTGTATATACAGTGAAGTGATCAAGAGTGTGTGCTCTGTAATCTCCTTGTCTGCGTTTCTATCTCAGATGTCCGCTGTGTCCCTGGGCACTTCATCTACCCTGTCTGTGTTTCTCTTTTCTCATTTGTGGAAAGTGAATAAAATTGGCAGCTATCTCACTGGGTTGTTTGTGATGAATAAATTCACATCAATTACAAGATTGAAGAGGTATCTCAGTTCATATTAACTTTTTGTTTCTAGTTAGTACCAATCATTTGGTCTTTTAAATATGCACCACTAGTCTTGTTTCTTTAAATAGAAGGTAAACTCCTTGAAGACAGGGCATTTGAAAAATGGCGGATAAACTGTTGATAACTGATACATATTTATTAATTACATTTATTTAGTTTGAGCCATTACAGAAGCATAATATTTGCATAACAAAACTCTTGAAAATATGAGTTAGAATTGCAAAGCATTCTACAAATATTCCCACAAAAGAAAACATTAGTTCAAAGAAGAGTGCTCAAAAGCAGAGGAAACTAAAACTATTTTTCTCTTTGTTACTGATTTACAGAATGCCTTTGGCCAAGTCACTGAGCTGCTCTATATTCTCACATTGTCCACAACCATGTGCAGATGTAACACCTGCTCACTCCCTTTCTCTTGGGAATGTTGTAAAGTTAGATAATGTGTATGAGTCTTTGTTCCCAGACCAGGGTACAATTATCTGTCCTCTTATTAAAATTTCTCTGTCCTGTGACATTATAAAAGGTCTTAGGAATAATGTCTTCCTGTGGATTTTCTCTGCTAGAAGGTGTGTCTGCTCTTTTTTCTTAACCACTGAACAATACAAAACATTTGTTACCTTAATATATAGTTGGATAGTATTACCTAAAGCTTCAAGTGTCCCCACCATCAGCTTTTATGATTCCCATAAAAAAGTTCAGGAGCAAGCACTGAAATTAGATGGTAGAGAGCCTTGGTTTTATATTCTCATCTTTCACAGTGAAACATTAACTGTCAAATTAACTATAGACATTTCTCCAAAGAAGATATACAGATAGCCAACAAACACATGAAACAATGGTCAACATCACTAATCATTAGAGAAATGCAAATCAAAACTACAATGAGGTATCACCTCACACCACTCAGAATGGCCATCATGAAAAAATCCACAAACAATAAATGCTGGAGAGGGTGTGGAGAAAAGGGGACCCTCTTGCACTGTTGGTGGGAATGTAAATTGATACAGTCACTATGGAGAACAGTTTGGAGATTCCTTAAAAAACTAAAACTAGAACTACCATATGACCCAGGAATCCCACTACTGGGCATCTGCCCTGAGAAAACCATAATTCAAAAGAGTCATGTACCACAACGTTCATTGCAGCTCTATTTACAATAGCCAGGACATGGAAGCAACCTAAGTGTCCATCGACAGCTGAATGGATAAAGAAGATGTGGCACATATATAAAATGGAATATTACTCAGCCATAAAAAGAAACAAAATTGAGTTATTTGTAGTGATGTAGATAGACCTAGAGTCTGTCATACAGAGTGAAGGAAGTCAGAAAGAGAAAAACAAATACCATATGCTAACACATATATATGGAATCTAAAAAGAAAAAAGAAAAAATGGTTATGAAGAACCTAGGGGCAGGACAGGAATAAATATGCAGACATAGAGAATGGACTTGAGGACATGAGGAGGGGGAAGGGTAAGCTGGGACGGAGAGAGTAGCATTGACATATATACACTACCAAATGTAAAATAGATTGCTAGGGGGAAGCAGCCGCATAGCTCAAGGAGATCAGCTCAGTGCTTTGCTATCACCTAGAGGGGTGGGATAGGGAAGGTGGGAGGGAGGCACAAGAGGGAAGAGATATGGGGATATGTGTGTATGTACAGCTGATTCACTTTGTTATACAGCAGAAACTAACACACCATTGTAAAGCAATTATACTCCAATAAAGATGTTAAAAAAAACACACAAACTCCCCAAAAACTATGGAAGACACTGACAATTTTCCATGTCTATGCAATTAAATTAGTTAATTAACTAACTAATTAAATTAATTAGTGTCAATTTTTACTGATTTTTAATTTGTTTTTTTAAGATAAATTCATACTTTTTAAAAAATATATATTTATTTATTTACTTAGTCTGCACCGGGTCTTTGTTTTGGCATGCAGACTCCTTAGTTACAGCATAGATGTGGGATCTAGTTCCCTGACTAGGATTTGAACCCGGGCCCCCTGCATTGGGAGCGAGAAGTGTTACCCACTGGACCACCAGGGAAGTCCCAATTTACACGTTTTTAAGGCTAAAGAAGCCCTTAACTTGGATTGAACACAATGCAACAAATTTAAGCTGGCATATGGTAATCAGATGTGGCTCTGAGGCCACACTGCTTGAGGCTGAATCTTGGCTTTACTTATTAGTTGGATGACACTGCACCTTAGTGTGTCATGCTCAGTATTCTCTTCTGAAAGATGGAATTGAAGATGATGTCAACCCCATAGGGTAATTTTGAGTGCCAATGATGATAAGTAATGCATAGATTACATAGGAAATAATAGTACATATCTTTGTGACATGTCAGAGTGCTAGGTAAGTATTGACATTAACTATCATTCTCTGGGATGGGGGCCTGTCCTGTGAAATATATGCTGTTCCTGGCCTCTACTCACTGAATGTCAGCAGAATCTTCCCAGTTTGAATCAAAAAGATCTCCATATATTTTCAAATGTCCCACGGGGAAGAATAACCTCTGATTGAGAACCACTCTTTTGTATTATAATAGATTTTATGGGGAGGGGATGGAACAATTTCAAAATGACATAGTCCCTGAAGGCCAGAAGCAAACAGTCCAATTGAGGGAGAGACCTTTGAAGCATAGAATCTGAACTGAGACACATCAGAACTTGAATTCAGATGCTGAACATTGTTCACTGTCTCTAGTTTCTTCATTTCCTTATCTGTAAAATGCAAATAACCATTAGAACTAAGCAGATAATTCAAGAATTTGGCTGGTGGCAAAATAAGTGTATAAAATTAATAATTTTCTTATTTTACAGTTAAATATTATAATGGATAAAATACCTAAATCATAATAGCAACAAATATAAAATTAGGAATAAAATTAACAAAATAAAAACACCCCAAATGTAAGCTACACACAGTAATTACTTAGGGTTATAAATTAGGAAATTGATATGAATCTTTAATATTGGAAACTGTTGGTCATTTTCCATGTAAAAATACCGTTTACATAAATGCTTTCAGAATCCAATATGGTCTTTTCTGTTGTTAATTTAACAAAACTATTTTAAAGTTCAACTGGAAAAAATCCAAAAGTATTTAAGAAGTAGAAAACAGGAGATTTTTAAAGCTTTTTAAAGAAAATTGCAATAATTAAAATGTTATGTTATTAACGTGAAAACAGACTAAAGAGAAATTCATCCCAATTACAAAAGAAGACAAAGAATATAAATAGATCTGTAGCAAATTAAACTGTAGAGATCCATGAGGCAGAATAGAAAGTCCAGAAACAATTTAAGTATGTTTTCAATAAATTAAAAATAAATATTTGCTGAACCCATACTATGTTCCTGGAAGTGGTCTAAATATCGGGGATATATTAGTTATAAAATAGAATATGTCCTTCTTGTCTTAGATTTTCCCTGGAATAGGCAGAAAAACAATTTAAAAAATCAACTCATAGATTTGTTATATAATGTCTGGTACTGATAAGTGATTTAAAGAAAAACATAAAAGAGAGTAAAGTGACAGTCATAAAGGATTTCCAATTTAGGTAGGGTGGTCTCTGGTCAGAAAAGTCTTCTTTTAATAACGTTTAAGCAGAGATCTTAAATAAAACAGACAGGGAACCCCACACATATCTGAAGGTAGAGCATGGAGGACTTTGGGGCCAAACCAGTGGGAGATTACGTCAAAGAACTAACTAGATACCAAATATTATAGGGATGCTGAATTTTATTCTAAGTGTGATAGAAAGCCTCACAAAGAAGGAGGAAACATAATCTGTGAGAAATAAAGAGTAACAAGGAAAATCACAGCAGTAAGAATAATTTGAAAGCAGCATCAGTAGTTTGGTCGATTGGACCATGACATTTGTGGTCGAGGAGATGAGAAATCGTTAGACTTGGTATTTGAAGATAGAGCATTAAGAATTGCTAATGAATTATATGCTGGATGTGAGACAAAGAGGTGAGTTTATGGTTACCTTCAACTTTTTTGGTCTGAGAAACTGAGCTGCAGAGTTTGCATTTACTGAGACAGGGAAGGAATAATTTGGAAAACTTTGGGTAATCAAGAGTTTTGTTCTGAACAAATTATGTTTGAGATATCTATTGGACCCCAATGTGGAGAAATGTTTAATAGGTTCCTAGATAGATGAGTCCAAGTTCAAGGAAGTGATAGCAACTGGAGACACAAATTTGCAAATGATTTTAAAGCCACAGTCTGGATGAGGTCACCAAGAGTGAGCATGCAAATGAAGAAGTGTAGAGTTCCAGGGTGCTGGGTGCTTCAAGCATAAGGAAATGATATATGATTGTATTCATTTCCCATTGCTGCTGTAATAAATTACCACAATCATAGAGTTTTACACATCACAAATCTATTATCTTACAGTTCTGGAGGTCAGAGGTCCAAAACAGGTCCCAGTGGACAACATCAAGGTGTTGGCAGGGCTAGGGTCTTTCTAGAGTCTCTGGGGAGAATCTGTTTCTTTGTTTTTTCCAGTTCCTAGAGGCTGGTTGAACTCCCTAGCTTATGACCTCCACTCTCCATGTTGAAAACCAGCGTCTGGCTATTCTTCACATACTGCCTTCTCTCTGGACCTTTTTCTTCTGCTTCCAACATTTGAGGACCCTCTTGACTACCTTGGACCTTTCATGTAATCCAGGATAATCCCCCTATCTTAAAACCATCTGCATCCTGCCCATCTAGGTCATCACAGAGCACCGAACTGAGCCCCCTGTGCTATGGTCAAACAGGGAGGGGATATATGTATATGTATAGCTGATTCACTTCGTTGTACAGCAGAAACTAACAAAATATTGTAAAGCAATTATACTCCAATTAAAAAAATTTAAATAAAAATAAAAACTGCAACACACAAATCTCAAAAAAATGTTATCTGCCATCATCTAAGTTCATCTGCAAGCTTAATTCTTCTTTATCATGTAACTAAACTTATGGACATCTTTGGAAGACCACTATTCTCCTTACTACAGTCTGTGATAAGGGCAACATGTTACAAAAAAAAAAAAAAAGAGGAGAAAACAATAAAAGGTGTAGAGGTGTAGATATAACTGGCTAAAAATATGAAAAAAATTAGAATGAATTTCTTGTCACATCATATTAATTTAATAATCAAAGCATTAAAATTTTCTTGTAAAAAAGAAGAATCTTGTTGAGAACTAGAATAGTTTATAAAAGAGTGTACTGAGGAATTCAATAAAAGCATGATGGAAAATATTAACTGATTTGACTGTGGTACATCAGTATTATATGAGGCTTGTAAGTCAAAGCAAAGAATAAGTAAAATTAAAAAAAGGCAGGAAGCAAAAAAAAAATAATAATATAGGATGTTGGAAATGGAAGCAGGCTTTTTAGTGTTTTTGTGGCAATCTCAGGATATTCAGCCTTGACTTTAATCCAGAATGTATGGAGATTTGAAGTTGTCTCAAACACTTTTTAAGGCCAACGTCATTTGCTATCTCAAGCAGTTGATCCTCTTCTAGCACAGACGAAGTTGATTCACCTGGCTTATTCATAAACAGGTTGTGAACACATTCCTTCCCATTTTAGGAGTCTTTTGTGGTTGGGAAGTAATGCTCAAACTTTTTTGAAAGCTGAGATAGGTGATCATGCACCAGCTGGGAGAAAGAGGGCCCTGGCTCAGTCTCTTTCAAAATCTCTGCTAATGTTTGAAACATGTCAAAAATTCCACTGTTCACTCATTGCCCCCATAATTCCAGTTTGGCTTTGAATGCAGCCACTTTCTCTGCCGACTTGAACACAGTTGTCGTTCTCCCCTGAAGTGACAGATTTTGTTCGTTGAGCAGGTTGAATATGTCACACAAGTAAGCAAGTTTTGCTACCCATTCTGTGTCACTGAAATGTGCTGCCAGTGATGACTGTTTTATAAAAGAAATCTCTGGAGTGGCTCTCATAACTCAAAAACGCTGGCCAGTGATCTACCTTTAGAAAGCCATCTCACTTCTGTGTATAAGAGAAGACGTGTGCTCTGCGTCCATCTCTGCACAGAGCTGCATGAACAGACATGAGTTAAGGGCATATACTTTAATGTGGATGATAATTTTAGTCACATCCTGCAAAATGTTGCTAAGTTCAGGTAATATTTTTTGGCTAGCCAGCATTTCTCTATGGATGACACAGTGCATAGACTCACATTCAGAAGTGACCTCTTTGACTCGAGTAGTGAAAGCAGAAAGCTGTCCAGTCATGGCAGCCTCTCCGTCTGTGCATATACTGACACAAAATGACCAATTCCGTTTTCTTGATATGTAATCATTCAAAGACTTGAATAGTTCTGCAGCTGTGGTGTTCGCTGGCAACAAAATTGCCACATAACTTATCCTCATGCACATCCTCCTGAAAAATATATTGCATGAAAACAAGCATTGTTGCCTTGTTGTCAACATTGGTAGACTCATCAACCTGGATTGCATACCACGGTGACTCATTAATCTTCTCTAACAGTTGTGCCTCAATACCCTCTGCTATTTCATCAATTCGTCTAGTTATGGTGCTAGCCAAAAGAGAAACACATGCCACCTTTCGAACTGCAGCCTCTCCTAAAAGTTCATGACAAATGTCCTTAGCAGCCAGCAATAGTAAAGGGCTTCTTAGTTTTAGCAATGCTGTTAACCACTAAGAGCGATGCTCTCAGTGCGGATGCATTTGATAAAGTGGTGGCCTTCAATCTTTGCTTCTGTTCTTTGTGTTCACGTTTATTTCTTTTGAAAGACTCCAAAGGCTTGTCTTTTGCTTCAGGGTGCTTGGTCTCTATGTGGCAAAGCAGTTTTGAAGGTTTCATGGCTTTTTTGGATAGCCGGTCGCCATATATTATACAAATCTGGCTTGGAGAATGTGAATCACCTGTTGCAATGAACCGGTAATTTGAGTAGGACTCTTGGTATTTTCTTTTAAATGCAGCTTTCTTTTTGTTGGCAGTATTAGAGTCTTCTGCTGCCTCGTCATTGGGTCTTTCCCGGTTTTCAGAGAAGCTCTCTAGTGGCATTTGCTTTTTACTCATTTTGTCTAGGTTTAGCTTGTGGGCTTACCAAAGCTGTGACTGAGACAAGTGTATAGTGTGGGAAAGAGGTTCGGATGGAAGTGGTAAATAAAATAATGGGCAAGCGACATGTGGACTAAGATAAGTGTCAGATTCTGACTTAAAGCCTGCCACCAGATGCAGCTGTACAATTGAAGTATAGCAACTCACCTGACACTATAAAGCCTGCCACCAGATGCAGCTTGTCACTTGCCACTCACTGATGGGTTTTTGATATGAGTCTGTAAGTAACAGATTTATTATGGTCTCTGTGCAGTCAAACCTCTCTCTAATGATAATCTGTATTTGCAGCCGCTCCCCAGCACTAGCATCAGCTCCTTAGCTCCACCTCAGATCATCAGGCATTAGATTCTCATAAGGAGCACGCAACCTAGATCCCTCATGTGTGCAGTTCACAGTAGGGTTCATGCTCCTATGAGATTATAATGTCACTGCTGATCTGACGGCAGGTGGAGCTCAGGCAGTAGTGCGAGCAATGGGGAGCGGCTGTAAATAGAGATGGAGCTTCGCTCACTCTCCTGCCGCTCACCTCCTGTTGTGTGGCCCAGTTCCTAATAGGCCATGGACTGCTACTGGTCCATGGTGGTGGTGGGGAAACCTGCTATAAAATAACTGAACAGTACTCCTCAACTTTTTTAAGGTCATCATATACAAGGAAAGTCTGAGAAACTGTCATGGTCAAAAGGGATCTACGGAAACATTATAATCAAAGGTAATGTGGTATGCTGGATGGGATCTTGGAACAGAGTAAGAATAATAGCTAAAAACTAAGAAAATCTGAATAAACTATGAACTTTAGTTGCTAATAATGTATAAGTATTGGTTTATTAATTGTGACCAATATCCCATACCAGTGAATGATGTTAGTAACAGATGAAACTGGGTAAGAAGTGTGGAAACTCCCTGTGTTAGCATCTCAATTTTTTTCTAAATTTAAAATTATTTAAAAAACTAAACTATATATAAAATATGACAAAATGACTAAGTTTATCTCAAAAAAGTCATAAAATTAATTATTGAATGGATACATTTTGATCAATTTTTGATTACAAAATTAGTATATGGAGAATTTATTTACTATATTTAAGGTTAACCAATTTTTGTTAATATGTCATTTAACCCATTTATACCAAAGAGGAAACCAAGGATTAGAAAGGTCCTTTAGTATTGTTTAAATTGATACCCGTGTGAACCTGAGAGTCTCCAAAATATTTGCAGACACATCTGCTCAATGACAGTTTTTAGTTATGATGGATTATCTAGATGACAACTGCAATTATGACTGACCGAAGTGATTGACCCAAATGATTATCTAAACTGAAAGTGTTAAACATGTAATGTGCTTGATGTGCATCTGACTTCTTTCAGGTTGGTTTGTCCAAATTTTAAAGTAAGAATATTTGGTCAGTAATACAGTTACTGGTTGAATTATTTTTACCATTTGTACAGATATCAGATTTTTCGCAGTGATAATTTTCAATTTAAAGAAATTCAACACTAGGTTTTAGATTTTTAAATCACGTGGTAGAGACATTGATTTGCCTTCATGAAAATGACATTTTACACTGGAATAATTTTCAAAATGAAGGTCAAATGTGGTCATGGTACACTGTGAACATGTAGAGTTCATAGTCAAAAAACCAATTAGTGGGATATTGAGCCTTACAGTATGCAGAGACATTCAGGCAAAATCAAATGAAAGAAAGAACTTGCTGAAATTTTCTCATATTTGGATCAAACGTAATAAGCCAATCTGATCTTTGTGTAGCTCATTAGTAAACATAGATATAAATAGGCAGTAAAGAACAGTACATTTTAATTTGCCATATTTTACTTAGAGGCATGCTTTCAAGTGTTTTGACTTGTTAAAATATTTAATCATATTAAGAATAATTTTATTGTTAAAATTAAAAAATGATAATGATAAATGAATGTGTCAAGTAATGGTGCATCACATTCAAAATCTGACAAAAAATGACAAGTGGAGGACAAATTATGGAAGTGTAGCTTTCTGCTAGTATTTCTAACATCCAGAATTTTGTTTCAAAATTTAATATTATCTACTGTATAAAAGTAATGATAATTTAAAGTTTATCAATTGTGCAGTCTTGCTTGTAATTAAGTTGTTAATTTATTTTGGTTTCATGGTTTTTGTAAGAACCATAAGCATAAAAGTTTGTACCACATTTATGTCTGAACATAATTGAAGTAGTACAGTATTATAATATAAAAATTTTAACTTATTTTTCAAAGGTATTTGAACATAATTTACAGTTAGAAGCACTGTGCTAATACTCCAGTTGAGGAGTTTTCAATTATAATTGGTAAATGTCATGCCCTTACCCTGCTTTTTAAGAAATAACATTGCCTAATTGCAGAGAGATAAGAGCAAAACTTTCATCATTTTTATTTCAAAGCCGTTCACCACCTACTCACATAAGACTGAGTTTAACCAGCAATGTAAAATATTTACACTGCAGGTTCTTGTCAAGGAGTATAACCTCAAACTCACTCTCAAGTCTCTAAAGGTCTACTGAAAGAATTAACATTAATGTAAAATTACCTTGAGGATATACAACCCATTCATTCATATAAATCAGTGACTCTGTCTTAGCTGTATACTAAAATCACCTAAGACACTTAAAAAATACTGATACCTGGCTCCCATCTTGAGCTATTTTGATTTAATTGGATGGATGTGGGACTTGATATGGTTAATATGTTCCCTTATATGATTGGAATTAAAAACCAAAAATAAGGGCTTCCCTGGTGGTGCAGTTGTTGAGAGTCCGCCTGCCGATGCAGGGGACATGGATTCGTGCCCTGGTCCGGGAGGATCCCACATGCCACGGACCAGCTAAGCCCGTGAGCTATGGCTGCTGGGCCTGCACGTCCGGAGCCTGTGCTCTGCAGCAGGAGGGGCCACAACAGTGAGAGGCCCGTGCACCACAAAACAAAAACAAAAACAAAACAACAAAAAAAGAATCACTGGAATAGAAACTAGAAAGCAGTGTTTCTGATCCCAGCCTGCATATTAGTATCACAGGGGGTGCTTTCAAAATAGTGATACAACTATAACAAAATACAACAAAAACAAAAATGCTGACACTAGGGCCCTACCCCCTGATTCTGGTTTAATGGGTCTGTGGTGGGACCCAATTTGTTGATATTGTTTCAAAGCTCCTACAGGTGATTTTAATGTAAAGTCAGGGCTGAGAACCATAGCTCCAAGACCTGGGCCACCTTATTTAGACTCCTGTAGAAGAAGAACACTTGGTCAAATGTGTCTACTATACTTACTGCAGGGATGTTGTTCATTGTATTCCACAGTGAGAGATTTCTTTCTTGTGTCATCAGCAAGAAGAGTTATGCAATTCCTGAAGAAATGTATTTGTTTTTATTGCCTGGACATTCTGCATTACTGCTAAAAGGCTTAGGTGCAAATTCAAGGCCAATACTTAGCAAATGGGGAACATATGTTGTGGACAAACTTCATGTCATTTTTATCTTCTATTTCCTATTCTTGTTGTATCCTGTCCCCCAAAATTCCATTTGCTTTTGATTAATCACAAGGATTCTTGTTTTGTTTTCCTTTTTTACAAGTCTTCTTCAATTATTTCTGCTGCCCTATGAGACTGAAAAAGGGAAGGAGAGAAGGAAAAGGGAAGGAGGAAGATAAATTCAAGGATTTTTATAGCATATACTCAACTGTGTGCAGAAGCCAAAAGACATACATTTAACACAAGTTTGCATTAGAGTGGACTCTAATTTACTTGATTGGTTTCACAGAAAAGTCCATTTGAAATACTGGCATGTAAGTAGCCTTAAAACAGTTGGAATTTGAGTAGTAATGCAAGATAATAGGATAAATTTGATTGACTAGTTGGTGGTATTAAATCTAATTTAGTTGGATTTTAGATTACCCCCAAATGTATTCCTGGAATAGAACACTTTTTTTTTGGAACAAATGAGATGTTTAAATTGTTATGTAGTATATTTCATTACATAAATCCAGTCTTTAACTCTGTAGAAAAGTATTCAAACTGTGAATTTATAATTTAGGAAGATATAATTAAATGCTGATCCTCAAATTAGTGGATGGCCTAATTAAATGAAGCATTGCATTAATTAATTAATTAATTAGTCATTCAAACAATATCTCCTGGGCAGGTTACTACTGCCCGACTCTGGGTCAGCCTCTCTGTTATTCAGTGTGATTCTAGCAGTTAACAAAATAGATGGTCTCTGTTTGCATAGAATCTATACTCTAGATAGGAAACAGACTTAAATGAACATAAGTAGAAATATATATTTATTTAGAACTAGTGAAAAATGTTATAGAGAAAAATGCATATTATTATAAAAGACTAAAACAATGGCAGAGATGGGGGGTGGAATTGGAGTGTAATATACTCTGATAATTCAGAAGTTTCTCTTGTGACAAAATTCGGATAAAAATCTAAAGGAGAATGAATAACCCGCAAGTGGGCAATGTGTATGTGTTGACATGGGTGAGAGGAATTGGGGAAGGGCAATTTTATGTAGAGGGCATAGCATATATTAAAGTCAATAAAAGAATAAAAATTTCTATATATGCATGTGTATTCATACATTTACTTACATACAATTTCAAATCGATCTAACAGGCGTTCAATTCAAACTTTTTCCATTCACTTGTACTTGTTAAAACTTGAACTGGACAAGGAGGGAGACATAACAGTAACTTTCAAAATAGAATACAATAAGTTAGCAGAATATCTGAACATTTTAAGGGGTGAAACTCTTGAAGGGGGAGAAAAATAAGGTAAAATGAGGATGCTTTGTGAATCCTAATTCTTTCATTCTGATGTTCTATGTCCACTCCTATTTACTTGAAGCTGATGCTGCAAGTAAAACTCAGACACATTTTTGCAAAAGTCCCTCAACCTAAATTAGATTCTCTAAGACCTCAGAACAAGTCTCAAGAGGACATGAAGATAGAGTAAGTCAGCAGTCTGTACTGTCAGATTCTTCTCACTGATGGTCATCTAATCATAAACAATGTGTGGACAGGATGGAGGTTGTGGATTCTTCCATATATGTACAGTCCAAACTATTCCTATGAGCTCCACAAAATCTGATTTCCTATGTTCTTTACTGGGATGGCTCACAGGCTACTCAACTTCACATCTGAAACTTAACTCTTGACCTGTTTCTACAAGGTCACTGATTCTTCAGTGTCTCACACCTCAGTACATGCATCCCTGGGTACAATGGTGCTCATACCAATGGTATGACAGTCATCTCTTACACATTTCCCCACCTCTAGTACATCACTCACCATTGTCAGTTATAACTCCTATATATAGCACAATCCATCCTGTCCTCTGCATTGCACTATTGATACTTCTAACCTAACTTCCATCATCTCTCATTTGGATTATTGCAGTAACCCTCTAACTGCTTTCTTCCTGTTCAACTGTATGCCTTTCTAGTCTATTCCCACCAAATAGCAATGTTTTTAAAACAAATTTTATTGGAGTATATTTGATTTACAATGTTGTGTTAGTTTCAAGTATACAGCAAAATGAATCAGTTATACATATACATATATCCACTCTTTTTTAGATTCTTTTCCATATAGGTCATTACAGAGTATTGAGTGGAGTTCCCTGTGCTATACAGTAGGTCCCTAATAGTATGTTTTTTAATGCAGTTTTGATCAGTTCGATGCTTAAAATCTTTAACTGATTTTGATTCGATCTTCTGAGAAGATTATTAAATGGTCACTTGCCCTATGTATCTGGACTTTGCCTATATTTGCAGCCCCATCTGTCCATCAGCAGTGCTCACCTCCCTCTTGCTCAAGGTCTTCCAGCTGCATTGGCTCCAAGCTCTCTTTGGCCTCAGTGCCTTCACCCAGACAGTATCTCATGCCCAGAATGCTCATTAACCCACTCTTTATCTGATGATCTGGCTAATTCCTACTCAAGCTTCAGGTTATGGCTTAAATATCATTTTGTCAGAGAGCGTTTTCTTCACCTTGTAATTAAAATTAAGGTCTCATCTGTTTACACTCTCTTTATACCCTATATTTTCTATACCCTATATATTTTTTATCTATAGCTATATCTCAATTTGTAATTACATATTTTTGTGCTTTCAATTGCTTGTTTAATATTTACTACTCTCACCAAAATCTAAGCTCTGTGAAGACATGAGATGGGGTCATGTTTAGAAGATATGTTTTAAAATTGGGCAGGAGTCAAGCCAAGGATTGCTCTTTTGTATTGTGCTAAGGGATTTGTATTTTATCTTGGAGGAAATACTGAAACTTACTTTCAGAACTACTGAAAAAAAAATTAAGCAAGGTGGTGGTGTGTTCAGAATTTGATTCAGCAAAGTCTTTATGGTCCCTAGTGGAGGTTGAGTGACATAAGAGTAATACGGGAGGCAAGGAGACTAGGTAAAACATTATTGAAATGATTCAGGTAGGAATGTTGAAAGGCAAACAAAGACATAGTGATGTTAGAACAGGAAACATATTTAATGAATTATAATAAGGTGTCAATCAATAGTTGGGCTCCCAGGGAAGCAGACTCTGAGGTGGAGATTAGAGTGTGTATTGGGTTTTATAAAGTGCTCTTGGGATCAACCCCTAAGGGAAAGAAGGGAAGGAAGAGAATTGGAAATAAGAAGTCAAGTTGTAGTACAGACTCAGTTAAAGCCTAAGCTAACCCCACAGTGAACTCAGGAGCTGGGATGACCCCTTAGAGTTAACCCCTAGTTGGGGCTAGTGGACTAGACCTTTACAGTCCTATATTAATCAGTCATTCATTGGATATAGGCTGTCCCCATGAATGGGGAATGCTTTGGGTGAGATGGCTGTTTTCAGGCAATACCTGAAGGTGGATGACAGGTGAGATCATTTTGCTGTTGGCACGCTTAGCAGTTGGAAGAGGTATTTGGGTGCATAAGGCTCTACAGGTTCCTATTGAATGAGGGGCTGAGAGAAACAAAGAAACCTGGGTGATAAACAGAGTGAGGCCTGGGCTGAAGATAAAAGATTAGAAACTTATAGCCCAATAAGACATAGCAGAACCATGGCCCTTGGTGAAACTCCCTAGAAAGCATGTGCTGGGAGAAAAGAGTATTGAGGTATATATGGAAGCCTGAAAAAACAGACAAAAAAAACCTGGGTCAGGGCACCTATGGAATAAAAAGACTGAGGATGAGCATGTAGAGAAATAGTAAGCAGGATAATATAACAAAGGCAAAAGAGACAAACATTACAGCAAACATTTCCTGGGTGCTTGTCAAAGCCAGGTCTTTGAACACATTCCATAAACTTAATCTTCAAAGAAGCCCTATGAGTTTGGTATCATTATTGTCCTACTTTTGTAGAGCAGGCAACTTTGAAAGGTTCAAAACATACCCAAATTTGATGGTTAAGTCATCAAGCCAAGATTGACACAAACCTCTCTCCAAAACATGTGCTGTTTATTGCCTCATCTAGAAGATGGTGGTTTATTTTGAACTTTACAGAAAAGACAATTAAGCAAGAATATGGAAGTGTTCTTTGGAGATAGCAGTTAGGATGTCCCAGAATTCTGTCACATTTCTAGCAAGGGGAAAATGTGAAGGTGGACCAAAAGATGTATATGAATACATAGCAGGGAATACAGATTTGACAAGATGGAATTTTATTATGGAAGGGAATTGAGTATGTTTGTATTCTAGAGGACAATTCAGAGAGACAAAGAGGGTATAGGTACAATGAAAGTAGGGGATGACCAATGGACCAAGGGTCCCTGAGGAAGTAGGGGATAAGACTCACAGAAAATTTAGAGAAGGAAACAATATCTCCCCTTAGATGTAAAGGAGAGAAAGTAAAGATGGTGTTGACAATTGGCTTTGACTGTGAGAGCAAAACAAAAACTAAAGATCCTGATCCTGGTCCACCTGCTGGGCTGTGTGCAGGCGTGGTGCTGTGCACGTGGGAACCCAGTGGTAGTTTGACGTTGGCCCTGGAGATGTCGTGTGGATGCTGGTGGCTGGACTGACCCGCAGGGTCGGTCCGGTGAGGAGAGTACGTCGTGAGGATGATGCAGCATGAGCGAAGCCCTCAGCCATGCAGGTGTCTGAAGGTAAAGATGAGAATCCCAGGAGCAGAGAAGAAGGAGCTATGGAAGAGGCACAGAGCTGGAACTTGGGCCAGACTTGAAGCCAAAGAAGCTGGCAACCTGGAAACACCAGTGGGTGCAGACAGAAAAAGCCCAACAAAAGCCTGCTGTTTCTAGCCAAAGGACCAGGAAACAGGCAGCCTAGAAAGAAGGAAATAACTGCTGTGTTCCAGCCAAATGCCACAGAGAAAACTGTGGTCCCACTTCTCCTCCCCTTCCTGTCCCCCACAGCAGAGACTACATGCAGAAACTAGACTTCCATTTTCACCAGGCTCTAAAGAGGTGTCCCAACCCCCTCTCTCAGGTTAGTGCCCGAGAAGCCTGAGTAGAGCTGAGACCTGCATCCCTCCCCAGCCCCTGTGGTGTCAGTGGAGACCTTGGGAAGTCTGGACTTCCACCCTCATCTGGTGGAGATGAGGCACTGTTCCACCTAACTGACGCGGTGATACTAGAAGAAGCCTAGTGGAAATTCAGGACTTTATCTCCCAGCAGTAACAAAGCCACCTCCAATGTGGTGTCATTGGAGACCAAAGCACAAGGGTTTTTTTCTAAAGTCTTTACCATAAGAACCTAATTGAGTTCCTAGAGGTAACAATCATGAAAGTGTGCCCCCCACCACCAAAAACAAAACAAAACAAAACTCAGCCTCCAGGAGGATTTTGGTTTTGTTGTTTTTGTTTTGTTTTTATTGTTTGTTTTCTCTCTCAAGCTAGTCCTCATTCAGCCTCCAGCAATTCATCAATTACTATTTAATTGTTCCTACCCATTGCTGGCTCCAGCAGTGACTTCTTCTCCTGGTGTACCGCATGCCATGATTCTCTGTATTCACCTGTTTCTTAATTTTTGGGGGTGGCTATTTTCCATGTGACTTCAATTCTCTTGTTAACTTAAGAAGACTTGTTGATTTTCAGTTTGTTCCAATTTTTTTTTTCTTGTTTTGAGGATGACAGTTCCCGAGCTGTTTACATTTTGGAGTGGAAATTGGAAGGTCCGTGTTCATTTTTATTTACTTTTTCTTTCGGTTCCTTAGACTGGATAATCTCAATTGACCTGTCTTCACTTTCTTCTCCCTGCTCAAATCTGTTGTTAAGCCCCTCCAGTGATTTTTTTTTTTTCAGTTATTGTACTTTTGAACTCCAGAATTTCCATTTGGTTCTTTTCAAAAATAATTTATCTCTTTATTGATCTTCTCTATAGGAGACATTATTCTCATACTTCCCTTTAGTTCTTTAGAAGTGGTTTACTTTGTGGATTTCCCTGGTTGCCCAGTAGTTAAGATTCCGTGCTCCCAATGCAGGGGTCCCGGGTTTGATCCCTGGTCAGGGAATTAGATCCCACATGCCTCAACTAAGAGCCCACATGCTACAACTAAAAGATCCTGCACGTGGCAATGAAGATCTCGTGTGCTGCAATTAAGACCCAGTGCAGCCAAATAAATAAATAAATAAATATTAAAATAAAAAGAAGTGGTTTACTTTGGACATGTTTAAAATAGCTGATTTAAAGTCTTTGTCTAGTAGAGCCAACATCTGGGCTTCTTCAGGGAAAGTTTTTTTTTTTTAATTTTTATTGGAGTATAGTTGATTTACAATGTTGTGTTTCAGTTATACAGCAAAGTGAATCAGTTAGACATATACATATATCCACTCTTTTTTCTTTTCTTTTCTTTTTTTCTTTTTTTTTTTTTTTAGATTTCTTTTCCCATATAGGCCATTACAGAGTATTGAGTACAGTTCCCTGTGCTATACCACAGGTTCTTAATAGTTATCTATTTTATATAAGGTAGTGTGTATATATCAGTCCCAATCTCCCAATTTATCCCCCCCAGGGAAAGTTTTTATTGACTGCTTCCCTCCTCCCCCTTTTTATGGGCCATGCTTTCTTGTTCCTTTGCATATCTTTCATTTTTTGTTGAGAACTGCACATTTAAAATAATATAGATAATATAGAGTTCCCTGGTGGCCTAGTGGTTAGGATTCCAGGCTTTCACTGTCATAGCCTGGGTTCAGTCCCTGGCTGGGGAACTGAGATCCTGCAACTCACACACCATGGCCAAAAAGAAGCAAGAAAAAATAATATAACATAGCAACTCTAGAAATCAGGTTCTCCCCATTCTCCAGGGTTTGTTGTTGTTGTTTGTTTAGTGACTTTTCTCAACTAATTCATTGTAAAGTCTGTATTCTTTATAGTGTGTGGACACTGAAGTCTCTGTTGATTAGCTTAGTAGTCAGCTAATGATTGGCTACTGAGCATTTAAGATTATCTTAAATGCCTGGAACCAGTATACCTCCCAGTCTTTCATAAGGGGTTCTGTGTGCCTACTGGGGCATGCCTTCAACAGTATCAGTCAAGCAGTTGAAAACTCTGCCTTTGCCTTCACTTCCTGCTTGGGAAAAGCTTCAAGGTCAGCCAGGTTTGAATGCATAAGGCCATCTCATGTCTTTCTTGAGCATGCTCACAACCCTGCATGCACACAGCTCTATACATGTGCATGGACTTCTAGACTCCCACAGATATGTCAGAGCTGTTCAAACCCCTATGAACATCTAATTTACCAGCTTTTCCTTTAAGCTTTTCGGCTAGTCTGTCAGTTGCCCCAAATAATCCAATGCCTCAAAGAGCCAGGAAGTTAAAACATTTTGTCAAAAGTTCTGTGAGGAGAAGACTTTTTGCACTGAGTAGACTCCAAGTTAGGTCAAATGCAAATAGCTTTGCAAGCAAGTGACGTCTTCCAGAAAACGAGCAGATGAGTCAGATAATGACAGTTCTTTGGGAATGAGACTCTGAAAGGGCTCTACCTCTGTTCTGCTCCCTCTGGTGGCTGCGTTGGAATCTAGGCTATTGAAAATAAGGCTACCATAGAGCTGGAGAGTGAATGATGGAACAGTGCCACAAAGCATGCTGTTCAATACTGAGATTCAGTTCTTAAATAAATGTTTCCTGAGCTGCTGAAAGCTTATAGTTAGTATCCAGAGTCAGAAAAACCTGGTTCTGACAATTTCTTTTTTTGCCAGATTTTTCATTGTTTTTACAGAGGAGAGAATTTTCAGAGACCTTATGCCACCATTTTGGGTTATATCTCCCCTGCAGTTTGTAACCTCACCCAGGGTTTGGCCAGAGCAGCAAGGAATAACCCTTTGTAGTTAAAGTAATTCCCTCATTTAATGGAACCAGCTTTGCTGGTGTGAGTACCTTGAAATCACAGAAACCCGATTTAGAACAGATATCCTCTTCAAATTGCTTTTTGAAATCTTTTTGTCTTAACTATAAATTATGATAATATTCTGAAGTCAGTGAACCTATATCCAAATCCCGTTCAAAGCTACAAGTATATACTATTTCATTGTGTTGCTAAAACATAAAGTCTAACCAGTCTTCTATGACTGTACTTTTAGATATGGGTATTTTCAGATATTAGCCTCCCCACATCACTGTCTTTTTATTTTATTGAAATCCCAAATTCGCTTTCCCCCTCCCAAATTTGCTTTTGATTAACAGTCAAACCTTAAATGGTCCTCTGAGAGAAACAAAATCTGAAAAGGTGAGATTGAAATTAAATGATTTAAAATAGTATTGGGGCATTCACATTTCCATTGGTGCTAAAATATATCTGAACATGGAATGGAATTCAGAACTCCATGAAAGAGAGCTGGTGACAAAAGAGGTGATGTCACACAGCCTAAGGCCTGATAGGCATACAAGTTGGAGATGGACAGTGGTTGTCCATTCTGGTCGCACTGGTGGAGACTGTGCTTCTAAAAGCGAGCTCTTCAAACTTAGATCGCAATTACTCCTAACAGGATAATTAGAATTTTCTTTCTCAAATTAAGCGTTTGAGAAATTCCTGATAAGATGCACTGCTCCCTGAAGTTGATTTTAATTGTAATTTTTTTAACCTGTCAGCATTTATCCAGCATTGATGGCTTAGATGCTTGTAAGTATGCTTTGGCAGTTCGATTGTTTATTCCTCTCTTCTGGCTCACTTTTCCCCAGTTTCAGGGAGTCAGATTAAACAAATTGCTTCTTCCACACAAATGGGACTTCCTGGAAAGATTTAGCGTTTAGGAGGAAAAATGGCAGTTGTCAGAGGGAGAATTGAAAGCTTCCTTTTCCTGAAACACATATCACTTACAAAATAGATTAGTATATCCTTAGTGTTTTTGAACATAACATTTAAAAAAAGTCATTCCCTTAATAATTGCCATAGAAGATTTTTAAGCCTGATGTACAGACAAGAGTTTAATTCTGACTCTGAAAGGGAACATATTTCAGGAGGCCCAGGTGTTTGGGAATAAAACCATTTGCTCAAGTGCAGGCTGGTTATTTACAGCTGCACTTTACTGCATGTGAAAGAGAAAAATATTCTGCCCACTTTCTTTCCCTCCTTCTCTCTGGACTTTGCATTTCAGTCCCATCTCATTTAGAAATGAACCCTTTCCCCCGTCTCTGGGCCAGCTTAGGGTCCTGGGCCCCCCCAGGAAGATTCATTTGTGTTTTACACGCATAAGGATCTGTGGTTTGGGTTCATTCTTCCTCCACTGAAGGAAGCATATTGAGGTTGCTAGGTGGCTGTGGGGAGGGAAACCACATTCACTGCTTGCCTGCACTTCTCTGCTTAGGTAAAGCTTCCCAAGTTAACAGGATAATTATGTTGTGCATTTGTGGCGGTATCCTTTTGGCTGTGCTTGTGCTGGCGGCTGCTGTCTTCTGTCTTTACTACAAAGTAACCAACGCATTGAAGTGAGTGATGTGGGTAAGAGTGGCTAACACTCCCTCAGATGGGATCCTGGGGTTCTGTGCTTGAGTAGGGTCATTCCTTGCCCCATGGCCGCACCCTGGGTGAGGTCAGGAACAGCAGGAGTGTTTGAGACGACAAAGGCAGTGCATGTAGAATCTTGGTTTCTTCGCCTTCCTGTTTGGGGCTGTGAGCTCATAAGTAGAATGTTCTCAGCCAGGTGGCTCTGTGTTGCTTTGCTGTCACTTGACCTCATTGAGTTTACCCTCCGCTGGCTAATTCCAAAGCACTGCAGACTGAAGACTGTGTGAATGAGTCTCTCTGCCTGTGTTCACTCAGAGGACAGGCTGAGTTGATCTTCTCTTGCCTGAGTTGGGGAGCTCTCAGTGTGTCCTTAGCCTTGGGGACAGTGAGGTGGGCCTATAGGACTTTGGGGAAGCTGAGTTCCAAAGGAACCTATTTGTTCAGCCTTAAAAATTGATCCAGCCATGGTCACCCAGGACAAGTTCACTGCGGCCATCACCAATGGGTCTTATCCCAACCTCCGATGCTGTGATGAATGTAACTTGTATGCTGGCTTTGATCCCCTGCCACGGTGCTTCTGTGATGCATACGAGGGAATCTGACCTGGGTGGGCACAAATATCTTTGTGAGCAGTCTTTCTCTCTTAGTAGAATGTTTTATTATTCAAGTCAAGTTCTGTCTCTTTGGTTTACATTATATGATGTACTATGTAACATATTTATGTACTTTTGAATAAATGAAATATTGAAAATATTGAAAAAAAAAACTAAAGCTCCTGCATTATTTATGTTTCTCATATTATACTTATACTTAGGATGTGCCTCCACATTCTGAGTAAACATATGCTCTTACTTGTGTTTATCTGTAATACAGACCAGATTGTTCTGTCTGATAAAAAATCAAACAGTTGGAAGTTGGAAAATTCCAGGACAAAATAAAGACAGGAGTAAAAGTAAGGTAGAATGAGGAAGAGGAAATAGAAGTAATAAGTCAATAGTGTTGGCAAATCCCTTCAGGGTGGGAATGGTTAAACTTGTGTCTCAACAACCTCAAACAAAGGGCCGAGAAAACCCTTCATTCTTAGTTGGTGTTAGGAAACTATGAACTACACAGAAGTCATCTATTTCCTCAGTGACTCACATTTCTTAGAGAAGAAGTTCTTATTTGGTCTAGGACGGTACTAAGAAAGCAACAACATCAGCAACAAGGATAGATAGATGATAGATAGATAGATAGATAGATAGATAAATAGATAGACAGATACATACATACATACATACATACATACATACATACATAGATGGACCACCCTTCTTGGAAACTTAATAGTTTTCACATGTTCTAATTAAATTAATGGGTTTTTAAAACCTGGATAGTGTTGGACCACCTATCATCTCTTGACTTATATTTGACTAAAATGGAGGACTTTTTGGAAACTGTAAGGCCTCCCACCTGGAGCATGCTTGGTGTGCCTGCTTTCAAATAGTTTTCATCCTTGGAATGGATTTCTTGCAGTAGAATGTGAAAGAAAAAGAGGAAAAGTTCACACTTCCCCAATTAAGCCTACTTCCCATCTCATGTCTGAACCATGGCAGGAATGTGACCATCAAAAATGACAACTTGGGGCTTCCCTGGTGGCACAGTGGTTGAGAGTCCGCCTGCCAATGCAGGGGACGTGGGTTCGTGCCCCGGTCCGGGAGGATCCCACATCCCGTGTAGCAGCTGGGCCCATGAGCCATGGCCACTGAGCCTGCACATCTGGAGCCTGTGCTCTGCAACGGGGGAGGCCACAACAGTGAGAGGCCCGTGTACTGCAAAAAAAAAAAAAAAAAAGACAACTTGATTCTCAGATTTTGAAACCATCTCAATTGAATTTTACTTGCTTTGAAAATTTGAAAACTATCAAAGGGATAGCACTAAATTTCAGGTTTAATCCCATTCATATGAAAATTCTTATGAATTCCTTTCTATCCTCCTGTTTTTGAGTCAGACTAGAAAGAAGAGGGAAGCATCATAAGTTAGAGACCATATTTACTCCTGGATCAGTTACTGTGCAGCTAGTCTAGCCAGGTGCTCTGAAAACCTCACATACCTCATTTAGCAAATGAGAAACTTAAGCCTGATGACTTTGAAGCTGCCTTCCATTTCTAAAAATTTTTCTGTTACCTGGATTTAAGTAATTACACATCTAATCCAAAGGGCCACTTTCATATTGCTCCATAAAAATGGAATATACATTTTTGGCTTTGATAAACATGATATATTCCAAGCTGCTGTTGAAGAAACATCTAATGAACATTTATAACCTAAACATTATTTCACCAGAGAGAAAGTTGTTACTCAACAGATAATATAATAATTACCAGTAAATTCAATAATAAGAAGTGCTTCTCCTTGTTCTTGTTTTCTGGATCTTAGAAATAAACTATGAAATCTGCATGTCTTGCTTAGGATGCCTCTTTTCATAAAGTATCAGTGATTTTAGTAGAAGTCTTGAAAATAATACATGAACATTTATTTGATTCAAGAAGTCATTATTAAAACCAGGATTCATGAACCATATTAAAGAGAGGTGGCTTAGATTAGAAGAAAATAATAGATCATCTGAAGTCCAAAGTGTTTTGCAAACGCTCTCCAAAGAACTGGCAAGGTGTTGGTGTTTTCTTCTGCGGTGGCTTAACACATATATTTATACTTTTATATCAGAGTGATTTTTAGACAAGAAGTTTTCAACTCTATAATTAGCAATCCACAATGGAAGTTTTGACACATAATTACAGCATTGCTTAGACAATAATAATATGAGAAATATTAACGCTGAATGCAGTATTTCTTGGCACACCTCTGGCTAGGTTCTTATTGGCTGAGAAACAATTATATATGACTAGTAAGTAATTCATACGTAGTATGAAGTGAATGTGACTGTACGAGGGCAGAATGCATGTACAACAGGTACTTCTAGTTAAGCCACGTTCAGTCACTGCTGCTGGTTTGGACTAAACTGTTCTGGGCACTAACAGTGGCGAGCATCATCAGAGGTCGCTGAAGTCTCACAGAGGCCTCCCCGTTCTGGGTCGTGAGCAGCTTCCCTTGCAGATTGGATCCGTATTTAAAGCAGAGGGGATGGCATCTAACCCGCTGCAAATCGCTGGACTGGTTCTTGGGTTCTTCGGCATGGTGGGGACACTGGCCACAGCACTTCTGCCTCAGTGGAGAGTATCAGCTTTTGTTGGCAGCAACATTATTGTCTTTGAAAGAATCTGGGAAGGGCTCTGGATGAACTGCATCCGACAAGTCAAGGTTAGGTTGCAGTGCAAGTTCTACAATTCTTTGCTGGCTCTCCCACCTGCCCTGGACACAGCCCGCGCCCTCATGTGTGTAGCTGTTGCCTTATCTCTGATTGCTCTGATTATTGGCATCTCCGGCATGAAGAAGTTTCAGTGCAAAGGCTCTAATGAGAGGGTTAAAGCATATCTTCTGGGGACTTCTGGAGTTCTCTTTATCCTGACGGGCATCTTCGTTCTCATTCCAGTGTGCTGGACAGCCAATATCATCATCAGTGATTTCTACAACCCAGCTGTCCACATAGGTCAGAAACGAGAGCTGGGAGCGGCACTCTTCCTTGGCTGGGCAACTACCGCTGTCCTCTTCATTGGAGGGGGTCTGCTTTGTGGGTTCTGCTGTTGCAACAGAAAGAAGCAAAAGAACAGATATCAAGTCACTGGGCATCCTATGCCATACACAGATAAGGGACAAGGGACAGTGCTTAGTAAGACCTCCACCAGTTATGTCTAACACCTGCTTTTCACTCAAACTGTGGGTTATGATCAATGTGTTTTATAGAGTCTTGCCAGAAACTGTAAGTATGTCAGGCAGGAGAACTTGCTTTATGACTGTTTTTAAATTGAGATGAAAAGTTTAAAGGGCATATAGATTGTAGTCACCTGTGATAGGAATAAAAATGACTTGCTTTAGACATTCTGACCTCATGTGTATTAAATGCATTTACTATTACTGGACTCAAATAATCCCCATTCCAATCTGTGTAGTCTAAACTCAAGTATATCCATAATCCTTAGTATAATGATAGACTCTTTATTTGTCCACAACCATATATTATCTGTTAAGAAATCCGAATTCTATTTTAATTGATAAGCTCTAGCAATAAAACATATTCTAAAATATAAACTAACTTATTTTTTCTCCAAATTATTTCTTATACTAACATGGTAACTACTAAAATAATGACTTTTTTTCTTTTTAAAATAAGCTGCAAATAATAGACATCAAATAAGGACTTTTAATTGAATTTATCAAAATATGAAAATGTTTGTTCAGTGAAAAGAGTTGTTTCTCCTTTAGGAAACTCAAATGTACTAGAAATTAAACACTTTTAGGGAGAAGGGAGCTCTGATTTCTGTTAGGATATTTAAGAAAATGATTTTAAAGCATCTAACATACAGTTAAACTTGCTTAGAATTATATATTCAAAGGAAACTAATTTATAAATGAAAAATAATATGCTTTCAGAACCTATGATGTGCACCTACAAGCAAACAGAATTATCTGTCTTGATAAGACACATTAATAGAATACTATGAACTCTCAATTCTCATCAACAGGAAATACAGTCCCAATTAGGAAATTGAGGTTTGGGTGTTGAAGGGAGTGGTTTCTGTTCCTTGTTTTATTCTTTAGTCATTGCACAGGTCTACACACTCTAAGTAAAATGGAGAATCAAGGTCATGATTCAGGCAGTTAGTCAGGCCAAAGTAAGTACCTTCTTTTGTATTCTCTAATAAATAAATAGGTATGGATAAAGCATTTTGTTTTCTTCGAATTATATGCATTATTTTCTCAATTCTTCACTTCCCATGTATTAACATGCCAATATTGGGTCATAAGTGTGGAGGTTGGGGGAGATGTAGACAAGTGGTTGTGGGGCAAGGCCACCCCTATGGGATGCTTCTGAATATCTCCAGTGTCTTGTGAACCAATTAATGTTTATATATTTTAACTCTTCAAATTTTAACTCTTTAAATATTGTGTTTATTTTATAATAAAGGTGTATTTCATTTACAACATATAATTTCAGTGAAGAGATTAAATTTGTTCACCAAATATTTATTTTATGTCCATGCTTATTATAATAAAATAATAAAATAAAATAGTTACATATTTTCAATGATGTTGGTCTATTTCCCTGCGGGGTTAATTTGAAAATGAAGTTCTGTCCTCAAAAGATCATCTAATAACTCTGAAGCATTAAATCAGAGATAACTCAAGGCTAGATGTTAATGTCAAACACTCATTCCATTCTACAAACCACCAGCAAGACTTCAATAAGGCAAACCCTTGGCAATATAAAACTGTATTTTAAAAATTAGTAATACATTAATGATATAGGCCAAATAAATGTAAAGGTCTTCAAATAATAGCAATAAAAATAAGAAACCCAATAATTTAGACAGATTTTTCCTAAGATTACTTTATTTTTCAGACAATTGAGAAAGACCAAAATATTGGGCATGTTGAAAAGGAGCCATTTATCTCACACAAACAAATACATAAGACATCAGGACAAGCAAGATATATGCTTAAAGGTTGTCATGGAATAATTTGTCTTACCCTTTGGCTCGCCAGAAGAAGTAATTAGTCTGGCAGGATGGGTTCCAGAATCTAAATGAGGCATGATATCCTGCTAGTCAGAGAATCAAAGAGTAAAATTGTGTAACTCTAGATAGAGTCATAAAATTACTAGAGACAACATTAGCTACTGAATATGGGGCAAAGTTTTAGGGACTAAGAATTATTTTCCTTGCCCTTTCATTAATCAGAGCATACTTTGGAAAAAAAAATTGTTCCTTCTCTCTGCTGCACTATTTTTCCTTCTATGCCAAAAAAAATTAATAATTTTCAACGAATTTCAAGGTGCACTGTAGATGTCAATATCATACCACAAACTCAGGTGTGGAAGAAATGCATCTTTTTTTTTAAATCCAATTTAGATTCAACTTCTTGGGTATTTTCCCATGTATTACACAGTTATTGGGGTCTTCTGCAGGGATAAGCAGTGGCTGAGTAGTGGGTTCAGGGGATCAGTCCATGATCATCACTCCATAGATGTACTGAGAAGATGTCTATTATACCTGCCCACAAGGTCCCTTTAGGCTTCTCTGCTCGGTCGATTTTCTGTCATGCTTGGCAATCTATTTTTGAGACTCTCTTGTTCTCGGCTGCTTGGATTGGTGGATTTCAACCCTGGCTGCATATTAATAGAATTGTCAGAGGAACTTTGAAAACTACCAATGCAGCCAGTGTCCAGATGACCTATGACATCATTTCCCAGAGTCATGGCAGGAATCTGACCTCCTTACTTGGTTACCAGCTGTCTACAAGCAGTGGTAAAACAAATTTTGCCTTCTCCCATATGAATTTTTTTAAAATATCACCTCCACAAATCTCCTCCTCCATTGTCAAAAATTTTATACAATTTCATAGACACTTAGGCATTCAGAAGTAAAAATGCATAAATAAAGACTGAAACTTCTCTAGGCGATCTTGCTTTCAGTTTTGCTATCTACTCCCTATCTAGAGAACCAGTGAAATGCATTGCTAACTGCCTTCTGGAATGGGGACCAGAGAGAGGGGGGAAATATAATATTACCTAGCCACACATGGTTAAAATGTTTTACAAGACTAACTCTTTGTAGGTTACAAATTTAACTAAATGCACACTAATAATGCTTTTCTTTTGCAGAAAGATCTTGATACATTTAAAAATATTTAGTTGGGTTCACTTGCTCTCCACAGCTACCACATACTGTAGACAGTGCAGAGAGCATTATCAACATATTTTAACTAAGAGAACTGAAAGTTACAAGGTTGTAGGACTTGGTCAAAGTCATATACCAACATTGAGAAATCAAGAAGTCAACCATACTAAGTAGAGACAATAAATATTTGAGGAATGATCAAGAAACTATATATGTCAGTATAGTAATTTGAGATTTTAGCTAATATGAAGCTCCTCTTCCCACAGGGAAGAGATGAAACAATAGAACTCAGAAGTTTAAAGACAGTTCCTGTTTTTTTAGTCTGAAAAGCCTAAATTCTGAGGAGACTGTAGGCAAAGTATAAAATGGCTCCGTCAGAATCAGGTTTTTCTGAATCTTAAGATTATGCAATGATTTCTTTGGATGAAGGTAAAATAAAAAGAAGCAGAGTTAAGATGGTCTAGATTTCAGTGTGTCCCTGGAAAGATACCTATTGACCCTCCCTAGTTCAGTTCTTGAGGAGTGAGATGCAGAGAAATGACAAACTCTCAGATGGGTTTGAGAATTTAAGGACAGAAATGATCTGTGTCCTGACCCAGGTGGAGCAAAGGAGGTTGACAGTTTTCCTCATGCGCTCACAGTGTTGGGAGATAAGAAACATCTCTGTGAGGTGTTTAGTCTGTCAGGCCAAGAGATAATCTTGCCATGTTTTCCACAGCTAGAACACTATGGGAACAGAAGAATATTTCCTACTCCCCTTAAAATGGAACAGAGCATTCAAAAAGTCCTGGTTGTTGGGATTAAGTGTGAACACAGCAGTAACACACATGGATGGACAAGGGTGGGGGGAAGGCGTCCATGGCCTGTTTGTCTTCAGATCTATTCCTTGCCTTCCTCTGCTCTAATCTGTATCCTAAGGACATTGGTCTCTGTAGGCTGTGCAGTGGTATGCCAAGAGTGGGTGATAGCAGTTGTCCTTACCAGGTATAGACCATAAAGAGTAACTCTATCTGTAGAGAATTTAAAAGCAATAATAAATCCACCTAAATATCAGATCTGTTCTTTATTATCTTTACCTAAAGGTCTTTCTAAAAAATGTCAGTGATAAAGCACTCCTGCTCAGAAAGAAAAAAATTTGTGTTGGTCTAAGTCCTGTAAATCACTGCAGTTACTGTAGATGTAGAAAATAGACAGAGAGACAGATAGATGATAGATAGATAGATAGATGATAGATAGATAGATACATAGATACATAGATAGATGATAGGTAGATAGAGCCAGCAAAGAGCTGAATTGTGTCCCCTGCTAAAATTCATACATTAAAATCCTACCCACTAGTATCTCAGAATGTGACCATATTTGGAGATAAGGTCTTGAAAGAGATAAAGTTAAAATGAAAACATAAATGTGGGACCTTAATTCAATATGACTGGTGTTCTTAAAAGAAGAGGGTAGTTGGACACAGACAGGAACAGAGGGAAGACAATATGAGACACAGGGAGACAACAGCCATCTATAACCACAGAGAAAGACCTGGATCAGAGCCTTCCTTCACAGCTTTCAGAAAGAACCAACTCTACCAACACCTCAATCTTGGACATCTAGCCTCCAGAACTATGAGAAAATAAGTTTGTGTTGTTTTAACCACCAGGTCCGTGGTATTTTGTTACAACAGCCCTAGCAAACTAGACAGATATAAATAGATGATAAATAGATGGTAGATAGATGATAGATAGATAGATAGATAGATAGAAAATCTACAGTGAGCCTTGACACATGGCTATATGTATTTGTTTCAAGAGAGAATTTTTCCTTACATTCAGCAAGGCTTATTTTTCAAATCATCACTCCGTTTACTTGGTTTTATTGTTTTAATTTCTTTAACACAAATAAAAACCCCCAGTTGATGTAAAATGACAAAATTAAAGTAACTTGAGTTCTGTTTCTACGTCTTGACAGTGTCTCTGCTACAGAAATTGGAGGCACACACTATGTATACACTAGGTAGCTCCAATGAGTCTAACCTGTAATGAACTTACTGGGGTTTCTTCAGAGTTATGTCTGTAAAGAATACAGTGTCCATTAAAGGATAAATAATAAAAAATGTGTTAATTTTATAACTGAAAACAATGTCTCTTACTGAGGAGGGGGTATAAGAAAAAATAATTTGTATCTGGGAGTGAGAGAGGCCAGATAGACCACTGAGGCTGCCTTTTCCTGAGCTCCATGCTCAGCTGCTGCCCACTAGACTTGGCCAATAAGAGGTACAGGTTAGAGACAGGAGGGCAGTAGTGGTCCACCCTTTTTCTCTTTGTGGGGGCAGATGCCTCCAGTGATGACTATGTCTTCTTCCCTGCTTTGCCAGAATGAGCCACTTGTAGGTCCAGCTTCTGCCAGTTGCACATCACCTCTTGGGTCCAACAATCATTGCTTTTCTTTTAATTCCCTCATCTTCAGGAAAACAGCAGTTTTCTGCTATTATTAGTGTCTGGGAGGCTCCATGGTCCTCTCCTTTGTCTTAAATCTCCCCATAACCTGCCTAACCATGTCATTCTATTAAATTCCACTAATTTAAAAATATAGAATGATTTCACTTTTCTTGGTTGGACCTGAGAGACACAACAACTGAAAATCATCCGAAATGGGGTATCTCAGTCGAATCCAAGGTGAACAAATAAAGGTCATAAGTATTAGATCAATAACTTGGCTTCACATGAGCTTGGCTTTACAGAACTTAGGTACAACTCTGAGAAAATGAGGGACCCTCACTGAATAAGATTAAGTTTGTATTCCATGGAAGTTTGCAACCAAAATTAAGTTCAGTTTTTAAAAATATTTGCATGGCAAAACACCTGGCACTTAAGAGATGGCAAATGTTTGCTGAGAGAATGAATGAATGATGAATTAATGAAGGAAGAAAATAAGAAGCAAATCATAATATAAAGTACCTTATCTGGGAGCAATCAAAAGTTCAATTCCTAAATGGGTCTAGAGGAGTTTTGTGGTTTTGATACTCTTAGCAGGATAATTTCCAAGAAAATATTTATTTAATGGTTGCCCATTAAAGAATTACTGCAGACAAAACAGGACACCAAGAAAATACATTTAAAATGGGCAAAAGTCTGAATTTAGACTGTGATATAGTAATGCTCAGAATTTACTGGTAGAAATGACTAGTAAAATATTCAGTAAGAAGCCAATCATAATATGGATAGGGCTATAGCAAAATGACTAAAACTTTTACCACAATAAAGATCTGTCAGATATTTTATCATGGCTGGTCTCCCTGTGAGATGAAGAATGCTTTCACCAGTTGAACAAAAACTCCCACACACTCTGAATAACGAGGTTGGTTCTGGATGTGGATTTGGCAGAAATGAATTTGTCAAATAGGTTCTGGGGAAAAAATGATAGGATATAATAAAAGAGATCTGAAAGTATAAAAGACAGCTGATAATGAAGACAAGGCACAACTAGGAAACAGTGCAAACTAAAATAGGGGTGGGGTGGGAGGAAAGGCTATGGTGATTGGAAGGGGAGGGAAAATTTCAACTGGTACAGAAGGAGAAACAAAGGAACATTCAGCTTTACCAGGAGGAAAACAATTCTTAAAGCTGGCACTGAACCTGTGATGAAGATTCTCAGAAGCATTGGAGACATCACTGCTATTTATAAAGCCCTTTTCCATCCTCTCCCGGAGCTGATGATGACATGGTTAGAATCATAGAATTGTAAGGTTGAAAAGGATCATGGAAGGAATTAAGGCTAAGACAGGTGAGCCTCTCTAGTTAACTCCTCTTCAATGTGGTCTGACCCAGGGCCACCCTACCTTCTATCAGTAATTCTCCAGACCTAAACCTGCCTCCCTCAGGAAAAACCTGCCTCTCAACTTTCCACTCACCTTCTCTGCACCACCTCTTACTCCTCCTATTCCATCACCCTCAACTTGACCTCACACCTGTCCGAGCACTGAGCTTCCATTTGTATTGCACTTTGCACCTCTTGCAATGTCTTCTGATTTGACTCTTCTGAAAACGTTGGGCTCCTGAAGATTGATTAAGATTTGTTTCAATAATCTTGTCACTTTTTTCCAATTTTTTCTGACTTAATTTTTCTTAAACTATTGCTGAGAATTCTTTTCTTTAAGGATTTTTAAGATACACTGCTTTTGTATTCCTTCCCTAGATCCCACATGTATCTACTTCCTTTGAGAACTCATTCACCCCTGTTTTTGCAACTTCCAGTAAATGACAAATGGATTAGTAGAAAGAGCACTGGACAAGAAGATCTGAGTTTATAACATAGCTCTTCCATTCAAACTGAGCCTGTGTTCGCATCTACAAAATGTGGACAGTGAATAAATACTTTTTAACATGTACTATATGCTTATAAGTAGACTAAAGGTGCACACACACACACACATAATTATTCTTATTTTTCTTTTATAGGTTAAAAAAAAAACTGATGCTCAAAGAGGTTACATAACCTTTCCAAGGACACAAGCAGGTCACTGTCCACACCCACATCAATGCATCTTGAAAGAGTATGCTTTCTTCCATGCGGTGCCCTTCCTCCCCATCTCCCCACATAAGGAGGATAATAACCATCTTCTCTACCTAGAAGGGCTACTGAAAGGAGAAAATCGGATTGTGCCTGTGAAAGCATTTTAATCATATAGAAGCATTATGTAAATGTAATACATAATTATTATTATTATCTCCCAGGAGTCCAAGCCTTTAAGCTCTTTATAGTTCACTTGCTTTCTCTGCCCATAAAGTAACTAACTTGCCTGTCCTGTTGGCCTTAAACTTAGGCAAACATAATTATCATTATGTTTGCCTAAGCTTCATATTTCCCCAATATATTTCTCCTTCATAAGTATCACAACTTAATTTTTCCCTTAAAACATTGATGACTGCTACATTCAGTTTTTTTAACTGCTGTGGTCCTGGAGTAATAATTAATAGCACCTTCTTTTTCTCTCAAAACTCCCAGTGTGGATGATAAATTATATGGTCACTTAAGATCTCTCAGGTGCCTCCTGCTATGGTCCCTGTTGTCTACATTCTTGCTCACTGTGTTTTAAAACCCTGTCCCTTCCCCATTTACGTTCATTAATGTTAATCCAACTGCTACTTACTCAGCTTACTGAGACAGTCCTTCTTCTTCTCTGCTCATGTCGCGAATCTTTCTGTTTCATATTTCTGAGATACAGAAACACAGATTCTCACCTCCAACTATGGCTATTATCATGTCACTTCCTTTATTAGAGCTCAAAGGCATTTAAATTTCTAATCTTAAACTTCACTGCTTACTTTCAATTATCCCTTATCTTCTTTACTTTTCTTTCCTCAGCTTTCTTTCTTTATAACTATGAATTACTACTTAGAGTACACACAACTGTGTTCAACCTGTACCATATGTCATTAATCACAGATATGTTTGCTCCAAACCTTAAGCACACTCTCTGTTGCTTCTGTAATCCATGCCTTCTCCATACTTCTCTTCTCCATCTCTGTTTTGGTAGATTGTGAATGACAATTAACCATTTGCAGTTCCTTCTATTAAGAAGGAACTACTTCTCCAGACCTGGAATGAGGGCTAACTTCATGACTAGCTCTCACCAAAAGAAAGGAAGTGACATTAAACAAGTATTGCATCTAGACCTCATGAGTCTTTCAGCTTTCAGCCTTGCTCTCTTGGAATGCTCCTACCATATTATTAGTCCAGACCACCCTGATGGGGGATGAGAGGCCAGATAGAGAGAGAAGTCCAGCCTTCTGAGCCATCCCAGTAATTCCAGCAATCCCAACTGAGGTCCATGAAATAGGAGGGAGACCAGTAGACCGTGTGGAGCAGAGAAGACCCATCCTGGCTGAGCCCAGCTCCAAATTCTGCCTCACAGAGTTTTGGACATGTGATATTTGAAAGCCTCACTTTACTTCATTCATTCTTTTCATATGACTATCTGTATATCCATATAATATGTTTTGTTTTCTATCTTTCTTATCTCTTTTCATCGATAGGGATATCTTGGAAAATTTTAAAGATATATGTGTGCTTTGCATAAAAAATCTTACTTAATTTTTGCACCAACCACAGAATTTAGGTGTTGCCATCTTTACTTTCTGGATAAGCGCACCCATCACCAAGGACATTAAGCAACTTGAACAAAATCTGCCAATTCATAAATAATTAGATCAAAATTTAAATTATTCATTTTGTTATTTCAATAGCATATGCAATAAGTATTTTTCATTAGATCCAATAGAGACTATAAGGTCTCCTGTACCATGGAGAAGTCACTCCAAGAAAACATAGAAACAAAATAAATCAAAGAAACAAATACAATGCAATCCCTGATAACTGCCATTTGAAAAACAAAATTCTCTGGAAGTGAAGAGGAGAGGGATAATATGGATTAAGAGTGTGCATAAGCAGAAAACCCTTCTGGAAGAGACAGAAATTGAGACAGACCTTTGGGAGGAAGGGGATTTCCAGGGGTAAAAATAAGTGAAAGAAGGTTTGAAAAGATGTCAAAGTGGAGCTATAAATATGGAAACACCCTAGGTATGTCCAGGGAAACATGAATCAGAATACAGGCATACACAATAGGGAGCAATTTGAGATGTATTTGGAAAAGTTAAGTGTTCAGCATATGGAAGACCTTGAAAACTAGGACAGAGAGTTCTTTATTTGTAATCTGTCAAAGGAACTTGCACAACAGAGTCATATTGTCACAGCTGTTCTTAGAAAGCTTCTCTCATTTTAATGGACTTTATTATGGTCTGCCTTATTAATTAGTAGTTGGTCAAAGCCATCAATATACTAACAAGTACTTAGTGCACACACACTATTCAAGGAACTGGGTTAGATGTCATGAGACATTTAAAAACAAAAGTATGGTGACCAACAGTAAACATCTGCTCTCAAGAAGTGCTCAGTCCTGTTAGGTCTCTAAAACATATCCTACAGTAAAACAACAGAACAAAAGAAAATCAAAAAAACTGTCAATAATAAAAGTTGTGACTTTCACTTAAGAACAATTTTTTGGATAAATGGACATTCACTCACTCTTTACTGGACATCTTCATGAGGGCCTGAAATAGCATGTCAGTGATCAAAGGGATGCTTCACTGGCCCTAGATTCTGTCACTGGTCAACAATCAATATTTTAATATAACTGATTAAGTGGACTAGTAATACACACATCACAAGTATCTTTGTTTTAGATAACATTCTTGCATTAATTCTTTGACGGCATTACCCAAATATATGAAGATGTGTAAATTCTTTCCCACATCTGTTTTTCATGACCTAGATCTACTTCATTGGCTCCTGTAGCTGAGAGAGTTTCTGAGGGAGCTGATAGAACTAAAAGAAGATCTGCAATTAACCAGGGACACAAGGACTGGCTGGGCTGGACCTCCAGGGCACATCTCTGCTTGTTTCTATCATCTCCCCAGTTGCAGACAAGGGTTCTCAACATGGTCCCAACTTCTCATCTACTTAGCCCTGCAGTTCCAGAGGGAAGACCCATATCACCTGAAGCTCTGGATAAGTACCTCTGAACGGATTTATCTGCCTTGGTTCATATGTCCACCCCTGAACAAATAACTCTGTCCAGAAAATGGGAAAAAAACTATGATGATTGGCTTTGGTTCATGTATCCTTCCTATAATTGAAGCACAAGGGACAGACTATTAGGAGTTAGGAAATGCATGTAGATATCAAAAATCAATCCCTATTTCAGACCACAGTAATCTCTTATTTTTTACCCTTTCATGTTTTTTGGTTGTTGTTGTTATTATGCAATTTTGTAGAGTTATAAACATTATAGACAAATGTACTGGGGCTACCTATAATTGAAAAATGGGTATTTATTTTCACTCCATAAATTATTGAGGTGTTTCTGCTATGTAACACATTTTGAAGTTTCACCTACTTTAGAGAGATATCATTCTTTTAATTATAAGGCACTCAGAGTTGCTTTCTTTTAACTTTCTGAGTAGTTTTTAAATAAGCATGGCAAAATCAATCTAACTGAAAGATCTGATAATTAACAAGCACTGACCCAAATCTTAACAGCATCTCCCATGGCATACAATGCCAATCTCATCCTCTGCCAGAGAAATTTATGAAGAGGGTCCAAGAGATACTTCTGTGAGACCTGACAAGGTGCCTCCTCAACTGGGTCCAGCCTCTGTGAAGGACACCTTAACTCAGACAGAGGAAGTGTTACATTAGAGATAGTCTGTACTGCCACAGTGCATTCTGAATTATTTTTTAACTTTAGTATGATTTTACTATTTTTTGTGTAGTTTTTCATAATGGAGATTTTCTGACATTATGCTAATTGAGCTACTGAATACAAGGATATCTTTATATATACTCTAAATTTGATGGGATTCAGACCTAGGTAAATATGGAACAATTGTAGTAAACACATAGATGCAATTATTCCGTTTAGTATTCAAATTTCATGAAGATAGTAGCTGTAAAACACAGAAAACAACTTTCCTTTACTTCATCCCTGTCTTCTAACATCACAACGTTAAGAATTTATGAGCTAAAACGTAAACTGTTTTTGATGAAAACACTATAAAATTTGATAAAACTATAAAATATTAAAACATGAACTATGACAATATTAACTCTATGAGTTAAAACATGAAGTATTTGGAGTATTCCTCCTACTGAGTACTTATGCCAGTGGGATTTGTCTGAATCAAGAGTAATAGCTCTACTGAAATACCTTAATTGTATGTCTGGCTACAGTTCAAACTTCTCACTGTATGTGACGCAAACCCTCCCTCAGGCAATCCTAGTTTCCTGGTTAACCTGGAAAATGAATGCAGGTGACTTAATATATAATTGACTTTGTGTAGAGGGCATGATGCTGGAGAACCATGGCTTTCCCAGACAGTTGTTTTTAAACATTCTGGGAAAATTTACTCGTTGTGTAATTTTTTTACTACTCAGAACATCTTTGTGTGACACCAAATGGTATTTGTCACAGTTTTCCACTTATGTACATAGTTGCTCATATTTTAAGGAGAATATCTCATTTATTCTAATTTATTAAGAGTGAGTCAGAGACTGTTATGAAATATCTAAAGATCTGTTATATATATATATAATGTATATATATATATATTATATATATATATATATTCTTAAATTTATACATTCATAAAACAGGACAAAACTTAACTTCTATTAAAACACTAGAAATGATAGTTTTAAATATAATGAAAGTCTTCCACTTAACTGCTTTTCATAGATGTCTATTACTTTATTCATTTACCTAAGTATTTTAGATTATAGCTAAATTAGAATAATTTAGAATATTATTTAATATTATTTGAATTTGCACAATTGAAAATGTTGTCATGCATTATTAATAAATGAATATAGAATAATATTATTTCTTCATTCACTGACACAATTTTTGATATTTTTCAATCAATGAAAACTATAAAAATATGCACTCAATTTACAGATTTTTATTGAAAAACTGAAAAACTTTTATAGCAAATATGCTATTGAAATATTTTCTACATCTAACTGGTGAAGCCTTAACCAAAAACACAATTTAATTTTTAAAAGATATTAGCAAGTAATTGGTGCAAGCATCAAGATAAATAGGAAGATATTTTAAAATTCTGGGGCCCACCCTCTAAAAACAGGGTGAGAGACTTCATAAATTTTAACATTTTTTAATTTCATCCTGTTTTTTTCAATTCCTTTCTTTCACTGTTTGTCTTCTTCATTTGTCCATTTATATTGAGGGCTCACTCATGCCATATGATGAGCTAGCCTGGGGTTAAAAAGACAAATGAGATACACATAAGATCAGATTGAGAGGATATCAAGTTTATTGGGAAAAAATGAGGTCAAAGTCTTAAGAGGATAGATGTTGATAGGTTAATCACAATTATATTGAAGTTACCAGAAAAATGTCAGATTGTAGGTGAAGAGGAAAATTATAATATGTATGTGAGCATATAATATTACCTTTACTGCTTGCTGACTGCACTTACTTTTGGTTCTTCCCTCATCCATTCTCTGTACTTCTCCCTTGACTCCCAGACTATTAGACTGGTTTTACTACCCTCTTCTATACTTCAATTCTTCCTTTCTCAGAATTATCAACTTTCTCCCTGTACCTGGAGTATTTTCTGCATATGCACTTACGCCTCACTTCTTATCTCAAATAAAGAGAATCTCTTCTCTTGTTCATGGCTAATCTCTATACATTTGTTACAGATCCTGTCTCCTTCCAACTTTGTCCAGACCTCATCCACTAAATTATTCCCCTCGCATTATGAGTCTCTCATTTCTCCCTCTCCTTTCTTTGTGAGCATATACATACACTCAACTCTTTCATCATTAAAAATTTTTTTTGGACTGTTTTCCTATCACATTTTTCTTCTCTTAATAGTCAAAATTATTCTTCATGTATCATTATTCTTTATCCTCCTGACCTTACCATTCAGTATTCTACTTAACTACAAACTGACTTCCTGTCTCCACCCCACCATACCAGTGAAACTACTGATGGTAAGATGATCAAATCCAAAGAACACTTTTCTGTGTTTATTTAACACCTTTGCCAGGCTGCATTTGACACTCACAAATAATAATTCTCCTCTAAAATGCCTCTTATTTTTTTCCTTTTTTTCTTCCTCACCATTTTTCCCTGGTCATCTTCACTGGACTACAAGAGCTTATTAATGTTATGTTCACCAAGAGGTGTTTTTTTTTTTGGGGGGGGGTGCAGTCCTCTTCTACTTGCATTCTACTTTCTTTCTCAGACATTTCATCTACACCAATTATTTCACATGCACCAATGAACTAAAAATTTCTAAGTCTCTTTCATCACCCAGACTACTTTCCAGAGCTTCAGATTTATAAGCTATGGGTCTATAAGACATATCCATCTACACATCCTTTATGCACTGTCAATGCTACCTACATATAACAGAAATAATTTTTGTTATCCTCCATCTTGTTCTTCTTGTTGTATCTCCTAAATTGATGAAGGACACCACCTTCCACTGAGTCACAAAAGACAGACACTCAAGGACTTCCTTGATTCCTCACCTTTCCTCCATCTCCACTCCAATCAGCAGTCCCCGTCATGCCCTCATCCTCAATGTATCTTGAAGCTGTTTCTGCCTCTACCTCTACGACCATTCTCTTAGATGAGTTTTTCAAATCTATCACATGCATTGCTGCATGATCACTTCAATTACTTTTAGTTCTAGCCTTCTCTTTTTTAAATCATTAGCCACAATAGACAGATTAATCTTTTCTTTTAAAAACAAAAATCTAACCATGTCATCCCCCAGCTTAAGATCTTCCAACTTTCCTCCTGAACAGCAGGATAAAGTGCAAACTACTTGTCAAATGACCTTAAGCTCTTAGTATCTGGCCTCTGCTTACCTTTCCAACTTGATTTCTCTCAGACTTCCTCATATGAATTTTTACTCCAGCCAAAAACATGTTTTCACCTATTATAATGCAACTAGGCACTTGTCCTATCATTACAATATGAGATTCAGAGACTTACTACCTTCATACCTTGGTGACATTTATGTCTCCTTAGTTAGGTCACAATCCCATCTTGGTTTCACATAACCTATGAACTAAATTATGAAACTAATCACCACCATCTCATCTTCCATCTTCATTCTAGCTGAGAGGCTTCCTCCAGTGAAAAAAATTCAAGGTATAAGGGAATAATCTACAAACTTTCTAGATCACAGTTAACATCTACCTGTATGTGTGTCCATATACTCTTTTTTCCTCTGTACTTGTGATAAACTGTTTTTTCCATCTAAGAGCCCATGTATTTGGATTCTACATCTCATCCTATCTTGCTTACTTAATGAAGTGGTTCAAGAAATGTCCTTCTGCCTCTTTTACATTATCATTTTTACCTTCTTGGTTGAATCATTGCCATAAACATACAAACATGTAAGAAAATATTTTCTTCTGATATCACATTCTAGCTTCCTTCTATTTTTCTGGGAATATCTGAAAATACCTGCTATCTCCAATTCCACTCATACCATTCCCTCCTACACTCACTCTAAGCAGACCCTCATTCTTACCACTTCAAAAAAACAACGGGCTTCCCTGGTGGCACAGTGGTTGAGAGTCAGCCTGCCGATTCAGGGAACACGGGTTAGTGCCCCGGTCCGGGAGGATCCCACATGCCGTGGAGTGGCTGGGGCCGTGAGCCATGGACGCTGACCCTGTGCATCAGGAGCCTTTGCTCTGTAACGGGAGAGGCCACAACAGTGAGAGGCCCACATACCACAAACAAAACAAAACAAAAACAAAAACAAAAAAACCCAGCTTTTATGAAGATCACTGATATTGCTTAATTCTCAGTCTCCATCTCATTTACTCTATCTGTAGGTTTAACTCAGTCACTCCCATTTACTTTAAGAATTCCTTCATTTAACTTCCCAGGCTCTACTGTGTCTTGGCTTTCCTCCTACATTCTAGGTTGTACCTTCTTATCTAACCCCCAGCCCCCATTGTTGAGGGGAGGAAAAGTGTTCTCCTCACCTGCCAATCTTCTAAATATTGGGGTTCTTGGACTTCATTTCTTTTATTAATACTCCCAAAGTTTTCTCTTCCATCCTTATGGCTTTCAATATCATCTATACTCTAAAAATTGACATATATATTCCCAGCCAGACCTCTCCCCCGAACTCCATACTCACATATACAACTGTCTTCTATTGAGTATCCAATAAGTATATTACATTTAACATTTCCAATATCCAATTCTTTTTTTTTTTTTTTTTTGTGGTACAAAGGCCTCTCACTGTTGTGGCCTCTCCTGTTGCGGAGCACAGGCTCCGGATGTGCAGGCTCAGTGGCCATGGCTCATGGGCCCAGCCCCTCCATGGCATGTAGGATCTTCCCATACCAGGGCACGAACCCGTGTCCCCTGCATCGGCAGGTGGACTCTCAACCACTGCACCACCAGGGAAGCCCCCAACATCCAATTCTTGATGAGAGATGATGATGACCTTTGTTCTTTTCCATAGGATTTTCCTTTCACCTCCTCTCCCAGTTTTCCTCATTTCAGCATATGGTAATTTTATTCTTTTGATAATTTAACTCAAAAACCTTGGAATTATTGTTGAATCCATCTCACACGAGTAATTTCTGTCAGTTCCACTTCTAAAATATATCCTGAATCTGGCCACCATGCTTCTCCATCACCTCTAACACTACCCATACCACTCTTTTCTCTTGCTAAGATTTTAACAATTACCTCTTAATTGTTCTCCTTGTTTTTATTATTTTTCCTCTACAAACAATTCTCAACTCAGCAGCGACAATTCCTTATCTAATATCTAGGTCAGGTCATAGAGGCAACCTAGACTCATGGCCAACAGCATGGACTCTGCAGATAGACATTCTGGGCTCTACTACTTACCCACCATGTAACCCTGCATGGGTTACTTAATCTCGCTGGCTTCTGTTTATTTACCTATAAAATGGATATAAAATTGTGATAAACATTAAAATTGTAATGAAGAATATGTTACTTGATATGTGTAAAAAGCTTAGGATAATGTCTGGCATATAAGTTACTTAAGTAAATTAAATAAATACTGTTTTTCTGTCCTAAGCCTTTTGTTGGCTTTCCTTTCCATTTTTATAGTGGGTCCTCCGGTCTTTTGTAACCCCAATCCCCTCAAACTCTCTGACATCACCCTCTGGCAGTTTTCTTCCATTACACCATTAGAACTATATCAACATCCTTGTTGTCCTAAAACACAGGAATCTTGCTTGACCCAGGAACTTTGTACTTGATGTTCACTCAGTCTGGAATGCTACCTCTCTACTACTCCCACCCCACACAGATATCTTTAAAGATCACTTCCTCAGTTTCTTTATTCAAATGTCATATTCTCAAATGTCACCTTCTATTATATAAAATATCAACCTCCCACCTCAACTCTGGAAATTACTTCTCTCCTACTCTGCTTTATTTACCACCAAAGCATTTATTAAAAGCTAATATATTATACACAAACATCTTTTATTGTCCCAATATATTTAATTTATGAATGCTATTAGGAATAGTACAGGTTACTGTGGTTTGTCTAGTGAATAACAAGAATTCAGTTGGTGAGGAAATAATCTGAAAATTTAAAAAAATAAAATCAGATAAGGACAATTCTTGAATTCAGTAAAGGAGAGTTTGGAAATAGAGGATATAATGAGTTTGGATAGTGAGGAATATTTGTATTTCCTAAGTCAATTGTAAGTTCCAAGATGCAGTAACTGTATGCTTCTATGTTGTACCTCAGAGTTTAGAATAAGACTTAATAAAAATATGTTCTCTTGATATTTGTTTGTTTAAATTAATGAATAAATAAAATATTTGTAAACAAACTCAATTATTCTTTTTCTTCCTTTATCAGCCAGTCATAGGAAATTCTCAATGAGGTCATAAGGCAGGCTGAGAGAATAATGCTGTTGCTGCAGAAGCAGACACAGAAGAAAGATGAGCCTTCTAGTGACTTTCATTACTTATGTGCTCAGGAATCACTTGAACCTCTTTCTGTTTTATTATTTTTGCTTGATGGTGGGATGCTGCTAGAACATCTCATTTCATGAATTGGTGGTTCAAACCACTTGGTATTGAACGTCTCATGTCCCACTGAACCCATGTTTGCAGTCTCTGCTATGGCACATTAGCAATCCAAGAGCTATTTCAAAAAGAAAAAAATTAGTTTCTGACAACAGAATGGCTTTACATCCAGTTCTAGGATTTTTCACCCTTATTCTCCTCTCAAAGCTTTCCATAAACCTGACGTAGCATCTGATCCACTTGGTCATAAAGGCCATGTGATAAAGCAAGTTTTCCCTGCTCATCAGATCAAATCAGCTGATATAGACTGGTGTGGTACCCTGTAGAAAAATAGATAAAATTCTTAAGGAATAATTTGGGCAAAATCAGGAATTTTAAGCAATTCTGAAGTAAGGTCCCAAAGATATTTTACTCTCCCTTCCAAGTGAAATCAAATAACTTCAGTTATTCCCTGTTTATTGGAATACAGAATATAAATTTACTAGATGCCAGGGGCTATGTCGAATTGCTCTAGAAAAAGGGCCACTTTAAAAACAGCAGCTCTAAAGCAGTCATCTCTGTTTAAGTTTATGAAAACTTATTTTCTTTTAAAATCTATCTGGGATAGGGGGGTGGCCAAGGTGGCAGAGTGGGAAGACCCTGAACTCACCTTCTCCCACAGGTACAACAAAATTACTTCTTATAGAGCACCTATCTATAAGAACAATGTGAAGACTAGCAGAAAAGATTTTCCACAACTAAAGACCGAAGTAAAGGAACTATGATGAGACAAGTAGGAAGAGTGGAGACACAATATAGTCAAGACCCACACCCCTTAGTCAGTGACTCCAAAACAGGAGAAATATCACAGTTGCAGAGGTCCTTCCCAAGGACTGAGTGGTCAAAATCCCACATTGGACTCCCCAGCCTGTGGGTCTGACCTGGGAAGACAAGCACCAGAATGTCTGGCTTTGAAAACAAGCAAGGCTTCTGTTCAGGAAAGCCAGAGGGCTACAGGAAACAGAGATCCCACTCTTTAAGGGCCCACACAAACTCTCATGTGCTGTGAGTCCCAGAGCAGAGACATAAGTAGTAGTTTGAAAGGAGCATGGATCAGATCCACTGACAAGCAACATTTTGAAATCCTCCCTCTAGCCTATTAGTGCCAGTGGCTTACCCACCCACCAGCAGACCAACTACAGTGCTGAGCCCCCCTGGGCCAGGTAGCCAGCCATCAAGAAGCCTACCCTGCCCTCCAGCAGGCCCACAGTCACTGCACAGGGCAGGGCTTTGCAACCAACCAGGTGGGGGCCAGACCCACTTACCAGCACAAATAGAGAGCCCAGAAATGAACCCACACTTATATGGTCAATTAATCTACAACAAAGGAGGCAAGAATATACAATGGGGAAAAGGCAGTTTCTTCAATAAACGATGTTGGGAAAAGTGGACAGCTATATGCTAAAAAGAATCAAACTGGATTACTTTCTCACACTGTATACAAAAACAAACTCAAAATGGATTAAAGATTTAAATGAAAGACCTGAAACCATAAAACCCATAAAAGCAAAAAGAGAGTACACTCATTGACACTGGTCTTAGCGATATTTTTTTTGGATCTGTCTCCTCAGGCAAGGGAAACAAAATAAAAACCAAACAAGTAGGACTATGTCAAGCTAAAAATCTTGCACAGCAAAGGAAACTATCAACAACAAAAAGTCAGTCTACTGAATGGGAGAAGATATTTCAAAAAATATATCCACTAAGGAGGTAATATTTAAAATAAACAAAGAACTTACAACTCAACATCAAGAAAGCAAACAACCCAATAAAAAATAGGCAGAAGACCTGAATAGATGTTTTTCGAAGGAAGGTATACAGGTGGCCAACAGACACATGAAAAGATGTTCAACATCACTAATCATCAGGGAAATGCAAAGTGAAACTACGAGATAATACTTCACACCTGGACAATGAGATATCACTTCACGTGGCTATCATCAAAAGACAACACGTAAAAAATATTGACAAAGATGTGGAAAAAAGAATGCTTGTGCACTACATATCTTTTCAAAGATGCCCAAGATACCCTTATCATTGTAACTTCAAATTTAGTGCTGAAGGGGGTGCCCTCTGAACTTCCTCAGAGGACATATTTAGGAGAGTCATTTATGATATATTCACTGTAACATTCCCCAAAGACAGCATGAATATCCAGGTTTCAGGCAACAAAATGAATAAGTAATACAAACTCTTCTCAGCTGCCAAAGCCAATACTTTGCATCCACAAACCTGGGTAAGCATAACCATTTTAATAAATTCAGCCAACACAAAAATTATGTTTACTTCTAGTCTAACACTTAGAGTCCATTCTTACTTATATCCATCCTTTTTTTATGAAATAAACTAAACAAACAAACAAAAAGCCTTGCAAGATATTGGTGCTAAGCACTTTTCTCTCTAGAGTTACATTTTTTTTTTTTCTTCTCCCAGAGCATGCTGAGCTTGTTCAAGGTGTGGGAGCATTGATAACTGGTAAGGATGAAGCATGGAGAGAAATAAGAAATATCTTGCCTCCACTTGTAAGGTACTATCCCATATGAATTTGTATCTAAGACTTTAAGCAATGCAGGACCAGCCCCTTTTCAAAACGTCAGAAGGTCTGCTTCTGCTGGCAGGCCTGACAGAGTTTGGGTGATCTGGGTATTAATGAGTCATCTAAACAGTCTTAACTCACTACTGCAATTCTCAGGAATAAACCTTCTCTAATAAATCTTCCCTAATAAATCACCTAACATGATGAATTCAATTTGTGTTATAATTGAGTAATAAACAAGATCAGATTCTGAAGTTAACTTTTTGCCATACCAGCCTTGAGACCAAAGAAGTTAGGATATTTGGTCAGTCTTAGAAAATGTTAGGTTTTCTGATAATGTCTTGAGTTAAGAATTGAAAATGTTGACCTTGTCGCTTTCTGTCTTTAAATTCTCTATCCCCGCCTACAGTCCTTCTTTTCCTTTTGATCCAAGTAATGGTCTGTTTTAATAGTAATTTTGTCCAACAATGCCTTTCCTTTATTTGGCATCTCATACCGGTCTTACTTTCTAATGGTAAGTGGTTTCTCACTACTTCAAGATACAAATAGTTAATGTAGACATTCCTAAATTCTGTTTTCCTGAACGTCTATTGCATTTAACCAATTCTGCTATCAATAACCACATTGGTCAGTGTTGAGTTTCTAGCGGTACAATCTACTCTAGATGGTTTAAATGGGCACACATTTGATACAAAGATTGAGGAATTTACAAAGTTGTCGGAAGGGCCAGAGAAGGCGTGGGATTGGTCCCATCCACTAATCATTCATATATCCACTCTTTTTTAGATTCTTTTCCCATACATATCATTACAGAGTAATGAGTAGAGTTCCCTGTGCTATACTGTAGCTTCTTATTAGTTATCAATTTTATATATAGTAGTGTGAATATGTCAACGCCAATCTCCCAATTTATCCCCTCCCCTTTCCTCCGTTGTAACCATAAGTTTGTTTTCTACATTTGTGACTCTATTTCTGTTTTGTAAATAAGTTCATTTGTACTTTTTTTTTTAGATTTCACATATAAGCAACATCATATGATATTTGTCTTTCTTTGTTGGACTTACTTCACTCAGTATGACAATCTCTAGGTCTATCCATGTCACTGCAAATGGCATTTGTTAATTTGGTCTTCTATCTATCTCCTGCACTCTGTAAAGGATTGGAGTGGGTACTGGCAGAACAAATCCAAGAATCCATAACAAATTTTATCACAATTTCTGGGCCATTTCTTACTGCTGTGGAGGCAACAGTATAGTCTCTACTCTTTTCATGTCCTTGTCTCCAATTTCTTTAATAGGATGTCCCAGTCCCTGACCTTTGCTCCTACTGTGCACTACAGGTTTTACACCTTACCTAAATGGTTTTATTAATGACCTAACATAATAGTATTACACTGAATTAGTTCTCATCATTTTTGATTCATGGATTAGTCCTATTATTCTAGTAGGCTTTCTCTGTTTTTCCATCAACCATGAAAACCCCTGTTTCTAAACATCTTTGTAATTGGAGTGATGCTGGGGATGCCAGAAAAGAAAGAATGAGTGAATATGCAGAGGAATGTGGAGTGGAAAGGAATTTGACAACATGTGTTGTTTAGCATCTGTTTGCCAAATAAAGGGGGAAATCATTTCACTCAGAATGAGAAAAATGAAAATGAGTCCTAGGATTTGGGCAGAGTGAGAAGAGTCAGAACATTATGTAAGATAATTCTAATGATTGCTAAATTTTTAAATTCACCTTCTGACTCATACCTCTATCTCACTTTTCCTGTTGTACAGAACCCTGAAGTCTTATGATGAAAGCACCATTAAAAGCCAAAGACTCTGTCTGGTCGGTAAAGCCGCCCCCCACTCACATGACCTAGCATGAACTCCATTGCATTAATTTTTTAAGCCTTGTTTTGAGATTGTTTCTGAAGCAAAACAAACTCTATTCTTTCTTTTTAAAATAAGACCTCAGTTAATTGTCACAGAGATTCAGTACGATTGCTGAAAAAAATGGAAAAACCTGCTGTATTTTAAGAAGTTAATTATTTGCTGTTGTTACTTTCTTAATACGACTTATTTATTTACCTTTTTTTCTCATATCAGTGCATGATAGCCAATGTAGGTAAAGGAAGAATGTACTCAAGTTTGTGCATATACTTATAAGATATCGCAGAAGGCTAAGGAGATGAGGAATTTTAAGTCCTTACTAAAATCACTGTTGAAATGATTGACTGTGAAATCCAAGATATGAATAAGTAAAATCAAGGGGACTTAAAAGATGGGAAGAAAATATGTTTATAAAGACTTGAAAATCATAATGAAAATGAAGATATGGTTCAGGAGAGGAAAGGGAATGAATTGAAAATGCGATGTTGTTATGAAAGAATTTTGTGGTACAAGATATGAAGTGAAAGCAGTTCAAGTGATATCTAAGGAATGATTACACAAAGAATGAGAAAATGGAACTGAGTGGAAGTCATTGAAACGGAATCGGAGGAATTTCCTCTGGAAACGGAGGAATCATGTGGAGTTGAGGAGTTGTAGATGGGGAGAGTCATTAACGGGAAAATCAAGATTACCCATTTTGATAACAGAAAACACTCTAGAGTGTGTTTACATGTTACACTGTGTAATATATTTTCCATTCAACACTAAATCTTTGAATCTGACTTCTAAGAAAAATGAGAACAAAATCTTATATTTTAAAATCAGTGTTTTGTCCATGAAGTTATTTCATTACAATGCCCATGTGGTAAAAAATGTAGAAAATACAAATTTGTCTATACTTTCCAGTCCTCCTCTAAACCCTTTCTTTCCTTTAAAAAATAGCTCAATACTTTATTAGATATTTTTTTTAAAATCTGCATACACTTTTTTTTTTTTTTAATATTTGGCTGTGTTGGGTCTTCGTTTCTGTGTGAGGGCTTTCTTTAGTTGTGGCGAGTGGGGGCCACTCTTCATCACGGTGCTCGGGCCTCTCACTGTTGTGGCCTCTCTTGTTGCGGAGCACAGGCTCCAGACGCGCAGGCTCAGTAGTTGTGGCTCATGGGCCCAGTTGCTCCGTGGCATGTGGGATCTTCCCAGACCAGAGCTCGAACTCATGTCCCTGCATTGGCAGGCGGATTCTCAACCACTGCACCACCAGGGAAGCCCAAATCTGCATATAACTTAAAAAGTGTCCAAAAAAGAGTATCCACACAATACTATCCTAGAACATGTCTATATACCTCAAATACAGGATTTAAAGCATAGGACAAATATTTCTAGATGTTATGTAGGCCACTATTTGATATTAATAATGATTGTTTTGTATTTGAGTGGAGCCACCGTGTAATATGTGACAACTCTTCAATGGGATAATCTGTAGTGAGCCTCCAATACAAATTTAAATTAGGATAAAAAAAGGATACCTACAAATGGGTCCAACTGAAGATGACTGTTATAGAATCATCTCTTTCATCAGTTCCCAAATGCTACTCAGTTTTCTTACCAGCAGGTAAGAAAACCTGTTGTTTCAGGATTTGAACACTGATCTCTATTATTAATCCATTACTCTTTTTAACCTTTAACAAAGGAAAAAGGTGATGCTATTAACCCAAATTAGGAGATGTCTATCCCTGAATCCCTATTAAGTAAGTTTGGACACTAACGTTTTTATTTTTGCTCATAAATTGGAATAGGTTTACATCTATGTTTGTTTGTAAGCTTATTTATAACACGGGGACAAGATCCAGCCATTGTGGTTATTTCCTGTGAATACAGAAATGGATAATCACTCAGTTAGAGACTGTGTTTGGATCCTTCTCATTTCCCATCAGTAGAATTTTATCTCTAAAGTCCAAATGGAAATAACACATAGTGAGTGAATGATGGTAACTTCATTTATGTAATGGTGGGCTAGGTAGTAAAAATGAGTCTTTGGCTTGCTGTATTTGATGGAATAGATAAACTACAAGTTTCTTTCTAGGTATCAGGGAGAAAAGAGAGAGAGAGGGAAGCACTCCAAAGCCAGAGATGTGCTCCATATGTGGATTATTTGAGGATAGTGGTCCACTGATCTTCTTAGCCCTTGGGTTCTCATGAGTAAGCATACTGTTCAGTAACTTTCTAAATCTCATTGTCCTGCTTTCTAAACTCAGATGGTTATAACTTTCTATCAGAGCACACTATGCCTTGTAACTAATTCATTTACACTTGAACTGATGGAAGAGGGACTTGCTGAAAAAGATCTTAGTAGCAGTGTTAAAATAAGCTCACTTGAATGTATAGGAACAAAGTGGTGTAAATTGAAGAATAATAAAAATGTCAACAACTTGACAAACAGGAAGATTTTTTAACACAGAAATATAGGCAGATTAAAGCACACTCTTCTCAGTTTCGTTGGTAAGAATAGCAAAGGAAAAATTAACTACAAAGCCTGTGTCAACATGGTGTCAAAACAGTCCATCAATCAGTTTGCTGTTTCAATCGATCAATGAAAAAAATAGTTCATTGAAGGAAATCCCTTTTAACAGTGAAATCAATAAATGTTTGATTGAACGTTTTATTATTTAAAAGTCATATAGTACATCCTATAAGAAATTGATTGAGCAGGGCTTCCCTGGTGGTGCAGTGGTTGAGAGTCCGCCTGCCAATGCAGGGGACACAGGTTCATTCCCTGGTCCAGGAAGATCCCACATGCTGAAAAAAAAGAATAATAATTGAGCAGAAAAACATCATACAAGGAGAGAATTAACATAACATGATGAAAATCACCAAAAACATTAAGTAACTAACAAAGCCTTCTGTCCTAGAGGAAAAGGAAAAAGGATGAATTCCAGGGCTGTTTTTACTAAGAAACTCTGAATCGTAACATCCAGTTTTACACATTAATTATAGCTAATGTCAATAAATATAACAGAAAAAACTAATTAAACCAGATATTTCACTCATTTCAGAAAGACATGCCAGTAAAATGTAGTCTATTATTCACTTAGGATATGCAGAAGAAATAGAGACTGCAGCCCTAGCTGAGATGAAGACATAAAACATTATCATCTCAAAAGCATGTGCTGCTTTTGTCCTTTTAAGAGCAAATTCCCCAAAATTCCTAGATCTGAAACAGGCAAGTGAAGATGGAAGTTTGGAAGAGCGAAATGCCATTCTTCCCTATGTATTGGGTTGGCCAAAAAGTTCGCTCAGGTTTTTCCATAACATCTTACGGAAAGACCCAAATGAACTTTTTTGCCAACCTAATATATGATGAAAATTCACACTGTTGATTATATGCACAATGAATATGCACATGTTCTGAGAGATAGCTTTCTGAGGGGGAAAAGTAACATGTTGTTTGTGGTCATGACTAACTCTCTAAACTTTAAGGAATAATATGCATCATATTTAGGGTACATTTTCACACATACACTCTAGAACAGTGCTTTTTTAAATTTAATGTGGATACGTGGTCTGGGCTAAGGTCTGAGATGAGATTCTGTATTTCCAACAAGCTCCCAGGTGACACCACTGCTATTGGTTCATGACAGCACTTCAAGTGGGAGGCTCTAATGTAAACTACACAAGGCAGAAAAAGGTTAAACCTAGAAGACACCTTACATGACATTTAGTGTAATTACACATTTTAAATGTGAAGAAGTAAAATCTCAGAGCAATGTAATGACACAATTTCTTATGAGCTGACAATATTAAAACTCAAAACTCCTAACTCATAGTCAAATGTTCTTTCCCATGGGAAATGATTAGAAACCACCTAGAATCATAGTCTTAGGGTCTGTGTGATAGGACCTATATCAGGGACTTCTTAATTTAAAATATTATGATGTCTATTTTGAAAGTAAATTTGAAACATCATTTCAAGAATCTTGTTTCCTTTGTGAGTATTTTTTTTTTTTTTTTTTTGCAGTGCTCGGGCCTCTCACTGTTGTGGCCTCTCCCATTGCAGAGCACAGGCTCCGGACGTGCAGGCTCAGTAGCCATGGCTCACGGGCCCAGCCGCTCCGCGGCATATGGGATCCTCCCGGACCGGGGCACGAACTCGCATCCCCTGCATCGGCAGGCGGACTCTCAACCAGTGCGCCACCAGGAAAGCCCCCTTTGTGAGTATTTTAAAAATTTTGTCTCCCTTGTTCCAATACCTCACTCAATTTTTGTCTGTTGAATGTTTACAGTAGAACAAAGTTCATCTAAAATAGCAATTCATCTTCTGTTAAAACATATGTCTTTGTAACCTATAGATGCCACACGTGGAACACCTGTACAATATGTCTTCACAAGAAAGTTAAAGCTATGAAACCACAAAAGTAGCATTCAAGCTTCACTCATCACACCTATTTAGCAAGCAATTATTGAGCAATTAGTTAGGCAATATCTCCAAAAAATGTATAAAGTGTGACACCTGCTCTCATAGAGCTTTTAATCCAATGGGGGGATAAAATACAAATGCATTAAGAGTTAAATAATAATATGTAGTCTGTGCTTACAAAGTTCAGAGCAGATAGAGAGAAGAGGGGATTGGAAAGATTTCAGAAAACAAACTAAGTAAATTTAAATTGTGTCTTGAAGGAGAGGGTAAACATATAGGAAGAAACAGATCATGGTGGAAGAAATACCACCTTGCAAAGAAAGTACATCTAATTCAGGATTAGATGGAGAGGAGCTAAAATTGAGAAGAGCTAAAATTTGCTTTGTGGAAGCAAAGGTGAGATTCTTGAGCTCTGCATGCCCATTCTCCCTCATATTGATCCACATAGATCACCTGGCGGTAGAGAAAATGTGAAGATGTCTTGCCGCCTGAGGCATTCACACGGTCTCTGAACAAGGAAGACAGTGGGTGAGGGCACTTTATCAAGCTGCTTTATGACCCAGCATATGCACTATCCTGGTGAAAGTTTTCTTGCTCTCTTGAGAAGACCATGTGTTCTTCATTTGTTGGATATTCTATTATATAAAAGAAAATTTAAATATTTAATCAGATCAGGTTAATTGATCATATTACCCAAATCTGCTATATTCATACTGCTTTTTAGTATACTTCTGCTATCAGTTACTGAAAGAGGAGTGCTAAAATCTCTAACTTTATTTGTGGATTTATTTTGTAATATATTTCAGTAAGTTTTTGCTTCATGTATTCTGAAACTCTGTTCATAGGTGCCTATAGATTACGGGCTGTTATGTCTGCTTGATGAATTGACCACTTTATCATTATGAAATGACTCTCTTTGTTTCTGGTAATACTTTGTCTTTAAGATCACTATGCTGGATATTAATATAGCCACTTCAGGTTTCTTATGATTAGTGTTTTCATGGTATATCTTACCATTCTGTCACTTCTAGCCAGAGTGTTTCTATATTTCAACAGTATTATTCATTGTCTGCAAACATAATTTTCATTTGAGGACCGGTAACAGATCCCACCCACCTTCACAAGTCTTCCTGGATTAATTAGTCCAGCCACACTGAGTTGTTACTTAGACTTCCTTTTCAGAAAATTTTGTTTGTTACTCTTAAGCCAGCACCTGTCAGAATATTTTTGTATAGTTTATCTTTTTCTGGATAAAACGTTTATGATCAATGATGAACACATTCTTTCTAGCTCAGAGTTATGTGGTGAGGGTATCTGCTTATACATAGATTCCTCTTTTTTTTTGGACTTTAATCAGTCTAAAGTAAAATCTTTATTTTTTTCTGTGTTGTTTGGTCCAGCACCTATTTCAAAAAGTGCCCTCAAATATATGCCAAGTAAGTGCATTGCGTGTAAGGCACTAACAATAGCAGAATAAGTTGTTTGATTAATTTGGCGTTTTTGTAAATGTATGTGAACTCCACAATTTCAGAAAAATAAATTCAAGGACTTATCAAAAGATTACCTGAATTTAATCTACAGTTTCTCCTTCTGATTTTCCACCTTTATCCTCTAATCCTTATCTCTGAAATATGGAACTGATTCATTTCCCTTCTCTTTCATTAGCCTCTCCCTTCTTGGGTTTTACTCAGTGACTCATATAATACATGAATCCTCACCAAAATGTCAAACCCTCCCTATTTCCTTCTCCCTCACACCTGTATTTCACTTCCCTGCCTTTGTTGTCACTCCCAATTGAATTATTAGTCAGTTAGACTTGAGGTGGCCACCCTTGTCTTTATCCCCAGCCCCATCAGGCCACTCTGTTCCCTTTGCAGGCCTACAACCAACAGTGTTTAGTAAAATTTTTGTTTTCTGTTTCTGTTTTGTTTTCTTGTTTATAAAATAGATCTGTAGAAGAAGCAATCCTGTGACCTTGCCCAACTGACTTTTATAAAGATGACAATAAAATTCTGTTCTTGAGTAAAGAGGGATCAAATAAGGCTAGCTGGTGTGGTTAGGACATCCTCATAAAGAGGCATTGACTCTCCATTAGCTGCACCTACCCCAAGGCTAACCTTGGCAGAGAATGACATAGCTCTGGGTTCACATTTGGGTGGAGTAATTCTGGGGAAATGATTTAACCCCTCTGTGACTCATTCAGCTAATTTAAAAAATGAGAATGTAGAAAAATGGGATAGATGAACCTATTTGCAGGGCAGAGATAGAGACACAGATGTAGAGAATGGACATGTGGACGTGGGGTGGGGAAGGGAGTGAGATGAACTGGGAGATTGTGTTGGACATATATACACTACCATATGCAAAGTAGATAGCTAGTGGGAACCTGCTGTATAGCACAGGGAGCTCAGCTCGGTGCTCTGTGGTGACCTAGATGGTGGAATGGGGAGGGGGTTGGGAGGGAGGTCCAAGAGGGAGGGAATATATGTATACATATAGCTGATTCACCTCGCTATTCAGCAGAAACTAACACAGCATTGTAAAGCAACTATACCCCAATAAAAAAATAATGAAAAATAAATAAATATAACCAGCATCCAAAAGAAAAAATGAGAATGAGCAAACCTGTCTTAAAGATATGTTGTTATGCTCTAATGTGATAATTATACAAAGCATGTGTATTAACATTGTTATAGAAGTAGAGAGAGTAGAGGCAATGTTTCCCTTATTAATGAACTCTCTTTTTTTCTAGTGAGCAGGCATGTTCAGGTATGTCTTAGGGTGAGCCCTGCAGCTCTGCCAGGTGACAAGCAGCAGGGTGGCCCTCAAAGAAGTGAATTCATTCCAAGGAAAGTGTAGGGAATCCTCATGAACTTTGTCCAAAGGAAAGGGCTCTTCTATGGGAAAGAGTACAACTAGTCTACTATAAGTGACCCACATCCCCTTACCAGTTCTCTTGCATTCATGGCAAGTGACTAGGGAGAGTGGTTTACCAGGAAAAAACCTCTCTGGGAAACAGATGGCTGACTCACTAAATATCTCCAGGGATATAGACACTTTTGGAAACTGTATACAAACAGAACTGAAAATCAATCTAGCTCACATGGCAGTCTCATCTGAAGCATATTGGAACACTGACCAAGGAAGACAACACCTATATAGTTCCATACACGTTACTTTTAAAATATAAATATTAATGAGTAATTAACATTACTGATTGTAAGAAAAGCAAATAAACACAAAGCATTTACTACTTCTAAATTCACTAAAGTGAATTCCCTAAGAAAGTAGACCAGAATAGGTGCATTTAAGTTGAATCTTGAGCTACTACAATGCCAAATGTTCCCATTTAAAAATTCTTGTTAAAAAGAAAATTAGAGTTTAGTATGATTTCTAGGAAACACTATTGCATATCATAAGATCTTTCAAACTTACTTTGTAAGGTCTTGTCTCTTAACTTCACATCAATTGACATGATTAAATTAAACATTTCCCAAAGTGTGTCCCAATAAACAATATTCCAAAGAAATAATAGTTAAAAGTAATTCTGTGGTTAAATAGGTTTGGGAAATGTACATTATGTTCATAACTCAATACTTGGTGATTTGAAGTAACTATTAGTATATTAAAATCCCAAAGAATTGCTGCAGTAAAGAAAACTTAATAGGTTTAACCCAATTTTCCAAAGCCCATCAGCCATAGAATTCAGTTATTTGAAATAATATCTTTAAAAAACCCCAAAACTCAAGTTTGGAAAATGCTGATATTAATGTATTTTTTGCAACGTCCCAAATTCTAGTCATTTGTGTGTTTCTATGTTTTATTCTCTTAATTTGTAACAGGGTTCGGTTTTTAACTATCATCTCAAAGAGTTATCAGTATTGACAGGAGATAAAAATGTTAAAGGATCCACACATTAATTAGTGCATAGTTGACACTCGGAAAAAAAAAATTCACTTAATTTAGTACAACTAATAATATGCAACTGATTCTGTTAGATATAAATACTATAAAAGATATACCTTTAGAATAATTGCTTTCAAATTAATTTTTACGTTTACCCACAGTTAAAAAGAAAGATACATATATGTATATATGCATATATAATATATAACATAATAATATGTTAGATATGTAATATATATTGTGTGTGTATATATACATACATACATTACACATGTATGTGTATATATATATATATATATATAATATATATATATAACTTTGCAACTATAGCCCACAAACACATACAGTGTAACTAAAAGTTTCAGAAAACAGATTATTATTCCTCCCTGCAATGTACGTTATATTCTATTCTATAATATTCTAGTCTACATTTAATTTTAAATCTGATCGTGTCCCAATAAACTCATTTTGTAAACATTAATAATTTGAAAAATTCAACTCTAAAGGAGTTTAACATCCACAACAAAATTATGTTTCCTAAATACGGAAGACAATTATCTGACTTTATTGCATGAGCCTGGAAGTAGCTAATGTGACATAGGATGGTTTACTCCAAGCCCACAAACCAAAAATTCTAATTAGGACATTCATCCATGGGGTTGGTATTCAGGAACTCTTTCTGAAAATGAGAAGTAAAGTGATCTGACTTTTACACAGATTTAGATAAGCCAGGAAATGTGTCTAACAGACTATACCTGGCACCTCAAAGATCCTATCAGATATGAAAATTCTGATATAGTACTTAGCAGAAAAAATTTTAAAACTTAAAAAGAAAGAGTCTTGCATCCACTGACAGTCAGAAATTCTTCCGTATATTTGTATCATAGATAATTATGTTAGGATTTCTAAATCTACAATTTAGATATAGATTCTTAATTTCTGAATTTTGTGTGGCTGAAAAGTAAAGTTGTACAAAATTTTCATATGTCAAAAATGATGGTCAAGTTAGCATCTTTCTTCTGTTGGAAGATTATTTGTTTGACAGATTGATGAGCAATGTTTATTCATTAAAAAAAAACACTTATACTGAATTTCCAGTGTCCTAAAAATATGTATATAACAATTGGATCCCGAATAAACATTTACTTCCTGTTACTACCTCCATACATTTCCTGAAAAACAACAACAACAAAAACAGCAACAGCAACAAAACCCAATAAGTCAAAGGGAAAGGATTCAAATGCACAGAGAAAAATCCATTAAATAAATAAATTCACTTTTGAAAGTCTCCAGTTTGGGATAACTAAATTGATTTATATTCTCTAATTTGTTATACTGTTCTGTGGGGCACAGCATATAGATCTAAAAGCTTGTTCAGCATTTATAATTATGTAGCTGTGCAATGCTGAACACAAACTACCTCACAACCCATCAAAGAGTAGTGTTGAAAGCAAAACAAGGAGACCATGTATATGCTACTGAACGAAATAAAAATATATGCATCACCCAGACTTCATAAGTGTACCCATTGTTTATCTTCATGTTTTTATTCCTAACATATTCCTATCACATTTCGTGTGATATTCATGAAATATTAAATATTCAGCTTAAGTTTCCTGCCTCATAAGGGACTGGTAGAAATTCTTCTAAGTATAGGATCGCACAGCTTCAGATTGTAAAAGGAAGACCCATTTAGGCACATCCTGCAGAGAATAAGCCAGTGAATGTTGACATCTTGAATGCTCCTGTGGTAATCAATTTGCATGCTGCAAAATGTGGAGTGGGATCAGCAATAATTTTTCTATTGTGCTGTTTACTAACAGCTATAAGCAGTTATCCCTTTTATCTAAGCTTGAAAACAGAATATCCAAGGAAAGAGAAGATGTAAAGTTAGAACCTAGGAATTCTTACTGTCAGTATTCTCTCAAATGTCAAATAAATACTAGACAAATAGAAGTATATTCCGAGACAACTTTTCAGAGACCAGTAACACTGATCAAGGTTCATATAACCCTTTCTACACAGCTGAGTAACTGTGCAGTTTGCATATATCTCCCAGACAGAGATTTTGGTTTTTTATGCAACATCTGCTCAGAATCAGGGTTTGACCAAAAGAAAATGTAAACAAATAGGAAAAAAAATAAAGGTCTGGAGTAGCCTTAAGGATCACCAAGCATTATAGAAGAACAGCTAAATAGCAAGGAATTATTAATAAAATTATTCTGTCACTAATACCACTACTAAAACAGAGGAGTGAAATGATGAAAAACAAAAGAGTGAAATCAGGGTAGATTAAGTGACTTACAGGCACACTGCAGATTGAGAGGGGAGAGATCATGTTTTATATTTTTCTTGTTTACTTTCAGCATTTAGCTTCATGTTGGGCACACAATAGGGGATCAATAAATACTTGGAGAATGATTGATCCATCCACAAATAAGTATACTAGGTGGATAATTAGTTTCTATGGGGAAAACAAGTCTACCAGTGTTAATAATTGATGATACAAAGTTTTGGAAGATAGAAAAAGCTCTAAAGGATCCAGAGAAAGCAGTTAATGCTGGCAATGGGGAAAAGAGATATCTTATCCCTCCATCTGTGCTTTAACTCCTTCAAGTTTCTCAGAGATCCTTCCATTTGGATACTTTCCCTACAAATATGTAGAGAAATGCCCTCATTTGGCAAGAAAAGTCCACTCTTTATCCTCTGAGTCTTCTAGTTATTGACACCATTCGTTTTACACACAGCTTCAAAGATGCTCTCTCTATCCGCTACCTCCATTTCCTCATTTTCACACTGCAGTTAGGATTTTGTTCCTGGGGATTAAACTAAATATCTCTAGAAAAATTCAATAGTTTTAACTCCTCATCACAAGGGTTATTTCTTCCTCTTCTTCCTTATATGACTTCATATTCAATTTTTTTTTTCTTTTTTTGCGTTACATGGGCCTCTCACTGTTGTGGCCTCTCCCGTTGTGGAGCACAGGCTCTGGACACGCAGGCTCAGTGGCCATGGCTCATGGGCCCAGCTGCTCCACGGAATGTGGGATCTTCCCGCACTGGGGCATGAACCTGTGTCCCCTGTATCGGCAGGCAGAGTCTCAACCACTGCGCCACCAGGGAAGCCCATGACTTCATATTTAAAAGGCTTATATTTTTAACTCAACGTTCTTTCTTACAGCTCCCTCTTACTTTGACTTCCATGATGTTATTTTGGAACATCCCCTCCTTTTCTGAGAGTCCCCCTTTGATGTGTCATCCATGCTCTATTTCCTAATGGTGGACATTATTCATTGATTGCCCTTCATTTTTCTCTATCTTTTTTTCCTGTTGGTGAGCTTATTCACTTAGACATTTAAGTTTTCACCTTGATGTCTTCTCCCAAATTAATTTCACCATCCTAACCTCATTCTGATTTGTAATTATAATCACCTTCATAGCATTCCCCTCATTTGTCCCCCGACTGTATCTCTTTAGGCTAGACACTGACTTTATGGTCATTCCCTCTTTGCAATCCCTTCCCCAGTTTACCCACTTCTGTCCCTGAAAACACAATACTGCAGGCACAAAATATGGAAGCTGTACTAGATTCAGCTGTGTGTCTTTCATTTCTATTATCTAAGCCACCACCAAATCTTATGCATTAATAACATCTCGACTGTTTGACTCCTTCTTCACATTTTCCCTGCTTCACCCTAGTCCCAGCTCTAATGAACTCATAGAAAGTTACAAGATCTCTTAACTTTAATGTTTCCAAAGTCAAGCTGTCTTGCACATCCTCACCACATTTGATTTTCAGAAAGCCATTTTTACCATGACATTTTCTTTATCAAGAATTCCATGACCTTATCAGATCAAGGTCTGTACTCCCACACTCTACATCAAGCTTCATGGTTATTTTCATTCCATTTTACTTACCTAGACTATTCTCCACTATTTTTCAACTTCTGGCTGCACTCTAGACTAGCTTGTCGCCACAAGATGTACGACTCATATGCATCCTTGCTGCTAAAACTTCAATAGTGTTTTTCCTCTTTGTAATTCCTTACTTATCTCAAGTCCTACATCTCCTTTGAAGTGTTGTAGAAAACTCGAGTCAAAGTGAACTTTCTCATTATTTACCCACTAATTTGGACATTTAAATTTACATTAAATTTGGTCCTTCATTATATATAATTATAGTATTTGTTTCTTTTAATTTAGTATATCTTATTACTTCAAAAAAGTGAGTAATAGAAAGACAGTAATTATTTCACATATTTCTGTCACTAGCTAGGACAGTTTGGAAAATGACTAAGTTATTTAATAAAAACTTGTTGAAAGAGTTGTGTGAAATCAAAGAATTTATTAGGCTAGTGTCACAAGAGCTGATAATCAGTCAAAATCCTGGAACTATGTAGACACAGATGTGAGTTCTTAAAAAAAGGACTATCAGAAGCTAGGTTGTTCAATGCCATCCTTGGTGCCACAGGCCTTTGGAATTTTCTCTCACAGCATAAAATTGATCATAGGGATCTGGTCAGAAATAGGTAAAGTGTGACATTTTCTTCCCATGTTAGGGAACTCCAAGCAATGGAATAAACAGTATTTTTTTTATGAGAAACATGTACACACACACACACACACATACACACACAAGTTAGAGCAATGTAAAGAATTTGAAACATGCTATTCCTCTGGCACTTATCCAGTTAAAATGGCTTAAGAAATGGCTTAGCAATTCATTTATGATAAAGATTTATTCTTGGAAAAATCAGTGTGTAGTGTTATCCAATGCACACACAATTTTATCAAGGTGGTCTTAAAATATAATCATTCCATTTTATTATGAAAAATGGCACCTATATTGCAGTGTGGCTCTACATAATACAGGTAAACAGGACCCATAGCAATTTGGAAAAGAGTCAAATTTCTAGCAGTTCTTCTTTATAGGAAGAGTAGGAGGGATTCGCAAAGGTGTAGCGACACAATACACTGTGAAATACCTGAGGGGTTCAATAAGCTCTATTTTCCCAAGTGAATTATGTTCTACTTTTGGAAGGCATACTACCTTGTTCCAGGTTGTAGGGTACAACAGTGGAAGCTGCCAGTATGTTTGTGTCCTCAACAACACATTTTCCAAACCACCTGAATTTTAGGGAAAAAAGTAGAACATCTGATTAAAAGACCAAATATTAAATTCAACTCATCAAGCTTTCACCTAAATACCTAACATTACATGTAAATTGCTAAAGTTAGGTTCTGTATTCCACTTTAGCTTTAAAAAAATTGAGAATTTCACCATGTGTTTTAAAATCAACTGCTTTAAAATCTTAAGAAAATTCATAAATTTTGTACCCTCTTAAAATATTCCAAGCTTTGGTTTCCCTGTATTTGTCATTAAGGTGTTCATAATGGGTGAATACACATGGTCAATCTTGATATTAAAAATAATTTTTGACCCCAGGCTCAGTCTTCATCATGATAAAGAAAAAACAATCACTAACTAAAATAAGAAGGAAGGAAAGAGTGGAGAAAAAGAGAAAAAAAGAGAAGAAAAATAAAGCTACACATGTAATCATTTGACCTTAAATCAGGCAAAAATATTCTATATTGCTATCTATAATAAAGAATATTGTTGAGAAATTGGCAATTTCTCTAAGGAAGTGCAGGTTCAAATTGGAACACACCTGCTACAATAAAATGTTCTATCCAACTTAAGTCATACATAGCTTCCTGTTCAAAGTCTCTATCTAATGCTAGTGACTAAGGGAGAATCTTTATGGGTTCTCATCACCAGCTAAGTGCTTTATAAAATGTCAACTATTTTAAGTTCTAGTGACACTGAGAATATAGAACATTTTGTTCACCTCTGTGATTGCATCAGAATCACCATCAAACTCCCAAAATAACAAAGCCTGTTCAATTGCACTCTAGGGGCTGGTGGTCATGGGATTGTGCCTGATGCTAGCTAAAAATAATACAAAGATTTTAGCAATTTGGTTCCAGTTTAAGAAGAGGAAAGATCAGAGCAAATAATTTCAATAGTATCTTTAGAATTTCTAAAATGTGATATAAGACAGGTTATGGACTTGTAGGGCCTACAAGTTGGACAAATTACTAAAGGTCACCTGGTCAGAGGTATCACCCTGAACAACATCCAAGGAGGAGAGTTCAGTCTCCTTTCTACTCTTTGAGGCAGCTATGTAACTTCTGGAAAGATTATGAGAATCTTTGCTTTATGTTTGTTACTTTCTATACATTAACCCTACATCTATCTGTCTTTTGCTATAAACATAATTCAGTCTTCTATTGGGTAACCCTTCAAAAATTTAAAAGAACTGTCATGTTACCTGAATGTATCTTTGTTAGATTAATATACCTCAATGCCTTCAACTCTTCCTCTTCAAAATACTTGTCAGAACTTTTACATTCTGTCAGTTCTTCTTTATAAGCATCTATTCTAATCTGTCAATTTTTTAATGCAGCATTCAACATTCAACCTAATTCTGTTATAAGATGCCTATATATTGAGCTTGTCATCTTTTATAATCCAGTGCTCATTGCTGTAATGTTGAAAATCTACAAACTGCCCTTTCCAGTTAGCTTTATCCAAATGTAAATGGAATTGTATAGAATAAGGGAATGCTTTGGAAATTTTAATTACTTAAAATACGTATCTGTATAATTTACTGATTATTCCTTGTGTTATAGTATCGGCTGTTCAACTGTTCACTTATCTTTCTTACAGTTTTTGTTTATTCATATTTTATAGATTTTCCCCCAAATAAATATAACCTGATGCATGAAATAAGGCTCAAAGATAATTTTGCTTTTTTTTTTTCCTTAAGAGCATTCCAAGGGCTTACCTGATGGTGCAGTGGTTAAGAATCCACCAGCCAATGCAGGGGACATGGGTTTGAGCCCTGGTCCAGGAAGATCTCACATGGTGTGGAGCAACTAAGTCCGTGCACCACAACTACTGAGCCTGTGTGCTACAACTACTGAAGCTCGCACTCCTAGAGCCCATGCTCTGCAACAAGAGAAGCCACTGCAATGAGAAGCCCAAGCACTGCAATGAAGAGTAGTCCCCGCTCACCACAACAGAGAAAGCTCACGTGCAGCACAGCAATAAAGACCCAATGCAGCCAAAAATAAAACAATAAATAAATTTTTTTAAAAAAAGCCTCTTCCTGCCACACGCAACTATTAGCAATCCTATGGCTGACAGTGAGTTCTCCTCACGTACCAGGCCCCTAGGTGTGCATTATACCAGTATGAACTCCGAGTCCTCATAACAACCCTGTAAGTTAAAGATTGTGGTTGCCCCCAGTCTATAGATGATGAAATGCAAGCCCCCACAATGATGCCCTGCTCTTCAGTATGACTCATCTTAACACTCCAGCCCATAACCTGCAGACCACCTGCCCACCCCTGACCCCCCCAGTACACACCAGGCTGTTAAAATTTTTTTTTAAAAATGGAGCATTCCAGGAATAGTGTACTGATAGATATTATATAAATTACATGTCATAAATTTATTAAAATCATTAGTTTTATAAAAATTAGAACAAGGCCAAAAAGCAGTTTTTTTCTTTGTTTTAAAAAATTTAATGAATTTGTTAAGATGTTTAAACAGTTTAACAAATTGCAGTTTTGAGAAAGAAAGCTAAAATATATTAGCAATAAAACAGGACTGTAATGTTTTCTCTAAAATAGTGATTAACCCAATAAGCGGCCTACATAATCTACAGTGGAAATTTACCAGAGTTAAAAAGAAAACTGTACTTTTTACATCCATTACTTTTGATGTTCTAGTGATAAGTTCAGTGAGTAAACATGCATTAAGCAGATTTTCATTGTGTACAAAACTGTATTTAAGAGACAAGAATGAATAAGACAGAAACTATGTGAGTAAATCTTCATGGCTTTGGATATGGCAAAAGATTCTTAGATAGCCAAAAGCATGATTAACAAAAGAAAAAAAAAGGTAAATTGGACTTCATTGAAATTAAGAGCAAAATGTAATTTATATAATATCTATCAGTGTCATAGGACACCATTAAGAACGTGAAAAAAACGACCCACTGAACACGAGAAAAGAAGTCCAAATCATATACATGATAAGGAACTTCTGTCTAGAATACATAAAGAACTTTTACTGCTCAATAATAAAAAGGCAAATAATCCAATTTAAAAATAGGCAAAGGATTTGAATAAACATCTCTCCAAGGAAGATATACAAGTAGCCAATAAGCACACGAATAGATGCTTAACATCATTGTTATTAGGGAAATGCTAATCAAAACCACAAGATACCACTTCATACAAACTAGAATGTCTAGAATTAAAAAAAAAAAGATAATAACAATTGTTAGTGAGAATGTAGAGGAATTGGAAACTTCATACACTACTGGTGGGAAATGGGAATGGAAAACAATCTGGCAGTTCCTCAAACAATTAAACATAGGGCTACCATATAACCCAGATATTCCACTCCTAGGTATAGACCCCAAAGAAGACCAATATATCCACATAGAACCTTGTACACAAATGTTTATAGCAGTGTTATTTATAATAGTCAAAAGATGGAAACAACCCAAATGCCAGTCAGCTGATGAATGGATTAACAAATGTGGTATATCCATACTATAGAATATTATTTTGCTATAAAAGGGAGTGAAATACTGATACATACTATAACATGAATAATCCTTGAAAATATAATAAGTGAAGAAGCCAGCCACAGAAGACCACACATTCTATGATCCCATTCATATGAAAGTCCAGAGTGGATAAATCTAAAAAGCCAGAAATTAGATTCATTAGTGGTCACTTAGCCAGACGTGTCACAAGAGCTGTGCTCATAGGCCAACTGCCCTGCATCAGCTGCTGGGGGAACCTCCTGGTCATGAACCTGCATATTATTGGAGCAGTTCTTGCCCTCTTTTCTGCATGTGAGTAAAAGCATTGTTCATCCAGTGTTTGACTATTGTGTTTTTCTTGGCAACTGAGGTATCAAGATGCAATGGGCAGAAGTGTCTGGACTTCTGATTCTGGTGGCTTGTACTATGATGGTCTTGCTCTCCTTCATGTAGTTGGAGTCTTCCCTTGGCATGTGGAACCAGTGCACAATGATCAGCTTGACACGTGTCACCTGGCTGAACAATTTACTCATGGAGGAGCAAGCATAGTGGCTCCTGTCATCAATTATTTCCAGAAAATTTCTTCTAGGCCTTGGCTTCTAAGAAGAAAATGTAAGAAGTTTTCCCAAATATAAATGAAGGAAACTCTGAGAAACAAAATTGAATCCTGAAACAGCTGGAGATGGCACTCCACATTAGTGAAATTCAGATATTAATATTAATGTAACTGTTTTGTTTCCACCAAGTATACATCATGGGGACATTTTGGGTTATACTGAGAGTCAACTCTGCTATTATTTTATTATGGTAGCTCATATAAAACCCCATGTTTTGCTAATCCACACCGGCTTGAAAATACAACCAAGAGAAAGTCACAAAACCATTTCACTCTTCTTTTGGGTATCATTCCTACCTGTGCTATCCACACTCATTGAAAGCCAAGACTTGATCAAATACTGCCTATACTGTGATGCTCCAAAGGGCTTTTGAGTGCTCTCAAATAGCCTCCCAGCTGCCATGTTTTCTCACTCCAGGTTGAATCCCGTCACAGATTACAGTTTTTGCTGCTACCGCACAGTTTCAGTCCATCTCGGACTCACTTGGTAACAAGATCTTTGGGTCTTTGGATGCTTTGTGGGCTTTCAGCTTCTAGGTTGTTGTATTGCTATGGGTGAGTAGTACTGGCTTCCACAATCATCTCTTAAACCAGGAAACATAGTTGTTGTCCCCTATTATCACTTTTGAAAATTCTAGTACCTGTGCCCTCATGTTTTAGGGAGATTTCAGCTCTTAATGCTATTAAGTGTCTTCTTCATGAGATCCTGTGAAGTCCTTGCCTATAACTCCTTGGTATTCATATCAATAAAGCCCTAATCACCAGTTACCCATTTTCTTTTTTTCTGAAAATTTTCTTTGGGTTTGTAAAGACAAGAAGGTCAAAGCATCAAGTAAAAAGCATAGTCTTCTTGGTCAGGTTCAGAAAATATATTAGGTCAAGATAATATAATTCCTATACTACATTGGAAGACATTAAAAACAATGAGTCTGAAAGCATATAATTAGGAAGACTGATTCTTTTTGTATCCCACTTGACAGTGAGCATGAAATGGTTATTCTTCGGGTTAACCTGAGGGTTTTCAATGAAATTACAATTTCCATGTGCTTCTCTCTACTTTGTCTCAACCAGGACCCTACTTCATCACTAACAAGTGTAAAGCATGCTTTCTAGTCAGGGCAAAGAACAGAGAGAAAACCAAGAGTGTTAGACACACATAACTAAAGTCTCAGATTTGTGGGTCATAGAACTGCAGCTCTCCTAGGCAAATAATGAATGCAGTAAGCTATCATTTTGTCAAGGCTGTTGGAGAAAATAAACCTCCTTAACAACAATATAAACATCTTGGTGATAAAGGGAAATGTGAACAATGGCATAAACACAGCCTGAGAACACAGAACCAATATTATTTAGTGAGACCTTGCATGAGAACCTAACATCCAAGCATAGACCAGCCTCAGGAAAGGGCAGGGTGAGGCACTTAAAAAAGCCAAAAAAAGGGAAAGCTAAATGTAAGTCTCTCTTACCAATTCAATAATAAGAAGAAATGGGGCTTTATATCTGAACCTGTCCTTTTATTTCTACTTTATTCCTTATCTTTTGTCATATAAAAATATGCTTTTACATATATTGTAAAGGAATAGAAGTAACTGAAGAATTATCCCCTTATGGTGCTAGCCCCAAGTCTCAGAGGGAGATTAAGAAGACATTGGGAAATTAAAGGAGGCTCAGATAAAATGGACATATAGCTCCTTTATTATTTCAGGAGGTGCCAAGATAAAAAAGAAAAAAAAAAAAGGTCTTGCTACCTTCTTTTGTTATTTAGGCTCTTGAGGGCACTGTTTTCCATAAAAATCAATTTTACCCTTCAAGGGTGTGTGTGTGTGTGTGTGTATTCTAATAGTTTCACTCACTAAGGGAAAACTGGATCTCCTCTTTTCCCACTTTTCCCTTCAACATTTTATTGGATTTGCACCATAAACTGAAATTCACTGTGACCACCAGACCTGAAGCCCAAGGGAACAGTACATAGTCAATGGTTCCAACTTCAAAGTGGATGAAGAGGGAGAAGATTCTTGGGCAAAGGTCTCAAACTCAGATGCCTATAGGGACCAGGTAACTAAAGAGTAAAGCAGCTGCTCTATCTACAAGAACCAGCTCCTACTCAACTCTACTGAATTATTGTCAGAGATCCGGGATTTATTAGAAGAGACAAAATTTTGGATTTTTATTTAAATTTCTTTTATTGTGAAATGTCAGCTTCTTCTTTGATACAAGTGGTGTCAGCTAAATAAAACAGCCAAATTTTAGGTTCCAGAGCCAATACTTCTGATCACTTGCCTGGTCCAAGAGCTTCTTTCCATTGGAAAACAATTTGGGGAGGATGGTGGAGAGATTGACTTAAGCAGCCTTGAAATAGAGGACTTTTTGATGAGAAAAATTTTAAGTGGAGAGCAAAGGAAATGAGATCTAAAACTAGTATGTAAATATTGAGGCAGAGGACACTAGAAGACATTCTTGTCCTTAAAACACTTTAGCTTTCCCCTTCATTAACTCTTCAGTTAATCATTAGGAAAATTAAGAAACAAGTATATTTGCATAACATGTTACAAGGTAAAGAGGAAGTGTCTCCTTCCAGCCCATCTCCTTACTGGCTGCTTTTGAGAACACACATCATTCCAAGGAGTAACATTTGAACAAACTGAAGTGACCAATGAGCAGCAGTAAACAGTCTCCTGGAGGCACCCAAGCTGAGGGGTACTTCAGAGAAGACAATTCAATAGGCTTAGTGAAAACTAATATCGTTCTTATCCCATATATTTTAAGAGGCTAATTTTGAAGGGAGCATATCAGTAAACATCCAGATTGCATGTGTAATTCTGGTGGAATATAGTTTCTGGATTCTAAGCAGGGCTTGTTGTGATAAGATGCCCAGTTAAAGAGCCCTTTCAAGAACTGTTAGATTAGATAGATAGATAGATAGATAGATAGGCAGACATGGGTATAGACGTAGACATAGACAGTGTCTAATCTGATCCATCTCAGCCTCAATTATTTTCAAGAGGAAGCAAATTATTCCCTTTCATGGAATGTTGTGATAGTTAAATATATTTATCTGTGCCACACATTACCCTTTCAGAAAAAGTATGGATTAAGCTGGCACTATCATTCTCCAAGGATATGAAAATGTATCGATTTAAATGTGTGTGTATGGACGTGTGTGTGTATGTGTGTGTTTGTGTGATTTTTCATGCAGCAGAAAGATAACTTGTAGGTACCTAAGCTTGGAGGTAGTACCTTCGGATATGAGTGGGAATTTCTGCTGTATGAATATTTCCTACGTCTTAGTATGGGGTCTAAGGTTTAGTAAAACTTTGTTAAGTTGATTTTTTCTGTCCCTGGATCTGCTGATGCTAAAAAGATGAATAGCTTTGTCAAGACCCAACACCAAACAGGGTAATTTATAGACAATTTTAATACTCAGTGGAACTATAACTAGAAACCTAGTGGAAACCATTTTAAGTAAACTGTTAATTCATTATATTTTTTCAAGTAACTGTAAAATTTTCTTATTTGGTTTTGATTACCAAAGAAATAACTGTTCATCATAACCATTTTCAAAAGCATAAGAAAGGCATACAAAGAAAAATAATCAAGAGTAACCACAATCCCTAAATCAAGTGGTAATCTTGTTCAGCTGTTGAACTTTCAATTTTTTCAAGTTTGAACAGTTATTTTTAAAAATCTGCAATAAATATATTTATCTAAACATTTTCCTATATTTTGAGCACATTTTAGGATAAATCTATACATAAAAACTTCTAAAGTATGTATACTTGTGTTGTTATATTTTGCCAAATTTCCCTCCAAAAGTTTCTAACAATTTTTCTCCCACCGAAATTATATAAATAACCCACTAATTCAAAAAAATTAGTTAAAATTTTAGCAGACCTAATTATTATCATAGTAAGATAGTAGATAATTTGGTAAAGCAGTTTTAAAAGCAGAAGAAATTGGTGTGATTTTTCAATTGAATACTTTCTATCACTTAAGTTTATTTATACTTTCTTTCAAGATCTTATTTTGATGACACATGAGGTAAGCACATATATATTTCAAAGAAGAAAAATATACAGCAATGACTTCAATTCACCTTACATAATTTACATTTAACATTTTTTAAGCTAAAGTCAAATCCAGAATTTTGAGAATAATGGACTTTCAGGAGCTCACAAAAGTTCAAGAAAATTCAAATAAATATTTGTTTTCAAAGTCATTAGCACATTAATCTTATCAAACCTTTTGTGCCCATCTGTGGCTTACTCACTGACAAAAGATGTCAGAGCTCTCTGACTTAATCAGTGAAAAGAAAATGATTATTATTGTTATTCCAGCAGCTTAATTAAGATTTTAAAAAGTCACATTTTCTTTCACTCAAATTGAAAACTAGACTTCAACAATAATTAGTTTATTTTAAATCACGGACTTTCATTAAGTCTAAAGAAAATAGGAGCTCTCAATTCTCTGGAATTTTAAAGTAAACATTATTTAGTCAGAGAACAAAATGTTCCTGGCTCTCTTTATTTGCTTCAGTATGTTAAGTTATGATCAAAGAGCAAACATTAGAATTTAATGGTGAAATAGCACAGCAAGAATCAGATTTTTCATCATAATCATTCTCTGGCACAGAAACTGTGGTTGCTTCCATTCCTTTCAGTGCAACAAGTATTTATGATGTGCTTATTGGAAGTCAAGTAATTCATAGGCTCTGCAAATGCAAGAATTCATACAATAAAATGTCTGCCTTAGATTTCTTTATTGTCTAGTAAGGAAGCCTACCCTAGAAACCAACCGGCAATTCAATGTAACTGGACAAAGCTAATTTAGTGGTAGGTGCAGGTAGAAGCCCAGAGGTGGAACTCAGCCGGAGAGACTGAAGCATTCTTCTTATGATAATATATGGCACCTTAGCCATGACTTGAAGGATCTCAAACCAATAAAGTCAATCTGAACATGGGTAGAGAATGAAAAATAGAAAGAATCTATGAACTAGGTCACAAAGAGAAATGCAGACCTGGGAATTGAATGTTCCAGAGTCTTAACCCTCTAGGGACAAGGTTGTTAGGCAGATTATAAAACATGCTGGACACTGTCTGGAGAGAAAAAAGGACAAGAAGGAAAAACGGGAGTGATTAGATGCTGAATCCTAAATTATTCAATACATTGACTGTTTTTTCCCTCTTTGATATCTTTTATTTTTTTCAGTTTATTGAGGAATAATCAACAAATAAAATTGTATACTTTTAAAGGGGAAATTATATATATATATATATATATATATATATATATATAAATGATTACCACAATCAAGTTAATTAACACATCCATCACCTCCTATTATAAACTCCCTTTTCTCCACGTTCTCACTAACACCTGTTAATTCTTTTCTTTTTGAAAATAGATATTCTAACAGGTGTGTGGTGTTATCTCATTGTGGTTTTCATTTTTCTGTCCCTGATGATTAGTGATGTTGAACATCTTTTCAAGTATCTGTTGGCCATCTATATGTCTTCTCTGGAAAGATGTCTATTCAGGTCTTCTGTCCATTTTTAATTAGATTTATTTTCTATTGAGTTATGAGAGTTCTTTATATATTTTACATAGTAACTCCTTATCAGATATATAATTTGCAAATATTTTCTCCTATTCTATTTTCATTTGTTGATGGTTTCCTTTTCTTGCAGAAGCTTTTTATTTGGGTGTAATGTCACTCATTTATTTTTGCTTTCATTGCCTATGTTTTTGGAATCATATCCAAAAATTTATTTTCAACATAATGTCAAAAAGCTTTTCCCCTATGCTTTCTTCTAGGAGTTTTATGATTTCAGATCTTAAATTTAAGTCTTTAATCTATTTCAGTTTAATTGTTGTGAGTGGTGTAAGATAGGGATGCAGTTTCATTCTTTTGCATATGTATATTCAGTTTTCCCAGCACCATTTATTGAAAAGACTATCCTTTCCCTGTTTTGTGTTGACTGTTTTCAAGGTTATTTTCAGGATGTGTTCTAGAGATAAGAAAAGTTTCTGAATTTGGACATCAAATGATATCAGCTATGGGGAAAGAAGGACTATTTATAACTATTTCTCAAACTCTAGAGAATGTAAGATTCATCTGAGATTTTTTAATGTAGAAGCTAAGATCTAGATATTATTATTCATTATGTTCTGAGTGGGGCTCAGGTACCTGCCCTCTAACAAATCACCAGAAGGTGATTCTGTGGTCCATACTGCTTCAAAGGAGAGTCAGAATATCACAGTTCTTGGTTCCCAGAGAGAATGAGGACAGAAATATTTAGGAACAGAAAAATTTCCTCCAAACTCTCAAAAGTCAATAAGTTACTACTGCAAAAGTTCCCAGTACCTTCTATCCACGCTCAGAGACCATGGGTATCAATTTCAAGCAGAAAAACTTGTTAATGTTCAGATGGGGAGGCAAAATTAGATAATTCATAACACGTATCTTTTTGTTCCAATATTTATACTCTAATCATTTGTTTGAGTAAAAGGAGTACTTCTTTGATTATGAACGTAAGTCAATCTAAACATATTTGCCTTTCCCCAGAATGTTTACATTTTAAAACATATGCCTATGACACTAAAGTAAATCCATTGTATAATAACTCAACTCCCTTTTTTCCCATATGTTAATTAAATAACATAGAATTATAAAAATGGGTCTTGGAAAAATACTAGAATAAACATACCAAAAATAAAGGTAAGAAGGCTCTGTAGAAAAGAGAATTATTGAAATGAATGCACCAGGAAAAATCAAAGAAAATTAAATACAGAAGTGGCATTTACAATACAGAATTAAAGAAGAGTTATTGTGTTCAAATTGGAAATGTCAATGCATATGTCTTATTTTCCAGCACAGACAGAAATTTTTAGAAATGCCGTCTCTACCTACTGCAAATGCCAATACTGCAAACACTCCTGTGGGAACCAGAACAGGCTTTGCACAAAGCCGACTGAAGAGAAAGGAGAGGTCATTGAGATCAGAAAACTGTTATGAAAAACAAAGTGCACAAAATAAAAGAAAATGAAATTTTCTTGTCAGTTCAAAAAAAGAAGATATGGCACACAGTTTGAAAATTCTTATTAATTTATTTTTCCTATTTTTACAAGTAGTCAGCTAGTCCCAATTTTCTTGCCTCTTCCCTTTCAATGGCTTCTGTTCTCTAGATGTCAATCATATAAGTTGACATTTGTCCAATCACAGCCTTCTAGTCCAGCTAAACAGCTAAAGAAGCCCTGAAGGAGAAAATGTGTTTCACTCTGCAAGTTATTTCTCTCAATGGGATTCATTGTAAGAGTTGTCATTTGATGTACAACTCATTATATTCACCAGTCTGTTAGCACAGAAAAGTTTATATAACACACTAATAGAAAGATTGTGTCTAATGAGATTAAATCAGGTGCTTATATATACTGATGAGGAGCCTGCAGAGCTGGGGGGAATCATGGTGATAATGTGTATGACCTCTCCTATAGTGTGTAACTTTCTGGATGAGTCTCTAAATCTAGAGATTCTGCCTATACAAGAGCTTAAGCTATTCCCTCTGCCAAGTGCTTCCTTGTTGTACCTCAGTATGACCAAAAAATATGCATGTGACTTGACTGTTGTCAGATGGTTCTTATTAGACTTTGGATGTAGAGATGAGTGTCAAACAAACTGGGAAATAATTTAATTAAGTTTCTTTCTACAAGAGGAAGTGTGGTGGTAAGATAGTCAAGTGATCTCTGGTGCTCTGGTTCTTGGTCTGTTTCTGAGTCTTGTTCTACAGACCTGGTTTCCCATTCATTTTGTAAACTACCTGATGGTAGCCTTATCAGTATATTTTCCTTATAACCAAAGAAGCCAGATGCAATGAAGAAGCTCAGTACTGGGGCAGGCGTGAGAAGGTCAGAGAAAGGATGATGGCAAGTTGGAGGATGTTGGAACTAGTCTTTCACAGTCAGAGACCTGGGCAAGCCCAGCCCCCCCACCGTTTTTTTTTTTTTTTTACCAAGTATTTTAAACATCACCCTAGCATTGTAAAAGATAACACAGTAAAGTCACTTTCCTAGGGAGCCTTCCATAACCTCTTGATCTAAAATTTCAAACTCTATCTCATGATTCTTCCCAGATTTATTTTCGTTTGGATTTATCACTAACTAATATATTACATATTTCAGTAATTTATTTTGTTTATAGTCTATCACTTCACTAAAGCTCCATGAGGCCAGAGATTTTTGCTTCCTTTTTTTTGACTACTATATTTACAAGGACTCTCACATTAGAGAAAATAAATGTTTATATGTTTATATGAATGATTATACAAATAATCTTGTCCAAGATTTCAAAGGCTCTTTAAAAAGTTTATACAAAACAAAAAGTGTTGTAAAATAATTTGATTAATATTCATTGAAAGTCCCAGGTTTTCAGTATAGAATTTTTCTTATGGATACTGTATAATTAGTGTTTGTCAATGCATGTATTCACCAAAATGACCTGGGATATTGATTAAAGAACATCTGTTTCTAGACTTCATCTCAGACCTACTTACTACATCATAATTCTTTCTTTTGGGACCTAGAAATCTTCCAAATGAATTAAATGCATGCTTTAGTTAAAGAAACACTGACAGAAATATACAATGAAAGATTCTTGAAATTTTATCTATGTACAGATGTCACAAAGCCAAAGTTGGTTCAATATATGTACATGAGTATGTGCATGTCAAATCTTGCGGGTTTTTTTTGGAACTTTAGACTCGATAATTTTTGAGTAAAATCAAGATTAACTTTTACTAACACAGCATAGGATAAGAGAGGGATTCAACTTTCATCTGTAGCTGAAATAAAAGGTAATAAGTAGGGAAAAATGCATAAAGATTGTTTAAAACAGCAGAGATAAATGCAAGATTCACGATTTGACAATAGAGAAAAATTAAGCAGTAAGTAGGAATATTTAAAATAAATCAAAAATTTGAATCATAAAGATACAAAAAGATTTACTATTTCTACAAAAGATATACTTTAAAATTGATAATAGAGGTAGAAAATATGTAAAATAAAAGAGTGGAAAAATAGAGATAAGAATGATGAAGACATTACATTAAATATGAGAAAGGATATAAAAGTACATTTAAACTCTTGAACTTAAGGGATGCCATTTGAAATACTGTTCCCAGAGGAAAATGGTGTAAAGTTCAGGGTAATTTTCTCATTGTGGCATGCCTCAAAGCATCGACTGACAGGGCAGAAGAGTGGAGAACAAAGGGAGATTTTGGATCTGAATTAACAGACACCTTATGCAAAACTCTTTAAATATCCATATTCTAAGATTAATATATGTTCCTGCTTATGTTTATGTTTATAAACCTGTTATGCCAAGTTTAAGTAAATAAATCCTGGCCAAAAAGTCATTTCCCTAATAGGAACAAAAATAGCTGATTGTCAGATAAAAGTCAGACCCAAAATTCTACCTCTTGCATTTGCTTTCATTTCTATCTTAGAATCACATGTGTTCTTCTGCAGAGAAAAGAGAAACCTTCAAGGCCAAGATGGTTCAAGGGCAGTCATCACTGTCTTACAATTAAGTATGCTGCTTTGCTTGTCCATGGGTCTAAAGGGAAAAATGCTTCATTTTAACAGGACATCATGTCGAAGAAAGAGGAAGAAAGCTCTTTACAGCATGCCAATGAGAAATGTCTTTTCCCTAAAGTTTTCCTTCAGTAACGAAGCTGTGACTGTATATGCTCAAGTACAAGGCATCTCTTGCCTTAAGTACTAGATTTGGACATCAAGAAGTTTATCAGCTGAGTTTAACTCAAATATATTCAATATGCAGCTCACTATGTGCCAGGCACTTCACAAAATTATGCAGAAGACATAAATTTCTGCCCTCAAGCACTTCACAAAACAGTAGGGGAGATAAAGTGTGTGCATAGATAATTATACATCAGAAGGTACTATGAGCATTACAATAAAAGACCGCCACACTACAGAAGTTTGCCAAGTATGGTATTGCTATTATTGGGTGAAACAGTGTTGAATTTGTCTAGAAACAGAATTATTTGAGTTAGGTTGTCAAGTTGCAAAATTTGTTTTCTTCTTTGAAGGAACCAGGGGCTAATTTCTCTCAAAGGTTATGAGAACCAGTGAAATCAATGCTCATGCACTAATATGCATACCAAAAAAAAAACTGATAGACATTAGAAAGTTAGTTTGAGCATGAGGTAACTTTCAGAAAACAGTGAAACTCCAATTCTCCATCATCTACTTAGCCACAATCTATCTCGGTAAATAGGTTAGGAAGTATGTCAAATAAAAATCAAAATAAAAGGCTTTTTTTTAAAAAAAGAAAAACATTATCAATAGGAAAGGAAATGAGATGAATTGACACAAGGTCCTCACCTTAGATAGTGTGAAAGAGTTCAAGGGCTATAGAGTTTTCAATAAATGCAATGCAAATACTCCAAGTGTCTAAATTAAGATTTCTTCTGCCCTGAGCAAATCTATATGTTCCCTTACTGAGTTTAATATTCTGTACTCTTTATTTCAAAGTATCTTTGTGAATGAGAATCTTCTATTTATATATTTTTTCTTGAGATATGTTAGTGTTATTAAATAGATTTAACTTTCCAATAAATATTTTAACTTTGGTACACCTTATTTGAGTAAAATATTGAATCAAGGGAGGTAGTTCAAGATAGTGGCGTAGAAAGACCCTGAACTTGCCTGTACCAGTGGACAAAACAAATCTGTAGCTACATGTGGAACAATTTCCTGCAGAAAAGGCCTGAAAACTAACTTAACAGCTCATCCATAACAAAAGATAAAAGGACCACGTAGAGATGGCTAGGAGAGGCAGAGACATGGTCTTGCCAAAACCCCACTCCTAATGCAGAGACCCACAATCAGGAGGGTCTCACAAATACAGAGTTTATTCCTGAAGAGCAAGGGGTTTACACCCCACATCAGGCACCCAAACCCTTGGGTGAGCCCCCAGAATGTCTGGCTTTGAAAACCAATAGGGACATCCTAGAAGAAATTGATAAATTCTCAGAAATTTACAATCTCCTAAGAGTGAATCAGCAAGAAATAGAAAACATGAAGAGACTGATACCAGTAATAAAATTGAATCAATAATAAAATATTCCCAACAAACCCAGGACCAGATGGCCTCACTGCTGAATTCTACCAAACATTTAAAGAAGAGTTAACACCTATTTTTCTCAGATTATTCCTAAGAAATTGAAGAGGAAGGAACACTTCCAAACTTATTCTACAAAGCCAACATCATTTTTATACTATAATATTTACAACTGAATAAAAAATAGAATAAAATACCTAAGAATAAATTTAAACAAAAAATGAAAGATCTGTACACTGAAAAGTATAAGGCATTGATGAAAGAAATTGAAAAAGACACAAATAAATGGTAAGATAGTCAACGTTCATGAATTAGAAGAATTAATATTGTTAAAGTGTCCACATTAACCAAAGCAAATTACAGAATCAATGCAATCCCTATCAAAATTCTGGTGGCACTTTTCACAGAAACAGAACAAACAATCCTAAAATTTGTATGAAACCACAGAAGATCCCGATTAGACAAAGCAATCTTAAGAATGAAGAACAAAGCTTAAGTACCACATGCCCTTATCTTAAACTATATTACAAAGCTATATTAATCAAATCAATATGGTATTGGCATAAAATTAGACACACAGATCAGTGGAACAGAATAGGGATACCAGAAATAAACCTACACATATATGATCAATTAATTTATGGCAAAGGAGCCAATAATATACAGTGGGGAAAACATTCTCTTCAATAAATTGTGTTTGGAAAATTGAACAGCCCCATATAAAAGAAAGAAACTGCCTACTATCTTACACCGTACACAAAAATTAACTTGAAATGGATTGTAAACTTGAGTGCAAGACCAGAAGTCATAAAACTCCTAGAAGAAAATCTAGGTGATAAGCTCCTTGACATCGCCCTTAGTGACATTTTTTGGCTCTCATTCCAAAGGCAGGGACAATTAAAGCAAAAAAAAAAAAAAAAAAAAAAAAAAAGAAAAATAGGACTACATCAAACTGAAAAGCTTCTGCACCATGAAGGAAACCACAACAGAATAAAAAGGCAGCGTACTGAATGGGAGAAGATATTTGCAAATCATATGTCCAATAAGGGGTTAATATCCAAAGTATATAGGAAACTCATTCAAATCAATAAAAAAAAATCTGATGTTTAAAATGGGCATAGGTTCAAAATTGACATTTTTCCAAAGAACACATATAGATGGTCATATGAAAAGATGTTCTATATCACTAATCATCAAGGAAATGCAAATCAAACCCACAATGAGATATTATCTCACACCTTTCAGGACAGCTATTATCAAAAGGACAATAAATAACAAAGTTGGCCAGGATGTGGAGAAAAGGAAACATTTGTGCACTGTTCATGGGAATGTAAATTGGTGCAGCCACTATAGAAAACAGTATGGAGGTTCCTCAAAAAATTAAAAATAGAACTACCATATGAACTAGCAATTCCACTTCTGGGTAGTTACACAAAGGAAAGAAAAAAACCCCACTAATTTGAAAAGGTATATGTACCTCTGTGGTTGATGCAGCATTATTTACAATAGCCAAGATATGGAAGCAACCTAAGTGTCTCCATCAAGTGATGAATGGATAGAGAATATGTGGTATCTATATGCAATGGAATACTACTCAGTCCTAAAAAAGAATGAAAATTTTTTTCATTTGCAAAAGCATGGGTGGACTTGGAGTGTATTATGCTTAGTGAAATAAATCAGCCAAAGACAAATATTGTATAATATCACTTATATGTGGAATCTAAAAAACAAAACAAACAAACAATACAAAACAAAACTCATAGATACAAGGAATAGATTGGTGGTTGTCAGAGGGAAGGGTTTTTGGGTGAAATTCGTGAAAGGAATCAAAAGGTACAAACTTCCAGTTATAGAAAAAGTCATGGGGATCTAATGTACAGCATGGTGACTATAGTCAATAATTTTGTATTGCAAATATGAAAGTTGCTAAGAAGGTAAATCTTCAAAGTTCTCATCACAAGAACAAAATGTTGTAATTTTGTATGGTGACAGATTGTAACTAGACTTGTTGTGGGGATCACTTTGCATTGTATACAAATGAAGAATTATGTTGTACATCTGAAACTAATATAATATATGTCAATTATACTTCAATTAAAAAGTAAAATAAAATATTGAGTTAAAATGATAGCATAGATGAATACCTATTTACTGTAATCATTTTATTTTTGAACCCACGCCTAAAAAGATATATTCCTTCATCTACCCTTTATAGTATAGCCAGGACTTTTTTGTGTGTGAGTATAGTTGAACTGACTGGAACTCCTTTCCTTTTTCCAACATAAACTGTATTAATAACATGTCACCTAGAATTTCCAGTATTCACTCCTTTAAAGTGAATTAAGAATTTAAATATAGTTAAAGCAATCTGAATATAGTATCATTCAGGATCTTATTGTTGTTGTTTTCTCAATCTTTTGCAGTTTTTGTTTTTAATTCCACATCCAATTTAATAATATTTTTTCTTAGCAACTTGCCTTTATGGAGATTTTTGAAACACATATTTTAATTTTCATAAAAATAACAATTTCACCCTCAAGTTTCATTGTTTAGTTAATTTATGTGATTACAACAAACAGGTTGGAGGGAAAAAAATGAAATGAACTCTTGTTGAGCAATAACTAAGAGTGAAAACTGCTACATCGCAGTGAACTAGTGAGAAGATTGTCAGCTAATCAAATATTTCACCAGGGTCGTAGAGATTGCATTATCACAATACTACAGAAAACTCTTTATCAGAACTTGTGTTCAATAAATCAGGTGTTATTTCACAGCCAACCAAATTACCCCTAATGTCTGTTGATTTATATACTGTTATTTTTAAGTTCAAAATAAACAAATTCCACAAAAGTTGAGATATGGGAAAGCTTTTATTTGTTTCAGGACAACCATTAAACAGTCCAGAATAGAGGTGGCATTTAAGATTTTCCTTGAGTGATAGATAAAATTTCAATATAGAGATGTAGAAAGATATGAAAGATAAAGGGAAAAACATGAGCACTGGTAGGGTTTCCAGACAAAATACAGAATGTTCTGTTAAATTTATAGTTCAGACAAGCAACAAATAATATTTAAGATAAATATATTCCATATGTTACAGGAGATATATTTATACTGAAGAAACACTCTTTATTGTTTATATGAAATTTAAATTTACTGGGTTTCCTGGATTTTGGTTTGTTATATCTGGCAGTCCTATTTGTGAGGCATATAATTAAATCTGAAGCAGTCCAGTTTCAGTGGAAGATAAAAGTGAAATGGTAGGTAAGAGTCCATACCTGAAAGGCCTTGAATATCACTGTAAGGATTTTAAGAGCAGTTAAGATGTTACCAATCATATTTCAAGTAGAAACAATAGCATAAGAATGTAGTGGCACACCTGGAAGAGAGAAAGAAAGAAAGAAAGAAAGATCCCTGCCCCAAATTTAATCTCATAACACACAGAATAAACACTATTCAGTGTGAGAAAGGTCTACATGGGTGTGTGACACCCAGAAGAAGATTGGAGATCATCTAAGGGTCTGTGTACCACAGAATGTTATGAAAATAGTATCTTCCATTACTTTTCAATTTTTTAAATTTTTATGTGAGCATGCAGGATAGATTTGAAGTGGGGAGTCCAGAATCCAGAAGACAAGGAAGGAGGAGCCTGTTGTAAAAAAAAGGAACCTATAAAGAGAGATTAAAGAGCAAATGTGAGAGTCTATATTAATAAATCTAGCTCAAGAATAAGTAAATTTTATTTTTAACCTGCAAGCTCACAGATTCTGGAAAGAAATCACACATATTTTCTTTCAGTCCATTACTTCATCAGGATCATGAATGGTATTGTTACACTTCAGCTAACTGAACAGATATTCTTCCTGATTTTGTCTGTGTTTTCCACAGGTTTTGGTTTCAATGATTCTCACAGTGACTAAACTTTTATCTCAGGCCCCCAGAGCAGTCTTTGAGAGTCTTTACTGCACTTTATTTACTTTCTTGAGACCAGGAGCATTTTTTAGACTCCTCGGAGCTTTGAAAGCAGCTGGTTTCTTCCCCCCAGAGGAAATTTGAACAGTTCACAAGAACTGTTAAATAGCTCAATTCTTCTTTCTTTCAGAAGATGAAACCAAAGATGAAAGGGTGTGATTTTTCTGTTTCATCGAGGTCACATCCACCACCTAAAAGATCAATCATATGGAAAACAGAAAGTTTTTCAGCACAAGGATGACTTACCATAGAACATTAAGGGAAAGTATAGGAGGTAGAGTCATGTCCATAGTGGGATAAATCAATTCTCAAGGAAAAATAAAACTACCTAGAAATTCATTAAATCTAATACAGTGTAAAATAATAGGTACAAAGTTGTTGATTTAACCTTAAAATCCTCCCTGAGTATGACAGATATTGCTTAAGAAGTCCTGATATCTTCCAATTTTCAGTAATCTTTGATGAGCAAATCTGAGATAAACTAATTACGTTATCAGAATTTCAAACCAGAGAATGAGGATGGAGTTAAGTCAGGCATTAGCAGTGAAAATTTAATTTGTGTGCCCATTTGTTACACAACTACAGACTAGTTTAGGTGCAATTGTAGTGATATTTTTGTCTCTCTGGTGTATTGTGAGCTATATTCACAAGGTCTACTTTCATGAATAAAACATCACTGAGTGTATTCCAATGTCCGTTGGGGTAAATAAAGCAAAATTTGCCTCTGGGACAAAAGACAGCATTAAAGTGAAGAGACCTTCACCTTGGGCTACATCATCACACACAACTACAGGGCCTGGAAAAGAAAAACTCTGCATTAAGGTCATTTTTCATATATCACACTAGCTGCTCATAAGCCTAGAAACAAGGATCAATTCAACAATACATTCTTTATATACTTACAGGTCATCTTCAATGTATACACAACTAATAGACACACAAACACACACACACTGCTTTTCAACAGCACATCAAAAAAAGAAAGAATAGTCATCAGAACCCTGAAAAAGTAGAGTTCAATTATGGTTCAATAATGAAAAGAAATCAGAATAGAAGTAGTCTAAAGACTGAGAGATAGATTGTGTTAAACAACAAAAATACAACTGAGTAAATTTATTTATTTATCTATTTATTTAATTTTTAACATCTTTATTGGAGTATGATTGCTTTACAATATTGTGTCAGTTGCTGCTGTATAAAAAGTGAAACTGCTTTATGTATACATATATCCCTATATCCCCTCCCTCTTGTGTCTCCCTCACACCCTCCCTAACTCACCCCTCTAGGTGGTCACAAAGCATCGAGCTGATATCCCCATGTGATGCAGCTGCTTCCCACTAGCTATCTATTTTACGTTTGGTAGTGTATATATGTCAGTGCTACTCTCTCACTTCGTCCCAGCTTATCCTTCCCCCTCCCCGTGTCCTCAAGTCCATTCTCTACATCTTTATCCCCATCCTGCCCCTAGGTTCATCAGAACCATTTTTTCTTTTTGCTTTTTTGGATTCCATATATATGTGTTAGCATACAGTGTTTGTTTTTCTCTTTCTGACTTACTTCACTCAGTATGACAGACTCTAGGTCCATCCACCTCACTACCAATAACTCAATTTCATTTCTTTATATGGCTGAGTAATATTCCATTGTATATATGTGCCACATCTTCTTTATCCATTCATCTGACGATGGAAACTTAGGTTGCTTCCATGTCCTGGCTATTGTAAATAGTGCTGCAATGAACATTGTGGTACATGACTTTTTTTTTTTTTTTTTTTTTTTTTTGCATTATGCGGGCCTCTCACTGTTGTGGCCTCTCCCTTTGCGGAGCACAGGCTCCGGATGCACAGGCTCAGCGGCCGTGGCTCACGGGCCCAGCCACTCCGCGGCATGTGGGATCTTCACAGACCAGGACACGAATCTGTGTCCCCTGAATCGGCAGGCGGACTCTCAACCACTGCACCACCAGGGAAGCCCTACATGACTGTTTTTGAATTATGGTTTTCTCCGGGTATATGCCCAGTAGTGGGATTTCTGGGTCATAAGGTAGTTCTATTATTATCATTTTAAGGAACCTCCATACTGTTCTCCATAGTGGCTGTATCAATTTACATTCCCACTGACAGTGCAAGAGGGTTCCCTTTTCTCAACACCCTCTCCAGCATTTATTGTTTGTAGATTTTTTGAAGATGGCCATTCTGACTGGCATGAGGTGATACCTCATGGTAGTTTTGATTTGCATTTCTCTAATGATTAGTGATGTTGAGCATCATTTCATGTGTTTGTTGGCAATATGTATAGCTTCTTTGGAGAAATGATTATTTAGGTTTTCTGCCCATTTTTGGATTGGTTTTTTTTTTTTTTTTGATATTGAGCTGCATGAGCTTCTTGTAAATCTTGGAGATTAATCATTTGTCATTTGAAAATATTTTTCTCCCATTCTGAGGCTTGCCTTTTGGTCTTGTTTATGGTTCCCTTTGCTGTGCAAAAGTTTTTAAATTTCATTAGGTCCCATTTGTTTTTATTTCCATTTCTCTAGGAGCTGGGTCAAAAAAGATCTTGCTGTGATTTATGTCATAGAGTGTTCTTCCTGTGTTTTCGTCTAAGAGTTTTATAGTGTCTGGGCTTACATTTAGGTCTTTAATCCATTTTGAGTTTATTTTTGTGTATGGTGTTAGGAAGTGTTCTAATTTCATTCTTTTACATGTAGCTGTCCAGTTTTCCCAGCACGACTTATTGAAGAGGCTGTCTTTTCTTCATTGTATATTCTTGCCTCCTTTATCAAAGATAAGGTGACCATATATGTGTGGGTTCTAATATTGATCTATATTTCTGTTTTTGTGCCAGTACCATACTGTCTTGATTACTGTAACTTTTTGTAGTATAGTCTGAAGGTTGAGAGCCTGATTCCTCTGGCTCCGTTTTTCTTTCTCAAGATTGTTTTTGTCATTCAGGATATTTTGTGTTTCCATACAAATTGTGAAATTTTTGTTTTAGTTTTGTGGAAAATGCCATTGGTAATTTGATAGGGATTGCATTGAATCTGTAGATTGCTTTTGGTATTATAGTCATTTTCACAATGCTGAGTCTTCCAATCCAAGAACGTGGTGTTTCTCTCCATCTGTTTGTATCATCTTTAATTTCTTTCATCAGTGTCTTATAGTTTTCTTCACACTGGTCTTTTGTCTCTTTAGGTATTTTATTCTTTTTGTTGCAGTGGTAAATGGGAGTATTTCCCTAAGTTCTCTTTCACATTTTTCATCTTTATTGTATAGGAATGCAAGAGATTTCTTTGCATTAATTTTGTACCATGCAATTTTACCAAATTCATTGATTAGCTCTAGTAGTTTTCTGGTAGCATCGTTAAGATTCTCTATGTATAGTATCATGTCATCTGAAAACAGTGACAGCTTTACTTCTTCTTTTCCGACTAGGATTCCTTTTATTTCTTTTTCTTCTCTGATTGCTGTGACTAAAACTTCCAAAACTATGTTGAATAAGAGTGGTGAGAGTGGGCAGCCTTGTCTTGTTCTTGATTTTAGAAGAAATGGTTTCAGTTTTTCACCATTGAGAATGATGTTGGCTGTGGCTTTGTCATATATGGCCTTTATTATGTTGAGGTAAATTCCCTTTATGCCTACTTTTTGGAGAGTTTTTATCATAAATGGGTGTTGAAATTTGTAGAAAGTTTTTCTGCATCTATTGAGATTATCATATGATTTCTATCCATCACTTTGTTAATATGGTGTATCACATTGATTGATTTACATATATTGAAGAATCCTTGCATTCCTGGAACAAACCTCACTAAATCATGATGTATGATCCTTTTAATGTGCTGTTGGATTCTGTTTGCTAGTATTTTGTTGAGGATTTTTGCATCTATGTTCATCAGTGATATTGGTCTGTAGTGTTCTTTCTTTGTCACATCTTTGTCTGGTTTTGGTATCAGGGTGATGGTGGCCTTGTAGAATGAGTTTGGGAGTTCTCCTCCCTCTGTTATGTTTTGGAAGAGTTTGAGAAGAATCGGTATTAGCTCTTCTCTAAGTGTTTGATAGAATTGTGTTAAGCAGTAAAAATTCACCTGAGTAAATTTAAAGACCAAACTGGTTATATTAAAACGTTCCTGATTTCAGAAGCATCCCATCTAGCAAATAGAAAGGAGATCTACAGAGCTGTAGAGAATGAAGGGGTTTTCATGGCAGAAAGAGGGTGCAACAAGGAAATGATTAGCAAAGAATGCATTGTTTCAGGCAAGGTCTCCCTTCTAAGGGGAGGGGAAGGTGTCTGTCAAGTGAATTACCTGGCTAATTCAACCAGGTAATTCCAGGTTGACTGGTTACATGTTACATTGCTGGGGAAGTTGAAACTCCAGTTAAGTTAGGCATTAAATATTGATTTGTTGACATGGGGTTTAGCACAACTGACTCCATTTGGGGCCTGTTGCCTCCTTTTTAATAATAGATTTCAGTTATTTGTACTCAAATTGACAACAATGGGTGATTTTATTTTTCTTACTCCAAGCCTTTCTTTTCTTCATTAATTCATTACAAATAACTAGTAAGTTCAATGTCAGTCTTCAGGAATGTCAAATTAGGTCCTTGCCTCTTTATAGACCCACAGTCTTGTATAATAGTTCTTAATTCTATATGTACATCAACATTCTCTGACAACATTAAATTTACAGATAATGAACCCCATACATGTAGTTTCAGGTTCAAAAGGTTTGGAGTGTACTTTTTGTTTAGTTTTGCTTGGTTTAATGAAAAATTATTTATCCTGTCAATATATTAAACAAAGAGCTTACTTTTTAAACACTAAAGTTACATTTTGTTAAATATTCACAGAATATTTACATAACCAATTAATCAAAATTTAGGGCTTTAACAAATAAATTTCCCCAATATCTAAACTTTGATTACACATTAATTTAATTAAATCTTCTTGGACATCTGTTGAGGGTTAAATTGTGCTCCCCAAAGGATACATGACAATCCTAAACACAGATACTTGTAAATAAAACCTTATTTGGAAATAAGGTTTTAGGAGATGTAATCAAGTTAAGATGAGACCATTCTGAATTACTGTAACCCCTAATCCAAGAACTGGTGTCTTTATAAGGAGCGGGAGATTTAGAGACACACAAGCATACAGGAGGAAGAAGGCAGATGTAGAAATTGGAGAGATACAGCTCCAAGTCAAGGAATGCCAAGGATTGCAGCAACCACCAGAAGCTGGAAGTTGCAGATGAGCATTCTTCCCTAGAGCCTTCCAAGGCAGGGAGCGTGGTCCTGCTGACATCTTGAATTTATATTTATAACCTCCAAAACTGTAAGAAAATTTTTTTTATTGTTTTAAGCCACCTGGTTTGTGGTAATTTGTTAAGGCAGCCCTAGGAAACTAATACATGTGGTTTCCAAAAAGAAGTCTGAATTAATTTTTATCTGTTTCTCTGCATGTGTTTCTTTTTCTCTGATGCCTTCAAGATTTTCTCCCTATCTCTGTTTTTTAGATTAGGTATGATGCAGCTAAATTTGATTTGCTTAGTATTTAAATATTTCTTTAAAATTCATGGATCTGTGGTTTGTGGTCTTTCTTTAATTTGGGAAAACTGTTGACCATAATGTTTTCAAATATTCTTTTTGTCCTAATCTCTTTGTCTTCTCATTCTGGAACTCCATATATGCATGAGTTAGATCATTTGATATCATCCCACAGTTTTTGGATGCTCTATTTTGTCTTGTTATTGTTTAGTCTTTAAGTTTTCTCATTGTAGTTCAGTTTGGTTAATTTCAATTGATCTATCTTCAAATTTACTTGTTTTTCTCTTAGCTGTATCCAGTAGACTAAAGAACCCATCAAAGAATTTCTTCATCTTGAATACTCTGTAGTTTGTTTCTAGCACTGTCATGTGACTCTCATCTCTATGGTAAATTCTGTAAATATTTATGCATTTTGTCTACCTTTTCTACTAGATCCCTTTACATATCAGTCATAAAGTCCCTGTCCAATAGCTCTACTATCTCTGAGTCTGATTTTTTATCTCACCTTTTTGTATTCTAATCTTTTTTTGAGTGCTAAATTCTGTGTTTAGAATGTCAGTAGAAACTGAGGCAGATAGTATTTATTCTTGGAGAAAGGTGTGACTTTTCTTTTGGAGAGATTGTTGTGTATGTGTGTGTGAGGATGGGGAGGGAAGTTTGAGTCAATCTATTAACAAGTTGTGCCAGGTTTGGGACTTGTGTTGCTATCGTTGTCTTCAGTGCTCCACAGATTTCATAGACTAGGTACTGTTGTTTGTTATCTGGTGCTAGCCTTGTGGTGGAAACAGGGGAATTCTTGACTTTTCTGGTCCAGTTTGTACACCTAGGCTTTGGGTAGGGTCTTTCTCAGCGTTCTTGCTCCTCTTTCCCAGGGCAGCAAAACTCTTTCTTGTACCTGTGGTAGATTGGGGGCAAGAGAGGTTTTCCTGTCTCTTTCTAGAGGGAGCAGAACTCTGTTTAGTATTCTTGTAGGATCCAGGTCCTATGAGGGTTTTCTGCCGGCTAGAGGCTTTTACTTCTACCCCTTGCACAGATGCAATGTATTTTTCTTTAAGTCCAGGAGATAAGGGTGCCTCATGCCCTTTCCTATGAAAGAAGGGTCTGGAGAAGTGAGCAGTGAGCCACGCTTGTCCTCCATTGCCCACTAATCACCACTTGCATGCCTGTACCACTGAGGGGACTCTCTCTCTTTGCTCCAAACTTGAGTACTTGGTGGAAGCCCTTGAAAAGAGCTTGGAAGTGGACACAAACTCTCTTTGTGCCTGTGGCTTTCAGCTATTTCAAAGGGAAACACTAGCCCACACTTGACCTTTATGAATTTATTAACGTTTTAGCTGATTTCCTCTTATTAGTTTCTATAATGACCACCTTCTCCTCTTTTGCTTGTGTGGTGAAGGGGGTCATCAACTCTCTGATGAACTCAAAAATACAGTTATAATTTAGTTGATTACCCAGCTTTTTCTCATTGTCAGGTTGAGAATGATGTTCTCTTCAAATTTTCTACATCCTTAGGTGAAACAGAACTCAGAAAGTATTTTTTTAAGTCCACAAGGGTAAAGTTCTAATGCATATTTCTGGTTAAAATGATTTTTAGCACAATACATAGTTATTGAAATAAATATACTAAAAAAAAGTTTAACATCTCTCAAGGATATATAAAAAGTCTATGGGAACATATAGGAAAATATTATTATTTCTCTCTAGGTAAGGTGGGTCAGGTTTCCCTAGAAATTCTCTCTAGAAAAAGTGGAATTTGTTTGGTCTCAAAAGTTGAAAAGAGATTATTAGGCAGAATAATTTACTGTGCAGTCATGTTTAAGACTATTGACCTAAAGGCATATTCAAGGTAAAGTTCAAAAAGAGTTGTCATTATTTTTAATGACAAAAGTCTGGAAACTACCCAAATGTCCAACAATATAAAAGGATGTTTAACTAAACTAAAACACATCCATAAAATACAATGTTATATAGCTATATTTGGGAAATTTAATTGGTGTTTAAATTAAAAAAGAATTTTATAAAAATATGTACAAAAGTAATCTGTACACAATATGCATGCTTTAGTTTACATATTTATGTTACAGAACCAAACTTGGGTCTGCTCACCTCCACATGCCATAAAACCAACCTACTGACACCAGGTTGTGGTGAAGGAAAGTGCAGTGTTCATTGCAGGGCGCCAATCAAGGAGTCCAGGACAACTAGCACTCAAAACACCTGAACTCCTATATGGTTTTCAGGAAAGCATTTTTAAAGGCCAAGTGAGAGAGGGGAGTCACAGGGTATGTGATCAGCTCCTGAACAACTCTGATTGGTTGATGGTGAGGTAATAGGATGGTGTCACAGGGTGACATCTTAGGCTCCAGTGGGCCTGGGGGCTATGTGTTGATGGTCATCAAGTTAACATCTACCACTTGGTGGGGATTTTAGCATCTGTGAAACAACTCAGGAAATGTGCATCAGGTACTGTTATCTGGATACTTGAGAGAGGAGTTAAAGCAGATGATATGTGGGAGGGGTCTGTACCAGGGAGGCCCCATAGGGTCCTGCATGGTTACATATATTTGTGTATACACACACACACATATGTAGAGAGAGGTACATGATAAAACTGTTAAAGGATTTTCTGCTATTGATACTTTTAATTAAAAAAATTTTAATTATCTTAATTGATTTAATTTATTTTAATTTCTTGTATTTTTTAAATGTCTTATGTATAATGTCTTTAATCCTGATGCCTAAAAAATTAAAGGTATTAAAAATAGGTCAGAATGATAACACGAACATTAATGAGGACATGGGGCAACAAAATCTCTCATTTATTGCTGGTAGGAATAAAATTTTAAAAAGTGTTACAACCACTTTGGAAGATAGTTTAGCAATTTCATACAAAACAAAATATACTCTTACCATACAATCCAGCAGTCATGCCCTTGGTATTTTCCCAAAGAAGCTGATAACTTATGTCAACACAAAGACCTGTACACAAGTGATTACAGCAGCTTTACTCATAATTGCCAAAACTTGGAAGCAACTAAGGTGTCCTTCAGTAGGTAAATGGATAAATAAACTGTGGTATCTCGAGATGAGATATTATGCATTTGGTGCTTAAAAGAAATGAGCTATCAATCTATGGAAAAACATGAAGAAACCTTAAATTCATATTAATATGCAGAAGAAGCCAATCTGAAAAGGCTACATCCTGTATTGTTCTAACTATATGACATTCTGGAAAAGACAAAACTATGGAGAAGTAGAAAGATCTGTAGTTGCAATGGGATGAATAGACAGAATACAATGGATTTTTAGGGCATATTCTGTGTGGTACTATAATGATGGCTACATGTCATTATACACTTGTCTAAGCCCACAAAATGTATAACACCTAGAGTGAACCCTAATGAGGGCTCATCAGTTGTGACAAATGTACCACACTGGTGACAGATGTTGATAATGGAGGAGGCTATGCATGCATGGGGCAGCGGATGCATGTAAAATTTCTATATCTTCCTCTTAATTTTGCTATAAACATAAAATTACTACAAAGAAAATAGGTGAGAAAATTAGGAAAAAAGAAAATAAAGTTAAGTGAAACCTAGGAAGAGATAAATGAAATAAATAAAGTATGCCTTGGGTGTTGTACCTAAGGATAAAAATGATTTTTTAGCTCTGAGCTAAACTATGCTCAACATCTGCAGATTTTTCTCTGAGCTTTCCAGCAAGCATTGAAAAGATGTAAACATGTCATCAGATTCACAGTATTCAGAAGATACAAATACATGGATTTCCAAGGATAAACATAGTTAATCTTGGTATTAGGATCCAAGAGAAATCTCTGGGTCTTTGTAAAAGGAAAACATTGGGTAATGGAGTGTTCACCACCCTAACAATATTCTGGTAGTAAATATAACCATGATTTTCATAACTCTATTTCTCTGAGAGTTATTTACATGAGAAAAAAAATAGTATGACACAGTGAGGATGCCAATTTAAGGTGGAAAATATAAAATGGCATAAATAAATTCCAGGTTTCTTACAGTCCTGGTTTCCAAGCAGATTGAGGGTGGAGCAGAGGGGAATAGATAGATGATGCATCTGCTTGGTATTTGTCCATTCACAGTATTTCTCTTGCCTGAACTTTGGCACAGTGTTAAGTAGTGACAAGTTCTAGGTCTCTTATCCTGTGAGAATCTGAAATTCAGCTAGCCCATATGGAAATCTTCTGAGCAGTGAGGAACCTGTTGCAGAAGAAGGCTTAAACAAAAGTCACCCAGCTTTCATACAAAGGGATCCCAAGAAGGACTTGCAAACACGGTCTAAATTGTCATCCAAAACTAATTTGGGTTTCCCTTTTTTTTTTTCTTTTAGCATCTTATTGGAGTATAAATGCTTTACAATGGTGTGTTAGTTCCTGCTTTATAAAAAAGTGAATCAGCTATACATATACACATATCCCCATATCCCCTCCCTCTTGCGTCTCCTTCTCACCCTCCCTATCCCACCCCTCTAGGTGGTCACAAAGCACCGAGCTGATCTCCCTGTGCTATGCCGCTGCTTCCCACTAGCTAGCTATTTTGTCACATGGGCTTCACTTTTAACAAACAAATCAACAACCAGTGAAGACCTTTCAGCTTTCAGCACCGCAGTGCCTGTGGCAATAACTTGACTCTAGAAAAATTGTAGTTAGTGTAACCAAATAGTTATCTTAGATTATTAAAAAACAACACACACAACTTATTAACAACCAGAGTCTGTCTTACAGTAAACAATGTAAATTTAAGGTGTTCCTCCAAATTAAAATTTTCCACTAAATTTTCCAATTAATTCAAAGATAAATGAAAGCATTCATAAGTTGTTTAAAGCAGTTAGGCCTATACGTTGGACAAATTATGATCTGCCTCAAATGATGAAATTGTTTATGGAATACTTGATTGCCTTTTATTTTAATTTTTTCTGGCAGTAATTGAATAGCATAGTTAGTTGTCAATTAAGTCCATTCTATTTCATGACAATAAAACCATGCCATCCACATGTGTAACTGTATAACTATACTCTGTTTCTACTTGCTACAGTGAAGGAGCATGCATGTGCTAAATGACAGCAATCCAGATTAATTAAGTGAAAAAGAAACAATGTCCCCATTTTATCCTTCTGGTAAAATTGCATGAACTATGAAAGAATTGTTTCTACTGAGCCTGAACTTCAAAAGGGATTCTGTGTAAACATTAATAAATATGGTTTTATAAGTGCATGGATTTTAGTCTTCTCGTTATTACTATCTCAGAAAAAGGCTGAGGAAAGGTCACTTAGAGTAACAACATATTAGATTTTATTCAAACAAAGTGATAAGGAATATAACTGGAGAGCAACCACAGAAATGAAAAGACTGTGAGGGAGCTGAAAATTACCTTGAGTCCACACTCATAAATTCTTGGCATTTGGGATCACTAGAGATGTGAAAGGAAGTATCATAAATCTAAGAGAAGGTTCTCCTTAAAGATAGCAGCCTGTATGTGCAGGTAGTGAGACACCCCTCTTAAGGTTGTCAGATATGCTATAAGATATCCAGTTATATTTTAATTTCAGATAAACAAATTCTTTTCCCAGTATAAGTATATCCTCAATACTGCATGGGTTATACTTATACTTGAAAAAATGTTATTTACCTTAAGGTAAAATGTAACTGAGTGTCCTGTACTTTATTTGCCAAATTGGGCAACCCTATTCCCCCTCATTTGGGGTCCTTTTAAGTTTTCAGAAAATAGAATTAAAAGGTATAAATGTGTTAGGGAACCATTGACCAAAACCGCCTGCCCTGGCCAGGCACGATAATAACCGCTTGCATGAGTTATCTCACAACAGGAGCTCCCAGTAAGGAAGAGGAACTGACAGTCTGCCACCAACTGGAGGAATTTGGGAGAGGCCAAAAGGAGGGAGGAGACACCAGCCTACAATACTTCCTGCAAACCTCCCAGAAACCCTCACTCTGGAATGCATCTTGACTGAGAGATGCACACTGCAGGAAGGGCCTTGAATCAGACCAAATATGGACACGGGCAAGATAATTGGCCAGAGACAAGCTAGAAGTCTAACCTCACCACCAAAAACCCTGAGACTGCAAGCCACGTGGCAGAACAGTTCTCCTGAGCTCCCTTACTCTGCTACTCGATGCTCGAGTAGTACCCCTTTCTAATAGTCTTTTGCTTTGTCAGCAATTGTCTCCTCAGACAATTCATTTCTGAGTGTTAGACAAGAGCCCCCTCTCAGGCCCTGGAAGGGGTCTTTCTTCCAGTAACATGCACAATTGCAAAGAGAATGTGTGTTGGCTGGGAGGTTGATGGAGGCATCAGGAAAAGAAGAAGAAAGTTAAAACTCCACTTGAGAGAAAGTGGATGAAATAACATTGGTAAAGCACTTTGTAAACGGCTACAGCCTAGAATGCCTGCAAAGGAGCTTCAATGAAGGAGGCAGCCAGCCTCCTTGACAGCAGCCTGGAAAGGTCTGGACTAAGGAATATGGAAGGAGTTAACAGAAAGTCTGTATCCTGAAGAGTTGATATTCTACATCTCCCAGCACCGCTTGAAGAAATGCGGACAGCAAACATTTTACATCTCCTAGCAAATTTTTTTCAAAAAGAAATTTGGCAGGAATAAGGCAGCTAGGAGGGAGTGGTTGCCTGGAACCACCAGGTAAACAAGAACCAGGTAGTGGTTCTACCTGGAACTGATTTCTCAACACCTTGTCCTAAAGCAAAGCCTTTGAGTACTCACACACTTAAAGAGCCAATTCAGCTTTCCTCCCTAGCACACAGTAAGAGCTCAAAAAAGGTTAGCTATAATTATAATGAGAAACAGACTTCTTAATACCAGAGCAGTAAGTCAGACCCAGTGGAGACAATGTTCTTTGAATGTTTCTATGTGGTAACTCAACAAAGAGACATGATATTGTTCCAACTTGCTTCTCTAAGATAGAAAAGAAAGGAAGGATTCAAGATAGATGTGTGTGCCTTTGGCTAGAATAACTTCAGGACTTTATCTCTTGAGAAATTAAAATTTGGGGGAATGAGTTGGGAGGGGGCAAGGAACTCTAACATGCATTGCAGCTGCTTTTTATTGTCTAGCCACCAGGGTACAGGATTACTGCCTCATAAAGGAGTGTGTGTCCCTTTACCACTTAAGGGGAATTCAGAAGTTAGGTTTTGTAAGATTAGGAGTCTTAATCAAATATATTCCCATTGGTTAACTGAATCTTTCCTTCTAATGTATCCATAATTAACCAACTCCAAAGAAAAGCCCAGAGGGGCCAGTGGCCCTTTCCAAGCTATTAACAAGAGTGTATTGTAATTAAAGGAAGTCTTTTCCAACAGTTTTTTGCATAAATATTTGAAAATGAGACTTTAGTAACTAAAAGTACTTAAAGAAAATATGGAAAGGGAAGAAGACAAAGAATTTATGAGCTATTTGTTTGTCCCTTAGGTTTGATTTTTATCTCATTTTTACATAACAGTTCCTTGCTCTGCAGCCTATATGAGGCCACACTGAAAGGAGCATATTCGTCTCCTGAGAGACAAATGACACATTTCCAGATAAATGAATGTGCAAAAGTTATGTAAAATTGTTTGTTCCTTTAAAAATTGTTCATGTAAAAAATGACACTGAGAGTTACAGAAAGCCTCTGGAGGCTGGGGAGAAAACTGGTGACCCGCAGACTCAGGCTGGTGCCCTTACTAGGAGAAAACATCCTAAAATTTCAAATGAAAAATGAATGTCTGAGATCTCTGAGAAGAAAATTTACACTAATTGAAAACAAACAAAAACAAACAAACAAACAAAAACCCCAAAACAAAAACCAATGGCAAACTCATTGTGAAACAGGAAGAAATTGCTATGTTCCACAAAGTGTATATTCTAGTGCTAAATAACCTCTCTAGGCACTAAAAGGGAAGCAAAAAAAATCATTCATCATTCTTCTTACAAAACTTCCTTGCTTTATTACTTGAAGCAGCTTAGTTACTTGTTGTATACATGAGATAATGAAACTTTTCCATCCGGAAGTGACCACAGACAAAAGAACTAATAATAATAATAAGTAGTATTAGTAGAAAGTTTGCTGTTGAAATGAAGCAAAGGGTGTACTTCTTTACTAATTTGAAGAGGAACCAAAGGTTTTGTATCTTAGTTTTCATTTTTAAATCTATTTTAAATAAAAGGCACTGCAGAAGTAAAGGTATACTCTGATGAACTTGAAGTATTAAAATCACATAGTGTGCTTTTATTATTTTATGTATATGGAGGCAGTTGATTCACTGGGAGAAGATCTAAACAGCAAGAGTTAAGTGACAGACCATGTTTTAAAGGATTTACATCTGGATTGTGAAAGCCATTGAACCAAATTCAGTGTTTAAAGCCAGAGTCCAAGTTTTAAAATTTTCTTTGTTAAAGAAAAGTTTCTTTGTTAAAGCAGCAGCAGGGCAAGGGCTAGCTTTTCCACATAGGAAAAGGTGTCAATTTAATTTTAAAACTATCCCCAGTGTTTTACCCCTCAGAGGTCTTTTGCAGCCCCTCCTTTCAAGAGGTGGAATGTATTTCCCCTGCTCAGGCTGATCTAATGACTTGTTTTGGCCAATAGAATGCAGTGAAAATATAGATGTGCCAAGGCCAAGCTAGACTCCAGTGGCCCTATGTGTGTCTACTCTCTCTCAGCACTTTGCCGCTGCCATGTGAACAAACTCAGGCTAGCCTGATGGACTGAAAGATCGTGCAGAAGAGAGCCCAGTTGTCCTAAACCTTTCTGTGGCCAGCTGATTCTGCAACATGTGAAAGAGTCCAGCCAAGGTCAGCAGAACCACCCAGTACCCTCTGACAGCTGACCACAGATGTGTGCCTGAGCCTGGCTGAGACCAGAAGAACCATCCAGCTGACCGTTAGCCTCCTGAACAATACTAAATGCTTTTGGTTTTAACTCACTGAAATTGAGTTGGTTTGTTACACAGCAATAGCTAACCAATACAGGAAAGCTGTGATAGATTTATACACAAAACCACTGGAATGAGATTTCTTTCATTTTCTTTAAATTTATGTAGCCAAACACACTGAAAATTTTCCAAAGTGTGAAAAATATTTAAAGAGACAGTGCAAAGTTTTCCCTGGGGATCAGGCAGAAGACAAAGCAGTTCCATGACAAAGATGTGTCTCTTAAGTGGAATCAATGAAAAGGAAAATCAAGTGTTAAATGAAATCAGTCAGCAAGGAGATGACAGACACATGATTTTTTCTAGAGGAAGGGAAGTGTGTAGGCTACAACTCACTTAGATTCTAAGTAGTCTGATTTCTGCATGCCAGAGAAGTCTCTGAAGGTTGCCTCATGGTGGAGAAAATGCAGAGTCAGTTGTCCTGGCCCCAGGCTGGTGAAGCAAGGAAACAGTGAACCATCGGTTGCTCTTTGATCATTTAAAGTACAGTAAGTCCCCTACCTACGACGAGTTCCATTCCGAGAGCACATTCCTAAGTCCAATTTGTTCGTAAGTCCAACAAAGTTAGCCTAGGTACCCAAATAACACAATCGGCTATATAGTACTATAGTGTCATAGGTTTATGATACTTTTCACACAAATAATACAAAAAAACAAACACAAAAAATAAAGGAAACATTTTTAATCTTATAGTACAGTACCTTGAAAAGTACAGTACAACAACTGGCATACAGAGGTTGGCATTGAGTGAACAGACAAGAAGAGTTACTGACTGGAGATGGGAGAAGAGGTGGGAGATGGTAGAACAGGAGGATCCTCAGCAATAAGAGACGGAGGGCAAGCTGCAATTTCACTCATGCCTGACGTTGATGGCACAGCTTCTGGTTCCTTGCTGGATTCAATTCTATCTACCCTCCTAAAAACCATCCAGTGATGTCTGGGTAGTACTGTCCCAGCTACATCACCACTGCATTTATGTTTGCTTCCGGACACCCTGGGCTTGAAATAAAGATACTGTACTACTGCACTCTATATACAGTACTGTTCAGTAAAGTACACAAAAGCAGAACTGCTTGTCGAGGATGCACGCACGTGACAACGTACGCCAGACATGTGAACTAACATGGTTGGACATGCGAATGCATGTTTGCATATTTAAAAGTTCACAACTTGAAGGTTCTTATGTTGGGGACTTAACTGTACTTTATTTCTGGTAGTATTTCCTAAATCCCCCTCAGTTCCCATCTTGAGACTGAGAGGGATTATTCCTCCCAGAACAAAAATATAAGAATCCCTGACATTTGACCCAGGTAAAGTTCCTCGGAAAACAATGGTAGGGGCTCCACCTCCTTTCTAGAAGAATGTCTGTAACTTTTTGGAAATGCCTGAGTCATTCTTGTCATCAGCCTTCTTCTCAGAAGAACAACATCACAGGTGTTTTATTTTTCTAATTCTTTTCTTAAAGCAATGCTGGATATCACTTATACAAGTTAAGACTTGATTATACTTGACATTGAAGTAGCTCTTTGTACAGAAATTCAACTTTCTTACTAGTAGCAATAAAGTTTGCCTTTCCTTCCCTGAAACATCTCATCAGCTCATGTTACCTTTTTATTATAGCTCTCACTCTGTCCTTCCCTCCTATACTTTCTTGTTCCTTCTTTTCTTCTTTCCTTCTTTTTTCTTCCTTTTCTTCCTTGCTTCCCTATCCCACTTTCTCTTTTTTGCATTGAAAAAGCCATGGAAGAAAGCTTTTTCTATTTTCTGACAAAGCTTGTGAAAATGGACTCACAGGCAGAGACATACTTAATACTGAAGAATTGAAAAGCTGTCATAGAAATTTTAGAATATTGACAGAAAGGAGTATATTAGTTTCCTAATGCTGTTGTAACAAATTGTCACAATTTAGTGGCTGAAAGCAGCACAGTTTTATTTCTTATAGTTCTGGAGGTCGTAAATCCAAAATTGGGTCTTACAGGGCTAAAATGAAGGTGCCAGCAAAGAGGTTCCAAAGAGAAGTTGTTTTCTTGCCTTTTTCAGTTTCTACAGGCTGCCTGCATCCTTTGGCTCATGGCCGCTTCACTCTGTCTTCAAAACCAGTGGCAGAGCGTCTTTTTCTCTCTGGCTCTGTTTTCCTTTGCTTTGTCATCACATTGACTTCTTTCTGACTCTGACCCTCCTGCCTCCCTCTTAAAAGGACCCCTGTGATATTGGGCTTACCCAGATAATCCAGGATAATCTCTTTATCACAAGAACCTAACTTAATCACATCTGCAAAGTCCTTTTTGCCATATAAAGTGACTTTCATAGGCTCCAGGAATTAGGTTGTGGAATTCTATAGGGGCCATTATTCTACCTATCACAGAAGAGTAAGCCGAAACATATTTCTGAACAATTTTTTGAATATGAACTGTGTTTTAGGCAACATTTAAGTGCTTCCCATACACTATTCAATTCATCCTTATAGAGCTCAGTGAGATATGGATTACTTTGCCTTTTATACGAAATTAAATAAATTATTACCATAATTTATTTTACAGAACTAAAGTTCTTATAAGAATACCCCTATACTTGTATAAATTTTTCAATTAAAAATTAATCATTCATGGGCTTCCCTGGTGGCACAGTGGTTGAGAGTCCGCCTACCAATGCAGGGGACATGGGTTCGTGCCCTGGTCTGGGAAGATCCCACATGCCATGGAGCGCCTGGGCCCATGATCCATGGCCACTGAGCCTGCATGTCCAGAGCCTGTGCTCTGCAACGGGAGAGGCCACAACAGTGAGAGGTCCACGTACTGCAAAAAATAATAATAATAATAATTAAAAATAATTAATCATTCAAATATGTCTATTTTAAGATAATCCTTAAAAGTCTTATAAGATTTCAAATTATTTACTAAGTCATTAACATAAGAACATTGTTTTCCTAATATTGTTTTGGATTGGGTTGACCCATGACTTAATAAACCATGGTAAAATAGTCTTAAATATTAACACTGGATGAATCAATATCTGTGCCTTAGAGTAAGTTTATTCAAGCTTATATGAGCAATATTTTTGATTCCTCATCCATAAACTGGTATAAAATATTTTCTGGAATTTTAGCCTTTGGAGAATGTCAGTTGTATAATTTATCTATAGTCAATCTATTGTTCCCTTTTGAGAGCAAAGATATTATATTGAGAACAAAGATATTATATCGGTAAACTATACAAAGAAAAAGACATTCTATAAAAACATTTATTCAGAACCCATTACCTTTTGTTCAAGGGAAACTTATTATAGATCTTAAATCAGTTCTTAAGAATTTCTAACCTTGGGGCTTCCCTGGTGGCGCAGTGGTTGAGAGTCTGCCTGCCGATGCAGGGGACATGGGTTCATGCCCCGGTCTGGGAAGATCCCACATGCCACAGAGTGGTTGGGCCTGTGAGCCATGGCTGCTGAGCCTACACGTCCGGAGCCTGTGCTCCGCAATGGGAGAGGCCACAAGAGTGAGAGGCCCGTGTACCGCAAAAAACAAACAAACAAACAAAAAAAGAATTTCTAACCTTGGATTTCTTGTACGTCCAAGACACAGAAGCTAAATTTTCTGAGTGTTGTTTTTTTTTTTTTTTTTTTTTTCCTATCCTGTCACTGTGTCAGAATTGGGGAGTAAGACAAGGAGAGAATCAAGTTAGAGAAACATAATGCATAAATAACGTTGCTCAGTTTTAAATTCAAAAGTCTCACTAGGAAGACTGAGGCACCCATGCTGAAGGCATAGTCTGCCAGCCAGTACTGTTCATTTATCAATTCCATTTACATGAAAATGTTAACTCAAGCTATCTTGCCCTCTATCTCTACATCCTGATATTATTTGAAAGGATCACCAAGACACATACTGATGTGAAAGACCTGAGGATGAGCAGGCTCTGAGAGATGGAGCAGAGGAATAGAGTTGTCTCTAAGAAGTGTCATTGCCCTTGGTGTTCAAATACCAAGATGACAATATCTGCCAACAAGGATGCTGCTGATGAATAGCTTCAAGTTACACGATTTGACTGCAAACCTGAGTCACATATATTACTGAATTGGAAACTGCTGCTAGGTAACTTTATAAGAAATGATTGTTTCTCCAGCCAGGTATACTGTTTCTCTTATAAGAAAAGCTCAGTTTTTCATAATTCACATTTATCCTGGCATCAAGATTCTTTATTATTTGTTTGCTGATTAAGACATTCAAGATAAGTGAAACTCCTTACCTTCTAAAAATCAAGAATAGATATTTTGGCTTCTCAGATTAAGGGACCAGGGAGTTTAACTCTTGTCAGTTGTATCATGCAGATGACTTGCTTATTATATTTCAATATTTAATGTAAGGTTTTTGACAGAAAGACTGAATGGTGACAGGAACACGTATTCTATGAAGACCATTTTAAACTAGGATAAGTAAAGTACCAGAATGGTATATTTTTAGTGAAGAGTCCATTTTACTTTAGATAAAGACATATTTTCGTGATAATTTTTAGACCATAAAACATTAAAATCTGGGCTTACTGGAGAAGTAAATAAGCAACTTCTTTTATTTCTGTGTCCTATGGGCACCACTAACTGACCTCTTTCATATATGTACTCTTCAACAAGCAGTTCTTTGAGAACCTATAAAGAACTTGGCATTGGCTAAACTCAGAGAAGACATGTATGAACCTAGAATGAACTTGGCATTGGCTAAACTCAGAGAAGGCATGTACGAAAGAATTTACTCCCATCCTTTGACAAAGGCATATAGGACTTTAATATCCATCAGAATCTTAAGGTATCAAAATAAGCAAATGACCAGTAAGAAGTTTAAACAAAGGGGGATGGGTAAGAGTGAGAGCCAGGAAAGCGACAAGAAGGGGCAAGGGAGATAATGCCCCGAGCCCAGGGGGCTCAAGATCTACCTGGTGAGGTAAGACACATATTAAAGGAATTAAAATAGTAAGTTAAAGCAATATAGAATAAAATAGGGCAGTACAGAGTGAGGTATAGTGGGGCTGATAGAACTTTGGAATCGTGGCCAAGTCAGTAAGGAGCTGCCTGACTCTGGTCCACAAGACATATTGGATGAAAACATATACCCTTTACAAGTCAAATTGTCAAGTTGTACTGCTTGAAACTTATCCACTGTTTTCTTTCTCTGCCTCTTATTAAGTGTTGTGCTCACTCAGCAAATATTCAGCCCTGTCTTTCTTACTTACAGAGTATCCATTTTGTTCAGCCATCCAACATCTTCCACGTGGTCATGTGCTCACCGGGAAGCTGTGATTCTCCTGCTTGTCAGTAATCAGTTTAAGCATGAACACAGGAGCATGGCTGGTCAATAAAGAGACAGAGAAGAATGCGGAGGCTTCTGGGAAAGATGTCTTACCTCCCCTTACCTCTCATAATTTGAACACTAGATAAAAATATCCCTCTTCTTCTCATGGAATTTGTCAGGTCTTCCTATGGAACTGCAGTGGAAATCACAAGGAGGGCTGCCTTGGAAATAAAGCTAATCCATGAAATATGGCAGAGTATAAGAACAGCAAAAACTTGGATCCTTGATGTAGTTTTTGAGCCACTAAATTCACCCACCTGGGAGCTACCCTCCTTTGATAGAACTACAATGTGCTGTAATAGATTTTCTTCACCATATGAGATACTTTGAGTTGAGTTTATTATTGCATGCATCTAAACACATCCAAATTAGTATATCCTTATACTTGTTATTTGGCAACTTCATGCTTCATTAACATTTTTATATGATGACACACTAGGGCAATGAAAATCCATGGAAGTCAAGTTAGTGCATTTAACCATTTATTCAGAGTTGAACGACTAGAAGGGTGACACCACTGGTGAAAAAGAATTTTAGGGATTATGTATGGACTGGAAATAGGCATAATGAATCTCTTTCACTTGTTATTTTAAAAATTAACAAAAATATCTTCAACTGGAATGGTATATAGATTGTGGCATTTGGCATTTTCCTTACAAGTTGGCTAAATCAAATACACATATTTGATTTAAAATCTTGGGACACATATAAAGTTTCATAATCTGTAAAGAAAAAGAAGACAAAATTAATAAATAAATATTTATTTATTAATATTATAAATAAATAATAAATAAATATTTTGATGATGGGATATTTTATAAGTTTGACCTCAAATTAGAGACATGTATCAGTGACACAGGGTTTTTTCAATCTTTAACTATTTCAATGAAAAAGAGAACACATTGTTCGGTTGATGTTATGTAGATCAAACATCTGATAGATATTCAATATCCCTTTATAACTGATTCAGTGTCAAATAGCCATATCATCAACGAATTGGAAGTTCACTTGCATTTCCTAATTCCTAGAACAGAGTTTCTTGTGCTAGATGGCATTGTCTTCCATAACTTTGTAGTTTCAGTATGCATATTTATCCACATGGCTGTATGCATATCCTGGACAGAAACTAATTAATGAATGCATCCATTTATAATTTATCAGCTGTTAATTTTCCATTAGCTACACATTTTTTCATTTGTATCTATTTGAAAAAAAGCATGTTTGTCATTTTCCACAGGAGAAAAGAACAAACCTAATCTACTATATCACTTTAAAATGAACTTGCGGATGATGTAAAGCAAACAAAACAATAACTACCTAAAGGTTATTTAACTCTCTGAGGCTGTGTTGCAACCTATGCAATCCCTGTTATTTCGAGAAATATAATGATGGTTTTGCCTTTTTATTTTGATAGAAAAATAATCAAACTGCTTTCTTCCCCCAAACTGTCAGACAAAATGACATATACTAAGACCCTTGGAGTTATTATGTAAAAGTTGTGCCCACAGGTTCACTAATTTATGGGGAAAATAGAGAAAAACATTTCAGAGTCATAGGGAGAAAAACTTTTAATTGGAAATTTGCATTTACAGTGTAAAATTTTTGTCTCTCAAGGTTGTTACTTTCTGAGTGGATGGAGGGAAATAGAGTAATTGAGAAAAAAAATGTAACTGGCTTTCTGTCAGTTTTCTGGCCACGCATTGAAGTGGTACTGCTCAGTGAATGGAACTGTTGAAATTCAGGAGAGGTACAAAAAGACCTCTTATACTATGATATAAGCATCACACAAGTGAATTGAACTGATAGCTTTTATGCTTTCATCATTTTCCAAGCACACAGTAATGTTAACATTTTGTTCTTGCCTGCTGTTATAGTTATTTTATATCTAACTCCAACTAAGTTGTTGGCAGAAATTATTTGAATAACTACTTGGATAGTCATTATACTTTATGCAAGTTGGCATCTTATAAACTGCTTGTTTAAAGATAACAAGAAAGAAAAGAAAGTTGACTATTTTTATGGCTACATGTAAAGACTATGATTTTTTCATTTAGATAGTTCATCATTTCTTGTTTATATATTTTTCCCTATTTCAAATCTCTGAAATTAAGAGGTATCTTATAATTAATGGTGTGAAATATTATAACTGACAGCTCCCCGCTTACTGAAATAAGAAATAATTGTGCAAATTATTAATAGAATCTAAGAGATTAAGTAGAGTAACTTTACTATAAATGAGTCCTGGTATAATCAGGATCTTTCTAAATCAAAACTGTATGGTATTTTTAACTACCTGTCCAATTTATTTCGACTTTGAAACATGAATTTTTCTTCCTCTGTGATTTTACCACACTTCTTCAAAGTTCATCCTCCTTGGCCATCCAGCATTTTCAACATTTGGCTAAAGACACATTTCAAGTTTCACCTCCTCCTAAAAGTTCTTGTTGGTTAGCCCAGCCGACATGGGGATGACATACCTTTTTTTTTTGCCGTATGTGGGCCTCTCACTGTTGTGGCCTCTCCCGTTGCGGAGCACAGGCTCCGGACGCAAAGGCTCAATGGCCATGGCTCACGGGCCTAGCTGCTCCACGGCATGTGGGATCTTCCCAGGCCGGGACACGAACCTGTGTCCCCTGCATCGGAAGGTGGACTCTCAACCACTGCACCACCAGGGAAGCCCAGGATGGCATAGCTTTTAATTCCCCAAGCTCTTTAGAACTTTTTAACTCTGAATGTGAAACTTTCAGCTTACTCTACTCCAGATCCACGTGTGGGTTATAGATTATGCTACAAGGAGTGAGAACAGGATATGGGAGAATGGATGTGGAATTGTAGAATAATTATCTATGGTCTATATTCATATTTTTGCATGAATTTTTCATGGCTCAAATGGAATCATTAATAGATAAATAAAGCAGGGCATTAATTCATTAATGTTATAAGCAATGTTTTTTTTTCCCCATTATTGCTCTATTTCACTATTGCAAATGTGACAAAAATGGGTTAATAAAGACCTTTACTATTGATCTTCTGGTAACGGTTCTTGGATGTATTCTCTTTTTGTTGCTAAGTGAATAAATATCAGATAAATTCACCTGTGTTTATTTTTATACTTCAAGCACTGAATGTTATAGGAAATATTAACCTAAGTAAATTAATTGATTTTGATTTACCTAAATAAAAATGATACAATTATAGAAAATTATATTTTCAGTTGTTATTTTATCAAAAGGAATATATTTCATATGGAAACTATAACATCAAGATCTTACTTCTTTTCTCATTTCATATTTTGCCTTAATGGGAAGACACCTTTGAAGATTATTATTTAAAAAAACCTGAAAATCATGTCCAGTGGTATTTTCTTTTTCTTTCTTTTTGTGTTTGTTTTTTAGTGTTTGGAAGGAAATGGGACATCTTTCATTTGAAATGCATAGAAACAAGTTTAATATTTTGCTTAAGACCTGTTGTAATTGCTGGTGATTTACAATGGTGAATAATGATTATCCAAGGAAAAATAGAGTTTAAGTCAGCAAGTTTAGCTGTTAGGTAGAAATACTGCTGATTGAAAACAATCTGGTGTACATGTTCCATGTACACAAGGCATAGAATAGAATGTCAGTTAGTACCACATGTTCATGAATTAGAACAATAACTTCTCTCTTGATAATTTATAACAGTCATAAATTTTTATGATGATAGTTGAGAAAAAATTAGAAATCACTACTGAAACAAATTGTTCTGAAGCACCTTCTGGCATTTTCTGAAAAAGTAGGAGTAGTGACATGGGCTCCTGATTTAAAAACTTGAATTTGGCATAGTTTACTACTTAGGTTTTAGCTTAATGAATTGACATTTATTTAAAATTATGTGGAGAACTTGAAAATCCAGTACTACCACATAGTTCTTATGTGGAAAAATAGAACTACAACATAACCAAGCTTCTTTAAGATTGGAATGTAATTAGAGAACTAGATGGCTAGAATTATCGACATCATCTCTAGGGCTTCATTAGAACTATAGTAATTTGTTCCTCAAACACTGATGTTCTTCTTCTCTCATCCTAATTTATACCTATTATGACTCAGCTTCTCTCTCCATTTCCATTGTTTCCACTCACACTGACCAGCTACTCATTCTCTGTAACTCCTGCATTCATATTCCAAAAGAGAGGCTTTATTTGGTTTTAGTAGTTGCCATCCAATCTAGAGTGCCCTGTCTAGCTTTCACCCTAGTCCCTTTCACAAATCAATGGATGATGTTGAGTCAATTATCCATTGCTGGTCCAACTGGTTATTACCTGAGTGGTGAAGCCATGTAGTAAAGAATATGGTGTCCTGAGATAAGAGGCCAATTGGCTGCTCTTCTCAGCAGGAAACAATCTGAATGGCAATCTCCCAAAACAAAGCTGTATTGTTCATCAGTATAGGCAGCTTTTCATCCAGCTGGAAAAGTCTAGGTTACATGAAACCAAGATTACTAACTACCAAACTTAAATTGGAAGGAAATACTAATGCCATATATTTCAAAATATGTGATTACTAAAATTTTTATCCAAACCACATTTTTAAAAAGCATGTGACTGTTGGAAATTATGATTCATTAATATTTATGGAGGCCTTATTAATATGATAACATATAATAGCAAAAATAGCTATCATCTATATAATAAAGATTTTTTTGTTCAACGTTTTATTACTGGGCCTACAAAAAGAACTCAATAAATGCTTGTTGAATTAAGAACAAATAAATGAAGGGATAAATGAATGATTATGGTTTTGCCTGATTTACTATCTTATTTGATCTTCATGATAATAATTCATTTATTCAATGAATATCTCGAGTATCTATTATGTGTCAGGCACTTTGTAGTAGATATTATTATTGCTGATTTGTGGTTGTGATTGTTGTTATTTTTTGTCATTATTATTATGGTTTTTATCTCCTTTTCAATAAATCTAGTAATCAGAGAAATCTCAAAGCCTACAAGTGACAAAGCTGGAATTTTATTCCACAAACTTTGAGTGAAACCCCAGAATGTAAAACTATCTTTCTAGTGTGGTGGTAGACCAATACATCTTTCTGTCCCAGGGTCATACACAAGTTCATCTTTCTAACATAACCCTCTTCCTCTACATACTTGACCATATTGCCTGGTTAATTACTACTCATTTTTCAGATTTCAACTCAGAAGACAGTTCAGGAAAGTCTTCTCTGCTCTTCAAACTAATTTAGGTTCCCACATAGCACACTTTCATTATTTACTGAAACTCCCCTTCAAAGTATTTTTCATAGACACCATTAACTAATTCACTAAATGGTTTTAATATTTTTCAGCTCTCCTAGTATAATGCAGGCTTTTGAGGGCAAAGCCTCCGTGTGTTTTACTTACTGTTAATCTGTAATCCTAGAACAGGAAAATATGAAGTGTTCAATAAACTGCTATTCATTGGATGTATGAATATATTAGGTAGATCATAAATTTTGAAGTCAAATACATGATATCAAAAGTGACCTTGAGGGCCTCCCTGGTGGCGCAGTGGTTGAGAGTCCGCCTGCCGATGCAGGGGATACGGGTTCGTGCCCCGGTCTGGGAGGATCCCATATGCCGCGGAGCGGCTGGGCCCGTGAGCCATGGCCGCTGGGCCTGCGCATCCGGAGCCTGTGCTCCGCAACGGGAGAGGCCACAACAGTGAGAGGCCCGCATACCGCAAAAAGAAAAAAAAAAAAAAAAGTGACCTTGAGGAAATCATCCAATCCCCAAAAAAACATATAATTTTCTTCACCTGTAAAACGGAAATAAAGAAATCTACTTGAGTATGAATATACAATAATTCCCCTACATACAAATGAGTTCCATTCCAACAGTGCATTCATAAGTCCAACAAAGTTAGTCTAGGTACCAAACAAACACAATCGGCTATATAGTACTGTACTGTAATAGGTTTATAATACTTTTCACACAAATAATACATAAAAAAACAAACACAAGAAATAAAGAAAACATTTTAATCTTACAGTACAGTACCTTGAAAAGTACACTAGTACAGTACAACAGCTGACATATAGGGGCTGGTGTCAAGTGAACAGGCAAGAAGAGCTACTGACTGGAGGAGGGAGAGGAGGTGGGAGATGGTAGAGCTGAAGGTTCACCAGCAATAGGAAACTGAGGGCAGGCTGCAATTTCACTCATGTGACTTTGATGAAGCACATGTTAGCATCTTTGAAAGTTCATAACTTGAAGGTTCGTAGGTAGGGAACTTACTGTAATTTTAAGCTGAATTTCTGATACTAAGTTGGTATTTATTGAATGCTTTATTTCCTATAATATAAAGTTTGAGAAGTTTAGTCTGTTAGTTATTACAATTGAGGTGCAAGAAAACATCACCATTTACCTGATTGAAGCAATGAAAATCACAGGCATGAAGCCTAGAAAAATATAAATAATTCTTGAAGGATGAAAAGCCCAAATGTATTACATAACTTTAAACATCTAGACTATTCTTGCTTCACAGACAGGATGTTTTACTTAACCTTATACTGAGCCTTGGAATTCAAGTAACACTGAAGGTAAAGGACAAGTTTTAATAACATAAAAGTATCATCCAGTCCATACCCAAGTGAAGATCATCTAATAAAAACTGAAATAAAAATTGTTCACTATCTCTATTAAGGTTCTAGAAACCAGAAATTGCCTCAAAAGGCAAACAGGACTTGTATATGAGGGGGCAATGGATGGGGAGGATGAGAGGAAAGATTCTTATAGAATATATAATAACAGTGCTTCTCAAACAATGTGCACAAAAATCACTGGGGATTTTTTAAAAAATACAGATTCTGATCCAGGTGGTCTTGATTTGACCTGACATTCTGCATTTCTAATGAGCTCCCAGGTGATGTCATCAACACTGGTTCATAAGTTGCAAAAATATTGAGGTATTATTAAAGAATGAGCAGCCTGAGGAAAATAAAATTCTACCTACTTTCATTAGAGTGTGAATAGAAACTCAGTGGAGATGAGGAAGAGTTAGGTTCCCAAATTAACTTGGACCCTTATCTTTTGACAAGTGATTCGGAGAATACATCATCCAATGTTAGTGCTAAACAAATCAAAAGTTTTTCAAATTAGTTTCTTTATTCTTGTGGTTGAATGTAAAATTGCTTCAAATTTAAAAATACTGCAAATTCAGTTCAGTTCATTTCAACAAACACTTGTTCATGGATATCATATACAAAGGCCTATGCTGAGCATTTGGGGGTTTGTTCAGATAAATTATGCATGATCCCTGAGCTATTGTACCTCAGCATGGGAGAAGACACTCATAAACAACTCAGTTTCAAGGAAGACTGTAGTAAGTACCAAATTAGAAGATAAACAAGGTGCCATATTATTATGGGAAAGAGGTCTATGCCCTCCTCAGGATAGCTGGGATGAAGCTTCCTGGCAGAGGTGGAATTCAAATTGGCTTTGAAGGACAAGTAGGAATGCCAACAGGGCCTTCTGGATGAAGTACTTAGAAGTGAGAGAACACAGGGTTTATTCCACAAACAATGGGTGGAGAGTAATCCTCCAATGGAGGCTGGAGGTAGAGGGACTTTATTAACAGATAAGGCTGGAATAAATGAGGAGCTCCATGTTGGCTGGTTTGACGACAAGACTGAGAAAGCCAAACATCTTCCTGTATAGAAATATGTATGTACACTGAAAAATAGTTGTGCCAATATTGTGAAGGATAGTTGTAGAGACTAGGTTGGTGATTGGCAGGAATATTTAGAGCACCACATTGGGTGTGGAGTGGGGAAGCTGGAAAGGTTAAAAAAAAAAAAAGCTCCAGGCGAGACAAGAATTTATATAATTTGACAGGAGTTACTTTTGTACATTTTTTGGAAAAGTGAGAAATTTTAAAAATAGACATAACAAAATATCAGGAATTAGATGTAAGAAGAAATGAGTTTTCAAATTATAATAATGTAGCCAGCTCATTGTGGAGCTTCATGATCCTGAGATACTGTCTCCCAGAAATGAGGGACAACACTTGTACCCAAGCGCATTAGAACCTTCAGAATCCAGGGCATAATACCAGGGGGGTTTCCTTCCTTGCTCCAGACCATTTACTTTACAGGCTGAATAAACAGTTAAGGACAAAAGTAATTCAGGCAAAGACTGCTTGACTAATACTTAGGTTTGTTTTCTTGTTATATGCAAGACCAAAAAGCCACGTGAGATTTTTCATGAGATTGTATTTTGTTCATTAGAAAGAGAATTAAAAAGTCTTTGAACACTTCTTTAGCTGCAAGGAACAATAACTTATTCTTCAGTTATCAATGACATTTTTAGGTCCCCTGTGACCAAAATATATGTGAGAGGCATTTTTTTAGGGAGGAGGAGAGGGAGTTTTGTTTTGTTTTAGCATTTATTTTTGTATTAGAGGAATATTATTTTTATCTTATAAAACACACAAATCTATAGTATAAACTAGAAGAAAACAGGACAATTTTAATGATCTAGAAGCCGTAGCAGTTTTTCCTGAGCCTTCTTAAGCCTTGAGCTCCCTTTCCTGACCTTTTTCTAAGTTGTTTTACTCTTTTATAATTAAAGCACAGACTATCCCTCTTCAGTGTCTTTTACTATGACTTGCATCAAAGAATATTTCTAAGAGAAATTTTGGTGGCCTCATAGGGTTGTTTGGGGGAGTAAATTAGATTGTCTAAGTAGAGATCCTTGCACAGGGTAAATTCTGTATAAATATTAGTTTCTTCCTCTCCCTTTTCAGAACACTGAGAGCTGAGGTTGGAGCTGAACACATTGCTAAGTATCTTGATTAATACTAGAAAGAATTAAGGCTAATATAAAAATATATATCTGTAGCTTTGGTCATTGGATGTCTTGTGTAGATAACATCCTCATGCTTTGTTTACCTAATTGTATCTCAATGCACAGTTGTTTGTTAGATTTTTGTAGGAGGAACTGAATCTTGAAATGGGAATTAGCTTTCAACTGTCTTACAAGTGAAAAACAAAAGATTATTAAGCAGGAGTCAGTTCTAATGAGCAACAAATTCTCTCATTTTATAGATGAAAAAAAATGCCCCCCCAATGTATCATTCTACATAAGAAGAAAAGAAGATGTAGAAAATATCACATTAAGCTTGGAAGTCTTTAGAGTTAGCGTATATATTAAATACATTTAATATATTACTATAATTTTAATATAATTAATTTTAAATATAATTCATGTAAGTTATTTTTTAACATCAAATGTGATTCCATAATTTGGTGATTATTCTCATGGAAAGTAGCTATTCTATATCTTATATTTAAAAATATTTATAGGCAATAAAAGAAAAGGAAAAAAAAAACATTTAGAACCCTGTAGCTACAAAGTTTGTTAAGGATGATTCAGATATTAAACCTTTAGGTAATTAAGAATGACATTTAATGAGCCATGTTTTAATAACAAAGTTGAATATTACCTTAAAAGCATTCTCTGTCTCATTTCCATGTAGTAATTCTGGTTTCTGAAAAACATATGGGAACGGGGCTCATCGATTCAGTAGCAGGGTTTGCTGATTGCTCTTCTTTTCTTGAAGATGGAACAATACTAAAATGGTGATTCTAAATGTCATCATTTGCTTGCTTTACAATTTGGGATATAATTTTACTTCTCAGATATTTTAGATAATTATTTGAAATAAATAACTGAATATGACAGACAATTTGGACATTGTGATCTACAATATTTTTGCTCAAATGTTATTTTCACCTAAAACATATTTTAGCATTCACAAACTTGTTTTATTTCACACTTCTACTGGTCCCCTTCCAATTTTAATATGTGACACACACAAAAAAAAATACCACAGGAAGTGATTGCACTTACTTTATTAGTTAACTTCTTCATAAAAAAGAGTAATATGTTCAGGAAGGGAGCACCTAAATAACTCCGACTTAGATCAGTGAAACCTAATTTTATAGGTTTATAGTCTTTATTTTGCTCTCATGACATATTTAATTTGTTCAGAAGAGAGAACATGGTGCCCTCTAAAAAAACTCTAGCCAGCTGGGTATTGTAAGGAGGACCATCTGCTGAAATAAGCTCCATTTTTAAACCTCAAAATGTTGTAACTATCACTTATTTCTTTTCTTGCATAATATTAAGGGAAAATTATATAAATCCTGATATTTTTCCTTTGGTAGTTAGTGGATTAAGTCTTTTTCATTCATAATGTGGCCCCAGCCAAACTGAAAATAAGAAACTGTATCTTAGTACCAGCTGGGATGGTTTTGATTACAAATAATAAGAAAACCAAAAAGGAAATTTACTAAATTCCAAAACAAGAAGTTCAGAGACAATGACTCTGTGATTAGTAATTTCAGTGGTTTCACAAACCATCAAGGATAAAGGTTCTTCTGCATTGTAAGCTCTACCATTCTGTCTGTGATGACCTCTTCACAGCCTAGTTTATCCCACAGTTAGGTGGCTGCCGCAGTTCAAGGTGCCACATACAGATGTGACAAAATTCAAAGGAAGAAGAGGGCTACTTCTGCCAATAAATCTTTCTATGAGCAGGGAGAACTTTTCGAGGAAACTCCTAGCATACATCCTTTATATCTCACTGGCCAGAGTTGAATCCTATACCAATCACTGCCCTGTGACTAAGATACTCACAATAAGCTTAGACGAGCAGTCCATAAGGTGTGGTCTACGGACCCCTGGCTGTCCCCAAAATTCTTTCAGGGGTATTGGTAAAATCAAAACTAGTGTCATAAAAGTATTGGTGTTATTTGCCTTCTTTCTCTTGGTGAAATTTGTACTGATAGTGCAAAGGCAGTGGTGGGTAAAACAGTTGGTGCCTTAGCACCAATTAAGCAGCAACACCAAATTGTACTAGGAGTCACTGTATTCTTCACCACCATACACTCATAAAAAACTGAATTAAGCAAATAAGTTAAGAGCTTGTTTCATTTAAAAATGTCCTTGTGCTTCCTTGGTGGCACAGTGGTTGAAAGTTCGCCTGCCGATGCAGGGACTCGGGTTTGTGCCCCAGTCCGGGAGGATCCCACATGCCGCGGAGCGGCTGGGACCCTGAGCCATGGCCGCTGAGCCTGCGTGTCCGGAGCCTGTTCTCCACAACAGGAGAGGCCACGACAGTGAGAGGCCTGCATACCGCAAAAAAAAAAAAAAAAAAAAAAAAGAAAAAAGAATGTCCTTGACAAAGCAAGGAAAAATTATTAATGTATTAAATTTCTGTATATCAAATATATCTCAATACAAAAATTTGACTTGTTTATATGTCTTATTATTTTGTGTGACAAAATTGAAAGTATACTTAAAGCAATTCTGTTGTGGACCAAGGTGTGGTGCTTATGTTTAGGAAAAGCTCTTATGCAATGTTTGAATTACAAGCTGAACCAGCCACTATTTTCATAGATCACCATTTTTTCTTGAATGAAATCTGGTGGACACATTGCAATTTTTCAGACTTGGGCATTTGCCGATATTATTTTGAAAAAAAAAACAAAGTGAGTCTGTGACTTCAGGGAAAACCACTAACACTATTTTATGCCAATAATAAAATATTATCTTCCAAACAAAAATTGGAATTTGAGAAAACTATTTTGTTACCATGAGCTGTATAGCTTTCTAATACTTAACGAGTTTTCTGATAAGATTGACGATTATGTCAATAAATGTGATTTTTGCTATTGTAAAATGAAATGGATCAAAATTTGGAAGATCTGCATAACTCACTGAACCAACATTTTCTAAACGACCAGTGAATATTGCTATAAAACTATGCATGAGTAAAGGACTCATTATTAGTGCATATAAAGTAAAGAATTTAAATTTAACCATGACCAAATATTTCACCAATATCTTTTCAAATTTCACAACACTACTGTTAAGAAATGACCACTTGTTAAGTTTTGTTTCTATCAAAGAAGAATATCCACAATTATATGAAAAGGCTATTAAAACACTGTTCCTTTCCAACAATCTAACCATACAGACAGTTTTTTCATATTCTTCAAACAAAATAACATAATACAACAAATTGAATGCAAGTCAGATGGGAGAATCTAGCTATCCTCTATTAAGGCAGATATTAAAGAGGTTTGTGAAAATATAAAACAATGCCACTTTTTAAGCTAATTGCTTTTGCTTTGGAAAATGCAGCAATTTTTCATGAAATATAATATTTTTGTTAATGTAAGATTAGTGACCTTATTTTTTATTTTTAATAAATATTTAACTATATATATTTAATGAATATTTTTAACATTTCTCAGTTTTAAGTTCTAATATGTTACTTTTTTTTTTTTTTTTTTGCGGTACGCGGGCCTCTCACTGTTGTGGCCTCTCCCGTTGTGGAGCACAGGCTCCGGACGCACAGGCTCAGCGGCCATGGCTCTCGGGCCAAGCCACTCCGAGGCATGTGAGATCTTCCCGGACTGGGGCACGAACCCGTGTCCCCTGCATCGGCAGGCGGACTCTCAACCACTGCACCACCAGGGAAGCCCTAATATGTTACATTTTGATAGATATATAATCCAAAATACCTTTGGGGTCCTCAATCTTTGTAGGTATGAAGGAGTCTAGAAACAAACAGTCTGAGAATCCATGGGCCAATCAGGAATACCCCTTTGCGACTAGAGGCCTCTCCTGAGGCCATGATTACCTGGAAAAGGATGGAACAGAACCTTAGGCCCTGTAAGAAGGGTGGAAAATGGGACAGTGGATGTTGGGAAGGCAATCAACAGTATTTGCTGAAATCTTCTACAGGATCACAGCATTTCATCTGTAGTGTCTGGAATGGTTAATGAAATCAGTGGCTTTCAAAGTGTGCTGTTTGGAATTTTTTCAAATGGAGGACATTGGCAAGTGGGAATCAGAGTTTCAGGCTCTACTGCTCCAATCAGAACCACTACAAGTATATCTCTTTTACATGTTGGGCTTCCTCTTAAGATTCATTTAAGATGTAATCTGTGGAAGAAAAATGTTTGAATACCACTGATTTAACATTTCCATTGTGGACATATACACTTCTGATATCTAATCTCACAAATTAGGTTTTAAACTTCTTGAAGATCAGATTAGAGTATTATTGTCCATTTTCTGCTAAACATCAGAGCCCAATGCTTTATACTGAATGACTATAATCCTGGTTAAATTTAAACAAGTTTTCAAGTGGCATATTCCCTGTTTTTTTAGGCCATATCCATAAATCAAAGGATTGTATCTTGGAGACTGTTGTGTCCAGAGATTGGAATGGTAAAGTGTGTGTGTATTTGAGGCTCATGTATTTTATTATTGGTCATTGTGAGTCAATGTTTTAGGGGAGCATTTCTAGGATGCTTAATAACACTATTTAATTTGGGAAAGCACTTATTCTTCAAAGACATTTGCAAAAGCAGTAGGTAACTGATCTCTGCAACAAGTCTTTGAAATGGGCAGTTATCTGCATTCCTATTCTACAGGGAGAATATTGAGACTTTCCAAAGACCATTAGAAAGGAGTCGACACCACAATGACTTAAATTCTATTTAGGGTGTTCTTGGGGAGAAAACTATAGCACTAGACTGCAAGGCAGAGTAGAATTACAGAGAAAAAAAATGCCTGCGCTAAATAAAGTGGACAGGAATACTACATTATCTGAGACAAGGACCAATAATATCAATTTTGAATCACTCACTTCTGTGTTAAATTATTTTGTTGATGACTGGATAGAATGTAAACTTTACCCAAACATAGTTCAGAGTATGTCCCCTATCCCCCATTAATACCCCATTTCTGCCCCTGAAGATAGCTTCTAACCAAATAACAGTATATTTAACCCTTTGCTGTAAAATGCATATGCTCACTTATTACTATATTCTAAACACTCATTTCCAAATGTCAAATGACATTTATTCAGGTTGTCAAACCACGATATGGATGCTATGGAGGGAATACGTTATTTTTCAAAGTTATAAATAGCCCTCAGGGCCGGGACAACCTTTATGTATACCACAGTGCCTAGCATCTTCACATAATTTGTTCTCATGATGTCTAATATTTAAATACCCCTTACAGGCACTATTTAAAGCACTTTACAGATATAGACTCATTTGAGTCTCACAACTGCTTAATTCAATTTACAGCTCTTAATTGTATTTTACAAATGAGGAAGCTGAGACTCAGTCAGTTGTCCTGGGTCACACAACTAGGGATGGGTAGAGCTGGGAACCAAAGCCAGGTAATCTGGCTCCAAAATCTGCACTCCCCCCACTAATCTATAACCTTGAATTAAGTTTGTAACGGGAGGCATGAACTAGGACACTAAAGAAAAATAGGATTGTGGTTTTTGGTTGGTTGTTGTTCTATGTAGCTCTCACTGAATAAGAATGAAGATTCTTTTCCTTCTGTTATCTCACATCAAACACCACGAGGACCATCCACTGGATGACTGGATGAGCATCTAGCTAGTGGGATCAATTTCTGTGTTCCGAGGCATCCTTAATTTATACTGAGATTCATACTGAGGGTTGCAAAAAAATTATTAATCAATATGCATATTAGTATTCAAAGATCACTGTGTACCAAGCCTTTCTTTACTTATTTACTTAGAGAATTGTTCTCTTAGTGTACCCCTCTAAATGCCTGCAGATTCAAGGGTTGATGTCAAAAGAGCATGCTTTTAAATGTCTTGCTTTATCATCATGACTACTCTCTGCCACATGGATTTCTTTCTATCACGCTTCGGCACTGTGGAGATACATGGCTTGCAGAGAAGGGAGGAAAGGTGTGAAGATATTCAGCAACCACGTGATTTCTATGAAACATCTCTGCTGTCACTGCCACCCTCACAAATGGGTTGAGACAGCTCAGAGGGTATTTCTCTTTAATCATTTTATGCCCAGATGTATGCATTTGTACCAGCATGTGAACTATTTCTAGAAATTTTGCCATTCTCATTATGGAGTGCCAAAAATAATGCACATGGACAATTTACAAAGTTTCAAAAATTCTGAATTAGTCTTTGTGAGGCAGGCTGGGACTTGGGACCCTTTGCTGGGACCTGGGACCTTTTGCTGCAGTGCTGCAATGCTTTCACCTGGACACACTTCTCCTCAAGTAACAAAATACGAAGAAACTGTATGGGACTAAAAATAACTGTGTGCATGCGCAGTTGGGGCAAATTCTAGACCCAAAAGTTACAAAGAGACCAAAAACCCAACTGCCACTTTTGAAGAGCCTGGAGCAAAAACACGGTGTCGGGAGCAAAAGCCGGGTACTGTGCATGCCCCCTGCACACACCACCACCTAAGCGGTGGGCAGAACACTTAAGTCACCCCTCCAGCCCGACCCCTGGACACACCCCTACCCTCACCCCCTATAAGGAACAAGCTTGCCCCGCTCAGGGAGTGAGCAAACAAGGGAACCTGTTGTTTGTTGTCGCTTCCCACTGCTGCAGCAGGAGCCCCAATAAAGCCTCGCCTGAATTTCTTTTCTGGACTCTAATCAATTTCTATTGATTGAGGAAGGACAAGATCCCTGGTCAGTAACATTTGTACCATTCTGCCTCACCAAAATATCTTAAACCTCACGTCCCAAACTTACGATTACTGTTAGAAAAACCTTTGTTCATATCCCAATTCTCCTTCTCCTTACTTTATGATCTTATGCAGTTGACTTAATAGTCCTTTCTCTCAGTTCCTTAACTGCAAAATAAATATAATATTACTTACCTCTCAGGATGATGTGAGAATTTAATGAGAACATGAACATAATGTACCTGGAACACACTGGGGTTCAATTCAGGCTTATTTATTTATTTATTTATTTATTTATTTATTTATTTATTTACGGTACACAGGCCTCTCACGGTTGTGGCCTCTCCCCTTGCGGAGCACAGGCTCCGGACGCTCAGGCTCAGAGGCCATGGCTCACGGGCCCAGCTGCTCCGCGGCATGTGGGATCTTCCCGGACCGGGGCACGAACCCGTGTCCCCTGCATCGGCAGGTGGACTCTCAACCACTGCGCCACCAGGGAAGCCCAGGCTCTTTTATTTGTGAATTAAGAGCTTCAGGTTATCCAAGACAGTTTCGCTTTCTGATAGTTCACAGAATCTCTTCTCCACTGAGGCCACATTCTGCAACCCTTAATCTCAAAGGCATGGAGGATGACAGGTCTGAATTAGCCTAATTCTCTCCCACCCTGTTTTTCAAGAGTTAGTTGATGCCGTTACAATTACAGATGGGTGAACTACTACCTCATTTGCAAGCTGCTCACTGGAGAAAATCTCATGGTGCTCAGACCTCAAGCCTAGTGTTGTGTCAGAGTCTCCTGGGAAGTGTTTTAAAGATACAGATTCATCAAGCTCTACTCACTCAAACCAAGAAGCACAAAGCCTCGGAATCTGTATTTGTATTTATTCCCCAGGGAGAAGGGGGTAGCCAGGACTTCTCCAGTCCTCTGACCCCCTTTTGAAAATCTTTGCCTTAGGTCTTTGCTGCTCAGTGTTGTCCATGAACCCCCAGCAGCAACAGCAGCAGCTGGGAGCTTGTTAGAAATGCAGAATCCCAGGCCTCCCCACCCAAACCAACTCAGTCAGAACCTGAATTTTAACACGATTCCCATGAATTTGTGCACATGAAAGTCTGAGAGCACTAACTTTGACTTTTTTTCTCTCTTTTCTCTCCACCACCCTCAGCCTGTGCAATTCTTTTGAGTCATTACTTCTAAGAAGTACTTGACAGGCAGCTCAGAAAAGTTGCCAAACCTTGAAAAAGTCTTGGTTCTATAGGTTCTAATTTCTATCTATCTAGCTATATAACTATCATCAATCTATCCTCATCTATTTTATCTATCACCTATCTATCTATATTACTTATCTATCATCTATCTATTTTATCTATCTATATATCTATCTATGTATTGGTGTGGGTGGGACCTTACAGTATGGGGTTTTCCTTCAAGTATAGGATCCTACTGTTGTGGATTTACCTACATGGGTTTTCACTGCTTCATGGTTGAACCTTTAAATACCTGCTATTCTAGAGGAAGAATTTATTGATGTTCCTTTGGGGGGCTAATATTCTAGTATAACAGAACAGAGGTGGGTGAGAAGCACATACTTTGATAGCTTAGAGGGCTGAATGAGGCAGCAATAAAAATAATATTTCAAAACAGTTAAGCTGTCACCCTAAGAAAACTCTGAATGGTGTGTCAAAGAAGAAAGCACTTTACAAAAGTAGTTCAGTATTGAATGCTTATGTCTGTAATTTGATTTTCAGGAAGCAGAAAATGAAATGTTATGGAAAGATTGTTTCCCAACATTTTATAATTTCTGCTAGTACACTGATATTGACTGTGTTTGAATTCTTAGTGAGTGAAGGATTTGCCTGTATCTGTGGTGTAATTTCTGTAGTTTCTCAAGACCTTCTGGAATTCTCATTAAGTGTACATAAGAGATCTAAGCCAACTTGAACATTAAAAAACAAAATTCCTCAAGCTCTGACAAGCTTCAATCTTGATTACACTGGAATAGTTTGTATACACTGCATCCTCCAAGCCAGGGCAGGTAACTAATCTAGAGGAATTCATTCTTTCAAGCACATAGCAATATATTTTTCACAGTGGTGAATTTTGCATTGGTGAGGATGAAACTAGCTACTTAACTGTACAATAAGCAAACCTGTGGTATGCACTCTTCTTAGTAAAAAAGCACACCTAGAGGACTAGAAAACAAACATCTATATCTATGTTTGATTTGTAAGAGTGGCTGCCTTCTAGTACCTTTTGTAATCACAGACCCAGCTAAGTACCTATCTAAATTGAAATCACCTCACATCTTCCATTTTGTATTCCACTTTCCTATAACCTCCTAAGCTGTCCTTATTAAATTTGTCCTTGAAGAGAATGGCTTCCTGTAAACACAAACAACTGAGAAATTAAATGGAGAGACAGAGTTCAAGTTGATTATGCATGGCTAAATCGCATTTTATTCATCTGGAAATAGAATATGCATACGTTTTCATTCAAAGTGATGGAAGATACTTTAGTTCCCTAAGATTAGCAAGCATCTTGATGTGGCTTCTATTTGAAAAGAAAAAGAAAATTAGCTTGTGTTTGACAGGTGTCATGTTTTGAATTTGAATGAGTGGTAGTTGAATGTGACATTTGACTTCCTGCAAAAGAAGAGCTGTGTCAGCCTCCATAAAGACATTTCAGATTGTGATGGGTTATCTAAAACTGATAACCTTCAACACTCAAATTAACCTTGTTCCCCAGTAGATTATTCCCACAACCCTTGCAAACCCCGCCCCATTAATTGTGCTCTTATAGTGCAACACTGACATCACATGGTAAGTAAACTTAACCTCAAAGATTAATTTCTTCTCTCTTAAAAGGTATGGTGGATCTTGCAGGCATAAAGATGCTATTAAACCCTCTCTTTTCCTTGAGTGGTGTCCATTCAATTTTTTGAGAGAAAGATATAGAGCATTAAAAAGAAAGAAAAAACATAATCATGGAATAGTAGTGTTTTTACCAAATTCTAGTTAAATACACACCCGTGTGAACACACACGAGTGCACACACATGGACCGGATGTTCTTGGGGTTATTTTGCCCTCACATTGATTAATTTCAGAAATGGTTAATGTATTAAGAAATGCCTCCAAAAATATAGTAATTTTAAACTGTTCTTCTGATTGCCATCTATTGCCAGAGATTTGTCAAATTAGCCAAGTGCCACATTATGAAGTGATTCAGGGTGATGTTGCACCCTGAATGGGATGGATGTCATTTGTGTTTCAAACAGCTGCAGAAGCAATATCTGCAGACTTCATACTCAGCTTTGGTGTTTTGGCTTAATGCACAGAATTTGCCAACCTGCAATAACAGGGTGATCGGCTACCAAGGAGACCACTTCGGTTCTCTCTAATCCCTCAGATTCTGCTAGGAAAACTCATATGGGAAGCACAGATAACTAAAAAATAACAGATGTGAAACAGGTCTTTAGGATGCTAAGTAATAAAATGGGTGGTCAAAAAATATAGTCTTTCATCATTTTCCCCTACGTTTTAAAGAAAATATGTCAAAATTATTCATAGGACTCTCTTGTGTTCCTTATTTTTCCTGTTTAGAAATTGATATGAAGACATTTAAGTTAATAAAGGTGTCAAATTCATTGCCCCAAAGGGGATATTGAGTCTTTAAAAAAATTAATAAAGATTAAATTTCCAAAGCAATCTATCAGATTGTACTGGTTTCTAGTTCATTCAGGCATGGATAATTTTAATCATTTACTAATTGTCTCTATTTGAAAAAGTAATCATCTTTAAAATAACAGCTGATTATTTGAGAACTACCAATGGTAGTAATTAAAACCATTGTTTTAGAAAGCCACTCTCCAATGGCTTTCAACTAAGATAAAGGCATAAAAGAGAATAAAATAAAATAACAAACACAATATCTAATAAACATAATCTAAAAATTGCATTTTCTTTGTATGGTTTTCATGCTGAGATTATGATACTACCCTTTGCTCCCTGGTGGTTATAGAGTTATCAAAGAGTTGTTTCTGGGGCTATCCGATTTGATGCAGAATTCAGCAAAAGTGACTGATGTTGTAACATGTGGTTCTTTGGGTCGAATACAAAAACTATGACAGTAATGCTGTACTTTGACCCCACCAGTATCTTCTGCAATATTACCTCAAAAAGAGACATCTTTCTTCTAATAGTCAGTCCTGGTTATCTTCAACCTAGGCAATGTCCTTTCTAAAGGTACCTAGTGTTGTTTGATCTCTTACCAGGTAGACCAGAAAAATTCTGATAAAGTCAGAATATTGCATGGAGTTTCTGGGATGACTGAATAGCATATGCCTCACCACATCACTACTCATTTCTCCACCCCACTTCAGCTCCTCACCAGTCTAACCTTTAGAAAAAGACAACTTTGATCATCTTTGGATGGATTAAGGCTTGCTCTAATACTTTCCCATTGTAGCGTTATGTTGTGATTTAAAATATAATAATAGCAATGAGCTCATTTCTTTATGTTTCTGCCATCCTAATGTCAGCAAAGCAAATATTTCATCGGCATCTTCTCACCTGTTATTCTGACAAAACTCAGGTACTGTTTTTTATAATCTCTTTACCTATAATTATCTCATTTACCCATGTGAATGTGTCAGCTTTATCAAAAAAAAAGAAAGAAAGAAAGAAAGAAAGAAAGAAAGAAAAGAAAAGAAAAAAAGACTTTACCTATTCTATTTAGTTTGGAAATGATCAAATATCAGTGATATTTCATCAGGGCAGAATATATAAGTCTTTACATGTGCCTCCTTTTCAGGACTCATGTCTACTCCATATCCAAAGCCTTCCCTGGGAAAGCAAATGAAATTGTCATGGATTTCATATTGGGATATTTTAGTCTCTTCCTTTCTATTTTTCTATTTCGAGAGCATATAAATGTTCACCTTTCACAAGAACTTAATTTTAACTGCATGTATATATGTATCGTCTTGGTTCGGTAGAGGATTTGGGGATCCATCAGTCCCACAGTCCAATGTGGCAAACAAGTGAGAAATCAGAAAACCAGAAAAAGAAAGTCTTTTGAGTGCCCTCTTGTGGAACAAAGCAGCACTGCAGTGATTTAAACTGGACCATGACTCTTAGTACTTAGAAATAAGTATCATACAATAAAATAAAGAAGGCTGAAACAGAAGAAAGAGTAAGGAAAAGGAAGATGGGGAACACTTCTTATAGTCATCTGTTAAAAAATAAAAATATTTGCAACATCTGTAATGGACAATTTAAGAATGAGGTGCAATAAAGCATCCAGGTGTATAGTAAAAACTATAATCCATACTATCTTTACTTTTCAAGATTCTGATGTCACATAAACCTTTGGCTGTTTGTTCAAAAATTACCAGTTTACCCTTGATTAACTTGTGTCAATAATAAATATGCCCGGGGAATATCTTCTTTCGTAAATTAGTTGTGATGGCCATTCCTATTGAAATGGAAAAATAGTGAAGCTCTCTCTGCAGTGTGAATTGTAGAGTATATATCTGAAATGTAGTTCACATTAATAAACGTAACTGCTAATGAAGAAGACAAAAATGTGAATTTAAAAGACAACGGAGTGTCTTATTCCCAATAAGATCATGGCATTGATGGGTATTACAAGAAAGATAAAGTTGGCTGGCATACGTTTGATGAATAATGGAAAAAACTAAGAAACTAAAGCTTCCATGGATGTCATTGTAGAAGTATGTATAGGTTCCAATCACCTCTGAATCTTAACTAATGAAATAGCAATGCTTATGAACTAAGTAGGCTGAATGTGTCTAAAAAGGAGGAAAATGCAAGGAACTAAAGGTGAGATAAAGGGTAAATAATGAAATTAATATTTGTCTGTTTTGAAGCAAACTAACAGAAAAGTTGCATAAAGAATTTAGAGAAAACACTTCTAGGATGGTAGAGTAAGAACTGCTGAAAACTCACTGTATAAAAACAATAAGAGCTTTGCCCAAAATGATCAAAACCAACTTTTTAAAGACTTTTGAAATTATCCAAGTGTTTGCAATGATATCAGCAGCTTTACTCAGAAAAAAAATCTACATGTCATAAATGATAATGAGCTTTGTGGGGTTTTTACTTGTTCTATTCCTGTCTCCCTTGTTTTCTGGAAATTCAGAAGCCTCACAATCATGGTAGCTGTGAAAAATAACAGCTTAGCAGCGACCAGAAGGGGAGTAGAATGAGCTTGAAGCTCCCTCCAAAAAACCCATCCCCAGAATTAATACAATGTGGAAGCTTCCTGCAAAAGTCTCATTCACAGAGCTTGTCTTTATTTAACCGGACTCAGAGATTGTTCAGTGAGAAAAATCCTGCTTGAGGGCATTTGTCACACACACACACACAAAAAAAAAAATCCAGGAGCAATTGTTAAACATTGCAGCCGCCTAATGCAGTGACGCCAATTGGTCAAACCAGAGTCTGGACAAAATATTTAAAAGGAAAAATGGGGGCATGAGCTGCCTATAGGGGATTTCAAAAAGTTTCTGCATATTCCTGGAGGTCTAGAAGTCCATACGTGTATGCAGAGTCTCATGTATGCCCAAGAATGACCTGAGCAGGCCCTAATCTCTCACCTTGGGCAGATTTGGAAGTACAGCACAAATAGGAATTGAGGATTAAGGCAGAGATGAAAATAGATGAATATTTGACAGTGTGTTCAAAACACACACAGTGTTTCAGAACCCGGGTGTTTCAGCAAAGTGTGGAGAACATATTGGCTCAGAGAATTTAGGGAATCTCTATCCAATCATTATCTGACCACTCATGCTGAGCAGAGTCTACAGTGGCTACATGTGAGAATGTATACAGATTTTGCAGAATTAGTACAGGAAAATTACTAAACAAATTAACAATAACAACAGCAAACCTTGGGGAAAGAGGATAATCTAGTTTCTAGGATTACCACTTGATATTAAAAGTGTCCAACTATCAACAACAAAAAAAATTATGAGACTCACATAGAAACCAAAAAGTATGATCCATACATAAGTTAAAAAAAAAAGCAGTCAAAAAAACTGTCCTGAAGATTTCCAGATTTTGGAATTATGAAACAAAGTCTTTTAATCAGATATTATAAATATGTTCAAAGCACAAAGAAAAAATTGTCTAAAGAATTACAGGTAAGTGTGAGTATATTATACATTGACCAAAAAGAGAGTATCCATAAAGAGATATAAGTATGAAAAAGGGACTTCCCTGGTGATACAGTGGTTAAGAATCCGCCTGACAGTGCAGGGGACACGGGTTCGATCCCAGGTCCAGAAAGATCTCACATGCCAAGGAGCAACTAAGCCTGTGCACCACAACTACTGAGCCTGCACTCTAGAGCCCGTGCACCACAACTAATGAAGCCCGCGAGCCTAGAGCCCGTGCTCCATAGCAAGAGAAGCCACTGCAGTAAGCCCACACACCACAATGAAGAGTAGCCCCGGCTCGCCACAGCTAGAGAAAGCCTCAGGGCAGCAACAAAGACCCAACACAGCCATAAATAAATAGACAAGTACAATTGAATATACTAAAAAAAAAAAAAAGAAAGAAAAAAAATATGAAAAGGAACCAAATAGAAATTCTTGAGTTGCAAAGTAAAATAACTGAAATGAAGAATTCATTAGAGGGTCTCAACAGCATATTTGAACTGGCAGGAAAAAGAATCAGAAGATTGGTCAATTTAAATTGTATGGTGAGAGAAAGGAAAAGAATGAATAAAAAAACGATCTTTGGAGACCCGTGGGATACCACCAAGTGTACCAAAATATACATGATGGAAGTATCAGAAGAAGAGAGAGAGAGAGAAAACAGGGGCAGAAAGAATATTTAAAGATATAATAGCAAAAACTTCCCATATTCGATGAAAAACATTAATCTATACTTTCAAGAAGTGTAACAAACTCCAATTAGGATAAACTCAAATCCACACCTAGACACATCATAGCCAAACTAACAAAAGATAGAATTTTGAAAGAACTAAAACAAATGTGACTCAACACATACAAAGGATCCTATATAAAATGAATAGCTCAATTCATTAGAAACTATGGAGGCCAGAAGTCAATGGAATGGCACTGAAAGTGCTGAAAGAAAAAAACTGTCAACCACGTCCAGCAAAGCTATCCTTCAAAAATGAAGGAAATAGTGAGACATTCCCAGAAAAACAAAAACCGATAATTTGTTGCTAGAAGACATTTCCCATACGAATTATTGAAAGAAGTTTTTCAGACTGAAATGAAGGCATACTAGATAGTAAATGTAGCCCACATGAAAAAAATAAATAGCACTGGTAAAAGTAACCATGTAAGTAAATAGAAAAGACAGTATAAATATATGTTTGTAATGTCCAGGGGAATAATTAAAAATATAACTCAAAAGTAGAGCAAAATTAAAAAAAAAATAAATAACTCTAGATAATATCTCCTTAACACAAAGAAAGAAGTCATGGAGAAATAAAGAAATGTAAAATGACTTTAGACATATAAAAATCAAATAGCAATATGACAGATGTAAATCCTTTTTAATCAGTATTAATATTAAATGTGAATGGTTAAACACCCCAAACATAAGGCCGAGGTTAGCACAATGTATAGAAAAAGCATGACCCAACTATAGACAGCTTGGGAGGTGGAGAGGTCGTGCCCCTTCCTGTGTTGTCAGTGTTTGCTATACCATCTCTCCAGCATGACCACCCACAGCTATTTATCCATTTCTTATTGTGTCATTGATGGTGAGGATAGGGGTTGTGTCTTCCCTCCCACCTTCACCACCAGTGTAACCAATCTTCCCGTAATTTGGTAATGGGAGTGTCAATTTTTTTTTTCATGCAAGAATGAAGTTGGTTCCCTACCTCACACCATTTCAAAAATTACCTAAAATTTTATAGAACTATGTATAAGAGCTAAGACTACAAAACTCAGAAGAAAACAAAGGAGTAAATTTTTGTGATCTTGGATTAAGAAGTGGTCTCTTATATATAACACAAAACCCCAAGTGACACTGGTAAGTTAGAATTCATCAAAATCAGGAGTAGGGGATGAAGAGGTACAAACTACTATGAGCAAAATAAATAGGCTGCAAGGATATAGTATACAGTATGGGGAATATAGCCAATATTTTATAACTTTGAATGGAGTATCATCTGTAAAAATTTTGAATCACTATATTGTATACCTGAAACTAATATAATATTGTAAATCTACTATATCTCAATTAAAAAAACATCATCAAAATTAAAAACATTGTGCTTCAAAGGACATAACCAAGAAAGAGAAGATAACTCACAGAACTGGGAGAAAGTATGTATAAATGGTATAACTGAATAAGAGATTCCTATCTAGTATATATAAAGAACACTTACAAATCAACACAAAAAGACAACTCAATTTAAAAAATGAGCACACTTACAACATTATTTAGTTCTATATATATTGAAAATCATGAGTTAACACTGGTAACTCTAATTTGGAATTAACAAAAAGGGTTCATTCTAATTTGCCTTCTTTTCATACATTTAAATTCTCTTCTCTCAGATGTGAGAAACTGGCTCCCATTAACCTTTAAATACCAACTTAATGTATGAATCACCTTGGAATGTAACCATTTTACTATCAATTGGTCATGCCCTCAACTCCCAACACATGCTCTGTAGTCCTTGCTCAGGCTCTGACATCTTACTTTGGAGCAGCACCAGCTTTCTAACTTAAGGGTTTTTACCCACATCTAAGACACCCCCCTTACCCGGTCAGACTTTGCTGCCCTGTGCCCAAGCTTCTACCTCTGGCTGCCTTTCCCCAACACAGACCTCCTCACCCTACTCTTCTTATGCTCTTCATGTCAATCTGTGATACCCTCTACTCAAATGTCCTCCTTGTCACAACTGGGGTGAATCAGCTCTTGCTGAGTGATTGTGATCCCTTTGTGTACCTGCCCTCCTCGAATTTCTTTGGCTGTGCACCCCACTCTGGACCAAAGCCACACTTGCCCTCACCTTTGCATAGATGCGCTCTTCCTTACACACAGATTCCTTCCCCACTCTTTGACCACTGCAGTGACCCATCCTCTGCACCCTAACTTTGTAACAATACCCTCCTTGTCATACTGTTCTGACACCCCCAGCACACTGTTGCAAACTCCCATCTGTGCAGATGCTTCTTTGTGTGTATTTCCAAGCAATGGATTTTGTACTGAAATACTAAGGAATAAATAAAAGAGAGAAATGGAGGAAGGAAAAAAGGGAGAGGGGAGAAAAGAAAAAAGAAGGGAGGGAGGGGGAAGGGATCATTTTAAATCAATAAACATTTATAATAGGATCCTAACCTGCTTCTTCTTCTCCTTTTCCTTCCAGCAAGAAAGGGCTCTATCTCTGCCTGTGAGGGTCATGGCTCCTTTAAGCTGACCTTTCATTATCATCCAAAGAATGAGGATTAACTTTTTTATATAAACCGAGAAATCATGTCTCAGCATGTTGAGGGGAAAGCACATCGATAATATAAATTAAGACTATCTGCAATATTTGGAAAATTAAAAATCAAACTACTTGTAAATTACATTATCCTCGGCAAAATAGAAAATATTAACTGCTGTGAAAAAGTGAATTTGCCCTATCCCGGCTTTGTACTATAAATTCTATTGAGTATAGCCAATGTTGCTTTTTTAAAATTTAATTTTGTTTCACAGTAGAATCCATGTGTTATATATCCATGACAAGCAGAGGGGGAAATCAGCTAACACCTTGTTTCCAAGTCATATTTGGAAGTGGGTGGGTAGGTGCAAGAATAGGATTCAGAATTATGCTTATCTACTATCAGAAGAAAAGGAAGAATCATCCATCAATTTCACCAGTCAGCCCATTAAGTGATATTTTTTGTCCAGCTTCCCTTACTTTGTATCCCTTCATCCCTGTGATCTTGTGTCTTTGATCTTTTGATTGGTTAACCCGAGATAATCAGTATCTCTGGTCCAAGTGTGAGAATTGCCAGCAGTCAATTCTATCTGCTTTTTGACCACAGGAGAGTTAATTGATGAAGCATAGGTTGACTTACACAGGGGAAGGTTATTTTTGTGAAACACTTGAAAAAGATTTAGCTGTTTCATAGCTGAAATGAAAGTAAGCAACAAGACATTAAAATGCTGAATTGAATTAGGAAGTTGTTTATGAAAATACATTTCAGCCTGAGATTTATTCAATTAGCTGTTCTGCTGCACTCCATGGATAAACAAGCTCCATTTGTCAATTATTCCCTATTCACCAGATCTTGGAAAGTCACCAAAAGCTTTCCTGGACATAATAGATTTTGATTTTTTTTTCATTTTAAATTGTTGTTTTTCCAGGTGAAATAAATTGTTCTGACACCTCTCATATTTTCTGGCCTAACTAGTCTGACAAATTCATCACATGGCCTTGGTCTTAGAATTGAATTTAAAAAGACAGGATAGAGATGCCAGTGGGATGTCTTCAGAACAGGAGGGTTAAAGTTTTATGAGGAGATCTGAGTGGCTGCTGACAAGAAAGGAGAAACTGGGGTTCCCAATCTCATTTTGCTTAGAGCAGGTACGAGCAACACTGGATCACATACAAGCTACCTGGTTTGCTAACACAACCTGTGATCTACTTTGAGGATAAAAACTTAGGAAGGTGCTTCTATAGTTTAACTTTTCAAATACGCACAGATATTATTCTTCTAGTAGCTGAGATGCAGTGTCAATAGTCTTATCACTAGTTTCGATTAGCAAAGTTCCAAAGTGTAAGATCTACAGATCATCATCTGTATAGGTGATGTTACCTGTCTTCATCACACATTTCTGTATTTTTTTGACTTTTTTATCCTGTTATTTATAAAACGCCATGTGTATAACAAAAAAAAGTTACATTCTCTACAGAAATACAAAAGCATACTGAAAACCTTTTACAATTTATTTTTTTAGATACGAAGCTTCTAATTAAAAAGATTGAGACAGTACCTGAGGGCTGCTGAGAGGGTCTGAAGGAGATTCTGGAAGAGAGATGCTGTCACCCAAATGACTGTTAGTAGCAGTGATAGCAACTACTGGACAAAAAGAGGGAATAAGAAGACATTTTGCACAGGTCTGTGTACAGCCAGAAATTAATGAATGTTTTTGAATTCCGTTGATCTGAGGATCTATTACCTCAATGCCAAGAAGCTACAGGGCCCTGAAGAAGTATTTGCTGATGTCTAGAGGCTGAGAAGTAACTGAGATGTTTGGGTCATGGGGTGTTTTCTTGCATATTTGTTTGTTTGCTTTGATGAAGATGAAAAATGGGTGACAAGGTGGGGATTCCCTGGTGGTCCAGTGGTTTAAGACTCCATCCTTCCACTGAAGGGGGCACAGGTTCAATCCCTGGTCAGGGGATCTAAGATCCTGCATGCTGAGTGGCACAGCCAAAAAAAAATGTGTGTGACGTGGTAATGGATGGTACCGGGATTTAAATCAAAGGTACCCAGACTGTGGTCCATGGGCCTTGGCCCACAAACCTGTTCTTGTGAACAGAGGTTTACTGCCACACATGGGCCAGGCCAGATCATTTATTTATGTTTTGTCTATGACAGCTTCTGTGCTACAACAGCAGAGTTCAGTAGTTGTGACTGAGATCATATCGCCCCGTTCAACCAAAAATATTTACTGTCTGGTCCTTTATAGATAAACTCTCTGCCTTAAGCCAGGTTTATTGAGGTGAACTCAATATTATTAAAAACTCTCCTCTAGACATTTTATTTTCCCTGATATTGAGAGGAAATAATGTTCTCTCCATATATTTTTTTACGTCATCTCCTTGTGGTTAAATATTAATAAGAAAGCACGCTGGGTGAATTTTCTTAAGGAAGAGAACATTTAACATTCTGTGATTTTTAAAAAAAATAATAAACAGATTTTATAATGTTCTTAGGGTAGAGCAAATATTCCAGGTGAGGGGCTGAAGCAACATAAACTGAGCTGAAAAGTTACCCTGGTCATGAACCCTTCTGTGAGCTTCGATTTGTAATTGTATTCTGGTGGTTTTCAGCAAACAATGAAAAATAACATCTTTTAAGAAGGAACAAACATTTTTGCAGGAAAAGAAAAGACACTAGGAAGCAAAGGGTCCTTCAGTTTTCTCTTTGACTACTATTTATCCCACAGACCATAAGAAACACTCACTGTATTGAAATCCATTTCTACCACTTAGGAGAACCATATTTTTGTTTGATAGTTATTGCTTCTGGTTTTTTATAGACTTTATTTTTAGGGTAAACATTAGGTTACAGTGAGCAGAAAGTACAGAGATTTACCATATGTGCCCTTCTCCTCTCCCAGCATGTACACAGGTTCCCCCACTATCAATATCCCCCACCACAGTGGGACATTTGTTACAGCTGATGAACCTGCACTGACACATCTGTATCACCCAGAGTCAATTGCTTACATTAGGGTTCACTCTTGGTGTTGTACATTCTATTGGCTTTGACAAATGTGTAATGACATGTATCCACCAAGGAATCATTTTTGTTTTCACTTATTTTACCTGGTACACAATGCCTAGCCTTTTAGGGCAGCTTAGCTGAGTTTTCACTTTTTTCTTTTAACTTATTTTCTTTTCTTTTCTCTTCCCTTCCCTTCCCTTCCCCTTCCTCCCTCCCTCCCTTCCTTCCTTCTTTCCTTCCTTCCTTCTTCCTTCCTCCCTTCCTTCCTTTCCTGTTACTGACTGGATTCAAGTAAGGCTGCTAATACAGACAACTTGCATTTGTTGTGCCCCTGGAAGGTAACAGATGTTTTGTGCATGTGATGGTTAATTTTATGAGTCAAATTGACTGGGACATAGAGTACCCAGATATTTGGTCAAGCATTATTCTGGATGTCTCTGTGAGGGCATTTCTGGATGAAATTAACATTTGAATTGGTAGACTGAATAAAGCAGATTGTCCTCCCTAGTTTGGGTGGGCCTCATCCAATCCCTTGAAGGCCTGAATAGAAAAAAAAGGAGGAATAAGGGAGAATTCACTCTCTCTGACAGTATTCAAGATAGGACATTGGCCTTCTCCTTCACTCAGACCAGAACTTACAGCACTGTCTTTCTTTGTTCTCCAGCTTGCAGATGGAAGATTGTGGAACTTAACGACCTCCTTAATTATGTGACCTATTCTGTACAATAAATCTCCATATGTGTGTGTGTGTATATACACACACACATATATATAAACATATAGGTATATTTATGTGTACATATACACACACATGTGTGTGTGTACACATATACCTATCTCCTATTAGTTTTATTTCTCTGGAGAACCCTCACTAATACAGTGTGTATTAGCTCAGTTAGTCCTTACATTCCTCCAAGGAGGTAGGCATTATTACACTTTTCTTACAGATTAAAAAAAATTAAAAAGAAAGAAAATTTATAACTCAGAGAATTGAAACTTGTTCAATATCCTGCAACAGAGTGCTACTCTGTAGCAGAGTCCAGATGCAAATCCAGCTGTATGATCCCCAAATCTCTTTCTCTTTCACATCTACCAGAATAAAGGTATATAAGACAGAGCTTTCCAGCTTTGGAGTAAAGGAAGTGAGAACCATTGTCCTAAAGAAGATAAGATCTTAGTACTAGATTCAAGATTTACTCCCAGAGTAGAAACTGCAGCCAATCGTCATTGGCAATCATCACCAATAAATGTGGGTACATGGGATCTGACAACGTGTGACCAAAAAGTGAAGCAGAGTCTGGCAAAGGAGACAAGGAGATTAATCTAGTAGTAGATATTTTTTCTATTTTGCACAACTTGAGAGATAAAAAGCCAGGGGCTCAAGACACTGCTGGACAGCAGGAAGTGTCTGCTTCTCAGACATGGAGAACTGAGTCTTCACGTGGTCATTCAGCAGGTGTTACCTGTAGTCTTGCTGTAGGAGAAAATGGTCTGGCCTGGCCTTGCTGGAGAAGCAAAAGAAGCAACACTGCAAAGGCATTCTCTCTTGATGTCTGAGCATAAGCCCATGTAGTTGGTCAGTGTATTAGTTTACTATTGATGACATAACAAATTACCACAAACTTAATGGCTTAAAACAACATTAATTTATTATTTTATAGTGATCAGTATGTATAACTATATGTTTCATTTATATACATTGGTTTCACAAGGCTAAATCAAGGTGTCATTTTCCCCAGAGGCCCTAGGGGAAAGTCCATTTCTTTGCTGTTACCAGATTCAAGAACTGCATTTCTTTCACTCCATTGCTCGTGGTCCATTCCTCCATATTCAAAGGCAACAGTGTAGCATCTTGCATCAGTATCCCATTGATTTCTTGTTATGCTGCCAGATCTCTTTTGCCTCCCTCTTATACAGACACTTGTGATTACATTTAGGGACCACCCAAATACTGAAATTCAGAATAATCTCCCTATCTCAAGATCTTTAACTTAGTCACATATGTAAAATATCTTTTCCCATATAAGGTAGTATTCACAGCTTCCAGGGACTTGGACCTGGACACGTTTGAGGGCCTATATCCATCCAGGTTACCACAGGAGAATATTTGAGCAGCAATATGTTGACTCACTAATTCCTCTACGACCATCACTTTCTTTGAGATCTCCACGTTGTTTTCCATTTGAGTTGGAGGAGGAAGTGTCACACTCTTTATTCTGAGGGAACACCTCATCTATCAGAACCGTAGCCTGGATTCCTTGATAGTCAGTTAAAGACAACACAGAACAAGTGACAGATGGAGACTGGGGTGAGAAACTCTCAGGCAGGAAAGAAAGTAAACTAGTAGGTGACAAAGTCAATCATGGCCCAACGCACAATATTATTTGGGGATGACTCTGGAAATATGACTAAAAACCACCACTCTTGCTGCAGACTGCTAGGGCTTGACTTGGGACAGCACTGCAGAGAGCTCACAGCAAGGGACAAGCAATAGACCTGAAGTCACACATTCAAGCCAAAGAGGATAATTGAGAAACCGTGTGGGAAGTTACTGAACCACGGGGCTCATGTAAAGCTCATTGACAAAAATGCAGAGAGAGATCAGGAAAGCCAAAGGAAAGGCAGCAGTTTCCACCAGTGAAGATGTTCCTCTAAGTGATTCTGTGAGAAATGTGACGACAATCCCATGAAAGAATGGAATGGAAAGGTGGCCTGGCCTCCAGCCCTGCCAGCAGGCAGTGAATATATTCATTTTCTTAGTGCAGACAATGGATCTAAAATGCAGTGTCGGGGCTGGTGGCTGGACCATGGTACAGGCTCTGCAGAGGAAGGCAGTGTTCTCAGATGGCACAGCAGATGCTGGTGAGTGGAATTTAATTAGTCTTGTCAGATACAAAAACTACCTAAAACTAAAAGGTAAAGAGAGAAATTAGGTGACTACTGTGTCCACGGAGGCTCATTCTTCTGTGTGTTGAGCAGATAGCTTAAAGTAGCACTCCTCAAACTTCAGTGCACATAAAAATGACTCGGAGAACTTGGTAAAACCTAGATTCCTGGGTCCAACCCTAGAGTCTCAGATTCCCTAGGTCTGGGGTAAGATGACCAGAAAGCTGGTTTTCCCAGGATTGTAGGAGTTTCCAGGATGCATGAATTTTAATTTGAAAACTAGTATAGGCCTGGACAAACCAGTACAACTGTCACCTTGGACAAGGACACAGGGATTTGCATGATTAACAGGTTTCCAAGTGATGCTGTTGCCAGTGGGCACCACTTTGAATAGCAATGTGTAAGTAATGAGGTAGTATACTCACAGTAATCTGAAAAGAAAATAGAACTGTTTTCTTCTTAATAGAAAATTTCCTCCCTCACTTAATCTAATTTAGAATTTGGGGTGAATCTATTGGAGGAGGTCAAAAAATTCTACTTACTATGGAACATGGGTTGGGGCTCTAGTGAAGCCAATAATTTAAACAAGATAGGCAAATCACTGTTAAGATCTCATATTGTCCGTGTGCCATCTGTGTCCTTGAAATATATATGTTAGGTTTGCTTATATCTTCCAAATGGATTTAGAAAGAACATTTCAGAAAAGAACACTGCAATTGCTTTTCTTTTCTTTTTAAAATTACATTTCTCCCTTTATCTTCACATTATCTTTCTTTTCCCACAAAGGAATTCTGAAGTATCGTCTGTGTTCAAAGTAAGACTGGAAATGTCTATGGCATTCCATCTGTTGAGATTTCACTGGCATTAGCTAGAGACTATGATTTCCTCTGATCTCCACACTTTAAGGTGATTCCCACCAGATGGCTTTCAGGAAACACTGAAGCTGGGATTATCAAGGGTTCTGTGACTGGGTGTTATACCTTTTTCAAGAGTGGGTGACATTCAAGCTGGGAAAAAAACTGGCCCACCTGCTTGTTTTTGCAAATATTGTATTACACTTACTTTGTACAGAGCACTGCCCTTAATGCTTTACAAAATATTTGTTTAATCCCCATAAGAAACCTATCATCCCATTTTACAGACAGAGAAACAGAGAGTTACGAAGACATCATGCAGGGCTTCCCTGGTGGCGCAGTGGTTGAGAGTCCACCTGCCGATGCAGGGGACACGGGTTGGTGCCCCTGTCCGGGAGGATCCCACATGCTGCGGAGTGGCTGGGTCCGTAAGCCATGGCCGCTGAGCCTGTGCACCCAGAGCCTGTGTTCCGCAACCACAGCAGTGAGAGGCCCGTGTACCACAAAAAAAAAAAAAAAAAAAAAAAAAAAAAGACATCATGCAGATGCCTCTATGTGGTAGTGGGGAAAGGATCTGAACCCAGGCAATCTGGCAGCAGAGTTAGTGTAGGTTTAATAGGGCCATTAGACCCTTTGCAAGATTTCACTATGGCAATCTCACTGCTCAGTTAAGTTGAAGGAAGCTTGTTGAGAGTCTAGAATTAAATCTGTATTTCCATCACAAAACAGCTCATTTCCTGACCTGGTCCAATAGTAGTTTTCACTTTTTGCCTAAAGTGGGAATGCCTTGAATACTTGCCTGTGAATTTAAGTGTAACCCGCTACACACATGCTAAGCTTTTGGCAAAGTGGAGTCCAGCAGAATAGGAAATGTATAAATATCAATGTAAAATACATTGGCATTGGTTGGGGCTCTTTCAAATGCAAGTGATAAAGTCCCACTCAAGTCAGCTTAAGCAAAAGACTAAATTATTGGCCCACCCCTTAGAGAAAAATGCCAGAGAGAAAGGGAGCTACAGGAATGTATGTCTCAGGGATTCTTCAGTGCTCTTTCATCTCTGCTTGACTTTCCTCCTGACTATGTGTTTCTTCTTTCGGTTGCCAACAGACCCTCTCCACAGGGTAAGAGATATCAGTGCTGCAAGCCTCCTCCTGGAATCCTCGATGGAGAAAGAACTGCAGTCCCAGGGAGGGCCCCTGATTGGCTCTGTTTAAGTCATATGACCACCATTGATCCAAATACCATTGCCAGGATGATGGAATATAGAGTGTGAGGCATGGTGAAGCCTGCCTCACCTCCTCCCCATATGAGTGTCTAGAGTCTGAAACCAGAGAACTTGGAACAAGTTAGCATGACAGTCAGCCAAAAAAAAACAAAAACAAAACAAACAAACAAAAAATTACTGAAACAAGGACCACTGCATCAACCTGTGGGATGTAGGCAAGGACAGAGGGCTAGAATTTTAGAGTTTTGTTTCTGCCTTCCCACCCCCACCCCCCAACTAAGGTAAGGCTGATTGTTCATACTTCTTCACTGGATAGTGTTAGAGGTGGAAAAGAAGTACTAAGGCAGGAACAAGCTAAGTAATCTTTCTGGGAAGTGAAGCTGAATAAGGAGGAGAAAATGGTCTTAGAAATGACTTTGCATTTCATTATTTGGGATATGTAATTGCAACTCTATTTCTAATGCTTTTCTGTATTTCATAAATTCAGGTAAATGATGGCAAGGAAAAAAATGGGAGATGTTAGCTCTAAAATGGAAGGGCTAATAAATGGGAGAAACTCTGCCTGCGAACAAGGTCAAGATGGTCCTTGCTAAAGTTCGGGGCCATGTTGAAGGAAAGAGAACTATAATTGCTAACTTCTCAGTGAGAGGCATATTTGGTTGCAGAATCTGGAAAAAAGGGAACATGGAAGTGAGGAAAAAAACCTCGTCAAAGGAGGCTGCCGGAATGAATTAGAACAGATTTAGAGACAAATATAAAGAACTCATACCCACTGGTAAGCTCACACTGAGATATTTTGACCTCCGTTGCTCTTTAAGGAAAAAAAAAATCCCGTTTGTTAGTTGCTTCAGAACAGAGATTCTTCAGCAGAAAGACTGTTGGAGGTCTGCAGGGTGTGTGCCACAGGCTTTGGAACGTCTGAGCAGAAATACATGGAAATTGAGTGACCACTTGGAATTAGTGTGGACACTGAATATGTCCAGTTAAGTTTGTGACACCCTTTCTCTAACTGATACCTGACCTTGGCCTCTCTAACTTCAGTGTGCACACTAGTCCCCTGGGGATCTTGTTGAAATACAGAAGCTGACCCGATGGGTCTGGGGCGGGGCCCCAAGAATCTGCATTTGTAACGAATGTCCAAGGAATGCTGATGTTGCCAGTCTCCTGGTCATGCTTTGAGTACCCAGGCTCTGAATGACTTCGGAAAGTCAGTGGATTTTGTAACTAATTTTAGGGCCGTCTCCACTTTCTCAAAGGGGTTTGCATCATAATTAAATCATAATTAAATGCCACATCTAAATGATTTAGCCTGGGCATCCTCATTACCCATGCATTCTATTTTCTATACTCTCATGATTTGAACTCTTGAGGATTTGCTGACTCTCGAGGGACTGCCCCTCCCAGGGCTAGCTAATTTCTAAATAGTGGTCCAGAGTGGGCCACCAGTCCTAATCACCCAGCCCCAATTAGGAACAGCCCCTATGTCCAGAGCATGCTGAAATTATTCAAATGAGCCAATCCTAAGCCTGTTTACTCTACCCCATTCCTTTCCATTGGAACCATAATAAATATTCTTGCCCACATTTTTCCCTCTTTCTCTTCCTCTTGCCAACCCTGGTGCTTCACCATGTGGTCCCCCATGGCATGGCATGCCCTCTCCTCTTAGGATCTGTGAGTTTAAAAACTATATTTTCAATGGCTGTAATATCTTAATCTGTTAACTTTGTCCTATGTAAATAATTTTAAAAACCTGCCTTTTAAAGTAATGTCAGAATTTTCTAAATACAATCAGGTGATTCCCAGTCCAGCCAATGTTGAGAATCACTGCTGAGACACAGAACAAGCCCAGTCTAATAGGTTGATTTCAAGTTATATCAGCACATTTTTCATTAAATAAAAACTGCTTTCAAATAAATAAAAGCAAATTGAAAACACATGGTTGAACACATGTATTTTTTTCCCCTTTATTTAATAGGTTAGTGCTAGTTGAGTAGTTTTGGAAATATTTGTTTGTTTGTTTGTTTGTTTCTTTGACCATTTGAATAGCAAAGGTGATAGTGAGTGGGGAAGAAAATGAACATCAGTTTCGCAGAGCAAGAACTCTACCAACAGTTTCCTCACTTGATTTTCTAACAGAGAGAAGGCAAATTACAATACACTGGAAATACCATTCACTAAGGGAATGGCACTGAAAGTTTGGGATTCTAGGCATCACTTTTTCAACCTTTTTTCCACTCTTTTTCACTCAACACCATTTGTGAAAACTACACTTCTGATTCAGACTGATACAGAATGGGAATAATATGTCTTAGGTTTTTATGTATGGAAATTATTAAATGCAAAGTGAGGCTCTGGTTTTAGTAAGAATATGCATTTTAGGCTCACCTTATGAAAACTGTGTAACAAACTAGCTGAGAAGGGCTAACGCTTAAATATAACCTGGGATCTGAGATGGTCCCAGGTAACAATACCCACTAGAAGGTAAATGCCATTGGGGCAGGGATTTTTGTTGTTTTTATTCACTATAAAATACTCAGCATCTAAATCACACCTAGCAACTAGAAGTTGCTCAATAAATACTCATTAAAAGTGCAATAAATTAATAATAAATAGGATACATCTGTCAAGACAAAAACCCATAGTACAGAGAAAATATACGGACAAACTGGAAATAGGTGGTGACAACTAGAACTGACAGTCTAGAGACAGGGACCTGCACTGTGTAGCACAGTAGCCAGTAGGTGCATGTGGTAGCTGAGAATTTGAATTGTAATTAATCTGAATTGAGATGTGCTGTAAGTGGAAATTATATACCCAATTTTGAAGACTTTGTACTAAAATAGAATGTAAAACATCTAATACATTTTATTAGGTTGACTTGTTGAAATGATATTTTGGATATATTGGGTTAAATAAAACGTAATTTTAAAATTAATTCCACCTGCTTCTTCTTACTTGTTTTTATTTATTTATATTTATTTATTTATTTTGCAGTACTCGGCCTCTCACTGTTGTGGCCTCTCCCGTTGCGGAGCACAGGCTCCGGACGTGCAGGCTTAGCGGCCATGGCTCATGGGCACAGCCGCTCCGTGGCATGTGGGATCCTACTGGACCGGGGCACGAACCCGTGTCCCCTGCAGCGGCAGGCGGACTCTCAACCACTGCGCCACCAGGGAAGCCCCTTACTTGTTTTTAAATGTGACTGCTAGGAAATTTAATATTCCATATGTGTCTTAGGTTCAGGGTTCACATTCTATTTCTATAGTGTAGTACTGAACTTCATTTCAGGCCTCCTCCATAGAAGGCATATGTCTCTGAGCAAGTTCCAAGTTACTTCCATTTCACAATTTTGAAATTATGTAATAATAAATAAGCTTCCTGTGTATTTTCTCTACACATTTATCTATATGTATATTTTCTACATATGCAGAAAATATAGGCATTTGTCACCATATATATTTTCTATTTCCTCCACAATTTTGCAGTTCCCAGAAGGGCAAAGACTTTATTTGTGCATTGCTACTGCCCCAAGTACATAGAAAATTGCTTAGCCTCTGGTTGGCATTCAACAAACATTTCTTGAATGAGTGAATGAATGAAATAATACATATTCATTCTTATTGTTCACTCATTTATGGAAGAAATCTATTTGGACTTATCAAACCACCACTAAATCATTTTGGAGTGCCAAGAATCCAAGGAGTAGTCTTGTGCTACTGTCCATCCTGCTCCATTCTGAACATATAGCCTTTTTGGTAAATAGAGAAAAAAAAAAAAGAATCAAAAACTTAAAAAACATCTGCTGATCTCTGCCTTTGTCTTTTCTTCCTAGGTAGCCTTGTGGTAAAATTTTTGGCTGCAGATGAAACAATAAGGTACCTTATTTGTTTTTTGAAATGCAATCTCACCATAATTAAAAGCTGGAAACTGTTTCAAATGTCATTTGGAATACAAGAAGGTACACCAATTTGATTATCAGCATTTCTCCAAATTGGACCAATTAGCCCTCTCTATACTTAATGGTATGTTTAACCTTAAAATCAGCAAACTGATAATCAAGTTGGAACATAAAGAAATGTTATAGTCATCTACCAGAAACACATGAGACTTGAAATGCAATGCTTATATGTGGGTAAAATTAAACGAATGGTATAGGAGATTCCAGGTGCCTGCCCCACTTACCATTTGGACAAATAGCAGAAATTCTTACACAGGTTGAGGTCAGACCATGATGGCATTTGATCTTCAGTTAAGAGACGAAGTCCTTTGTGTACAGCATCCCTGAATCTAGAAACTAACTGTAGTCCGAATTAGAGTGTCATTGATAACCAAAGTTTAAACTTTTTTTAAATTGGAAGACTTTACTTTGAAGAAAATACTTAAAATTTTAGTGGACTCAAACATTTAAAATATTAGGGACAAATTGCAGAATAAACTTTTGCAGATGGAGTCAAAATATTTAACACATCACAGAGAAAAGACAAGGTCTGCAGCGTGGGATTTCTCAACTGGTTTTGCTTCAGAAAAAAAAAAGGGCAAATCAACTGTGGAGCTTTCTCGGATGGCAGCCAGAATTTCCAATTTCAGCTTCAAAGATATGGATGGACTGAAGAAGATAAGCTCACAAGCTTCCAAAATAAAATTATGAATCGAGGAAAATGTTGTAATCATACCAAAGCAGAACCAGTGCTTGAAATGTTTAGACAAACAAACAAATGGGAGGTCACTCTAATTTATTTTAGCATCTTGATTGCCACTTTGGGTCCCAGTAACACATATACTCCCTTTTTCATTCCTGACCTCCAGATTAATAGCTTCTCTGTGTCATATGCCTTCAAGGTCCTGCTAGTTGACAGCTAGCTTAGGTTAATCTGTATTAAAATCTTATCTCACTCGTAACAGAGAAAATATTTTAATTGATGCCTTCTAAAGACATGACTTAGCTGCCCTATGCTTGCATAGATGCAGAGGGTTAGAACTATAGGTCTGCCAATCCACAGAGTAAACATAATACGTGTCTCTGAAGCATGAACCTTACTTGAATATTGCATTTCCTCAACAAAATGCCTGCTTTGACCCAGACACTGGTTTGTGTACTTGGTATGCCTCTCTCAAACACTGGTCATTATCCCTTCCCATGTCTAGTTGGAGATGGAGAAATAATACTAATGATACTAGACAAGGATATGTGAGGAAACACTTTTAATGTAAAATCTCAATGCAATGTAAAATTTAGATCTACAGAAGGATCTTATTTGGAGTGGGTCTGCTTTACACAAAGATCCCAATCCATACAGCTGCTGGGCATGGGGTGCCTGCAGAGGGTTTTTTTTTTTTTTTTTACACTGTCTCTCTCCTCTGCTTTGGAAGTGCTTCAGTGAGAATGTTCTAGAGGAAGTAAATCTTAGTGCCAAGGAATGACATTGTTGTTAGAAATTTCCAGCTGCATCACTGAGGCTGTGTCAGTTTTTACAATTGCAGCAAGTGGCTTTGATTCACTACCTGGTCAATGCAAGAGTTACCCTGCTTCTGTGACTTCATATTTGGAATCATGCCTTAGCCGAGAAGAGTCAGGCGTCCAGGAGAAATGGGCAAAGGGAAACGCACATAAATAGAGTAAGCAAATGGGTATAATAGATTAATATTTTAAAGAAAACATAGGAGCACTAGTCCTTTTTTTTCCCAGAATTCTGCAATTTTTTTCGTCTTTTCCATCCCCCAAATTCCAAGCACTAGATGTGAAGAGGTATAAAACTTGTTCATTTAAAACGTGCTCTTCCTAGGGGCAAGAGGGGCCCAGGACCCACACTCTTACTTATAATGTGGTGAAAAGAAAATAGAGATATAAGGATGGCAGCAGGGAATGGTATCATGAAAGAAATGCCACTTTGCTTTAAACTTCAAACACTCCTCTGACTAGAGCTTCTTTGGTATTCCTGACAACTGTTGTCACTACAATGCCCTCTGATCTGTCTGATTAGAATTGGTCCACACTGTTTCATGAGACATCATTTATATTATTACCAAGATGAATGTTGAAAACTAAAAGATGAAAGAATTTTGAGCAGAGGTGGATATACCACGAAGCCAATGGAGCTTAAGTTACAGGGCCCTTCATTTACACTAACTCTAGCCAGGCCCTGGGAAAAGCCCCCTCCATGTACTCTCTTGGTCACAGGTCTTTGTATAATTTGCCAAAGTAAAATATGTCAACTGCAATCACTCAAGTCTGCTAAATTTTTCCATTCCAGCTCCTGTGTGCTCTCGACACAACTCCAAAAAGATGAAGCAGGTGTTTTCTTGGATTTCATGTAAATAAATAAAAATGCACGAGGACAATGTCTTAAACACAAGAAAGAACAGTATCAGTTTTAACTGAGTAGTTGCAATTACTACATTTTTAGGTTAAAGAGACTTGTCCTTCAGAGATTACTAAGAAAATTTGCAATCCTAAAATAATGGATAACTTCAAGTTAATTGCTGAATTGATTGATTTTTGCACAAGCACTTGGGAAAATATCAAAATGGACAAAATGAAACTCATTTGCCCAAAAGAATTAATCAAAATAATTGGAAGTCTCCATAAAATGAAGTAACAAAAAAAAAAGACATCAAATATGTCATTGTCGTAAATTCCACAGTAGATGTTATAAACACAGATTATTTGTAATCATTGTGTGTTTCTGTTAGAGCAGAGAACCCTGTAAGTGATTTTTACTTTTTCACCAACATAAGACTATGCATCTGTGATGTTATTCAACAAAATGAAACTAGTCCTGGACAATTATAACCAATCATTGAACAACGTTTTAAAATTTATAGGACATAATCTTTGGAAAAGACCTGCCCCCGTGGTACCTGAAGTTGTTGACTATTTCACTATTTTATAAACTTTATGTGCTTTCTCAACAGGTCTTGTCAGTGGAATATTTTAAAACCCTTGCCAGCTTTTTATATTTTAAAAAGTCAAATGTAATAAGATGGCCTACTCTTTATGAAGCTGTTGCAAAACTTAAAGGACTCAAAAATACGTTTTGAATACTTGAACGAAACTTGAAAAAAACAAGATGCAAATTTTTATTCAAAAGTTGATAAAGCATAAATGCATTATTTATACTTGAAAAGTTATTTTGGAATCTTTGGATAAAATAAGTGAGAAATTATTTGGATGATTTGGATGCATATGAAGAGTGCCTTCTTTTGTCTTCTTTAAATGTGTTTATTAAAACTTTGGGGAAAATTGAAATAAAATGAATTAAATGTGAAGTGAAAGAGCTAAGACGAGTGATGTAATTAATATGAATTATGTTAATATAATGAAAAAACTGAGCAAAAAATGTTCAGATCATGTCAAAGAAGTAATTAAGATAATGAAAATTTTAAATGGAAGTAATGAGTAGCTATTAAATTGTTTGATAAACCAATTAATGAAGACTGCAGATTTGACATGAAATGTTGAAAATGTCAGTGACACTGCAATGTGGACATTGATGAAAACTGTTTCATGTATGTCATCAATTCAAAATACCAGTCAATACACAAGAACATGTGAAATGCCCTGAAATTATACAGCTCATATAAGAAGAACATTTGATAGAACTCTTTGCAAACATGACAACAATTCAAAACATTTAAATGATGTTACCATAACAAATTGTGAAAATAAAATAAAATGGACTAAATTACCAGTAATAAAAACAAATTTCCATCAATCATTCTAAAGACAGAATTATCTTTCTATTCTCTCCATAGAAAATGATATGCCAAGATCACTGTCATATGAAGAAGAATTCAAAAAGTAGAGCAGCCAGATTATGTAGGAAAAAGTATTAAACAGGTGGTTGGGAAGTTAATTAATATTAAGATTATATCTAAAAAAATATATTACATTTTCTTTGGGGGAGGGATTTGTTATATTTTTGGTAGCTACTAGCTTTTTAAATTTATAATTTGTTGATTGTATTATTCTAAGTAAGCATTTAATTTTCCTCATAGTTTTGTATTATTTTTCTTAAAAAGAGCTCCTCATATTAACTATGTATTAAGTTCTACAAAAACTTGAATCCTATCCAGATTCTGAGAGTTTGGGTAACCTTAGTCCATATTTGGGCATTTCAGACTTATCCATTTTAGCCCCAGACTGTAAGGAAATCGTTTTCAGGACATATCATTTCCTTCAAAGGTGATTTATAAAGAAAAAAAAGAAATGAGGTTAATTTATAGATCATCCACTCCTTAATTTTCTCCTCCGGTAGACAAAATCATGGCTCCTGGTGGCCACTTCACAATAGGTCAGGAGAGAGCATGTTTTTCTTTAATAAGGAAGGTCGTGATGTTTCCAATTGAATGAAAGCACTCTCTTTAAACTGTACAGTCTGCAGAATCTCCACTTCAATCATGAAAGACTTGACTCTATTCCTTTCTTCTTTCATTGTGCATCAACCACAGGGTTCCTGAGTCCCTTATCTCTAGGGCAAGTAGCTATTACCTGTACTGGGTGCAAAAATAATATGAGCATGAAGCTGAAAAGCAGTTGGAGGACTTTGAAAACCAAATCCTTATTTATTCAGTCATGAATTCATTCGAACAACTAACATATACATGTTGAGGACCTCTTATGTTTTAGGTCTTACCTAGTGGAGATGTGAGAAAACCAAAAATATCAAGTGTTTAAGACTTGGCAATAGGAACCAATGACTGCAGAGGTCCTGGATTTTGAATAACTGGCCTAGTGTGACTGGTGAAAGTAAAATCAAAAGGTCTGCTTTTTTTCTGTTTATCTCTTCTCATTACCAGCCTACCCCACTCCTCTAGAGACCACTATGGCCAATGACTCAGGATGATAATCTGCTGAATTATATTAAAGTCAACTTGGATAATCTTGGAATTACATTCTCCAATTTCTGCATATTTTCCCTCTGCTATATAATATTTTCAGATATTTGTCCCAACTGCTCTCTTCTAGCTGAATAATTGTATCCCCAGGATGACCATGAAATTTTTAGCTATGTACCCTGAGGAAATAATCAAACAGATGCAACAGCTTTCCATAGTCCTCTACCTGAACTTAGCCTTTGCTGTTCCACTTTGGTCACTGTACATTTTTGGTTTTATCATCCCCTCTAACTTGTCTCCTAGTCAAAGCTTCAGGAGGAATGGCTGAGGGCTTTTATCTTATACTACAAATTCCCCTTCTGAACTTTCACTTATATAGACTCTGTTCACAAATGTGGGAGATCTAATTCATATAACAAATCCCAACCCCATAACACAAATAATGGCTCTGAATTCCTCCTTGAATTCTAACAGATACAGTGATTATTCCCAAATGTGTTTCCAGGAGAATAAAACCTTAAAGATGAGAATATGGAATTGGTTTTCTCATCTGCTTAGATACAAAGACATTGATTATTTTATTTCCATGGTAAATTGTAAACTGTTAGTCCATGGCATGCAGTGATAAACAATACTTAAGTTGTCACCTGTAGTCACCTAGGATCAAGTGCCTTCAGAAGGTAAGACTCTGTATGACCAAGTAACTGCTGGCATAGAATATTATAGGGGAACGAAAAAAATAAAGAATGTGGTTTTTGCTGGTTGCTTTTAAATACGCTGGAGAACTAAGAAAAAGAAAATGATGAGTGCAGGGCTTTAATTGCCCAGATTAAGGTGAAATTATAAACCATAAATCTTCTATGTCCTAAAAAAAATCCTTATTTCCTGATGCTGCAATGCCAAAATTTTTGAAGATTTTTCCCCCAAAAAATATTTTCAAATCCTCACAGCATCTTTTATGTTAAATTTAAGGCACTGATTGGAAGGAAGTGGTACCCTTAAAAATGGAATGGAGACATGTATGTATTTTCTGATGAGGTTGAGGATCTTAACCCCCAGTTATTTGGTTGACCTTCTTTTGTCAGTGGGAGCAGTCTTTTCTTCCCTCCCACGAGGTAGTTTCCTTGCAGGGAAAATCCTTCCTTATTACCCACCCTCACCATCTGCTTTGCCTAACAGCTCAATTGAGATATAATTCACTCACTTAACTTGTACCTCAGTGACTTTTAGTATACTCAGAGCATTGTGCGACCATCACTACAATCAATTTTAGAATATTTTCATGACTACGGAAAGAAACCCTCACCCCACCCATTAGCTATCATCTTCCAACTCCTCCATTCCTCTAGACCCCACCTCTAGGCAGCCACCAAACTATTCTCTATAGATTTACCTATTCTGGACATTTCATATAAATGGAACCATAGGATGTACAATCCTTCTTGAGTGACTTCTTTCCCTTAATGTCTTCGAAGCTCCTTTGTACTGTAGCACATATCAGTACTTCATTTCTTTATGTCATTGAATAATATTTCATTGTGTGAATATTGCACATTTTATTTATCCATTTATCAGTTAATAGACATTTGGGTTATTTCAAATGTCTATTGGCTATTATGAATAATGCTGCTATAAACATTTGTTCACAAGTGTTTGCGTGGACATATGCTTCCATTTCTCTTGTATATGTCCCTAGGAGTAAATTTGCTGGATTGTAGGGTATCACAAGCCTAGGAAAATTAACATGCTGAAGTTGGTTTATTATAAAATCTGCTCACTCATCCTCTAACCATGTTCTGCAGCAGATTCCAGAGGACATTATATTTGAGAAATAATTTGGTAGCTTTGAGAAAACTTGGTGAGAGAGCACCAGCCTCTTTGAAGAGCTCTGTAGTAATTATTCTCTGCTAGCCAAGAGTGAGAGTGTAAATTGCTGCCCTCAAACTGAGTTTTCTAAATTAAATGGGGATAATGTATCTTGGAATAGGGGTAAAGTGTTGACACTCAATTGCCAGGGCCAAGGATGCATGGTTACTATATTGGGCAGCAGAGCAAAATCAATAATCAGAATTTTTTTTTTTTTTTTTCTTTTTGCGGTATGCGGGCCTCTCACTGTTGTGGCCTCTCCCGTTGCGGAGCACAGGCTCCGGATGCGCAGGCCCAGCGGCCATGGTTCACGGGCCCAGCCGCTCCGCGGCATATGGGATCCTCCCAGACCGGGGCACGAACCCGTATCCCCTGCATCGGCAGGCGGATTCTCAACCACTGCACCACCAGGGAGGCCCAATCAGAATGTTTTGACTTAACTGGAATATTAATGTTAGTTCATTAGTCATTGTGTCCATAAGGAAATAGGTGGTCAGCTTATTTAAAGTCTTAGTTGATTTGTATAAGGGGAAAAGTTCTAGGTCTGAGAAACAGAAGATTTATTTAAATCACTGCAATAGAGTGTGATAGTCTTTCAAACAATTCCCCATCTTGAGTCAGTTCATAGTTCCAGAGTCCCTTGAATGAAGGAAAAACTGGGTCATCCTGAGGAAGGACCATGCTATATTACCAAAATATTATTCTATGAATCTTCCTGTTAGCATTCCATAAAGAGAACTGCATACATTTAGCAGGGTCGCTATACACAGGGGAAGAGAAAATAACTAGGTTTTTGGTGACTCCTGGTCACTGGCTCTGAACCATCTATTTCCTAGAGGGCTAAAATGTCTTTGTGGTCTACCAATCAGAATGGAAATATATGGAAGTGAGGTAATGATGAAGTTTGGGTTTGATTATAACTGTCAGTAGGTCAAATGGGTTCCAAAACTCAACCCATGGTTATTTTCCAGTTCTGTAATGCCTGGTTGGAATAGACATACACAGCAACTGGCAGAATGCATACATTGATTTCTTGACCTGTGGAGTAAAGTCTGTTAAGATTAGGAAAGCCAAGTGGAAGCCACTAGAACGGCCTCTACCTACCAAGATAACTAACTAAAAGCACTACTGCACTACTGCAGGGACTGCCAAGATTAAGGCCACCATCATGAACTTGAAGAGTTCAGGGAGGGTGATTCCTACCACATATTTCTTCAACTTTACTATTTGGCCTAGGCATAAGACACGTGGATCTTGCAGAATAAAATGGAGTGCACACTTTATCTGGTGTGATTCCAATGCAGCTGCTGTTCCAGATGTGGTTTTTTTGATGGAGAAAATGAACACACACCCTACCACTTGATATGAACCTATCAAGCTGGTGAATGATGCTTCTGCTAGTAAAAGAATCTTGGACCAGTTTGCTTTCTTCTAGCAGGGCTAGCAGTAATTTTCACAACCCTACCTCAAGGCTGTAGCAACTCTCCAGCCTTCTGGTATAGTCTAGTGTTTAGGTAACTTGATTGATTTCTCTTCCACTGGCCATCACTCTAGTCCATCACATTGGCCATATTGATTGGACTTGACTAACAGGAAGTAGTCATTTAACTGGACAGCTTTGCATACCTATTTGCCTAGACCTCTCTTTAGTTTCTCAGTAGCTACATTCCTTTAGCTACAACTTCAGCTCTTGTCAGGCTCTTTTAGCCTGTAGGTTTCACTAGGTTCTATTAACAACTCCTATCTTCAGATCTGGGGGTAATGGTAGTTTCTCACTCCTGATAGTAAAATGGGATATTTTCCTATTCTTTGATGATTTTCCTTAACCCTGCTCACACATTATAAAGTAATTACCTAAGTTAAATTCTTTAAAAAAAAATTGGGGGTACCAATTTATCATTCAGTAATCTAGGCTTTACCTTCACCATCTCCCAACTCCTAAGGAAAAGTTGCTACTTTCCCCCCTAAGTTAGTATGTCCATTTAACTTTACTTTCTTTTATGTCCCTATAACTTTGTAAATAAAGATCTTTAATTAAAGAACAAATTTGGCTTTAATTAGAGGCTCTGTTTTCTCTATTATTTTTATTCCTATAATGTTTTACATTTGCAAAATCTTCCCTTCTATTATGATTCTTCTGGTTACACAGGTAGCAGAAGATCTAACTTAAACTACCTTCAATAAGGCAAAACACCGTACTGGTACAGATACCTGAGGTACTGGTACATAGGTCTAGTATATCCATAGTTATGCTAGATTCAGATTAGTCTTGACCCAGGAGTACCAATTTTGCAAAAATTCTGGTATCAGAACACATGTTTCAGTTACTAGGTTGAATTGAAAGTTTCTGAACACAACTCAAACTACTTTCTTAACTAGTATTTTTGTTTTATTAATATGTTTTATATTAAAGATGCATGGAGTTGGACTTTAGTCACAGATTTGACCACAATCTGCTCTTCATCTTCAGTTTCAGTCTCAGCCTTCAGAAGTTTGAAGCTCTGGATGCCTTTTCCAATGCCATTTCTGGCCTGCCTGAACTGACCTTTGCATGATTAATGATCCATGATAACATATGTAATCACCAAATCTTTATTGGAAAAAAAAAAGCAGAAGTAATGTTGATTAAAAAAGAATCAGTTGATCTAAGAAAGAAATGGAAAATTTTATTTGAGCCAAATTTGAGGATTATAACCTGGGAAGAGCATCTCATAAAGCTCTGAGAGCTGTTCTGCCCGTTAGAAGTCAAGGCACACTTAATATAAGTTTTTTTTGAGACAGAGCGTTGTACATCAAATGACATATTACTGATAGTTTATGTAATTCAGGTCTAAGTGTCATCGTGGTGGGTCATGTGACCCTTAGGAGCTCAAGAAGGAATGTTATCTTTTAAGGAGTCGTCTTGTTGATGCTAGAAGAATGTTGCTCTTTATTGTTGAACAGGTATTCCTGCAGATTGAGAAAGTTTGGTTGATGCATAATGCAGATACACAATGCACAGTGTCAGGGAGAGGGGACTAAAGCACAGAGAAGAATTTTTTATGTTTAAATTTTTCTTGCTTTGACATAAAATATAAATTTTATTTCACATTAATGTGAATAAAGCATTTTATTTAGATTTACTAGTAATATTTGACAATTCTCATATAAAGTTTAGTAGCATTCTAGATAGCCTGGACTAAATATCTCATTATTTGTTTTTTATATTTAAAAATATAAAAAAACTTCCAGTCATAACGTATAATGATGATTTATCATTACATGTGGGAAATTAATGGTTTTTGTGAATTCAGCTGTTTAAATGAATAATATCAAATTAAGAAAATTCAAATAGTGAAATATGGAAATGAAATAATAATTACAAAAAAGAGAAAATATATTAGCTAAATAACTTTAAGAATAATACATTAGCTAAATTATTTTAAGAATAATATATTGTTTAACAAATGTATATAAAAGTTAAATAATACAAGACAGACTTATAGATTAGATATAAATTTATATTCTAGTATTTTAAACTTGCTTATTACAATACTATTCATAATGTTAAGCAAAATCAACTTTAAAGATTCTTTTTATTTTAAATGTATTAAATTTATTTCATGTTAGTTAGATCATGAATCTTAAAAGTCCTACAGGAAATTTTTCACACCCTATGAAGATATATTAGAAGCAGAATACATACTTTCTATCTAAAAGTTTTACAAAATGAAAAAAACTCCAAAATGGTAACTAAGCATCATTTATGATAAATCATCTTTTATGTAAATGTCACTAAAGAGATAAAGAATTTGAAGAAAAGAAGAAAGTAGAAGAAAAATAATTGAGGTATCAAAATACATTTTGTCCTCACTGATCCAATTTTTGGGTTTTACTGGTTTCTATAAGAATAGTTTAAAAAGAAATTTCCTTATAGTTTAGAGTTTATGGAGGACAAGTATTAAACAAAAACTTGCTAAAATTATTGCTATCACCTGCCAAAAATTCAGTAATTGAAAAATGAAAACTATTTTTTATATGTTTCTAAGCTAATAATTACAGGTTTAATGTTCTTTCTAAAAAAGCATGTTACTGTGCAAAGATAGCATTCAAAATTTTTGAGCATTTCAGATTAGCTCTTTGTCTCTGGCTATAGAATCTGACTGTCCAAGTAGCAAGTGGTGACTTAAATAAGCACAGTTATCTCCATTAATAAATGCTGAACCTTGTAGGTCAAGTCCATTGTGTCAACTTCCCTTCTGGGGACACTGTGATTTCCTCCTGCATCACAAATGTGTTCACTGCTGGAAGTAATGCTTTCCCTGAATAGAGTCTGACTCCACATATGCCTGTGTCTATGAATGCCACAGCAGGAGATTTTTATTGTCCTCTTTGGCTCTTGCTAAGAAAATGATCTCTTCTCCATTAAGTCCAGCATCAAGACTTGCTGCCATTACAGAAAAGCCTTTTTCTCTTTTGGTTATTTTCCGTCTGTCACTATTAAAATCTCCCTGACTACATCTCCCAGTGTTTGCAAGAAAAATAAAGGGCTCACCAAAACTTTTACTTTAATTTTTGTATATGTGATAAATATGTTTGCATGTTTATGTTCACTTTCATTCATTCCACAAACATAAATTTGTGGTTACCTATTTTATCCCACTTTCCCATTTGCTGTGAGACAGTTTTGCTTTTCCCCTTATTACAGATAAGAAACTGAGAGTCAAAAAATATCACTAAGCTACTTATCCCAGAGCACAGACTAGAATCCAAATTTGGGTCTTGTTTTTTTTAACCAGTTCAATGATCTCTTCCTTTCAGTTGGGTGTTTAGTCCATTTGTGTTTAATGTAATTATTGATATGGTTGGTTGAAGTCTACCAAATTGCTATTTTTCTATTTATCCCATTGCTTCTTCATTCCTTGGGCTTTTGTTCATACATATTTTTAAGAAAATGATTGTTCTAGGGATTTCACTACACATATTCCCTTTATCCTAGTCTACCTTAAATTAGTACTATACCACTTTACATATAATGTTAAAACTTTAGAACTGTGTAATATCATCCTCCCATTCTCTGTGATTTTGTTCATATATTTTGTTTCTACTAATAATATAGTCCCATGAAATATCATAATTTAAAAATAACATTATTATGCTTATGGATTACTTGGATCAGGGATTCACAGATTAATATCTGAGGGTGTATGATGTCTGAGGCCGTTAGTCAAGAAGAATCAAAGGCTGGGGGTGACTTGATGACTGAAGACTGGAACCATCTGAAGGCTTATTCACTCATGTCTGGTGCCTGTGATGGGATGACTCCAAGGCTAGGTCTCCTGATTGTAGCATCTTCAAGTAGACTCTCCAAGTGGTTTGGCTTCTTCAGAGAATAGCAGCCATAGGGTAGTCAGGTTGCCTACAGGCAACTCAGGCTACAAGCTTGACTGTTCCAGTGAACAAGGCAGAAGTGTGTCCTCTTTTACAACAGCCTGAAAAGTAATACAGCATCATCTCCCCCATACTATTTTGGGTGAAGCAGTCCAAGTTCAGATTCCAGGGGAGGGAGCATAAATCCCTCTTTGGATGGGAGGAATAACAAAGAGTTTTGGCATCCTAAGGGAGATGCTATTTTTTTAATCATATCTTTGAGAAATTAATGAAAGCTATGCGTATTTCCTTCAGTAAAGTGCTCATATAGACAAAACTTTGCATATATTTAGAGAGTTCATTCCTGCCCTTCTCTCTGCATTCAGGAAACCACCTTAGAGTGTCATGATCCACTTATCCGTATCCTATCAAGAGGGAATCTATGTCCCGTTCCCTGAATCTAGGTTGCTTAGTGATTTCTTCAATCAATGCTAAAAGTGAAGGGACATATCATTTTTATTATAAGTGTATCTAAACTAGAAAACAAAAAAAGTTCACCCCTTTCTTCCATCAACACCCCCCCCCACGTCTGACAACTACCAATCAGATCTCTGTATCTATGAGCTTGGTTTTATTTGTTTGTTTGTTTGTTTGTTTGTTTGTTTATATGCAGTGGACCCATGAACAACATGAGGTTGAACTGCTATACTGGTCTACTTATACACAGATTATTTTTCAATAAATATACAGTCAGGCCTCCATATTTGCATGTTTTGCATTTTCTTTTTTTCTTTTTTTTTTTTGTGGTACACGGGCCTCTCACTGTTGTGGCCTCTCCCGTTGCGGAGCACAGGCTCAGGACACGCAGCGGCCATGGCTCACAGGCCCAGCCACTCCACGGCATGTGGGATCTTCCCGGACCGGGGCATGAACCCGTGTCCCCTGCATCGGCAGGCAGACTCTCAACCACTGCGCCACCAGGGAAGCCCTTTGTTTTGCATTTTCTGATTCAACCAACTGTGGACTGAAATTTTCGTCTGAGGTTGGTTGAATTCATGGATGCAGAACTCATGGATACAAAGTGCCTACTGTGGAACTTGAACATCCATGGATTTCGGTATACCCAGGGGATCCTGGAACCAATCCCCCATAGATAATGAGGGACAACAGTATATAGATAATATTCCATATATAAGAGAGATCATATGATATTTGTCTTCTCTATCTGACTTATTTCCCTAGGAATAATTCCCTGAATATTTACCCATGTTTTTATAAATGGCAAGATCTCATTCATATCATGGCTACTGTAAACAATGCTGCAATGAACATGGGGGTGTATATATCTTTGCAAGTTATTGTTTTTGTTATTTGTATAAATATCTAGAAGTGGAATTGCTGGATCATATGTAGCTATTTCTAACTTTTTGAGGAAGCTTCATACTACTTTCCATAGTGGTTGCATTAATTTACATTCCTACCAACAGTGTACAAAGGTTCTCTTTTCTTCTCACCAACACTTGTTATTTCTAGTCTTTTTGATTATTGTCATTCTAACAAGTATGAGGTGATATGTTACTGTGTTTTTATTTGTATTTCCTTATAGTTCATGAGGTAGATCATCTTTTCACATAACTGTTGGGCATCTCTCTGTCTTCTTTTGAAAAATGTTTATTCAGATCTTCTGCCCATTTTTTAATGATATTGTTTTCTGATTGTTTGTTTGCTTGCTTTAGAGTACTATGAGTTCTTTATATAGTTTGCATATTAGTACTTACCAGATACAGATTTGCAAATATTTTCCCCCATTCAGTAGGTTGTCTTTTCATTTTGTTGATGGTTTCCTTTACAATGCAGAAGCATTTTAGTCTGATGCAGCCCCACTTGTTTATTTTTGTTTTTGTTGCTTTTGCTTTTGGTAGCAGATTCAAAAAATCATCACCAAAACCTATGTCAGTGAGCTTATGGCTTAAGTTTTTGTCTAGATTTTTATAGTTTCAAGTCATACATTAAGTCTTTAACCTATTTTGAGTTAATTTTTGTGTATAGTGTAACATAGTGGTTCAGCTTTATATTATCTTGATAATGAACACTCTTCCAGAATTCAGTTAAATGAGAGAAAAAAAGCAAATAAAGTAGTAACATTTACTGAAATTTTATGGATCATTAAGGTTTAGGTAAAAAATCCCTTAAGATATGAAGAGAAGACAGGAGGCTTGAATTTTACACAAAAGTGGATGTCTTGACCAAGTCCTTTAGAAGACCAAATTTGACCTGAATCTCCTGTCCATAGAAATATACATATTTGCCCTGATTCAAAATCAGATCAATTATTAATTACACTCACCACTTTGTTTGAAATCATCAAGAAGAGAGCTAAGTATGTGGAAGTAAGGATGTAATATTAGAGATAGCTCTTTCAAGATCTATCATAATTGAGAAATTGTCAATATAGTAAAATAATATCAAACAGCTATGTAATGTCTTATTAATAATAGTGAACCCAATAATACTTAACTTTTATACAATGAATTATAAAAGAAGTTGACTGTAGGTGAAATCTTTTAGAATCATAATGTCCAGGCTGGAGTTTATCAGGTTATGTGTTGATAAAAAACAAAAATACCAAAGGATGCAATAACAATGTCATGATCAGGAACCAAGACTCCGGGTTCAAATTGGACTGTCTGGGTTCAAATTCAGGTCTTATTTTTTAATAACACTATGATCTTGGGTGTTTTACTTTACCAACTTATGTTTCAGTTTCCTCATCTGTAGATATTATAATATCATCCTCACAGAGTTATTGTGAAGATTAACTAAGTTAATGTAATATGTACAAAGCATTTGAAATAGTGTTTGGAACATTGTAAGTATGACATGTTAATAATAATATTATAAGAATAATGTATTATTATTGTTATTATTTGATGTGCCTAAGCCCTGGAAAGAATAAAATACATTACAAATAAGTTCTATTGTTCTTATTTTTGGTAAATCCAAATTTGCTTTCTCCGTGTGAAATAGAACTTTTGTGTTTATTCTAGTCAGGTGCCTGAAACAAACAAAATATTTGATTAACTCTAAAATGCTTTTAGTAAGAATTGGACAAATATTGTGAGTTCTCCACATAGGTATCAAGCTTCCAGATTTAGTTGCACCCCAAGACCAATCAATAAGAACATTTCACAGACCATATTTTATGATCAATTAAAGAAACCAATTAGTGTAACTGTTCTTTGCTTTGAATTATTTATATCTTCCCAAATAGCTACATGAGGTCTATGTAATTTTGAGTATTTTTAATTAACATATTGCTCTCAGACATTATAAGGAACTAAAAGGACAAGGAAAGCTTTATCCTTCAGTGGTTCTGCACAGATAACTGCAAGATGCCTAGTGTCAAAAGCACTAGAAGCTTTTCTCTAAGGACAAAGGATTGTGTGGCTGGAGCAAAAGCTGATTGATCTATCTCTCCTGACAAAATTTCCCTCTCCTCTGTTCTGATGAAGGGAGAGAAGGATTATTTGCAACTTCATACTATTTGGCCCCAAACCCATACTTTTCTGAAGCAACTTCAAGGTACCTCCTTGTCTTACATATGGCTCTTTATAGAAGTTGATAACCAATTTTTCCTAAGTTATCAAAATCCAACCCTGTCTTGATACTCACAAATTATCCATATATACCATCCCCACCTTTATCTCTACCCCAATGTCCTCTAGGTCAGATCTTAGAGATAGGAAAGGAACTCTGGCAAAATTAATAACTATTGGCATTATTTTTCTTTAAAACACACTATGAGAATCCAACTCCTGGTGACTTAGTCAATAAACAGCTGTACCTGTTTAAATTAAGACATATATTCTCTCTTTATATTATTATATTATAGGGAAAATACATGAAGTATTGGGACAGTGTTGCCCTTGATACAGATGATTTACAACAGAAAATCAGAGTGTTAATTTATGGTCCTTCACTTAGGATGTTAAGAAGCAAAACATCTTTACAAGTCATGAGTCTTCTGCATTTCAGACTTAACAGATGGATTTGGTATCAATAAAAGAGAGTCTGCATCCACTTGGAGCAAGGCAAAGACAGTACATGCACTGAGGCAGGGCCACAGAAATTACACCTCTCATATTTGCAGGAAAAATAAAACAAGGAAATAAGCAATGTAAACCAAAAGACTCTGAAATGGAAGTTGAGAATGCACACAGTTGATTCAATGGCCCTTGACACACATTTCTTTGTTTGCCTGATTAGCATAAATAACATCAATATATGTTAGATATTTTCCAGAGAATTTTGTCTCCATCTCTGCAGAAGGGATGAATGAGAAATTGCAAAGGCATCTGTGGGAGACAGGGTCCTAGTATTTCTTGTTTGCTTGCCCCTGGTAGGTAACAGGATGTGTTTTCATTATGAAATTGCCAGTAGCTTGGAGGGAGACTAGGTGATGCAGAGAAGAAAGTGGTCCTCATGCTAAACGCAACTACACATCATATATGTTGCCAGTTAGAGAAAGAGTTAAAATTTCAGCAGACTAATATTTTTCTTTTCTGCTATCCCCCTTGATAATGCTTCAAGGTTTCCCTTATCCGAGTGTCATAAAGTCATACAAACTAGAGTGTTACAAATCTCCCCACCTCTGCTGACCATAAATTCTTAGAAAAGTTCTTAGGTTATATTCCTGTATAAAAGGAAGACTATAACTTTGATGTGTCAAGGAATTGAAGAATTTGAAGCTTTCTGCTTTCAATTGTACTTTTCTTCTTTCTGAAGTCAGTTCTTAGTAAACCATCAAGTCATCTTAAAAATCTGGGTCCATATTTTTCAACATAGCTCAAAACATTTATAAAAGTAGTTGATGTTTTCAAACAGTTTAAGACAGAAAAATTGTACTCAATACTAGAGAGTTTATACAGGTTTCTTTTTGTGTCAACTCTCCCACTGAAGGGGAAGTCTTATTTGGTAGTACATTCTAGATAGAAAGAAGTTCTCAGTGCTCATATTTCAACTTTTGGGGTTTGCTGAATTGTCACTCCCACCTTTCTCCATACTTTCCTTTTGAGTATTAAGAATTAAAATTATAATTAATTATGAGCTTATTGCAAGCCATAGAGAATCCTGGTGATTACTGATATTTACCAACAGCTACAGTGTGGGCCATGGGAAGAGATTTGCAAAGGAGCACTTTGATCAACAGTCACAACAACAGAGATGGAGGGGTTGTCTGTACAACATATGGTCAGGAGTCAACTGCTTTATAAGTGGTCCTGAACACCTCGGTTCCTTTTTGACAACTGTTATGAGAAACAAAGTTCACTTCAAGAGGCCCCCATTACTCTGGTTTAGAGCATTCTAAAGTGGAGGCCTAGTGGCACATGAAAAGATGCTCAACATCTCTAATTATTGGAGCTATGCAAATCAAAATTACAATGAGGTATCACCTCATGTCGGTCAGAATGGCCATCATCAAAAAATCTACAAATAATAAATGCTGGAGAGGGAGTGGAGAAAAAGGTACCCTCCTACACTGTTGGTGGGAATGTAAATTGATACAGCCACTATGGAGAACAGTATGGAGGTTCCTTAAAAAACTACAAAGAGGGCTTCCCTGGTGGCTCAGTGGTTGAGAGTCCGCCTGCCGATGCAGGGGACACGGGTTCGTGCCCCGATCCCGGAAGATCCCACATGCCGCAGAGCGGCTGGGCCCGCGAGCCATGGCCGCGGAGCCTGTGTGTCCGGAGCCTGTGCTCCGCAACGGGAGAGGCCACAGCAGTGAGAGGCCCGTGTACAGCAAAAAAAAAAAAAAAAACAAACTACAAATAGAGCTACTATATGATCCAGTAATCCCACTCCTGGGCATATATCTGGAGAACACTATAATTCAAAAAGATACATGCACCCCAATATTCATTGCAGGACTATTTACAATAACCAGGTCATGGAAGCAACATAAATGTTCATCGAGAGAGGAATGGATAAAGAAGATGTGGTACATATATACAGTGGAATATTACTCATCCATAAAAAAGAATGAAACAATGCAATTTGTGGCAACTTGGATGGACATAGAGATTGTCATACTGAGTGAAGTAAGACAGAGAAAGACAAATATCATATGATATCACTTATATATGATATCTTAAAAAAATGGCAAAAATGAACTTATTTACAAAACAGAAATAGAGTCATAGATGTAAAAAACAAACTTATGGTTATCGGGGGGGAATGGGGGAGAGATTTAAATTAGGAGATTGGAATTGACATACACACTACTATATATAAAATAGACAACCAATAAGGACCTACTATATAGCACAGGGAACTCTACTCAGCACTCTGTAATGACCTATACAGTAAAATAATCTAAAAAGGAGTGGATATATGTATATGTATAATTGATTCACTTTCCTGTACAGCAAAAACTAACACAACATTGTAAATCAACTATACTCCAATAAAAAATTTATTTAAAAAAATAAATAAATAAAAATAAAATAAAACAAAGTGGAGGCCTCCCATGTCTGCTCCAGGTGCTTTGCTGGTGAAGGGACTCTTCTGGTGAAAAATCTGCCAATTTATAGAAAATACAGGATTCTAGCAGAGTGGGAACATGGCAAAAGAGGGGTCAGAGAAGTTATGCTTACTGTTAGAGAAGAAAGCTAGAAGGTGTAAAACACATTCTTTACTACCTTGATGTAAAATTACAGTACACATGTTGAATACAAGTAACAAAATGTCCTGAGCACAAAAGGGCTTGATGATGTTGGTTGAACTAATTCATAGATGCCTGGTCTCTTTAACTGATTTCTGGGTTTGACAACCTATTTTCCAGAAGATTGAGTCCATGAAATACAATAGTGTTTGATAGCTCAGAGCTCGATCCTTAGCTAGACTTTTTTGGTGAGTGAACCTTGGGCAAGTACCTCACCTCTCTTGACCCTCTGTTCCTCCTTCATAGAACTGCTATCTCTGAATACATCAATATATGTAAGTACATTAGAAGAGTGTCTGGCATACAGCAGCTGTTTTAAAACAATGTTATTGTATTAAACTACATAAATCTCATTGTGCTTAGCACTTCTGCAATTCTTCATGATGATTTTTCTCCATGTTTCTTATTAGCCATTTTTCCAGTCTCTTCTCTCCATAGCGAATAAGCTGAATCCCTAAATCTTTCTATAGTTTCTAACAACTCTAGCTGCAGAGCAACTGCAGGCTTCTGTAAATGTTTCCTCTTCAGTCTTCCACCACATCCTCCTCTTTTTCTAATCCTGTATTTTCTACAAGTTGGCAGATTTTTCACCAGAAGAGCTCCTGGAGCAGAAAAGGGAGTCCAATACCTTGGAATGCTCTAAACTAGAGTGATGGGGATCTCCATTTGTTTTCAGCCTGTACTACTTTAGGTGACCATTTTTACTTCAAGGTTTTGAAAATTTTGTGTCTGCATATCAATTTCACTTTTGAGGAGCATTTATAAGTCACACGCCAGAAGAATTTAGTAAATAGGAATACACCATGAATGTTATGATTTGGAATTTTAACTCTAATTACATCATCTTATTTTTAGATTTCTCTCCCAAATTATTCATTCTACAGAAGGAAAGGAGAATTCATTTTCAAAGTTTAGACTCCATTTAGAAATTATGGATTTAGCTTTTTGGATCAAGGCTGTACTAATTGATTTGTGTGAACATTTGCCTTTAGTAAATTTCACTTTCAATTAATTTTAAAAGATTTTATTTCAAGAAATTTCTAGACATCAAAGAACTTAAGAAATTGATCATTAAAGCCCTTCAAAACCTTATGCACTTAGTGTAAATGGAAGTCTACATGATAGCTTTAAAGAAAAATACTTAATGAAGTGCATTTTGGATTTTATATTGAACCGCTAATGTCAATAGAATTTGATCCCTGACAGATGCACTTGTGGCAGGATTTGCCAACTCTGATTTAAAAACATCTCATCCTCAAAGAAGTAATCAGAGTTTAATCTTTTCTGTTTCTAGCTCCTCATATCAGAACTGATTTGTGTCCACTGGGAGGACACGTTGACCTTCTAGCTGTAATCCAGTTGCATGGAGCTGCTCTAAAGGAGGGGAAAGCATCTTTCCCTTCTCATGATTTCTGGTGTGATAAATATAGTCCTTATAATTTGTTGAATCTTATGTTTGATCTATGAAAGAAACTGCTTGGTTATTGGTTACTTTGTAGAATATTCTGTATCAATCAAACTCACAAACCATTTTGTTTCCAGTACTTAAATGGGAGAGATAAATTGTATTTTTCCATATAACCCCTGTTTTGCTTATTAAAGAATATTTGGGACAGAAGAAGAAGAGGAGGAGGAGGAGGATGAATTGGAGGAGAAGGATAAGGGAAAAAAAAAAAGACTTTCGCCAGTATACACTATACACTAAATGTTCCTTTTTCATCCCCACTCTCAGATTTTCCTTTTTTTTTTTTTTTTTTTTGTGGTACACGGGCCTCTCACTACTGTGGCCTCTCCCATTGCAGAGCACAGGCTCTGGACGCGCAGGCCCAGCAGCCATGGCTCACGGAACCAGCTGCTCCGTGGTGTGTGGGATCCTCCCATACCGGGGCATGAACCTGTGTCCCCTGCATCAGCAGGCAGACTCTCAACCACTGTGCCACCAGGAATGCCCTCCCATTTTCTTTATTGTACATTTATTTCAACTGCTTCACACGACAGACCTGTGAGACATTTTAAAATGAGAATAAATAAATAAACAGAAATAAGCAATTTAAAAATAGTTTCCATAGATTTGTCAAAGGACAAGTTTTGCAAATGTCTCATAAATATGTCCCTTATTTTCAGAAAACACCAGCTGAGAAACATAGATTTAAAACTCTGCAGAATTTGGTTATTTCTGTACCCTGTAGGTGATAGGTTCTGCTTTTTATAAAATATAACAGAATTTAGAATTATTGATTATTTTTTATTGCACTCTTTTTTATCTCTTTAGTGAAGCTACTTCATGTCTCAATGCCATCATCTTATCTGAGAATTTGAAAAAAATCACAGACTATTCATGAATGTCATAAAGATACTGTTGAAATCAGTGTTAAATTGAGACAGTACAATAATATTCCTACAGAATATTGCTTTGAATCCCAGTATTAATACATACATATATATATGCACACACACACACACACATATATATATATATATATATATATATATATATATATTCCTCAGTTGCAGGTGAGCATGACAGAAGATTCAGTGTCAGAATATAGTATTGTCTGATTTATTTCACCCATATCCACATGTGTGCACATATGTGTATGTGTGTGAAGAAGACAGTTATTGTTTTGACCTTTGTTGGTTTCCATGAAATTTTTCTTTTGCTATTTTGTTTTTGTTTTTATTGTAGCAAAGGTTTACTATTAGTCATAGGATTTATTGTTCAAGCAAATCAAAATACTAAATATGTATCAGTATATGTCTGCCTGGAAAATATTATAATGTGTGCTCATTTGATTGTAATCCTTGAGAGTAACGGCCTTACCTTATTCACCATTACCTTATTCACCACACTTTCTAGTAATTGGCACAGGGCTTGATACATAGAAATTCATTTGTTAAATGTGTAGATGAATGGATTCAGTAGTGATATAAGTAAGAGTTTGCATACACACTGTGACCTATGGCTGAATGAAGTTCTTCCTATATTTTTCAAAATTTTGAGCCAACTTCTAAAAATCAAAGAAATGTACAAAAAAATTCAAAGTTCCAATTTATTTATTAAACTTTATTTATTTATCTATTTATTTATTTATTTGTTAATAAAAAGATCTGGCAACATGAGCCCTGTATCTTTATAGAGGACCAGTTGGGTGGAGCTGAGAAAGGACTGCTTCCTTGAATGAGGTGGCACATTCTGCAAGTCACAACAGATCCTTACACTGTTACAATGTACACATACTGCAGTCACACTGGGCTGATTCACTAACTTATCACCCTGACCATCAGAGACATTTGGATTTGTAACCCCTTGTATAAATGCCCTAAGATATACCCACCCGACAACACACTAGTAAAGGAACGTAGACTACCATATTTGATTGTACAGATTAGATTTCAGACATTATAGATGAAAGAATAGACTTAGAAGGACTGATAGTTAAGTGTGACTCAAGCTGACCCTTTTCACTGGGTTGAGTTGGAGCAGAATTACCTCTGCAAGCATTTCCAGACATGGGAATTTGGACAAAACTATTCAATAAACACTAGACTGGGGATGCAGAGTCATTCACTTAGAAAAGTCACAAAAGAAAAGGAAGAATACTTGCCTTCAGTCAGATTGAGAAAGTCCATAATTGCCCATTTTAGGAAATGAGAATTCAACACTTCAAGTATTGGATCAACTGTTAACATTTAGGAATAGGAGAAGTTACCAAAATAGAAATGTTTTTAAAATAAGTTGATGGTTAAAAAGTTCAGATATAGGTACAAATTACTCTTGTGACAATAGAAAAGAAGATGAACATGATGGATACTCAAAAATAATGTTAAACAATTAAGCCATAATCTTGTTCTCATTTTTAATAATTACCATGGTAGACAAATATACTTCTTCTTATAAGTAGAGAAATAGTCTAGAAGTCTTAATAATGTGTTCTGAAAACAGTACTATAAGTTTTCTATATAAATAACAGCTAAAAGAGGTAAAAATAAACTAAGGGATTTTTTTTCCTAAATACATAGAATCAGCATTTAGTGTTATTAATATCTCATGTGTTAGCTCTAACTTATAGATTTATTCTGCACTGTGGGGATCATGGGAAAAGTCTAAAGGGTTAATGTGAGTTATTTAATGTCTATGTAGGATAAAATGGTTGCTGCATTTGTCTCTTTCTACCTGTTAGATTTTCTACTTGAAAAAAAAATGAAGATGCTCATTTTGATGGTACTCTTCTTTAAGTGCTAGGTATGGATGATTTAATATTATGTTCCATTGCTCACATTTATTATTATGCTGAATGAAAAGAGCATGTAGTCAGATAGTATTAAATGTAGTTTACCTTGAAGATATTACTAATAAGTAGGTCCACTCTTCTTCCGGGGAAAATATCAATCTTAGGTAATGGTAAAGTTGTGTTTTAGTAAAACTTGTGGGGAAAAACACTTAGAAGTGCATTAGTATCTCAATCATATCTCTATGGCAAACTACTCAATGTACATTTTATTTAATGTTGCCTTATAGTGGTCAGTGGTTTGTACACTTATTATTATTATTGAGGTATAATTGACATATAAAATTATATTAGTTTCAGGTGTGCAACATAATGATTCAATATTTGTATACACTGTGAAATGGTCAACACAATAAGTCGAGTTACCATCTGTCACCATACATAGTTAAAAAATTCTTTTTCTTTTGTTTCTTTCTTTTTTCTTGAGATGAGAGTTTTGTATGGAACCACAAAATATCAAAAGCAATCTTAGGAAAGAAGAACAAACCTGGAAGCATCATGGTGCCTGATTTCAAACTATATCACAAATCTATAGTAATCAAGTCAGTAGGGTATTGGCATAAAAACAAACACGTAGGTCAATGGAACAGAATAGAGAACCCAGAAATAAGCCCTTGTGTATATGGTCAATTAATTTTCAACCAAGGAGCCAAGAATATACAATGGGGAAAGGACAGTATTTTAAATAAATGGTTTTGGAAAAACTGGACAGACACATGCAAAAGAATGAAACTAGACCTAGGCTACTGTCTTACACCATATGCAAAAACTAACTCACAATGAGACCAGAAACCACAAAACTCCTAGAAAGGAACACAGGCAGTCTTTGACATTGGTCTTGGTGATGATTTTTTTTTTAATCTAACTGAAAGCAAAGACAACAAAAGCAAAAATAAACAAATGGGACTACATTGAACTAAAAGGCTTCTGCACAGCAAAGATTTGTATCTTTTCCCTGAGACTTGAATAGTCTCTTGTGCTCAAGTAGAGTCTATAAGCTTCAGAACTCACATCCTTGAATCCTGACATTAATATCATACAGTATTACTACCATTATCATATCTGCATCCTCCCCTCTTCCCAGACCTTCCCCAGTTTAATCTTTTAATCTTTTTAAAATTTGTTTCCATCTGCAATTTTCTATAAATCCAAAATAAGCATAAGTAGAGAACTTTATTCAGAAGATACTTAGGAATTACTTTGGATAAAGATGCTTAAAGGAATAGATTGAAACAAATTAAGTTATTTAAGAAAATTACCCTGTACTGCTTATTTTAAAGTATTTTATCTTTAAGAGAAAATAAGTGATTATAAATCAATATCTAATTTTAATAGGAAATATTAAAATATTAAAACCAGAAATCTTTATCAAGTTAAAATAATTAAAATCAATGTAATTTAGACCCATGCATTATTTAATCTGTTAATCTACTTTGAAGTAGCCATTTTATAATTTATGGCCTTTATAATATCCAGAAGAGTTGACTTACGTAAAAACAGTTAAGAAAACTTGAAATATACACTTTTATTAAGTTACTAGAGGAAAAAGAATTTGGGCTTCCAGTACCAGAATTTATTTTAGAAGGTATTTGCCACTTGGAGATTTATCATGTAAAGGTGTTTAACTAAGATTTCATATCAACTACTCTGACAAAATAATAGAAGTCTATTAAAAGAGTTATATATTAATCACCTAACTTTAAAATCCAATTCTTATCTAGACCAATAAACTGCTGTGTTGTAAAGCAGACAACTCTTCAACACTTTTTAGGTCCTGATTAATTCTTAAAATATACCAGATTAAATGCTTCCTCAAAGACTTGGAAAGGAAAGAAATTGTAACATGGCTACTTTTCACAAACTTTAAAATAAGTTCAAAGGGCAGTCTGATAACATAATGGATTCCTATTTGAAAAAATGTCATAAAAACTGGTCTTGAATCAGCTAAACTTCTCTTAAGGTAATATCTATGAAGCAAAGCCAATTTCATTTATTCAGTAAAAATGCATTCAAATTGTAGGGAAACATTTACTAAAGAAATCATCTTAAAGACACATATATAAATAATTAGTAAAAAATGAAAAAAATAAATATATAAATCAATAAAATGTTTTTGACCTCTTTATAAACTTCTTTGAACAATTATGAGAATATTATATAACATTGTTTTAATGTCTATCAATATATACAGAATACTGTGGAGAATTTTATACATATACTGACTATTCAGGTTTTCAAAATTACAGTTATTTCTTTTTGCTCCTTAATGTAGAAAGATAATTGTTTTTATTTTCTATTCTTTGTTAAATGACCTTTATTGTTTTAAATCTTAATCTCCCTTTAAAATAAATGTCAAAGCTCTTCCAGGAAATTATCTCCAAAAGAAAAATCTGAGTATTGAACAGTAGATTTCCATCTCTAGCTTTTCTTTATATAATTTGCTAAACATCTATCAAAATTTTTATGTGTGCTCATAAGACAACAAAATAATGTCATTTAGGGCAAAGGGGGAAGCATTTTGATAGGGTTATTTATGTGTTTTCACAAATGGTAAGGTGTAAATGATAAAATTTATCAGGTGTAAAGCATTGATAGTAAGTGAGGTTTTCACTGGGAACGTCTCTCTTACTTTACTTTTGAAAGAACTGTTGTGTAGCTGTCAGGAAATACACTGTATGGGGTGTGAATAGGGTAAACAGAAATAAACAACAGGATAAAGGTAGAAAAAACAAGATTGACTGTTACAAGAAGTGAGAAAAATAATAAAGAGGAAGTCAAGAAAGACCACGGATTGAAAAGAAAGAGAGAGAGAAAGAAAAGAAATAAATAATACACAAAATAAATGAGAATGAGTCACTAATAGAAATTAGGATAACTAGTATACTTTATAATATCTAAAATATCTACTATCTAAAAGAGAGGGTGGCAGAGAATTAGAAAAATAAAAAACAGCTATGAAAGAAATACTAAGAACAAAAGAGAAAATTAAGCGATTTTGAAAAAATAATTATGTGAGAGTGCAAGTGTTTATAAGATAGGAGAATGTGGGTATCCATGACAATGATAGCAGGATTAAATAATAGAACTCATGGGAGGTTTGGCAGGATATTTTTAGGAAAATACATATGAAAGAGTGAAAATGGGCACAACTGAGTTGATTTGCCCAAAGTCTGGGCAAATCCTGCCAGCAACCTAAGACTGCAAAGGTTGAAGAAAACAAAACAAAATAAAAAAGCCAACCAACCAAAAATAAAAAACAGAAAACAAAAAAATACAAGAAAAGAAAAGCAGAACAGGAAAATATGCATGTGACAATAATGTTATGGGACTTGCATAGCTTAACATATTTACTATCTGACTCTTTACAGAAAATGTCAATCCCTGGCCTTGCAGATGAAGGAAATAGTGCTACAAGTGGATGAGAAACAAAATATGGTTCTCATGACATTATTGCAGTTTATGAGTGGTCAGATAATGATGACATGTCTGTTTTTCAAATGATGTTTTTGCCTTGTGAGTGAACATTATACTGGTTCAATTTTGTCTTTATAAAAAGGAACAGAACATGACTAATATGTCTATAGATAGTAGAAAGCAAAGTTTTTGCTTGTGAACAAGACTATGCTCAGAAACTTCCATTAGATAAAATCACATGCTCATGGAAATGAATTTTTTAAATCAGCAAATTGTAATTAAATTACCACACACCCCTCCATAAATCCCTGGGCATTAGTAAGAAGTTTCTTTGGCTAGTATTCTTTCTTTCAGTTTTTAAATTTTAACTACAGAAATCTATTATATGGTCCATTCTACTGGAAAATCACTGAACTCTATCATACTGTATAGGGCATTTAACTATTCTGAAGAATATATATCTCTATATAAAATCAACTTCAGGTCTTCCCTGGTGGTGCAGTGGTTGAGAGTCTGCCTGCTGATGCAGGGGACATGGGTTCATGCCCTGGTCTGGGAAGATCCAACATGCCATGGAGCAGCTGGGCCCGTGAGCCATGGCCACTGGGCCTGCATGTCTGGAGCCTGTACTCTGCAACGGGAGAGGCCACAACAGTGAGAGGCCCGAGTACTGCAAAAAAAAAAAAAAAATCAACTTCAAAAATCCCCACATAGACAAGTGTGTAATACAATCTCTAAAAGCAAAGAGCTAATTCTCTGTGATCACATTTCATTTCTCTTTATAAAGTTGGTTGTACTTGCTTTGTATAATCAATCACTGATAAATCCTATATATTTTTCATGAATGGTCCAACTTTGAAAACCAGCCTAAGAAGTTTGGGTCAGGGTAGTGGTGTGTTTATGTTTTTAAAAGCCCTGATTTGTAATGTTTCTGAGTTCAGTGGTCCCACCATGATTGATTTCAAGCTCCCAACATGGTGATGCTGAACATGGACTTGAGAGATGCGCACAGTTGCTCTTGGAAGCCAAAGGAACCAGCCCCATACAGAACTAATTTAGAGTCTTAATACTTTTTAAGCATTTATTTCAAAAGTCTGATACTGCTCCTAGAAAGTAGTGGCCTAGTCATCTTTTTTGGAGGAAGAGAGTGGTTTCTCTACAGAGTCTATTTGCCCCACCATGATACAGGTTTGAGGCTAACTACATTATATGGAGAAATCAGATTAAAATGTGTAATAGTTTCCAAAAGAAATTTCAGTTTTCTGTGATACTAGATTGAGAGTTGAACTTCAAACACAAATAGCAACCTTACCACTGGTCTTTCAGACCCTGACAAATGTGATCATTGCACCTCGTTATCAGTTCTTGTAAAGCTTCTCTTTGATCTGAACGAATATGCTCATCATAAATATGGATTTTGTGAGCTTCATAAATATTCAATATTAAATTGAATATTTCACAATACTTAGACTAAATTTCACATGTAGCAGAGGGACAACTTCAGAGTGACAAAAGGTTACAATGAGTTTAAGTTTTCTTATGATATAAAAATAGATTACAGTCACTATTTTACAGAAGACTAAGTTACTGAAATTTGAGCAGTTTAAATTGCCTGTGTTTGAATAAGAACAGAAAATGATAATAACAAAGATATTGATATACATTTCAGGGAGCTTTTTGGAAATCAAAACCATAAGAGAAAAGTGAGTAAATCCTTAGTCTAAACAGCTGAGCCGGTTGCTGTTTTAGTTTTAGATACATAAGATTTCTTGTGCAGAAATCATGTAATATGAAATTTCTATAATTAAATGTCACAAATGAAAACAATTGAAGCATTGGATGGCATATGTGTAATAGTGATTTCAAATTATCTTAGTAAAACATGAAATCTTTTATCAATATCACATTATTGTGCACATCATAAACTTTTACATCTAATGAGAGAAATTAAAGACACAGTTTTTATGTCCAGTGATGAAAAATATATTTGACAAAGGACTATTACAGTTGTATGGAACAATAAAAATACAAAAAAAACCCTACAAAAGCACACTGTATATTGCTGATATCCAAACAGCATCTCTACCACTTAGAAGTACATATACGTAATCCATGTATACTAAGAAAAAATACAAATTGGGTGCCTGATGAAGTACATAACAATTAAATCCAGGGATTTTATATATTAATTTGAAAGTTCTCCCTATTAGGCAAGGATTTTCAGTGATGTCAACAACTGTAAAATTATCATTAATATATATCCGAATGCTGATTTTGATGAATTGTCTCTATTCAACCTTATACTTCTCAAAAGCTGTGTTCTCTTTAAGGAGTCAAATTAGGAGATACATTACAGTTATAAAATGGGGTAATACTCTAAACATTGTTTTAAAAGCAAGTTGTTCAAGCTCAGCAACAAATTTGAAAGGATTATAGAACCATGCAATTAAATTCACAAGTGTCCAGAACACCACATTCTGGAAAAGAGTAAAAAAAAACAGTATCTCAAAAAGGTTATTCATTATTTTTATCAGATTGAACATCTCAACTGAGAAAATGAGCACTGATTTCAACAATGTTAAAATTATTTTGAATAAGGATGTTTCATTTTTCATATTACTTAACTCTACTGAAAAAAAAATGTTTGAAGCTCAGTATCTTATTTTTTTTTCCATATTATTGAAAGTTTACTGTGTTCTTAATTAAAAGGAGCAAAAAAGAACCAGTGAATTTGATGGCCAACAGTTGACCAATTTAAAGGTTAATCTCTTTCAAAAACACCATCACAGATACACCCAGAATAATGTTTGACCAAATATTTGGACACCTCATGGCCCAATCAAGTTGACACATAAAATTAACTATCACAGGTATCATTTTTATATATTTCTAGATTCTATTTGCTAAAATTTTGTTAAGAACTTTTATGTATATGTTCATTGGGGATTGGTCTGGTTTTGTCTGATTTTGGTAACAGGGTAATGCTGGCCTTATCAAGTGAATTGGGAATTGTTCTCTCCTCTTATATATGAATCAGTATTATTTATGACTTAAATGTTGGGTAGAATTCACCAGTGAATCCATCCATGTCAGTACTTTTCTTTGAAAGTTTTTAACTACAAATTTAACTTTCTAAATTCCTTTAAGGTTATTCAAGTTATCTATGTTTTGCATCTCCTTTGCTAGTGTATTTCAAGGGATATATCCATTTTATCTAACTTGCTGAATTTATTGGCAGTCTGTATTAGTCCTGGACCTTCTTGAAGCAGACATGGAGACAGGATGAAACACGCAAGGCAGTTCTTGGGAAATGTCTGTGAGAGAAAATGTAGAAGGAACTGAAAGAGCTTGGTAGCTTCTTTTTCCCCCTTTTTAGAATTCAGCTGCTATGTAAAAAGTGGCTCTCTTGAAACAGTCATGCTAGAAGAAGTCGAGCCACATGGAGAGTCCTTGGAAGATGATATGTCATGTGGATAAAGAAAGAAGCCAAGGAGACTAAGACACCAGACATGTGAGTAGGTGACACTAACTTGAAAGTGCATTCTCCATAATGAAAATGACAGTGACATTGTGTACCTAAGACCTTCCTGAATTCTTACTTACACAAAGTGATCAAAATAAATTGTTCTTTTGGAATAACTAGTTAAGCACCAGTAGATAACTGAAATAGGGAAGCTGAAGAATAAAAGAAATTTACAGTCCATCTGTCAAGAAGCCAAGCAAACCTAGCTTCTGAAATTAGAGTGTATAGGGAAAGCTAGTAGAAAATTCTACGAGAAGCTGTCAACTCTTTGGGTCACATTAAATATCTGGTGATGGGCTTGGCATCATATCTGGTCACCAGAGCTACCAGTCAGAAAAAAAAAGAGCTTGTTGCAAAGCCTAGGAGAATAAGAACAAGCACTTCTATGTCTGCTTATGACCACATCTAACTGTGGTGACCTTCAGAAAGCAATGGCTGTGGGTTTACTTCTGCTTCTCAAATTTTGCAAAAATTTATCTTTTGGCCAACTCTAACAGGAAATCACACAAGGAAGAGGTTACTGGGAAATACTGTAAAAAAAATTAATAATGGCGAAATTCAGCACTCATAGAAGTTTTAGAATCATCTTATTGAGTTCCATGAAAAACCTGGCTGGGATTTTTATTGGAATTATGTTTGATCTAAAGATATGTTTGGGAAGACTGGTTATTTTAATTATTTTAAGTCTTCTTGCCCATAAACATGGAATATACTTTTCTTTACTGCTCAGTACTTAGAGTGGCAATTACGTCTGAGGATTCTAGTGTTTCTTCATTTCAAAAATAAGAAACAAAGCTGCTTTTTTATTTTCAACTCTATCCTCCTGGTCATTCCCTCCATTCTCTTTTTCTGGAATTTCTCTTGGTACATCTTGGAAATTCTAAATTTATTCTCCATGGTTTTATTTTCAGTTGTTCAATAAATGTTTTTTTTTATTTCATTGACAATTTTAAATTCATTCTTTTTTTATGTTGGTATGTATATATTTCATTCATACCTATCTATTTTTCTTCATATATTCTTATTCACTCATAACACAATTTTTCCTTTATTGACTATCCTAAATGCACTACTTGAAAGTATATGTCAATCTGTTCTCAGAAAATCAATTTTATCTTGGGTGAATTAATATTTTGATTCTTTATTTTGTTGGCTGTCATTCTTAACAATAGATTTCTTTGCTTTCAGTATTATTCTGAGCCAGAGATTTTAGAACTTGTGTTCCCTCTCTTTCGGCTCTGCTTGACTTCCTATTTGGCCTCCGGCTATACTGTGGCATGGGTGATATGGAAAATCAAGTCAATTCATTGTTGGGAGACTGCTCCTTTGTCCTTCCACTTCCCTAAGCCCAAAGTATCTGATAAACTATACAGTATGTCCAGCCAATAGAAGGTTCATTTTCTTTCAATGTCCTCACAGGGGTAGCAGAGCCCTCTATAGAGCCTGACTTCAGGCTCTTGCCCTTGTCCCTGTCTTGCATGGAATGCTTGCCCCTGTCTTACATGGAATTCTTGCAAGGAACAGTAACTGTAGGAGCTTCATTCTCAACCACTACTATCTGTTTTTGATCTTAGAGCATGATGAGAATTGTGTAGATTCATCCCACCTCCTATTTCTGTGTATCTTATTGAAGATGTCAAAGGTGTCCTTCCTTTAATTGCAGCACTATTTACAATAGCTAGATCATTGAAGCAACCTAAATGCTCATCAACAGACAAATGGATAAAGAAGATGTTGTACATATGTACAATGGAATATTACTCAACCATAAAAAGGAACAAAATTGGGTCATTTGTAGAGACATGTATAGACCTAGAGACTGTCATACAGAGTGAAGTAAGTCAGAAAGAGAAAAACAATATTATATATTAACACATATATGTGGAATCCAGAAAAATGGTACAGATGAACCTTATTGCAAGGCGGAAACAGAGACAGAGATGTAGAGAACAAATGTATGGACACCGAGGGGGAAAAGGGAGGGTGGGATGAATTGGGAGATTGGGATTGAAATATATACACTAACTAATATGTATAAAACAGATAACTAATAAGAACCTGCTGTATAGCACAAAGCACTCTACTTCACTTTGCTGTACAGTAGAAACTAACACAACATTGTAAAACAACTATACCCCAATAAAAAATAATAATAAAATAAATAAATAAATACCCAATGTTTTCACTTGTTCTGCTATATTGTTTCTTAGGCTTCAACCTAGAATTACAAAGATTTTGCTTCAAATTTTTTGTCTTCACTAATTATCAAGCAAAAGGGAGATTTATCTATACTAATGTTTGCCAATAAGCAGAATGTGTGGTTTGCATTGACATTACTCTCTATTTGAGTATGAATCTGTATTCATAACTCCCACTGTCTAATAGGCTTTTATTTAATATGAACCCATTTGGCTGAAATGGTCTCTAATATAAATATTTGTAAAAGTGCACTCTTCAGACTGCATTGTTGATATCACTTTTTCCATCCCACTCCCACCAACAAGCCTTTGCTTTCCAGAGTGATAACTTCTATTCTGTTGCTGTCACCCTTTCCCTCCCAACATCTAATCTTTATTTCTGGCTTAGATGATTACTAGAACATGCATTCTCCACATATGAAGAAAGCTATTATGGTGAGAGGACAGAAGAAATATTCTGGTTCACTCAGAACATAGCAGCTACAAAGCTATGGTTTACTGTCCAATTTTCTAATCCAAAGGAGAGACTGGGTGTGGGTGTTGGAGATTAGAATGGGTATGATCCACTCTTGTGTTTTACATTCATTCCCATTACTCTTAATTAACTGAGTAATCTATTACCCTTAAGATAATTGAAATCCTTTCAAAATTCTGACAGTGGGTTAATTTACAGCCCTAGTTTGTGGTGTTGTTTGCAAGTGAGGAGGATATATTACAAATAAGTTGAGATAGACTTCATGGATATATTAAGAATAAGTTGGGGGCTTCCCTGGTGGCGCAGTGGTTGAGAGTCCGCCTGCCGATGCAGGGGACACGGGTTCGTGCCCCGATCCCGGAGGATCCCACATGCCGTGGAGCGGCTGGGCCCGCGAGCCATGGCCGCGGAGCCTGTGTGTCCGGAGCCTGTGCTCCGCAACGGGAGAGGCCACAGCAGTGAGAGGCCCGCGTACAGCAAAAAAAAAAAAAAAAAAAAAAAAAAAAAAAAAAGAATAAGTTGGGATAGAATATGCCAATCACTACTAGCTATTTTATTTTATTTATTTACTACTCGTCATTTTAAAATGAAAGAGCTCACAGATCTAAAGCAGTGATGGACAAGGTCTGATGTTCAGTGATTCATGGTGTGAACAAGGTATTCTGCAGAAGGCATGTGTATATAGTACTATGAGGACAGTAAACCAGTAGCTTTGATGAAAAGAGAGACCTCACTGAGCACTGCTATATACATTCTTGTTTTTCTGTTTCTCTGAGACTCCTTGATTCTCTTCTTCCTTAATTGAATTTCTATTTACTTAAACTGCTTCTTCTGACATCTTGTTACATATACTCCTTTGTGGATACTGAAAACAATTTACAGCTGTACTACAAGAATTTTAGTTTTGTATATTTTTTATGTTTTGGTCTTTCATAGATGTTTGGCTTAACTGCTCAATCTGTCTCATTAAGTTAACCAATGTGTTTTATGTTACATTAATGAAAGCCTGGGATGAATTGATGATGTCTGTAAGATAGTCAGTGTAGCTCATAAGTGTACATTTTGAGCTTATTTGTTTCTTTCCTTCTCTCTGACCTTCCAATTAAACTTGAAATTTTGTATTCTGCTCCAGAATTCAACTGCCTCCCTTAACACTATTTTTTTTTAAATTTTATCTCCATTCCTGACATAAGTGCAAAGCAAGCAATTTTCCATATTTCATAGAGAGCTGACATAACTTGAAGTCCTCCAAGAGCTGTCTTTATTTTGGCATTGGCTCAGATAAGAATCTATGGGGGCTGAAACACCGAATGCTTTCTGTAAATCTGTTGTCTTCTTTGTCACTTGAGAAAATGGCTTCTGGGACTTCCCTGGTGGCACAGTGGTTAAGAATCTGCCTGCCAATCCTGGGGACCCAGGTTCGAGCCCTGATCCGGGAAACAATGGAGGTGATTACAAGTTTACAAGTTGCCACGGAGCAACTAAGCCTGTGCACCACAACTACTGAGCCTGTGCTCTAGAGCCCTTAAGCCACAACTATGGAAGCCAATGTGCCTAGAGCCCGTGTTCCACAACAAGAAAAGCCACAGCAATGAGAAGCCTACACACCTCAATGAAGAGTAGCCCCAGCTCGCCGCAACTAGAGAAAGCCTGTGCGCGGCAATGAAGACCCAAGGCATCCAGAAATAAATAAATTAATTAATTTTTAAAGAAAATGGCTTCCTTTTTTTTTTAACTTAATTTCTTCTATTATCTTTTGTCCACTCGAACTTTTGTTCATTTAAAGTTTGTAAAGGAGAATTGAACTTTAGCATTCATGGGGATGATGAAATCATCATGCCTTCTAGAGAGGGCTGTGATTTAGCGAGCTAGCTGAAACCGTGCAAGTTAAGCAGAGACGTAAGTTAGTCTTTCTGGCTATATTCTTTCTTTGCACTTTCACTACTTTTTAGAAAAATCTTTCTAAGTCCCCACAAGCCCTATTGCCTAGGATAATATCTTACATAGCCAGAAAAGTTGGCTTTCAGTAATTGTGGGGTTTTTTTTAGTGAAGTGATTGAAAGAAGATATTTTTCCTTGAAATAGTTTCCATACAGTTGAACTCAATGAAAAGTATAAAACAGCTTAAAGATGTGAGGTGTATCTAGTGAGTAAAAATAGGTACAAATAGCAAGAGGAGAGGGCAGGTCTCAACACAGAAAAGAAGAGTGTAGAATATAAAAGTGGGAATAAAATATCATAGTGTCTTTTTCATGTCTATATAATGAGGTACTTCCAGTGCTGATAGGACAAACGTAGTACTCACTAACCCCAAGTAAGTGGATATTGATATTTTATTACTTCTGGTTTTAATTCCTATGTCATTCCCCAACTTTGCCCAGAATTAACATTTAAGCTCATTTTGAGAGTTTCAAATGTGCACAAATAGGCTTAGTGACTGGCATTCCTTCCTACAAGTGCTTCTGAGGAACAGCGACTGTGGAGGCATAGAGATGCAACTTCTCTCTATGCTTAAAATTCGTTTTGCCCACACTACCTAGTCCCTGCCTTTCTCACGCTGGAACGGTCTACTTCTAGAGACCCCAGCCCCAGCCCTCCATTCCATTTGACAGAGGGAAGATGGGGAGGGGCAGAGGGTGGGGCCTCTTCCACCCTCCTCATTGCCCTTTTCCAGTTATCTGTTCCCCCCTAGCCAAAGGCACAAAGGCAGTACCACTTATCCTGATTGCACTTCAGTATCCCATCCACCTACCCTCAGCCCTGTGGTATTCTTATGTTAAAATCACTGAACACACAGAGAAGACACCTAGAATCTACTTTTTCTACTAAAATGTAAATAAAATATATTTAGATTATATAGGTCATTATAGCCTGTACAGCCCCAGTCTTTTCTAAAGGTTTTGTGAGAAGGGAGAGAGGGGGAGAAAGAGAAAGAGAGAAACAGAGGAGAGAGGGAGAGAATCTTTTGCCTATTTATCTTTTTGTAGTAGTAGTAATAGCAGTTCTCACTGGATCTGATATTGGAAGCCTTTAGAAGTTAAAGGAGAGGAAGAAGAGAGGGAGAGAAAGAGAGAGAAAGAAAAGACAATAGAGTGAAAAGGTTCTCTGATTTATTTCAGAAAAAGGCCAAGTGTCCTAAAGCTTTTGAATCCACCTCAGTCTCTCTCAGACTAGGGTTGCCAGATAAAATAGACTACTCAGTTAAATTTGAAATTTAAGTAAAGAACAATTTTTTTTTCTAATTCTAAGTGTGTCCCAAATATCTCTTTAGACTTAATCACACCAAAAAATTATGTCTTTTATCTGAAATTCAAGTTTAACTGGGCATCCTATTTTTTATTTGATAAATCTGATAAATCTGTCACCCCTACTCTAAGACTCCACCTCTATTGGAGTTACTGCCTTACCTGGGTCCAAGGAGTAGTGCCTGGTGTCTTGAGGAAGTTTTATGTCTTGGGTCCCATCCTTCCAGTTATTGTCCTGCTAAAAGGCTTATAAGGGCAAAGAGTGGCATAAGATTTCATATATACTGTAGAGTCTTAGATGTTTTTTTGTTCCCTATGCACGTCTTCTTTCTACTTTGTCCTTCCCTCCACTTAGAATATATTATCTCAGGTTGTAAAGAAAATATGGGAGATCAAAGTAGTCAAAATCTTGGCTTCTGAAACTCTGATTGGCTCAAAGATTAAACAATTCTTTTAAAAGAACACAGATACAAAATAAAAAAGTGTCTCCTGATTTTAGTTGCTGGAAAAGAGAGTCACAGGGAAAGAAGACATTTATTTATACTGACCCTGGGAGGTATCTCAACATCTCTGCATACCATCTCAGCAAAAGCAGATATGAACCTTAATACATAAATTATGCAAATTTATGACTTTTTGCTATAATTCAATTTAATTTTATCTGGAGTCCCCATTCCACTGGGTTGGTTAAAATGTAATCTCACCTAATTTAGGATAATTAATAATCACGGTACAGTAGCGGATTTAATCTATGTTTAGGGGTCATATATAGGGTATCAGCTGTATTGGCAGAATGAATGGAAACTAGTCCCAAATTATCATTATCTATTGCCGTGGGCCTCTACAGAGACACCCTAGGTTCTCATAGATCCCTTCTAGACCCATCTCCCCCTGACCACAAGGCTGCCCATTCTCAGCATCTGCTTGCATACTCTGAGACCTCTTTCCTTTCAAGGCTATGCTAAAGTGCTCAGGGATCCTGAGGCTGGTTTGAATCGCTTGACTCAGATAGTGCCCAGGCATCTTTAGTCTATTGCTCCAGTACCACACTGGGTCAGTGTTCTCTATAAAGTTTTCTGTTGCCCTGGAAGCAAAGCAAGGTATTTTCTGTTCTTGGAATCTCAACTTCATCTGAGGGTCCCACAGTGCCTACAGGGTTCTGCCTTCTAGGGGGTGGTCAGGGGCAACACACCTTCTCAGGAACCCACAATCATTTAGTACTCTTCATTGCAGAATTGATTATGAGCCCCGGGGAATATGTCACGATGTCTGGAGATATTGTTTGGTTGGCAAAACTGGACACGTGTTACTAGTATCTAATGTGTGAGGCACGGGACAACCCCCAGCCCCCAGACACAGTTAAGCATTCCAAAATTTCAAAAGTGCTGAGGTTGAGAAACTCTTCTTTAAAACTGTGTGAAATGATCACATAACGCTGATAAATTTCTACGTGACCCCCGTAATACTCTACTCATTGTTGAAGCTTACGATTTTAAACTTCAAGTGTGAGATATGATTATATGGGCCAGATAGGTGATACCATTCCCAGTCAGAATCTAAAGGAAATAAATCCCTCTTAAAGGCATTTTACAAGTGCCATTTTTGTTGCAGTCAAAGTCCACAAGTGCTCCACAGGCTAAAACTGTTATTTTATTAAATAAGGTGATTACTGAAATAAAGGAAGAAAATATGACTGAGATAAAATGCATTTTAAATGATGCAATTTCTCTGATGTTTGCTTTTAATGTATGGCACTGATTAAGTAGCTTTCTAGTAACATCTCAGTAATAATAGCATTAGGTGTCTCCACCTCTTAAATTAAAGTAATTGAATTATGCAAAGCAGACGGAAGTCTTCTGATGCTATGGTTCAGTGATAACTACCATCTCACAAAACTTTCCCTTAAGTGTAATGTAAATCCTTCAGCCTTTAAGAAATTAAAGTGTCAAAAAAGAAACCTGACCTTGAAAAAAACCTAATGCGAATTTCTTAACAATAAGATCTGTTACCAACATACACACCCTCCTAACAAAAATAAATTTTCCTTGCACATTCAAGATTTTATTATGTTGTTGAATAACATTTAAATATTTTACACTGTAAAGTTCCCTTCACAGATATTTACATTAATACGAGCTGAAGTTCATTTTAGGGAGAATAATAAAGATGCGTCATTTCTACAAAAAATTTTAAGTTTTTCATACCTATAAGTAAATGATAAACATTTACTTATTTTAAGAATCCCTTTGGAAGAAATATATAGTTTTCTCTCAAGGATGAATTAATTCAATTTTGCAGACTCAGCTGTAAGCTTGTGAGTATTAGTTCTTTGGACAATCAGTTAGTTTCACTGTGCTTCAGTTTCCTTACTGGTTAAATATAAGTGATGGCAACTGACTGTCTCCCAGGGATATTTCAAAAAGTGCTAAAACATTGTAAAGGGATTTAACAATACAGATGGCCATATAGCTTATTATTTAGTGATATGAGACTTAAGATTGAAATTAGAATACTGTGAGCACTAACTCAACATAAAATCCTGACTGTGAGGTACAGAGAGAAGGTACACTCACCTCAGGGACATCGCCAAGGGTTTAGCCCGGATGACAACATGGAAGCAACAGTCCAACAAGTGCCTGCCCAGCTAACACCCTCATTCTGAATAAGTACTTTTTTTGCTCTGTATATTTGGCCCTCGGGGACAACCTGTCACATGCACTACTCCAGCTACTAAAGGCAACCCCAAATTAACATAAAGTAAAAATTGTATGCAAGTTCAAAGTAATACTTTTATTAGTCACCTCTCAAACCAGATTTTCATGTCTGAACTCCCCCTACATAGGAATTCTAGAACCCACAATGATCCTCTAACAACATAATTATCTAATTGAAGGAATACAAAGTAGTTGTATGACTGTTAGTGTGTTCCTTGCATACTGGCTTGTAGGCCATGCTCTTTTGAGCCTCTTGCTTGGTACATGTCACTTCACCTCAGGACACTGGAATGGCACATAGTATCACATGCATGCCTTTGTTGGAGAAAAAAGGAGGGAACTGGAGCTATGCTCTAAACTTTTACTCCATCCCACTACCTTTGTCAATGAGGACTTAAGGCAGCTTGATCCTTGATAACCAGCAAGGATCTACTGTACAGCACAGGGAACTCTACTCAATATTTTGTAATAACCTATAAGCAAAGAGAATCTGAAGAATGAAATATATATATATATATATATATATATATATATATATATATAAAATACACCTGAAACTAACACGATATTGTAAATCAACTATACTTCAATAAATAAATGAAACCAAAAAAAAGGCAGTTTGATCCTTGTCATTCCCACATCCTGGCCCACTCCAGACCAACAAGAGTAGTAGGAGAGTCAAGTTTCTTACAGAGTTTTCATAGCTTCCTCTTCTTTTAAGGGAAAGCAATTTTGTTATTTACTAAAATCAAAAGAATTAAAGAAATTCACAGTGAGAGAACAAATAATTTTTGTTCTTACTTGGCTGAAGGACAAAGCTTAGGACCATTGTTTAAAATTCTGTTGTATCCAATACATATGGTAATATGTTTGCTATGAAGGTGTACATTCTTTAGTTGATGGCCCATATGGTTACAGACCCCAATAAAAATAAGGGACTAAACTGGGAGTCATATACTTTAACTTACTACCCATTACACTACTCGTTAGGAATTCCTGTGGGTTGCCTAAAAATATAAACACCCTTCCAGATAAAATTATTCCAATCCTGATGAATCCATTCAACCCAAGTCCAATGTGAAACACTACTGAATGTGGGGAAAATCCCAACAACCAGGGAAAGAAAAGGAGCTTTTATAACAAAAATACTGTTTTCGAGGCCAGAATAGTCGCATTAATTATGCAACGAGTGCTACTTTGCTTCAATTACCTCAGCCTCTACATTTGAAGAGCCTTATTAAATAGTTATGTCTATGTATATTTAAAGAAAGAGAGTTTTATTCATTTGTTGAAACAATTTTTATTGTACAGGATTGCAGTATCATAATTCTACATATTGTACTTAATCCTGTCACCTCCCTTCTCTTTCTTCACCTCCCCAGCAAGGTGCACATGAAGAAGATACATATTACTTCGGTCACACAAACTTGCCAAGCAAAGTATATACGAGAAATTTCTAGAGGGGAAAAAAAAAAAAAAAAAAAACAATAGAGAGGAATCAGTGTAAAATTGCCAACTGCTTTTTTTTAAAGAAATAGAGTTAGTTTATAATTACTTTAGTGGGAGGCATTGAAAAAGAAATAATGCTATGAAATATTTTGAAAGAGTATAATTATTGATATCCCCCATCCAAGAATAATGAAATTTCTTTTATCTTTTTTTAACATCTTTAATGGAGTATAATTGCTTTACAATGGTGTGTTAGTTTCTGCTGTATATCAAAGTGAATCTGCTATATGTATACATATATCCACATATACCCTTCCTCTTGTGCCTCCCTCCCAACCTCCCTATCCCACCCCTCTAGTTGGACACAAAGCACAGAGCTAATCTCCCTGTGCTATGTGGCTGCTTCCCACTAGCTATCTATTTTACATTTGGTAGTGTATATATGTCCATGAAATTCTCTCACCTCATCCCAAATTACTCTTCCCCCTCCCAGTGTCCTCAAGTCCATTCTCTACATCTGCGTCTTTATTCCTGTTCTACCCTTAAGTTCTTCAGAACTTTTTTTTTTTTTAAGATTCCATATATATATGTGTTAGTATACAGTATTTACTTTTTTCTTTCTGACTTACTTCACTCTGTATGACAGTCTCTAGGTCCATCTACCTCACTACAAATAACTAAATTTCGTTTATTTTTATGACTGAGTAATATTCCATTGTATATATGTGCCACATCTTCTTTACCCGTTCGTCTGTCGATGGACACAGGTTGTTTCCATATCCTGGCTATTGTAAATAGTGCTGCAATGAACATTGTGGTGCATGTTTCTTTTTGAATTATGGTCTTCTCAGGGTATATGCCAAGTAGTGGGATTGCTGGGTCATATGGTAGTTCTTCTTTTAGTTTTTTTAAGGAACAACCATACTGTTCTCCATAGTGGCTGAATCAATTTACATTCCCACCAACAGGGCAAGAGGGTTCCCTTTTCTCTACACCCTCTCCAGCATTTATTGTTTGTAGACTTTTAATGCTGGCCATTCTGACTGGTGTGAGGTGATGACTCATTGTAGTCTTGATTTGTATTTCTCTAATGATTAGTGATGTTGAGCATCATTTCATGTGTTTGTTGGCAAGCTGTATATCTTCTTTGGAGAAATGTCTATTTACATCTTCTGCCCATTTCTGGATTGGGTTGTTTTTGCTTTTGATATTGACCAGCATGAGCTCCTTGTAAATGTTGGAGATTAATCCTTTATCAGTTGTTTCATTTGTAAATATTTTCTCCCATTCTGAGGGTTGTCTTTTGGTCTTGTTTATGGTTTCCTTTGCCGTGCAAAAGCTTTTAAGTTTCATTAGGTCCCATTTTTTTTACTTGTGTTTTTACTTCCATTTCTCTAGGAGGTGGGTCAAAAAGGATCTTGCTGTGGTTTATGTCATAGAGTATTCTGCCTATGTTTTCTTCTAAGAGTTTTATAGTGTCTGGCCTTACATTTAGGTCTTTTATCCATTTGGGATTTATTTTGGTATACGGTGCTAGGAAGTGTTCTAATTTCACTCCTTTACATGTAGCTGTCCAGTTTTCTCAGCACCACTTATTAAAGAGGCTGTTTTCTCCATTATATCTTCTTGCCTCCTTTATCAAAGATAAGGTGACCATATGTGTGTGGTTTTATCTCTGGTCTTTCTATCCTGTTCCATTGATATATGTTTCTTTTTTGTGTGTCAGTACCATACTGTCTTGTTTACTGTAGCTTTGTAGTAGAGTCTGAAGTCAGGAAGCCTGATTCCTCCAACTCCGTTTTTCTTTCTTAATATTAGTTTGTCTATTCGGGGCCTTTTGTGCTTCCATACAAACTGTGAAATTCTTTGTTCTAATTCTGTGAAAAATGCCATTGGTAGTTTGATAGGGATTGGATTGAATCTGTAGATTGCTTTGGGTAGTATAATCATTTTCACAGTGTTGATTCTTCCAACCGAAGAACATAATATATCTCTCCATCTGTTTGTATCATCTTCAATTTCTTTCATGAGTGTCTTACAGTTTTCTGCATACAGGCCTTTTGTCTCCTAAGGTAGGTTTATTCCTAGGTATTTTATTCATTTTGTTGCAATGGTAATGGGAGTGTTTCCTTAATTTCTCTTTGAGAATTTTCATCATTAGTGTATAGGAATGCAAGAGATTTCTGTGCATTAATTTTGTATCCTGCTACTTTACCAGATTCATTGATTAACTCTAGTAGTTTTCTGGTAGTGTCTTTAGGATTCTTTATGTATATTATCATGTCAATGGCAAACAGTGACAGTTTTACTTCTTCTTTTCTGATTTGGATTCCTTTTATATCTTTGTCTTCTCTGATTGCTGTGGCTAAAACTTCCAAAACTGTGTTGAATAATAGTGGTGAGAGTGGACAGCCTTGTCTTGTTCCTGTTCTGAGAGCAAATGGTTTCAGTTTTTCACCATTGAGAATGATGTTGGCTGTGGGTTTGTCATCTATGGCCTTTATTATGTTGAGGTAAGTTCCCTCTGTGCTTACTTTCTGGATGGTTCAATGGGCTGTGTAGGCTTCCTGGCACAGGGGACTAGTGCCTGTGTTCCGGTGGATGAGTCTGGATCTTGTCTTTCTGGTGGGCAGGACTGCACCCAGTGGTGTGTTTTGGGGTGTCTGTGACCTTGTTATGATTTTAGGCAGCCTCTCTGCTAATGGGTGGGGTTTTGTTCCTATCTTGCTAGTTGTTTGGCATGGGATGTCCAGTACTGAATCTTGCTAGTCATTGAGTGGAAATGGGTCTTAGTGTTGAGATGGAGAGGTCTAGGAGAGCTTTTTCCATTTGATATTACAGGGCACCAGGAGGTCTCTTGTTGACCAATGTCCTGAACTCAGCTCTCCCACCTAAGAAGCTCATGCCTCACACCAGGACAGAGCACAAAGACTGTCAGCTGCATGGTTCAGAAAAAAAAGGAGAAAAAGAAAGAAAGAAAGAAAGAAAGAAAAAATAAAATAAAATAGTTATTATTTTAAAAATTCTAAAAAATATATTATTAAAAATAAAAAATAGAAAAGTAATAAAAGACATAAAAAGAGAGCAAACAAACCAACAAATAAATCCACTGATGATAACAAATGCTAAAAACTATACAAAAAAAAAATGAAAATGACAGAGAGAAGGCTAGGACAAATGGTAAAAGCAAAGCTATACAGACAAAATCACACAAAGAAGCATACACATACACACTCTTGAAAGGAGAAAAAAAAACAACAAATATTATATATATATATATATATATATATATATATATATATATATATATATATATATAAAGGAGGAGAGCAACCAAATCAATAAGCAAATCTACCAATGATAATAATCTCTAAATACCAAACTATGATAAACATAAAACCAGAAACAAATTAGAAGCAGAAAGCAAACCCCAAGTCTACAGTTGCTCCCAAAGTCCACCTCCTCAATTTTGGGAAGATTTGTTGTCTATTCATGTATTCCACAGATGCAGGGTACATCAAGTTGACTGTGGAGATTTAATCCGCTGCTTCTGAGGCTGCTGAGAGAGACTTCCCTTTCTCTTCTTTTTTTGCACAGCTCCCGGGGTTCAGCTTTGGACTTGGCCCCGCCTCTTCATGTAGGTAGCCTGAAGGCATCTGTTCTTCACTCAGACAGGAGGGGGTTAAAGGAGCAGCTGATTCGGGGCTCTGGCTCACTCAGGCCAGGGGGAGGTAGGGGTACGGATGCAGGGCGAGCCTGTGGTGGCAGGGGCCGGCGTGATGTCGCACCAGCCTGAGGCGAGCCGTGCATTCTCCCAGGGAAGTTGTCCCTGGATCCCCGGACCCTGGCAGTGGCGGGCAGCACAGCCTCCCCGGAAGGGAGGCATGGACAGTGACCTGTGCTCACACACAGGCTTCTTGGTGGTGGCAGCAGCAGCCTTAGCGTCTCATGCCCGTCTCTGGGGTCCGTGCTGATAGCCGCAGCTCACGCTCTTCTCTGGAGCTCGTTTAGGCAGTGCTCTGAACCCCCTCCCCTTGCGCACACTGAAACAATGGTCTCTTGCCTCTTCGGCAGCTCCAGACTTTTTCCTGGACTCCCTCCTGGCTAGCTGTGGTGCACTAACCCCCTTCAGGCTGTTTTCACGCGCCAACCCCAGTCCTCTCCCTGTGCTCCGATTGAAGCCTGAGCCTCAGCTCCCAGCCCCGCCCGCCCCGGCGGGTGAGCAGACAAGCCTCTCGGGCTGGTGAGTGCTGGTCGGCACCGATCCTCTGTGCGGGAATCTCTCTGCTTTGCCCTCTGCACCCCTGTTGCTGTGCTCTCCTCCGCGGCTCCGAAGCTCCCCCCACCCTTCGCCACCCACAGTCTCCACCCGTGAAGGGGCTTCCTAGTTGCGGAAACCTTTTCTCCTTCACAGCTCCCTCCCACTGGTGCAGGTCCCGTCCCTATTCTTTTTGTCTCTGTTTTTTTCTTTATTTCTTTTGCTCTACCCAGGCACATGGGGGAGTTTCTTGCCTTTTGAGAGGCCTGAGATCTTCTGCTAGTGTTCAGTACGTGTTCTGTAGGAGTTGTTCCATATGTAGATGTATTTCTGGTGTATTTGTGGGGAGGAAGGTGATCTCCACTTCCTACCCCTCCGCCATCTTGAAGGTCCCCCAGAATAATGAAATCTTGATGCTAAACCAAAATCACTCAACTTCCACTCTAGGATGTCTTTTAGTAGGTAATACATTTCTTTCCAAGGTCTGCCAATGCCTAAAAATCTTGGCTTCAAATTATCCTATGTTTTATGACAAATTATTTTAATAGGTACTGTTTACATTTTGATCTTCAGATACATCTTTTCTGCAATTTTGACAGGCATCAATAATTGAAAAATAAAATAGCTCTAATGTGTGGGTTAACACCCTACATTGGACTGCTTCACTGAAGCGTGAAGGTCTTAGCCAAATTCATTCTAGGGACTTTAAAGGAGCATGCAGCCCAAAGAGGCCCAATTCTCTGCAGCTTAAAGTCCTCACAGCTGCCGAACATGACACAAATTCTCTGCCTCAGGCCTCTCCAGTTCTTGAGATTGACTATGTCCTGAAAGATTAATAATCATCAAAGTGACACTTCATATAGTAGTTATCAAACAGCAGGCTTTGGATTGAGTTCTTTCCATAGATGATCTTTAATTCTCCCAACAATCTAATGAGGTAGATGTCATTCTATTTTAAGAATGAAGAAACTAAGGTTTGGAAAACTAAAGTAATGGTCCCAAAGTATCCAGCTAGTAAGTATACAAGTCATTAATTGATTCCAGAATCTCTTCTTAAAATATCTCATGTGAGTTCCAGCTCAATGTTGGAGGAATCAGCTGCTGTGGGCTTGCAAATGAATGGGAAATACTTAGTTGTCTCAGCTCTGAGAAATGTGATCCTGTCTTGTTCCTTCATCTTCCTCCAACACTCTGTCTTGTGTTGTCCCTGTCTTGACCTCCTGCACAGAAACAAGTGACCTACAGAGAGATGTCCTTGATGTTTCCTCACTGCCTGCCTCCCAGAACATGTTGATGTCACTCACTCAGTGTCCATGTTCTCCATTTGCTTATTACTTTGTATCAGGACAACTTAAAAGCACATACACTGTGATACTATAATTTATTTTCTGAACCCACATCACCTAAGTACTGTTTCCTGATTGCCCAAATGGACTTATGTCTAAGATTCATGACTCAGTCTTCCCCATCCAATCATCCTAATTGCCCAATCTATAAAGCTAAATATTATCATAACTTATGAGGACAACTCTAATTGACTGTTATGATTAAGTTTCACATTCAATCGTAAGTAGATTACTGAGAAAAGTAATAAAAATGTAGTAGAAGTTATAGAAAAGGAAAATAACAATTGCTGCCATTGTTCAGGTCCTCTTTATACATTGTCTCTGAGATGGAACTCACCTCCACTATTATTTCCCTAATAACCACCTTTTATCGATTTCACAATTTAACAAATAGTTATTGAGTCTTTTCTTCTTGTCAGGGACTCTTCTAGATGCCAGGAATATATAAGTTAACCATATAAAAAGATCCAGCCTTCAAGTATTTAACATTTCATTTGAATATGGGATGGGAACTGAGGATTGGTGACTATACAAGTAAATAGGTAAATAAGTAAACAAACAAAAGTATTGGACAATGATTAGCTCCATGCAGAAATTTAAAATGAAGAGATGTTACAAAAAATATCTATTTTAGTTTTGCCGTTTGAAAAAGGTCTTTTTGCAGAATTCAGGTTTAAGTGGATTTCTGAATGACAAAAGAAGACAGTTGTACAAACATCACAGGCATCCCAATGCCATATGTGCAACTGGATTTTTTATCAAGAATATTAGTCAACAAAGAGATCTGAGCAGACATCTTAAACTTTGTGTAAAATACCTGTGAAAATAATTTTTTTGTGGGAAATTATGAATGACATCCATGAAAAGACATCACCAAATGATGTCCATGAGATACATCACCAAACCTACCTCCTTCCTGACTATGATGATCCAAAGTTGTTCTGCCAGACTTGATGATGTCTGGCAGATTCTGTATGTAGCTGTTTTTCACCAAACTTAAAAAGAAAGTTTGGTGTAGGATTCTGTATGAAGCTGTTTGGTGTAGGATCCTGTATGTAGCTGTTCATGAAATACTGTAATAAACAAATGCATTAAAAAAAGGAAATGGGACTTCCCTGGTGGCGGAGCGGCTGGGCCTGTGAGCCATGGCTGCTGAGCCTGCGCGTCCGGAGCCTGTGCTCCGCAATGGGAGAGGCCACAACAGTGAGAGGCCCGCGTACCAAAAAAAAAAAAAAAAAAAAAAAAAAAAGGACCAGGGATAAACATAAATATGTACTTGCCATGAGCAGATTATTACAATCTGTCACTAAATTTGCCTATAATTCTTTTGGAAGCCAAGGTAAAAGAGAGCACACAGGTCTACATTGTTTTCTTTGTCTGACAACAGAAATCATGAAAATTCATTACTGAGATGTAGCTGGTTTTTGTTTTGTTTTGTTTTGTTTTTTCCCCCAAGAAACTAACCACGGGAAAGAAGGTGGTGGTTATCTAAAAGAAACTTTTGATAACACAAAGACTAATGTTTTCAATACTGGTTTTAGCAAAAACACAAATGCAGTTCAAATAAACAATGCATGAACCGAACATCTTTATACAAAGTACAGCGCATTTTGCAACATTTGAGACAATATGGCTCAGGAACTTCTATGTATCTACTGTAATTCATTAATGAAGTTTATGGGATCTAGGAGAATGCTTAGTTAATATGGCCATTAGACTAACTCTTGAATATCTGATTTCTTAAATGAATCTGTGAGAAAATCTACATAATAATTAATTAATAATTTAATATTTTGAGAGGAGTTTTTAGTACAGATATTCTAAATTGTTGACTGAAGAGAAAGCCATACACTTTAAACACCGCATAGATGGGCAACAAAGTTGCATCCCGTGTGAGCTTTAAAAACTGAACTTGTATTTTCAGACAACCAAAAGGCCATCACTCTTCAACCAAATGTAGACGGTAAAAGTAATTAAAACAGACTTTTTATTTCTGAAAAAGAGAAAGAAACTTTCGTTTGTCTCAATGCTTTAAACGATAATTGGTTAATATCCCAGTGTTCTGTACCATGTGATTGAAAAAGAAAAATATCTATTTTTTAAACTTTGACGTCTATGTGTGCTTGCAAAGACTTCTGAAATTTACTGTCTTTTTAAAAAGGGGTTGAGACTTTAGGTGCTAGCCAAGGTGGAGTAATTCTACAAGAGCCTACCTCTCCCACAGATTACAGTAAAAACTCAGGACAGACAGAAGACACAGAAGTGGGTTATATAACTAAAAACAAAAAGCATAACTTAATAATGGGTTCTTTGTATAATTTTTACAGAAAAAAATCTAGAATAGCCAAGTTTGTTAACTTTATTTTCTGTCACACAGTTTTCCTTCTGAAGCAGCAGCTCAGTCCATTGTGTTTCTGTTGATACCTGGGCTTTTAGACTTCATCCTATGTCTAATTATTATGCAGAGCATATACTGAAAAAAAAAGCCAAATAAATTGATTTTAAAATTAGCATTTTAAACATTCAAAACAACTTGAAAGTCACTTTGCTGAAAAACAATTATCTAATGTATTTCACACCTAAATATTTATCTTTTTAATATATTTTGCAATGTTAGTGTTGTCTAATTCTATCAATCTCTAGTAGAACATCAAGCCAAATTTTACTTTTATTCATTTCTGATTTTCTTTTTTAAAAAGAAAATTACTCCTTTGTCTCCTGAGTAGCTTATCAAAATAAGAGTGTTGAACTGAATCAGGACATTTTTTAATCACCAGAGAAAAATGTCCAGAACTCACTTTATCACTTTCCACACAGTGCTTTAATAGTTATTTCTAAAGCTAATATTATTTTTGACATGACCTTATGATTAATCAGGTCTTTAATAGAAATAGGCTACATTTCTTTGAGCTTCATTAGCCTCGTATTGATGTGTCCTAATACAGGCAGAAGTCAAAGATAGTATACGTTCGATTCCAGGCCACTACGATAAAGTGAATATTGCAATAAAGCGAGTCACACAAAGTTTTGGTTTCCCAAGCATGTAAAAGTCATGTTTACACTATATAGCATTATTTTAATGTGCAACAACATTGTTGTACATGCCGTAATGAATATTGTGCATGCCTTAATAAAAGATAACTTTGTTGCTAAAATATGCTGACCATCATGTGAGTCAAAATATTTTTGTTGGTGGAGGGTTCTGTCTCAATGTTGATGTCTCTGACTGATCAGGGTGGTGGTTGGTAAAAGTTGGGTTGACTGTGATAATTTATTCAAATAAGACAACAGTGAAGTTTGCATCAATGACTTCTGTTCAGGAATGATTTCTCTGTAGCATCCAATATCGTTTGATAGAATTTTACCTACAGTAGAACTTCTTTCAAAATTGGAGTCAATCCTCTCAAATCCTGCTGCTGCTTTACCAACCAAGTTTGTATAATATTCTAAATCCTTTATTGTCATTTAAACCATCTTCACTAGGAGTAGATTCTATCTCAAGAAACCACTTTCTTTGTTCATACATAAGAAGTGACTTCTCATCTTGAAGTTTTATCATAACATGGCAGCAATTCAGCCACGTCTTCAGGTTCCACTTCTAATTCTAGTTCTCTTACTATTTCCACCACATCGCCATTTGCTTCCTGCACTGAAGTCTTGAGACCATGAAAGTCATCCATGAGACTTGGAATCAACTTCTTCCAAACTCCTGTAGTTGCTGATATTTCGACCTCTTCTCATGAGTCACAAATGTTCTTAATAAAATCTAGAATGGTGAATCCTTTCCAGAAGGTTTTCAATTTACTTTGCTCAGATCCAACAGAGGAATCACTACCTATTGTAGTGATAGCCTTATGAAATGTATTTCTTAAAGAATAGGAACCCTTCTCAATACTCTGTAATGACCTATATGGAAAAAGAATCTAAAAAAGAGTGGATATATGTACATGTGTTACTGATACACTTTGCCATACAACAGAAACTAATGCAACATTGTAAATCAACAGTAATACAAATTAAAAAAAAAAAGAAAATTGAAATTACTCCTTAATCCATGAGCTGTAGAATGGAAGTTGTGTTAGTAGGTATGTAAACAACATTAATCTTGTTTGACATCTCCATCAGAGCTCTTGGGTGACCAGGTGCATTGTCAGTGAGCAGTAGTATTTTCAAAGGAATCTTTTTTTCTGAGCAGTAGATCTTAAAATATTCAATAAGCCATAATGTAAACAGATGTGCTGTCATCTAGGCTTTGTTGTTTCATTTATAGAGCATGGGCTGAGTAGATTTAGCATATTTTTAAGGGTCCTAGGATTTTCAGAATGGTAAATGAGAATTGACTTCAACTTAAGGTCACCAGCTGAGTCAGACTAAACAGACCCTAACACAAGAGTTAGTCTGTCTTTTGAAGCTTTGAAGCCAGGCAATAACTTCTCCTCTCCAGCTATGGAAGTTCTAGTTGACAACTTCTTCTTCCAGTTTATACTGGCTGTCTCATCTACACTGGAAAATATGTTGTTTAGTGTAGCTACCTTAGCTAGATCTTCTGGATAACTTATTGGAGTGTCCATGTCAACACTTGCTGTTTCATCTTGTACTTTTATGTTATGGAGATCACTTATTTCCTTAAACCTCATCAACCAACTTTTGCTAGCTTCAAACTTTTCTTCTGAGGCTTCCTCACCTCTCTCAGTCTTCACAGAATTGAAGAGAGTTCAGGCCTTACTCTGAATTAGGCTTTAACTTAAGGGAATGCTGTGGCTGGTTTGATCTATCCAGAGCACTAAAACTTTCTCCATACCAGCAGTAAGGCAGTTTCACTTTCTTACCATTTTTGTGGTCCCTGGAGTAGCACTTTTAATTTCCTTCAAGAACTTTTCCTCTGCATCTACAACTTAACTATTTGGCACAAGAAGTCTAGCTTTCAGCCTATCTTGATTTTAGACTTGCCTTTTTCACTAAGCTTAATCATGTTTAGCTTTTGATTTAAAGTAAAAGATGTGTGATCCTTCCTTTCACTTCAACAAATAGAGGCCATTTGTATGGTTATTCACTGGCTTAATTTCAATATAGTTGCATATCAGGGAATAAGGAGACCCAAGGAGAGGGAGAGAGATGGAGAAATTGCCAGAGGAGTACTTAGCACACACACAGTATTAATCAATTAAGTTTGTAGCTTATATGGGTGTGATTATGGGTGTGGTTCAAGGCACCCCTCCCCCAATTACAATAGTGTTCTTAAAGATTACTGATCAAAGACCACCGTAACAAATATAATAATAATGAAAAAGTTTAGGATATTGTGAGAAATGTGACACGGAGATCCAAAGTGAGCAAATGTTATTGGAAAAATAGGGCCAATAGATTTGCTCAAAGCAGGGTTGCCAAAAGCCTTCAATTTGTAAACAACACAATATTTATGAAGTGCAATAAAGAGAAGTGCAAGAAAGTGAGGTCTGCCTATATGAAATAGTAAAATGTTTGTAGTTGGCCTCTTTGTAGGAGACATCAAATTTTAACAAAACTCCCTGGTCTGTTTTGTCAGACTACACCAAGGAAGGTCAGAGAAAGATCAAAGGAAGGTCTGCCATCTTCCTCTTCCATTTTAATTGTTTCCTTTCTGTTCCAAAGACCATGGAATGTTTCACACTCATATCTTGAGAAGCTTATCAAAGGAATTGGTGACATTGTAATAAATAGACTTCAAAACACCACCAACAAAAAAGTGGTTCACAAAAAGCCAAATGTTAGCTAGGCTTTGCATTTGGCTCTAACAGTTTTTGCTTTTAGTACAAATAATGTGCGTTAGCGTGACTGTCTTTATAGCAACATGAAGGTGATTCTCTCACGGAAAGAACTTCCAAGGCAAGCAGCTAATTAGTTTTTGTACAGCTACCAAAGGAGCAAAGGAGATTGAACAGTAACTTCAGTTTCTTCCTCTGGAAGAGGTAACTTGCTTACTTGATGAGAATGTGAGATGAATGGAGACTTTTACTTTGTCAGCTAAAATTAATTCATATTACAAGGGGAACGTATCTGGATGGTATTTGGAGTTGCTTTAAACAAATACAGGAAGGCTGAAGTGCTTATGAAAAACTTCATTAGGAAATGTTTGGGAAGCCTGAATTCCCTTGGCCTTGAAGCACTGCACAGTGAACCAAACATGTGAAAGTGAGGGCACAGTTGGAGCCACTAGTGTGTTCTTGGTGAGAACATTTTCAGCATTTCTCCAAGTGGGTGTTTCAGGGACTGTTGATGGAAACATGAATTTTCAGATACATTCACAGAGAGAAATGAGATATTTTGACTGAGATATATAATCCTCTCTTGCTTTGTAGCAAAAAGGCAGTAAAGTGTTTCTTCAGGGTCAAGTAACAGAAAAGTCATCAGTTAGTGGAAGGCAAGGCATTCATGCAGCAACAGAACAGAGTGGACAGAATGTGAATTAGGCTGAAGTCAAGGAATACAAAGGAAAACAACAACAGTCACACAAGACTGGAAGGACTAGTGTCCTGTGCCCATGGACTACATTACAAAAGAAAATATTACTAACATTGATGGATTCAGGATCATCCGAAGTACAAACAAATAAAGATCTCCTGCCAGAGGAGTTTGCTATACTTTAATTTGTTTTTCTTAGAGAAATCTTGATTTCTAAATGGATTTTGAAAATGCAAAGAATGTCCTTTGCCTTCAACACTTGCAAAAAATCTATGATACTGTAAGGAGAGAGAGCCTTTCTGACACACATGCAGCTTGTCAGTACATAGCTACTGGTACAAAGCAAGGATCAGCAGGGCAACACTGGGAAACTTGACCTGTGGAGATGTTAGTGTCTGTTTGATTCACTACAATGAAAACTCCTTCATTGGCTGTTTTTTTCCCCTTTGATTTTCCATGGCTTCTAAATTACACAGCAAACAATTATGGGCATATAATATATGCCAGAATCTATACTAGAGATTCAGATTTGAAAGACACATCTCCTCAAAGGTAATTTCAAAGAGAATTGTAGGAAATTAAGTCATATTACTGCTCTCAAGTAGATAATACATTGGTAGCCGCTGACATTAGTTGTAAAGAGAAAAATTGTTAAAAAGGAATAAGATTGCTTATAGTGAAATTGTGATTCTATAGTGAAACTGTTAATCTTATTGCTTATTTTATTGTTCTGGTCTTAGATTATAATAATAATAATAGCAAGATAGAGATAAGGATTTTTTTCCTCTTTTTTCTAAACCTTTAACACAATGAGGTAGTCTGCTTTTTTCATTTGAAGAAACTCAAAGCTTTTATAAAGCTCCCCTCTAAAAAAATTAAATTAAATTAAATTAACATGTAATGTAGCTTTTAATTTGATTTTGATAGCACAGACCTAAATCATAAGAATATTACTAAAATGTACAAGGGAAAAACTACAGTATTCTTTTTTAACTTTTAAAAAGACATTGCCAAGGTGATTTGCATAATTGAAATTCTATATTTATAACTACAGATGTGCCACAAAATCCATTCTAGCAGCCAGATTGCTAAAACTCTAACAGTTTCATGAAAGGGAAGGTTTGCCCAAATTCTCACTGGTTCCCACATAAATAAAGCTATTTTGGGAAACAGAGAATAGAAAGATCTTTTTATTTCAAAGCACCTGTAAAGAAATAAAGCATTATAAAAGAAAAAAAAAAGGTCAAATAGAATACATGAAGACCAAAAAAATTAAATAATCTGCTACTATTAGCCTTTGATATTTATAAATATTGGAACATATTTATATTTTAGCTTGCTTTATTTAGAAATCAATTTAAGGAGTCATTAAGAAATATAAGGTTTAACCTATTACAGTTGGATTTTTATTTGTGGCCTTGGCAGCTTTAACGTCTGTATGTTATGGATATGATTCCATGCACACAATATTTTTAAAAAGCATATTGAAGTCCTTTATTTGCCAAGTACAATTTGATTGTGGAGTGTCCAAGTCATTTTTCTTTGGGCCCATTCAGTCTTCAATGCCATTTCTAAGAAAGGAAGAAAGCTTGCAGATACAGAGTTCACTGAATTGATAGTGAAAACAATCTTTTAGAATTTTTGACATAATTTTGCTTTTATCTTAAAGTAAAAGTGACTAGTTTAGCTCTCGGTAACATATTTTAATAATTATTTTCAATGTGCCATAAAGTCAGATTTTTAGTTCTTTAATATATTAAAAAGAAGAACTAAAAATAGACCAACCTTAGTAGAGCATTATTTTTCATTTTGGAAACCTAAGTACCTGTAATGAGTGTTATGTGTTGAATTTTGTCTCCAATACAAAGATATGTGGATGTCCTAACTCCCAGTACCTCAGACAGTGACCTTATTTAGAAATATGGTCATTGAAGATGTCATTAGTTAACTTAAGATGTAATTGGTTAATTTAATGTGAGTTAATCCAACATGACTGATGTCCTCATAAGAGAAAAGACACAAGGGAGGAGACACAGATGGAAGACAGCCTTATAAGAAGAGGAGAGAAACACATGTGAAGACACATAGACACACAGATACTAAGAGAAGATGGTCACATGAAGACAGAGGCAAAGATTGGAGTTTGCTGCCATAAGCCAGGGATTTACGACTTTAGGATTAAGGACTACTAGTAGCTGGAATAGGCAAGGAATGTTCCTCCCCCAGACGATTTGGAGTGAACATACTGACAGTCACCTTAATTTTGGACTTTTAGCCTCCTGAGTTGTGAGGTAGTAAATTTCAGTTGTTTTAGCCCCCTAGGTTGAGGCCATTTGTTACATTGACCTAGGATACTATTACAGTGACTCTGACAAATGTTCAAATTTTATTAATACAGCCATTCAAGAAGATATTCCTTGGCGATCTGCCCAAGGACACACAGTCACCAGCTGTTACCTCCTCTACCATCATCAAGCAATTTTGTGGCTAGAATCCTTACTTATCAAATAAGCAATTGTTTATCTTTACTCTCTTTGCTTTCCTTTTGCTTTTAGAGGTAATCATACACATTCTTCCTCTTCATTTTTCTCTCAATATTTTTCTTCCTAATCTGCCATTATCATTATCGTCTTCATCATGACAAGACTTGAGTCCTATCTTTGTCAACCCTATCTTAGATTGATAACTCCAAAATCATGTGGCCATCGAGAGATTAAATAAGATTCATAGCAGGTAGTAGGATGTTAATTTCCCACTCTTGCCACCAGAGTATTTGTAGGTGAATCCATAAGCATTCAAATTATGGAAATGTGATCATGTCATTTTTGAGATTTAAAGCTCATCTTAAGTTACATTCAAATCAATGACATTTTCCATTTGGTAGGAAAAAAATTCTCTATTCTCTTTTCTTCAGTGTCTACCATCAAAAGTTTAATGTAAATAGCTGCTCCAAACAATTCTGTGCTCACTGACCTCCTTTGTCTGATGAAGAGAATAAGGTCTTTTTGAGATAATTGGTGTGGTTTCAGGGGTTAAACATTCCTGCCTATTGAGGAATGCATTAGATAGTGTGAAGACTAAGCTGTTAAACAAAGCAGCCCAAAAATACAGGATTTAAAGGAAACATAAGTTTATTGCTCACTCACTGTTTACTTCAGCAGTAAACAATGTAGATTGGAAGATGGCTCTGGTCCATGCAGTCACTTAATGTCCACGGTTTTCTCATTTTTTTGGTTTTCTCCCTCCTGGTGCATGATCCTCATCTGAATGTTCAAAGCTATGTTTCTTACAAGGGGCAGATGAAGGTATATGGAGGATCATATTCCTGATTATCTAACATTCAGATATAGAATTAGAACTTATCACATCTGCTTATATTTCACTGACAAAAACTTAATTACATGACCCATATGACTACATTAGCTTCAAGAGGACTATGAAATATGGATTTTCCCTGGGCAGGCATGTTTCTAATTAAAACTTTCATACAGAGGAAGGTGAGAAAGAATTTCAGTGAACAGTAGCAGTCTCTTCCAAAGAGATGTTATCAATATAAACTGAAATATGTGTTTTCTATTAGGAACTTGAATGACTTAACAGTATATGTAGAGCCTACAAAAGACATTGAAACAACTTCTAGTTATAGTAATACTGGCATTAAAGATGTCATGCTATCCCTTCTCAATATTAGTACCATTTAAACATTTTTGAAAACAAAATTTGATATCCAATTTTAAGATTAAATTAGCTTCCATTTGAAAGGATCCTGGAAAATAATATGGCAAGTAAATTGGGTATCATTTAATAAATTTGTTGAAAGGACAAATTAGGAAAGCAAAGTCTATGGATTTTACTAGAACATCTCTTCTGAGATCATTAGAGAATATTTAGGATTGCAGGAGAGATTGCAGTGTGTGTCTTCTTGCCCCACACCGGTTAAGAGAGAAAGAGAGAAATGAGAGAGAGAGAGAACCTCACGTAACAAAATAAATTTATTAAGAAGTGGAGAGGTACAAGAGCAACAATGAATCTGGTTTGCTAAAGAAATAAATTTGGAGGTCACAGAAAAATCCTGTTCTTGTGTATGATAATTTCTCTACTCCCTCCCTTCACTCAGTGGATTCCTTTTTTGGTTCCAGAAACTACCACTTTTGATTAGTACATTAATTCCCATCATGAAGTTTCTAGTGTCCATGTTTTCTATTCTCTCTTGGCTCAATAAAACAGCTGCTAGCAAGCTTTGCAAATTATATCACGTATTATTTTGGTTTTATTTCATTAGACAAACTGCTTCCTAAAAAGTGTTTCATGCTATATCTACATTTTGAAAATCAAATTAAATTTGTATTGATTCAGGATTTTGTTAGCTGTTGTTTTTATGTGTTGTTTTTCTCCTGAGTAATTTATGGTGTTCCTAAGGGTGCTCTGGAATATCACAAAAATAAGGTTGGAAATCATCACTCTCAAAGGATTAAACTTGCAGTTATGATCAGTGCATTCCTCCAAGCCCAGGCAGAAAAAAGGTAACAGCCATAATTTGGGCTTCTAAATACTTCCATTGTATTTGCAGAGATCTCATCATGAAGTATTTCTCTGAGACATCACACTGTGAAACCATTTTCTCAGGTAGTATGAAAACACTAACTTTCGTCATAATAATGGCCATCAGTGATGACAAGAAACTTAATCATCAAAGAGATTCAATTGTGTCATTTACACTCTATTTACTAAAATAAGAAAGAAGATTGTACTGTTCCAGAAAATAAAATTAACTCTACCAGGAAGGCCAAACAAAAAAACAAATAAACAAATATTTCAGGATTACTCTTAATCTAAAAGCTAAGTTTTTCAGCATACCCTTGTGGAAAATGTTCCAGGTATATCCACTTGTCCTTCTCCTTCATTGTGGGCAGATCTGACTTTGAATGGCCAGTGCACCTATGCTTCTTTGCCTGTGTATCCCCTCTGGTCTCCTGAGCCTATTCTATCTACAGGCAAAACTAAACCAGCCCGTATAAGTGCTAAGCAAGCCCCTGGGGACAAAAATAAATGTCCCAGCAGCAACCCTCTTGGTAATAGAACTCCCTAGTTGTATTCTATGCTTTTCTCAGAGTTCCTCTGGAAGACTAAGCAACTTGTTTCCTAATATACCATATGGCCAGTCCACTTCTCCTTTTTACCAGTCCACTTTCCTACTAGTAGGACCTGGGATCACCTCCCAAACTTCTTAGATTCTAATCCTTTACCCAAGGTAAGATTCTGTGGGAATGGAAACCAAGACCAAGCCCAACCACCGAGCATTCTGGTAAATCAATGTTTATTATTCTTTTCCATTCAGAGATCTATTTTCCTTAGCCCTGTGTTAACCTAGCATAACTGCCACATGTGATGACTAAACTACCAAGATGACAAAGTCCTAAAAGACCATTTAACTCCCCCTGCTCTCCATTTTATAGATGAGGAAACTGAAGTAGAGAGATTTTTTTTTTCTCAGGTCGTGGAACATAGTGGTGAAGAACACAGGGTCAAGTAATTTCTTTACTTGGTTTGAATCTTAGCTCCACCTACTTGTTAGCATTTAGCTTAATAGATTTAAGCTATTAACATAATAGATATGTTAGCATATCTATTAGCTTTAGACAAATGTGGAAGTGGGAAATGTAATTAAAGTATACAAAATAAGAAAAGAAATGGTCCTTGATCTCAAGTAAAATAAAACTGGATAAGCGGGCTTCCCTGGTGGCACAGTGGTTGAAAGTCTGCCTGCTGATGCAGGGGACACGGGTTTGTGCCCCGGTCCGGGAAGATCCCATGTGCTCTGGAGCAGCTGGGCCCGTGAGCCACGGCCTCTGAGCCTGCGCGTCCAGAGCCTGTGTTCCGCAACGGGAGAGGCCACAGCAGTAAGAGGCCCGTGTACCGCAATAAAACCCCAAAAACCAAAAAACAAAAAACTGGATAAGCATGAGATGAACAATCATAGGAATAGAAGTGTTTTATATATAGAGAGACAATATAGAGGTCAATAATAGTATACAAACATAAATCTAGACTATAGAACATTACATTCTGAAGAGTACAGGTTCATGAGTTATACTACTTCTATTGAATCCTGGCTCCACATTTCATTGGCTAAGTGAGTTTGGGTAGCTTGCTTAACTTTTTCTTGCTGCCAAATCCTCATCTGAAAAATGCAGATAATAATAAAATGATAGGACCTAGCTCAGATGATCCAAAGGGATATAAAGTAACCAGTGCCTACTAAACTCAATAAACATTAATTTTCGTTATTATTATTGGCAAAGTAGCCACGGTGGAGAAATCCCATGTTCAAAACTCTCCCCATCATGCATCATACGCCATCAGTAGTGGTGGAAACTAACATCTAAATCCATATCTAAGGTGTAATTACTACAACAAATTAAAAACTCCCTTCCTTCCATTGTTATACTAACAAATTCATTCTCCTCAACATGTTTTTTCTCATTTAATATGTCATAAAGTACAGTTTATTTTGCAGCATTTTTTTCCTTTCTGACACAGAGTAGAACAACAGTTTTATGTGTTTCCTCTGCTTAATAAATGGAGCCCTTTAATCTTAAGATTATGCTTGATTAGGAGAATCAAAACTGTAAAACCTGACATATAATAGCAAGGTGCAACTTAAAAGTTAAATACACCATGTAAATTCAGGATATGCTCATGGTAAACATTTTTTGATAATTAAAAAAAAATGCCAATAAGTGGACAAGCAGCAGTGAATATAGAATGAGTTAGCACAGATATATCTTTCATTCTCTAATGAATGAATTCCTTATTCCTGGCATCTCTATTGCTTATTAAATACTCTTGGTTCCCCATATTCATATATTTTTAAAGTATCATTTTTTTTTGAAATTTACCTTAATGTTGTAAACACACTTCACATGCAAAAGACTGCAATTGAGACTAGGAAAGTGTAGAATGCTTCCTCAAATTTATCTTCCATACTCTTTTAATAAGAACAGGCTCAGGAGAGACATAAAAATAAAATTATTGGCTCATCTGAAATTAAAAGATCCTCACTCATTTCTTCAAGAAATGTAGCATGACTCTTGTTAACTAATGATTTTCCAATTTTAATTACATTAAATTCTATCATCCTAAATTCCTGCTGTCATTTTAATTAAAAGGAAATATCTCATTTTCTGTGCAGAAAGCCTGTTTTGGTGCAGTTAAACTATTTCCATATAATCTTCCAGAGGTGTTTTGCATTTTAAAGTCGGTGATGTTTCTTTTTTTTTAACTGAAAGATTAAAATTAAAATGCTTAAAATGCTTAAAATTCCTTGCAGGTGGTATGCAAGATAAGACACATATACTTGCTAGAGTACTTAATCCAGTGGAGGGAAAAAATACCCTCAGATGTACATATTGCTAAAACATAAATATGTAGGCTAGTGCAACCAAGTATTGGTATTTAAAAAAAAAATTTTTCTTGTGAACAGATACAAAATCGTAAACATGTTTTTGAGAATATGCAACATCCTGTGTGGGGAGACACTATCAGTGGTCTTCCAAATAGTTCTTGTCCCTTCTTCCTCATTAAGACATTACAAACTCTGTTCAACTACTTAGGGTGCTTATTTTTAAAATTTGATGATGACATTCTGTGATGGCAGATTGGATATCCCATAGAACTGTGACTGCATGGTTTCATTCAATAGATATATTTTAAGCAATTAGCATTAACAAAATATGTAAGCAGGAAATAGAATAAAAGGATACAAACTAGGAAAATAAATGTTCCCTTTTTCTCAGGCAAAATAAAACTGAGTGAACATAGTGTAAGATGAATGATCAGAATCAGATGTGTTTTATAGAGAAAGAGAAAATATAGAGATCATGGACAGTACACAGACATACACCTAAACCCCAGATTATGCATTTGTTCATTTATCCCTTCTCAAGTGTACTTACAAAATACTTTTTGAACACCTGATATAGTTAAATCATAGTGTGCGTGTTGGTAATACAAAGACTAATAAACTTTGATTAGCATAATAGAGATACAATATGTTTGAAATTACCTTAATATGGTGTAGCACATGATAAGTGGAACTCAAAAACCAGAGGTAAAATTATTTTGTTTTGGGTGCCTATATGGGAGAGATTATTTCAACCTGGGAAGTCCAGGGCTGTTTCATAAAAAAAAGTATGGTTTGAAAATAAAATAATTTTTTTCACTAAATAATTATGTTTTTCCTGCCTAATATAAGTCTAACCTAAGTTCCAGCATTAAATAAAAAATATTAGCCATGCCCCTCAGGGACTCAACATCAAATAGAGGAAAAGAGGAGGCTGATATATAATTAATAAGAATATGGTGTGTTTAGTAATAAAATTGAGAAGTGTGACCAGATGCATTGAAATTCACCAAGACCATGACTGGCTCCCCAGCGTCATGCCTAAGTGAACGAAGAATGCCCAATTTTCGCATTTTGTAGCATCATTTTGTAAGATCATAGAGGAAAAAAGAGAGTTTTTTTTTTTTAAAGAAAGGAAAAGAATATTATTAGAAATTGTTATGGGGAGCTGATATTCAGATAAAAAGGTATACGTAAGGATGACTTTTAAGAAATTTTAATATGTGAAATGCAATGTAACTCCATTCCCCTGTCTTTCCAATGAAACCTCCATTACATCTAAATTGCTTTTTAAAATTATTTTTGGATTTGAATCTTTTTCTAGGTTCTTTGAAGTGTGGTGAGAAAGACCTCAGATATGTGTTAGGTGAAGGTCATAGCCCTCTAGTGTACAGTAACAGTCAAGTGACTATGTCCTAAAGAGATTTCAAATCAACATGTACAAAATCAAACTTTTATTTCTGTTCCCCAAAGCTGATGCTCTTGCAGTGTTCCCCATCTCAGTGAAATGTGCAAATGCCAACCTGATTACCTAAACCAGAAGCCTAAGTATTACCTTGACATCTCTTCTCGCCTCACTTACTGAATCCAAATCAGTAAAGGTGCATCCAGACAGCTTAACAGCACATATATCCTCTGACTCCATTCACCTCTGCCTACCCCACATGAAATCATACCCCCATCAATTTACTCAAGTACTACTAAATTCACCTCTTACCTGTATCTCCCCCAACCTCATACTCCCCTCCAAGCTGTTTCCCACATTGCAACCATAGTGACCTTGCTGAAACACAAATTTGATCATGTCAGATTTGGAGTAGCTGATGAGGAGGATGAATGAACTGGCAAGATAGAAGAACCTGGAGACTCTGGATAGAAAATTGGAAACAGAAGAATCTTAAAGAACATTGATCCAAGATCCTTCATTTAACAGGAGGAGTCTGAGGTCCAGTCAGCCAACAAATGCAATTTGCCCAACAGATACACAGGCACAGAACAAAAGTTTTTCAATCTGTAATCAGGTTTCTTCCTTGTATCCCACATATCTTGGTGTCTAGAACTGTGCTGTCACCCTTTTCACTGACTCTTGAAAAAAAAATTGTTCTCTTATTTTTCAAATTAACAAGGCACATATAAGATTGGCTTGAGAAAAACAAGAGGCATAAAAATGATTCAGATATTAAGTCCAATAAATGGGCAGTTGGTACCCATGGAGGAGAACCACCTTATACATTCTGGAAATAATGTCAGTGCAAAGCAATCTACTAAGTTTTCTGATTACATGCGGCCATGAACCAGTTGATGGACTTCAACTGTAGTATAATAAGAGAGACAGCAATGGAGAATAGTTTATATTAATTCCTTACAAACTTTCTCTTTCTTAGAGAATGGGCTGATAGACGCTAAGGTTGTATTTTTATCTGCTACCTTCTGGATATATTATTAGAAAAAATATAGTCACTGAGACAGTAAAACCCATGAAACACAGAATTCACTTGTGCCCCACACTAATGTCACCCATGTCCTTCTTTAGGGAAGGTGGGCTACAAAGTACATATTCAGTTAATAGTCAGAGCATGAAATAGAATTTTAGTCGTTTTGTGATAAAAAAAGAAAAAAAAATAATGTTTCATGATGTCAGATGGAGAAATGGTACAAGAGAATTCTCCCAATAATAAAGAAATCCAGCAAAAGAGTCAAGGTGTAGAGAGGAATGCAATTCCCAAAAGACAAAATGAGATTTTTGTAAACTTTGTTTTCAAAAATCTTTTCTCAGAGTACTTGAGTCAATGTCTTACTTTATCCAAATTGGCTTTCACTTCTGTAACTATCATTAGAGTTGTTGAGCTTTGCTTGTACATGTTGTAGATCCTGTGGTTCCCACGTTTTGTCAAAAACAGTCACCTGAAATATTTCTGTGGTTGAGATATGCAATGAATTTAGCTGGCTACTTGAACACTTCCATGATTCTGTGAGCAGTTTCCTCTGTTTTCTTGCTGGTTCTCATCACTCCATTCTAATTTTGAATGTGGTTAAGGGAAAAAAGGCAAAATAAAAGTCTATTTTGAGCCACATGACACCACCATGACTAAATATATACTGTATTTGTGACTTTGGACAGTTTTATCATTGCCACACTCCAGGGCCCAAAAATTGCTGCTACTAAATAAGAAATGTCCATTGTATATTTTTATGGCCTAAATTCACACATTGTTTTATATAATATTTGTATTTTACTGAATGTTTGGATCTCTCTCTCTCTCTCTCTCTCTCTTTTCTTTTGATGATGAAAAATGAGCATAAATTCATGCTATATCTTCCTAAAGTTAACCATGACCATTTATATAAGTAGAATAAATATGACTAGGAAATCAAACATGAATGAGACAGGCAGGAACATCTGAATTGATATATGGTTTCAGAAGTGAGAGAGAAAAGGGAAACCATGATTGTACTCCCATGAACAAATACAAAGAATAACTTAATTGTTATTTTTGATCCGACTTTGAAGTAAGACATGTAGCTGATTTAACAAAGAAGCTTATGACCTTAAAATGTTGGGTTCATTTTTGAATCATATACATCTTTTCAGTTCCCCAGAGGAGTCATCATATCTTGTTAAGAATAGAACAAACATTGGTAAATTAATGGATTAATGAATAAAACTGCATGTTTAGAAGTGGCACAATGTAGTTGGTGAAGTCATGTATAGGAAGACTAAATCTGCTTTGTGATTTAGAACAAAAATACTGGAGCTGCTTAATGACTCAATTTCCCCTCGTACCAACTAGCAAGAGCATAGTCCATTTGAAAAATTATTTTCAATGATGGTTGAGGGTTGTCATGGTACTGTACAGATTTTATATCACTTGTGTAGGGCTGAGCAGAAGAATAAAGGCAGAAGTATCTGGTTCTTGTCAATCATTTGGTTTTTACCACTGAAGTGGTGATGTAAGGCTATAGAGAGAAACTGTCCTGATTCCATAGACAAGAGCAGAGTTGGAAGTAGCATCATCGTGGTGACTTCAAAAGAGAAAAGTGAGGCCACAGTGTGCTCTTTCCCCAACATCCTGGATAAATTTCCATCTCTACTGCTGTCTGGGTTGCAACAACACATCATAGAGGATTTTCTGTAAGCCATATTTTGACATTCTGCTCTTGTTCATGGTGTGCACCAGACAGGAACATATGGCTCCAAGTGTCTGTGGCAATTGTGTAGAGGACACAACAGAAAGAGTTGTTTTATGTTGAAAATATAAAAAAAGAGGAATATGGAATGTAATGAATTGACCACTGAAGAGCAAAGACCTTCAGTATTTCAAGTTGCCTATTATGGTTGTCAGAGGGAAAAGATGTAGAGAGAGTTAAAACATTGATAATGTCTACTGCTGTGAGAAAAAAATGTTCTCCCTGATTACTGTAGAACTATTCAATGACAAAAATCAATGTTACTCTAAGAAAGTTGGTTCCTTGTCTAAGTAATTTTATAAGAATACAGGTACTTTGTAATAGTACTTTACAAAGGAGTTTCTCTTTGAGGATTTCAAAAAATAAACAAAATCAGTTGATAAAATGGTATGGTTCTCCATGTGAATTTTCAGGTCAATAATTTGCACTGTGGTGGGAAGAAATTTGTTTACCTTGCCCTGGGATAAATATCCATCTAACTGGGCTTTTATCTGTTCTTTCTTCATTATGCAGTGAGCTTTTAGAGATCACTTCATATGCCCCAAATATCTGAGTTGCACAGAGTAATGCATTTTCTATTTTCACTCATTTAGGATCTAGTGGCTTTTTTATGACTGTGGTCACCCTGCTCTCTCCTTTCTATTATGCTACAGATGATTCAAAGGCAATTAGTACACAGGCTTGGGGATACTTTTAAAATTGACTGGTCATGGACAAATTCAGGACACTTTAATCAAGTAATGTCTTACAACATGCCTGCTTCCTACGTAAGGAAGTATGTTACCTTCCTGAAGTAGGAAATTGCTTGCCATAAAGAAGCAGGCTATCAAATGTGATTCTTGTGACTGTGGTCTACGTTGCTGTGACCAGAATAGTAAGGATAAGATTAATCACACAACTATCAAAAGTAATTAATATCTAGTAATTACAAGCTAGCTAAAAAATAAAAGGGTAGGTAAAATATACTAAAAAGATTGAGAAATAGCTAGGGAAATATACTTCCAGGTCCCCTCAGAAACAGGCAGAGGCAAGAATTCAATTATTGTAAGTTAACTGGGGAGTTAATTCAAGGAAAAACCAAGGTATGAGGCAGGAAAAGAGAAGAAGCTGATGAAAGATGCATTACCCACCCAGCAAGTGATCACTGCAGGCAACTGGAACAGAATTCCCTTGGTGAACTTTGAGAGAAACCATAGAACACATTTCAGAGTTCTCCCAATTGAGGGGCTGGTTCCAAGATACAGGACATAGACTTAACTTCCAAACCGTCGGAAAAAAAAAAAAAAGAAGAAGATGAAGAAGAAGAAGAAGAAGAAGAAGAAGAAGAAGAAGAAGAAGAAGAAGAAGAAGAAGAAGAAGAAGAAGAAGAAGAAGAAGAAGAAGAAGAAGAAGAAGAAGAAGAAGAAGAAGAAGAAGAAGAAGAAGAAGAAGAAGAAGAAGAAGAAGAAGAAGAAGAAGAAGAAGAAGAAGAAGAAGAAGAAGAAGAAGAAGAAGAAGAAGAAGAAGAAAGGAAAGAAAGAAAGAAGGAAAGAAAAAGAAAAGAGGAAAAAAAAGCCCTCAGGAAGAATCCCAGCTGTTTTCAGGGAGCCAGGTTCACAGGCAAAGGTAAATGCTGAGAGCATATGGGTGGGGCACTGAGAGCATCTGCTACTGCAATATATACTACAATTTATAAAATAAGTGCTTCTGGATAAAGGTGAAGGATTGAATACATTTCCTCCAGAAAACTCACTAAAACTACAGTGCAGGGACTGGGAGAAAGTGCCATCATTGAGGAGTGGAAACTTATCTGGCCAACAAGAGAACACTAAATATGGAACTATCACTGCTAAAAGGCAAGAGTCAACCTGCTCTTCAGGGTAGAAAAGTCTCATGGCTAGAAGCTAGCAGCCTGGGGTGCCTCCAGGACCTGGAGGACATGGAGAGCTAATGTAGGAAGGATTGCTGGAAAACTCTTTAAGAAGTGGTTACATCCACGGGATAACTTCCTCTCCCCATGACTTTCACATAAAACTGGGGGCATTTCTCTAGAGAGGGTAAAACTCAGCCTCTCTAGATAGGAGGATGCCAGACTTAAAAAGAAGCATAATTAACAGTCTGAACTGGGGGATTAAGTAAACACAGATGCAAACGGAAGTTGGAGTTGGTGGCTCTCCTCATTTACAAGCCTCCCAGTTCACAGACAGTTAGACCTTGACTCTTAAGGAAGGACATCAGGAGAGTCTTCTCTTGGAAATGTAATCAGTCCAAAAGAAAACTTTTTTCGTTTCCTTCAAATTTATTTATTAAAGAGAAATATATATATAGTTGAATTCCCATTCTGCCTGCCTAAAAGGCAACCAACATTGTGATATTTCTTTGCCATGATTTTATATTACCTACATAATATCCTTTTGTTTTGTTTTGTTTTTGTATTTGTTTTCTCATTTGTTTTTTATTGAAGTACAACTGTGGTGCAATATTATGTAAGTTAAAGGTGTATAATACAATGATTCACAATTTTTAAAGGTTATACACCATTTATAGTTATATTATAAAATGTTGACAATATTCCCTATGTTGTAAACTACATCCTTATAACTTATTTTATACCCAATAGTTTGTATCTCTTACCCCTCCATCCCTATATTATCCTTCCCCCCTTCCCTCTCCTCACTGGTAACCACTAGTTTATTCTCTATATCTGTAAGTCTGCTTCTTTTTTGTTATGTTCATTAGTTTGTTGTAGAAATCTCTTAAATATACTCTTAAAAATGCTGACATCAGAGGTTCCCTGATGTCACTCCATATTATCCTCTAGCAAAGCTTAGAACCCACATGCCCTGCCTAATTTGACTCTGTACTTGCAATCAGCTTTCTAGTCCTCCGTCCTTAATGATGAACAGACAACAAAGGGTTGTAGGACATTTGAGAAAGTTCCCACCATGAACGCTGGAGACCAAAGACACAGGGGAAAAAAAGCATCTTGAAAGCAACAGAAAGTATTTAGGGTAGAAAAATCCCCCTATAATATCCTCAGAGGGTTAAGGATAGATATTACATCTGTGAAACAAAAACAAGATATTTAACATTGAGAGGGAAAAAAATAACTCATAAAATAAAAACATAATAGCATAAATGAAAAAAATCAAAAAAGGAGGGCTTCCCCACTGGCGCAGTGGTTGAGAGTCTGCCTGCTGATGCAGGGGACATGGGTTCGTGCCCCAGTCCAGAAAGATCCCACATGCCACAGAGCGGCTGGGCCCGTGAGCCATGACCTCTGATCCTGCGCATCCAGAGCCTGTGCTCTGCAATGGAAGAGGCCACAGCAGTGAGAGGCCCATGTACCGCAAAAAAAAAAAAAAAAAAAAAAAAAAAATCATAAAAGGACTAAAAAATAAAGTTAAAAAAATGTCTCAAAAAGCTATACAAGTTGACAAAGAGAGGGACTCATGCAATAGGTAAAATATCTGAATAAACTGAATTAAAGAAAGATAATTTTTAAAGCACTTTTTCTCAGAAAATTCTCAAGTACGTGTTGAGAATAATGAAGAAAGAAAGAATGAGCTAGATGGAGATACAGAGACAGAGAGACTTAGAAAACAAAATAAGAAGGAATAAGAGGAAGAGGAGCAGAAAAGATAGGATTCAAAGCTAAAACAAAACCAAAAAGCACCAGACATTAAATACAGGAAAAAGGGGGATAATCCCCAAAGTGACAGTGAAGGCAGTATTCCAGGAGGGAAACTGACCTTCCTGTAGAGAGCCACCTGTCCTGATTAAAGCAGCATTAATTCATGAGATAGACATGTAAAAGCCTATCACTAGCATTACTTCCAATGCTCTGTTGTTCTTTATCTTATTTAAAAAAAAAAAACGTGAAAGAGCTTCTGGATTACTTGTTATAGCAAAACAAGGTAAACCAAGGACCACATGTATGTAGTAAAGAATTTGGTCTTGTCTAAAGAGACATCTGGGGACTTCCCTGGGGGTCCAGTGGTTAAGACTCCAAGCTCCTAGTGCAGGGAGTCCGGGTCAATCCCTGGTCGGGGAACTAGATCCCGCATGCTGCAGCTAAAAAAAAAAAAGGATCCTGCATACCGCAAGGAAGATCTTGCACACATCAATGAAAATCCCACATGTTGTAACTGGCACAGCCAAATAAATAAATACTTTAAAAAAGAGAGAGAGATCTGACCTTTACCCTGGGTTTTGGGGAGGTAGTATATGTTATACCTGATTTTTTAAAAAAAGGCTTTTTTTAGGGCAGGGACTAGCCATACTTGATAGTCTTAGTGTAGAAGATGACCATGGCACAACAACCAACCATATGATAGGGAGGGGACTGGGATTTTGGGCGCAAGTATCACTTGCCCTGGACAGTGAGTCAAATCATTTGGAAACCAATCAATCAATCAATCATGCCTATGGAATGAAGCCCCAATAACAACTCTGGACATTTGTGCTCAGGTGACTTTTCCTGGTTGGCAATATTTCATGATATTGACATATCACAGGTCAAAGCTAGGAGGGTATCATGTCCTAACTGAAGGAGGAGAGAACAACAGAAGCTCTGCGCTTGGAACTCTCCCAGATTCTGCCCTATATGTCTCTTGTTTGGCTGATTCTCATCTGTATCCTTTCCTTGTAATACACCATAACCATGAGTATAATAGCTTTTAGTGATAATAATTGAGCTTGAGGGTGATTTTGGAAATCCCCCAAACTTGCAGTTCCTGTCAGAAGGGAGAGAAGTCTTGGGGACTGTGCCCTCAAAACTGAGACTTTGGCTAGCTCTGGGCACATGAGATCCAGAAAACAGGAAATGTCTCTGAGGGGAAAGACAGGAATAGCCTAGATAAACATGGAAGGAAAGTACCAAAGTGACAGCTGCTTTGAAGGCCAAGAGTGCCCAGCACAGGGAGTAGGAAAATGAAGGCGTCCATGGAGGATGTCTCCAAGGGAAAATAAACTGATGGAAACAAATTTGTGAAAATTGTGTAGAGAGGTTATTGGAATCTGTGAAAAGTGGGCAATAAAGAGAAATCAAGCCAATGAAAACATAAGACAAAAAACAGACACAAAACAAAAAATCTCCAGGAAAAATGAGTAAGAGAAAAATGTAATCACAGTGCATCCCAGTGCTCAATTGTCCTTCAGAGTCAAATAAAACCCTGAATAATGATTGAATTTAAAACCTTAGTTTATTAAGAAGAGAAGAAAGGGAAGCCAATGGAATGAAGGTGTTAAAGAGTGAAAATTTCATATACCATGACAGAAGGATGGATAATACCTCCAACTCATGAAGCCTACAAGAACTATTTATATATATTATGTAGAAACATGGGATGTGTAAATGCTGGACAAAATAGCTGTAATAGTTGAAGAAGAAACACTGGGTAGCAGAGAGAAGTGGTATTGATATGTTATGTTTTTATTTAGTGCTAACTTCTAAAACTATATGTGTGTATTTCTTTGATAAAGAAAAGCAATAGTTTAAAAAATACAGGATACTTCCAGGAAGAGATTATGAAGAAAGAAATTAAACCAAGATGTAATAATTAGAAACTTGGATTAATTTATATGATTTAAATATGAAGAAGCTTAATGTGTTTTGTTGTCAGGAAACTTAAATTGAAAATCCATAAGGAAGGCTGGGATGAATAAAAATTAGAATGCTGTAATGGTTGTGAGCTTCAGTTTTGGAATTTTAAAGGCAATTACCAGATCTCTAACACAGGTTCTTTAAGGTTTCTGCTCACTTATTTACTCATTCCAAAACTGAACTAATCTGAGCTTATAAGATTGCTGAAAACAATGACTATTAAAATATGTGCAAAAGAAAACTTTGATTACATTAGGTATGTGTACAAGATATACCATTTTACACCTCCCTTTCTGAACTGAGATTTCTTGGTTATGTCTTACAGATATCTTGGCGTTCCAAGCATTCAAATCCGATCAGTCTACAAATATAAATTGAGTTCTGACCATGTGTCAGGAGTTGGGAAAGGCTCTGAATGTATCCAGAGCCTCGACCCCATATGAAAAGACCCTGCCTTCCTGGTGCTTGCAATCTAGAAGGAGAGAGAAACACTAAACAAATGAACAAATAGTTAAAATTGGTAGTAAATGCCAAGAAAGAAAAGTGCAGGGTGCTGTGGAAGGGTAAAATTGGGTGGACATATTTTTCATTGTGGATCCAAAGAAAGCCTCTCTGAGTAATGACGTATGAGGCATGGATAATGCTTCATTAGGAAAAGTGTGAGGAAAGGAATATTCAAGATGCTGAGACCAGCTTGGGGAAATGTCCTGACACACAGAGTTGGACATGATTGAGGACCGGAAGAGAGCTAGTTGGACAACATCCAAGTGAGAAGGAGAGTTCCCTGCCATGTGGCTGAAATGAGGAGGAACGCGAGAAGCACACATGAGGTGAAGATGTTGATATTCATGTGATCTTGGTGGTGAGGACTCTGCCTTACAAAGCATATAGCTGAGTGGGTGAATGACTATGAGTTAGAAAGATAGAGCCAGGCTCAAAGGTTTCACATCAGCTTTAGAATCAATTCTCAGATCTTCAGGAAGGCTGGTAAGGACCTTGGAGGATCTGGGCTTCTGAGATGCAGATGAGACTCCTCTGGTGTTACCCTCTCTCCAGCTCACATCAACCACTCAGGGGTTACTGCAAATATGTACATAGTTGGAGCCCTCCCTTGCCTGGAATGTTCTTCTTCTTCCCCCTTCAGTAATTCCTATCTAGCCCTTAAGGCAAGGTAAAAGGCTTCTTCCTCAGAGCATGCTTTCCTAAGCTCCTACCTGAAAGCAAGTTCCACTTTTCAAATCTATCACATCCTTCGGCTTCCCTTCATGGAACCTGCCTTCTGTCTCTGTGCCTCAATGTGCTCTTCTGAAAAATGAGTGGAGTAATATTAGTGACCACCTCAGGGTGTCATGGTGACTCAAATATAAACCACAAAAGATAGTGCCTGGCCTATGGTAAAGGCTCAGTAATGTTAGCTATCATTTGATAGAAGGTAGGCACAAAAGAATATATATTGTATTTATATTGTCTCAAAGCATGCAAAACTAATCCTTGCTGTTGAAAGGCAAGATAGTTGTGACATTGGGGCAGGGGGTGTAGCTGAGAGGGACCACAGAGGTTCTGATGGAGTTCTGTTTCTTGTCTGCATGGTTGATTACATGACAGTGTTCATTTTGTGATAATTCATCTTTGAGCTCAAAACTTAGGATTTGTACTTTTGCACTTTAATAAGGGTTTAATAAGTACTGGGCTTCCCTGGCGGCACAGTGGTTGAGAATCTGCCTGCCAATGCAGGGGACATGGGTTCGAGCCCTGGTCTGGAAAGATCCCACAGGCCGCGGAGCAACTGGGCCCCGTGAGCCACAACTACTGAGCCCGAGCGTCTGGAGCCTGTGCTCCGCAACAAGAGAGGCCACGACAGGGAGAGGTCTGTGCACCGCGATGAAGAGTGACCCCCGCTTGCCACAACTAGAGAAATCCCTCACACAGAAACGAAGACCCAACACAGCCAAATAAATAAATTAGGGTTTCCCTGGTGGTGTAGTGGTTAATGAAGCAGGGGACACAGGTTCTTGCCGCGGTCCGGGAAGATCCCACATGCCACGGAGCGGCTGGACCCATGCGCCATGGCTGCTGAGCCTGCGCTTCCGGAGCCTGTGCTCCGCAACAGGAGAGGCCACAGCAGTGAGAGGCCCGGGTACCGCAAAAAATAAATAAATAAATAAATAAATATTTTTTTTTAAAAAAGGGGTAGTACTTACCTCCCAAGGTGGCTATCAGTATTGACTCCATTAATACATGTAACAGCACTAAGAAGAGTGTCTTAGAAGGAATATATAATAAAACACAAAACAAGTACTCATTATTTTAAGGAAAATCTTACTTATAACCAAAAGAGAACAGAGATGAGTTGTGAGCTCTTCCTTTATAAAAATGACTTTTGGTGGAAGGAGAAATGGAGAACATTAGTCCCCATTGGCTTTTAGACAGCAGGCCAACCATTCATGTTACGGTTGGGCCTCAGGAGGTGATGGGACTTGGCAATGAGCAGTGAGCCACGGTTAGTGATCAGACCAGGGTTGGGACCCATGTCTCCTGACATCCTGACTGCCCAGCCTGGATCTTTTCTTCTTTACTTTCCTTACTTATACAGTAAGTCCCCTACATACAAAACCTTCACGTTGCGAACTTTCAAAGATGTGAACGTGAATCTGGTAACAGCAAGGAACCAGAACTTGTGCTATCAACGTCAGGTGTGAGTGAAACTACAGCTTGCCCTCTGTCTCCTATTACTGATGATCCTTCAGCTCTACCATCTCCCACCTCCTGTCCCTCCTCCAGTCAGTACGTCTTCTTGCCTGTGCACTTGATGCCAGCCCCTGTATGCCAGCTGTTATGCTGTACTGCTGTACTTTTCAAGGTACTGTACTGTAAGATTAAAACTGTTTTCTTTATTTTTTGTTTGTTTTTATGTATTATTTGTGTGAAAAGTATTATAAACCTATTACAGTACAGTACTATATAGCCAATTGTGTCAGTTGGGTACTTAGGCTTTGTTGGAATTATGAACAAATTGGACTTATGAACGTGCTCTCAGAATGGAACTCGTTCATATGTGGGGGACTTAATGTATATGGAGGTAGCTAAATACCAACTTGGTTCAGACCTTCCGCATGATGGATTTTTTTTTTTACACTCTCAGGTTGTAATAATAGGATATAAAGATTTGAATAAATAAGACATTTTTTTTTTCTTTCAAAGATTTTACTACAGTTGTTTTCCACAGTGCTTTCACAAATGGACCAGTGTTAGTATGAAAATTATAGTAAAATTGTTAAGGTGTGTGTGATGGTAGCCATGGTGTTGAAAATTCAAATGTTAGGAGAAACCTCTACTGCATATAGCATTTTGCTGACATTTGACATGTACGATTATACTCGAGATTTTCTAGATACAGGGCACTATATTAATGTCCTGAGTATAACACTAAATATAAACTGATCTATGTCGGAGCTCTGAAAGAAATCAAAAAAGAAATCTGGTTCATTATTCATTTCAGTCTTACAAATGTGTGCTTATGAATTGTCGATTGTATAGATTATGACTTCATTCATTCATTCATTCGATGAGCATTTATCAAGTTTCCCCTAATTGCCAGGCATACTGCTAAATGCTGAGGTTTCCTGTAATCAGAGCAGCCTGCCATCATTGAGTTTCTAATAAAGTAAACAGACATTTAGAGAGTTGATAATGAGCATGAGGGAACTGAGCAGGGCTCTATGAGGGAAATTAATGTAACAAATTTAGATCAGACAGACAGAATGGATCAAAAGAGGCAATGGGGGAGAGGAATAATTAAGAATCTATTGTAATAGACTAGATAGAAGATCACGGTGATTTGGGTAAGTGTAGTGGTTCTCATCTAGGGGTGATTTCTACTTCAGAGGACATTTGGCAATGTCTGCAGACATTTTTTGGTTGTTACAGCTTGGGAGGAGGGTACCACTGACATCTAGTGGATAGAGTCCAGGGAAGTTGCTGAACATCCTATAAGGCACAAGACAGCCTCCACAACAAATAATTTTCTGGCCCCAAATGTCAAAAGTTTTGAGGCTGAGAAACCCCAGGCTAGTATGACAGCAGGGGAGCTGCAGAGAAACAAATTAAAGGAATGTCTGGGGCATGAAACCAATAGTGTATGAAAACAGACTGGATGTAGTAGGAAAAGTAAGGATGACATCCTGATTTATTCATTTTAATAACTGGATGGAAGGTGGTACATGTACCGAAATGAGAAACTTTGGAAGGGGACTTGGGAGGGAGCAATAATATGGCACAGAATTAGGAGATTGACATGCTTAGTCAGTAGGAAACAGAAACTACAATTGGTTATGTGAATCTGGAGTTCAGAGGCAAGTCTGAATAAAAGAGAAAATTGGGGATCCTTGCTTAAAGATATTCAGTGTCTTAGAAGAAACACATGACATCACCTAAGGAAAAAAGTATAGATAAAGAAGTTGTCAAGAAGTGAGGATTTTGATCCCAAATCAGCTGCACATTCTTAGGAAGCTCTAAAAGCCACTTGATCTTTTGCTTTCAGTACCCTGGGTAACATTATAAGTAAACTCAAGTATACTCACCACTTGGAAAACATGTTTATAACATTTGGGTTCCTTAGTTTATTCTAAGCCACTTTTATTTATGACTAGTTATATTATTAAAATTAAGTAATTTTAAATGGATTGCTATCTAAGTAATATCACCAGCTCTCACAAGATGCACAATGATGCACGCTACCATATTGCTTCATTATTAACCATGGTGTATCAATTTAAGCTTAAGATTTGGGAAATGGGGAAAAGACCAAATGCATTCAATTGGAAATTTTTATTCTTAAGAGAGCACTATGAAAATGTGAATCAAGAGTGACTAACAGTCATTTGGAGCAAAAATATAACTAGATGCATATATACACAAGATACAGTGCTTCTAAAAAGCACAAAACAAATTAACAGCAGGTGCTGATCTCTCATGAGTAACTTACACTGTGAGCCTGTGTACATGAGCAGTGGAGGAAAGCATTTTAACAAGGAAATAAATTTCAGTTTTAAGCTTTACAGATTTTACAGATGATACAGAAAAGTAACTTAAGTGTGCACGTGTTCTTTAAGAAGCCTACTTTAGGAAATGCAATCTTTCTCATATTTCTACCAACCAAAAAGAACTTACGACCAAGGGTAATGCAGGCAAAAGTAATAAAATTCCCTTCAATAGTATTGGACCAAATTACTATTACTACACTATTAACTGAGTCATTTCCTAACAGACAAAATATTTTAGTCTTTGCCATCTGAGGCATATTTAAACTAGAAATGTATGTGTAGATTAAGTTAACCAAAACAGTAAATTACAACAAATGAACTAATATATACTGAGTCATGAAAACCTTGGAAAATACTCTGTATGCAGTAGCTCATATAATCCTCCAATGGTGCTATTGCGTTATTATCATTCTCATTTTACAGATGAAAATATCAAATCCTAGAGAGAGTGTGACAGTCAGTATAGAGTAGGTTTCACTGTAATAACAAACAGATCTCAAAATCTTAATGGATTACAACACAAAATTTGTTTTCACTGATTTGTCAACAGTTTGCTGCTGATCTGACAACTATTGAAGCAACTCCTTCCCAAAAGATGACTCAGGGGTCCAGGCTGCTTCCATCTTTACTGCTAGAACTTGCAGCTTTCAGAATTACGCTGGCAGGAGAAGATAGTGTTGGAGGGAAATGGAAGATCCTTTCACTGCTTTCCTTCTCACCCAGAAATGGCACATACTACTTCTACTCACATTTCATTGGTTAAATACATATTTTTACACCTAACTGAAAAGATACAGGTTTTAATATGCCCCAGAAGAAGAGAAATGGATATAGGTAAGCATCAGCAATCTCTACTATAGGGAGATAAAGTAATTTAACCAAGGCTACAAATCTAGAATTGGGTAAAACCAGGATTCAAACAATTTGTTCAAAAGCTGACCTAATTCTGGAGTTTGGGATCTCAAGATCTAGACATGCAACATCTATTATCTATTAACCCCCTATGTATCAAGAAAAATAGGCCACTGATTATGCTTTACACAAATTTTTGGTTTAAAAAATCCTCTAACAAGCTTTATATTTATTCTCACTTTAAATAATACTTACTAAGGATTTATAAAGTACCCAATATTTGAATTTTGAAGCATCACTTCCTCATCAAGTTCTTCCCAAATTCCTAAAAAGGTTAAATTTCTCCTTTTCATCATGCCCTAAGTACCATTTTGTAAAACTCATCACATTTCTTTACTACCTATGAGTTTCATTATGGCAGCAACCATATTCCCACTGTGTATCCAGGGTTTGGCCCAATGCCTCCCACAAAGTAGGCACTCAAATATGCATTGAATGAGCCAATGAATGAATGAATGACAGGAGAGTTTGTCTCTTTTCTGAAGCAAGTTATATCATATCATATCATCAGACACTTTCCGGACTTAGAAATGCTCCTCGGCCAAATAAATGAAATTTACTCATTTATAACTTCCAGTCAACATTCTTATTTTTCTTATTTCTTCTCACTTGCCTAATACTATGACTATATTCTTTTAACACAGAGCTCTTCAAATTTCTGAAGGTAACCTGCATATGCTCCTAATTTATTTTTTGGTTTCATCAATCTATGCATGAGATGCATTCTTAAATCCAGATCAACCCTTCCTATCTGTGGATATGTTCTTTTTTATCAACTATCATACAGAAGTATCCAGAACCAGGCACAGTATTTGAAGTATGAACTGACTAGCTTCCAACAGTGAGGCTACAAGTTCTCTTGGAGGATGGATGGTGCATGTTTCCCACTATAGGGTCTTCAGTAAATATATATATATATATGGCGTCTGGCACCACATATAAGGGTGAATGAATGAATGCATCTGAAGTTATATTAGATTTCTTTTGTAATTCTTTCCTATTATCGGTCTATATACCGGTGGACATGTTTTTCAGATGAATTAACTCAGTTTAGGTCAGTTCTCCAAAATCCATACTCAGAGGGAAAAACAAAACAAAACAAAACAAAAACAAAAACTCTATGAATGTTAATGCAGACCTAGCAAACATTTATACAGAACATTCCTCCACAAAGCTCAGAGGAAATTAAGCCAAAATGATCAAATGATGATGATTTCCCCAGGGAAGTGTCCTTGTCCTTCTACAGAGAAATAGTCTCTAAACCTACCTTGCTAAAATAGCCTCTCTTCCAGCGTTCAAACGTGACAGTCAAAAGAAATCAAGAAAAGGAGCAGCACTGGAAGCTGCCTCTTTCTCAGTTCTGCACGTGTAAATGGAAGCAATTTACAAGAGATTATCTTGGGTCTGAATAGGAAAGAAGGCGCTTTAATCTTAGAGTGCTGAAAGTATCTCATTTTTCTCCTCTTCCTCCTCCTTTTCTTCATCTTTGCCAGAGTTAAAATAAGAGCTCTTCTATTCTCTGAATACTGGAGTCCGAGATGGCGATTTCCCATCAAGTGATGGGAAGAGTCGTAGTTGGCCATCTCTACGAACAGGCGCACGGGGACATTACCAAGGAGGCTCCTCTGCCACTCACAGCCCACAGCAGAGGCTGCCTTTGCTCTGACCAGCAGGTTAAATTTTGTCTTCAGGATGCAATACTCAATAGACTTTCCAGCATCACAGCGCAAAGTTGAGGGAGAGGGAGAATGTGCGTGCGTGTGTGCGTGTCTGAGTGTCTGGATCAGTGTATTGGAGCGGGCAGTAAATAAAGGCTGGGGCCAGCGAGGGGAAGAGGAAAGCAATAATTGAGAAGCAAAAGCGTGGCTCGGATTCTAGTGAACCTGCTGGAGCCCCTCCGGCTTTTGCTCAGAGCCCCTGCACCAACTCACCCAGTACCCCCTCTCCTTCCTCTTCGCCTTCTCTCCCCCTTTCCCCTCCTTGTTTCGTTGCACCCTCCACCTCCACCCCCCCCCCTCCACTTTCTCATCTGACCAGAGGACGAACGAGTGAGGCGTTCCAGCAAATTGGGGCAGCAACTTTCCTCAGCTGGTCTCCCGGCTCCGGGAGCAGCTGCGCGCTGCTTCCCCGCGGTCTGCGGCCCATGGAGGAGGAGGGAGAGCCGCAGCAGTGATGGGCTAGCGGCCGAAACGAGGAGCCAGCCCCGAGCGAGCCTAACGTCGCCAGCCAGCTCCGCGTTCCCACGCCGGTTCCCTCAATCTCTTTCCGGGGGGCTGGCGCGGGCGGAGGGGGTGGGGTGGGGTGAGGCGCGCAGGGTGCAAACGCGGAGCATCCCAGGGAGGATGAAGCGGGGACCCGACCTGAGCGGGCTGCCTCTCGAGGGCGTGCGACAGCGGCTGGGTCTGGGCAGGAATTAAGAAGCTGGGAAGATGGAGCGCCGCACACTCCTCGCGCAGCCCGGGCTCTGGACCAGGGACACCAGCTGGGCGCTTCTCTATTTCCTCTGCTACGTCCTCCCCCAGACGGCTCCGCAAGTACTCAGGATCGGTGAGTGAAACCCGGGGAACGCTCCAGGCTGCCGAGAGGCTCGGGGGATATGCTCTCTCCCCGCGGCCAGCGCGGGCTCCGCGGATCCCGGGAGAGGCAGTGCGCGTAGGCGCGGGGGCAGGAGCTGGGGGGAGTGGAAGTCAGCTCAACCGGGAGGCTCCGGGAGAGGAGAAGCCTCGTCACAGCTTCTCTCCTGGCGAGTGCCGGGCTTCCCCGCGAGGTACGGTTGGCGGGTTTTTAAATCTGGACTCCAGACACGCGGACTAGAAAACAAGGGATCGAGGCTTTCCTGCACAGGTACCCTCCTCTGGATGTGGGGTCGCGCGTGGCTACAGCCAGTCGCTTTGGGAGCGGAGATGCGCTCTCCCCTTCACCTCGGTGGGCGTCGCGCTGTCCAGATCCGCCGCCCGGGTCCCTGGCAACCGGGGCTCTGGGTACTCGTGGGCATGCCCAGATCTCAGGAGTAGAATTTGGGGACCACGAGGGACGCAAGGACTTCCCTGAGCCTGCTAGCGCCGATCCTCCAAGTTTTCATCTTTCAGTTGGGTTCTTCCACAAGGAGTCTCCAAAGTCTGGAGGATTCCACTAGAGTTGGTCAGAGTCGGGATCTTACTTCTGACTGAGGGTTCCAGGAATAGGGAGGACCGTCAAGTCAGTGCCATAAGCCGGCACCTAAGTTTTCCACTTGCTCCCCAATCTGTCCCGCCAGCCTGCCACTGAGCATGAGCCAGACCCATCAAGGTAACTCCCTGGAAGACTCTGGACTTCCGTCTCGAGGGGGCCGGTGGTGGGAATAAAAGGAGACTGGAAAACTAAATGTAGGAATCCCGGGCAGCCTAAAGCGGGTGAAATGCAACAGGAAGAGGGTGGGAGTTTTGCTAGTCTGTGGATTCAGATACCTAAACGCACACACCACCAGGGTTTGGTCTCTGGAGGCACCGAGCGATTTCTGAGCAGCTTTTGGGGTTGAAAAGCTCTTTGACTACTTTAGTGTTCTCCCTTGCAAACTAAACCCAAGTTCTATTCCTTTAGTCTCAGTTTGTCCTTTTCCCCCAACCCACTGTGCTTCTTAAAGACCCAGTGAGCGAGGAGAGCCACAGGTGAAGTCTTGACACCACACCACACGGGGCTCCCAGCTTCGCCAGTTTCTCACGTTAGGCACCAAGCGTGAAGTCCTCACCTCTGAGGGCTTCTAACTCTAACATTTCCAGGAACTGACAGAAAGTGCACTCCTTAATGACACCCCTAAGTGGCTGAAATTTCTCAATAACTTTATTAGTTCCGACCTGCAATAGAAGAACCTCTTTCCAAAGATTCAGAACGTAGTTCCTGTCACTGGATATGTCCATTAAAAAAAAAAAAAAAGAAGAAGAAGAAGAAGAAGAAAAAAATAGAAGTTTACTACGCTGAAGTGCATCTTCTCTAGGCACGTGGGATCTGATTTTTAAGGAAAGAAAGGTTCTCAAATACTAATTTTTACTGCAGGCATCTTTATCTAGACTAAAGATAATGATAATGCACACTTTGGTGGTTAATTTAGACTGTTCATTTAAAAGGTCCCAAAGTATTCCTTTTACAAAAAAAAATAACTAAAAAATCCTTCACCTTAGATATGTTCTAATCTTAAAATCCTTTTTTCTTTCTTTCTTTCTTTCTTTTTTTTTTTTTTTTTGGATGCAGTCAACCCTACACACTCTGGTAACAAAATTCCTGTGGACAACATGAAGTAAACAATCAGTGTGTTACAGTTTACAATGTTCATTAACTTAATTTGTGCTTTGCATATATTTTATTTTATTTATTTTTTAACCTCTTTATAGGAGTATAACTGCTTTACAATGGTGTGTTAGTTTCTGCTTTATAACAAAGTGAATCAGCAACGTGTATACATTTATCCCCATATCCCCTCCCTTTTACGTCTCCCTCCCACCCTCCTTATCCCACCCCGCTAGGTGGTCACAAAGAACTGAGCTAATCTCCCTGTGCTATGTGGCTGCTTCCCACTAGGTATCTATTTTACATTTGGTAGTGTATTTATATCCATGCCACTCTCTCACTTCGTCCCAGGTTACCCTTCCCTCTTCCCATGTCCACAAGTCCATTCTCTAGGTCTGAGTCTTTATTCCTGTCCTGCTCCTAGGTTTTACAGAACAATTTTTCTCTTTCTTTTCTTTCTTTTTTTTTTTTTTAGATACCATATATATGTGTTAGCTTACAGTATTTGTTTTCCTCTTTCTGACTTACATCACTCTATATGACAGACTCTAAGTTGATCCAACTCACTACAAATAACCCAGTTTCGTTCCCTTTTATGGCTGAGTAATATTCCATTATATATATGTGCCACATCATCTTTATCCATGCATCTGTCGACGGACACTTAGGTTTCTTCCATGTCCTAGCTATTATAAATAGAGCTGCAATGAACATTGTGGCGAATTTTTTGAATTATTGTTTTCTCAGGTTATATGCCCAGTAGTGGGATTGCTGGGTCATATGGTAGCTCTAGTTTTAGATTTTTAAGGAAGCTCCATACTGTTCTCCATAGTGGCTGTATCAATTTACATTCCCCCCAACAGGGCAAGAGGGTTCCCTTTTCTCCACGCCCTTTCCAGCATTTATTGTATGTAGATTTTTTGATGATGGCCATTTTGACAGGTGTGAAGGAATACCACATTGTAGTTTTGATTTGCATTTCTCTAATGATTAGTGATGTTGAACATCCTTTCATGTGCTTCTTTGCCATCTGTATATCTTCTTTGGAGAAATGTCTATTTAGGTCTTCTGCCCATTTTTGGATTGTGTTTTTTGTTTTTTGATATTGAGCTGCATGAGCTGCTTGTAAATTCTGGAGATTAATCATTTGTCTGTTACTTCATTTGCAAATATTTTCTCCCATTATGATGGATGACTTTTCGTCTGTTTATGATTTCCTTTGTGGTGTAAAAGCTTTTAATTTTCATTAGGTCCCATTTGTTTATTTTTGTTTTTATTTCCAGTTCTCTAAGAGGTGGGTCAAAAAGGATCTTACTGTGATTCATGTCATAGAGTGTTCTGCCTATATTTTCCTCTAAGAGATTTCTACTGTCTGGCCTTACATTTACGTCTTTAATCCATTTTGCGTTTATTTTGTGTATGGTGTTAGGGAGTGTCTTAATTTCATTCTTTTACATGTAGCTGTCCAGTTTTCCCAACACCACTTATTGAAGAAGCTGTCTTTTCTCCATTGTATATTCTTGCCTCCTTTATCAAAATAAGTTGACCATATGTGCATGGGTTAATCTCTGGGCTTTCTATCCTGTTCCATTGATCTATATTTCTGCTTTTGTGTCAGTACCATACTGTCTTGATTACTGTAGCTTTGTAGTATAGTCTGAAATCCAGGAGACTTATTCCTCCAGCTCCGTATTTCTTTCTCAATATTCCTTTGGTTATTTGGGGTCTTTTCCATTTCCATACAAATTGTGAAATTTTTGGATCTAGTTCTGTGAAAAATGCCATTGGTGGTTTGATATGGATTGCAATGAATCTGTAGATTGCCTTGGGTAGTAGAGTCATTTTCACAATGTTGATTCTTCAAATCCAAGAACATGGTATATCTCTCCAACTGTTTGTATCATCTTTAATTTCTTTCATCAGTGTCTGATAGTTTTCTGCATACAGGTTTTTTCTCTCCTTAGGTAGGCTTATTCCTACGTATTTTATTATTTTTGTTGCAATGGTAAATGGGAGTGTTTCCTTAATTTCTCTTTCAGATTTATCATCATTCGTATATAGGAATGCAAGAGATTTCTGTGCATTAATTTTGTATCCTGCTACTTTACCAAATTCTTGATTAGCTCTAGTAGTTTTCTAGTAGCATCTTTAGGATTCTCTAAGTATAGTATCATGTCAGCTGCAAAGAGTGACGGCTTTACTTCTTCCTTTCCTATTTGGATTCATTTTATGTCTTTTTCTTCTCTGATTGCTGTGGCTAAAATTTCCAAAACTAGGTTGAATAATAGTGGTGAGAGTGGACAACCTTGTCTTGTTCCTAATCTTAGAGGAAATGGTTTCAGTTTTTCACCATTGAGAATGATGTTGGCTGTGGGTTTGTCATATATGGTGTTTATCATGTTGAGGTAAGTTCCCTCTATGCCTACTTTCTGGAGGGCTTTTATCCTAAATGGGTGATGAATTTTGTTGAAAGCTTTTTTTGCATCTATTGAGATGATCATACGTTTCTTCTCCTTCAGTTTGTTAATATGGTTTATCACATTGATTGATTTGGGTATATTCAAGATTCCTTGCATTCCTGGGATAAATGATATTTGATCATTGTGTATGATCCATTTAATGTGCTGTTGGATTCTGTTTGCTAGTATTTTGTCGAGGATTTTGCATCCATATTCATCAGTGATATTGACCTGTAATTTTCTTTCTTTGTGACATCTTTGTCTGGTTTTGGTATCAGAGTGATGGTGGCCTCATACAAAGAGTTTGGGAGTGTTTCTACCTCTGCTATATTTTGGAACAGTTTTGGAAGGATAGATGTTATCTTTTCTCTAAATTTTTGAAAGAATTTGCCTGTGAAGCCCTCTGGTCCTGGGCTTTTGTTTGTTGGAAGATTTTTAATCACAGTCTCAATTTCAGTGCTTGTGATTGGTGTGTTTATATTTTCTATTTCTTCCTGGTTCAGTCTCAGAAGTTTGTGTTTTTCTAAGAATTTGTCCATTCCTTCCAGGTTGTCCATTTTTTGGCATATGGTTGCCTGTAGTAATCTCTCATGATCCTTTGTATTTCTGCAGTGTCAGTTGTTACTTCTTTTTCATTTCTAACTCTATTGATTTGAATCTTCTCCCTTTTTTTCTTTATGTCTGGCTAGTGGTTTATCAATTTTTTTATCTTCTCAAAGAACTAGCTTTTAGTTTAATTGATCTTTGCTCTTGTTTCCTTCATTTCTTTTTCATTTATTTCTGACCTGATCTTTATGATTACTTTCCTTCTGCTAACTTTGTTTTGTTGTTATTGTTCTTCTTCTTTCTCTAATTGCTTTAGGTGCAAGTTTAGGTTATTTATTTCAGATGTTTCTTGTTTCTTAAGGTGGGACTGTATTGCTATAAACTTCCTTCATAGAACTGCTTGTGCTGCATCCCATAAGTTTTGGTTTGTCATGTTTTCATTGTCATTTGTTTCTAGGTAATTTTTCATTTCCTCTTTGATTTCTTCAGTGATCTCTTGGTTATTAAGTAGTGTATTGTTTAACCTCCATGTGTTTTTATTTTTTACAGATTTTTTTCGTGTAATTGGTATCTAGTCTCATAGCATGTGGTCAGAAAAGATACTTGATACAATTTCAATTTTCTTAAATTTATCAAGGCTTGATTTGTGACCCAAGATATGATCTATCCTGGAGAATATTCCACGAGTACTTGAAAAGAAGGTGTATTCTGTTGTTTTTGGATGGAATGTGTTATAAATATCAAGTAAATCCATCTTGTTTAATGTATCATTTAAAGCTTGTGTTTCCTTATTTATTTTCATTTTGGATAATCTGTCCATTGGTGAAAGTGGTGTGTTAAAGTCCCATACTATGATTATGTTACTGTTGATTTGCCCTTTTATGGCTGTTAACATTTGCCTTAAGTATTGAGGTGCTCCTATGTTGGGTACATAAATATTTACAGTTGTTATATTTTCTTCCTGGATTGATCCCTTGATCATTATGTAGTGTCCTTCTTCTTGTCTTGTAATAGTCTTCATTTTAAAGTCTATTTTGTCTGATATGAGAATTGCTACTCCAGCTTTCTTCTGATTTGCATTTGTATTGAATATCTTTTTCCATCCCCTCACTTTCAGTCTGTATGTGTCCCTAGGAAGTGGGTCTCTTGTGGAGAGCATATATATGGGTCTGTTTTTGTATCCATTCAGCCAGTCTATGTCTTTTGGTTAGAGAATTTAATACATTTATATTTAAGGTAGTTATCGATATGTAGGTTCCTATTACCATTGTCTTCATTGATTTGGGTTTGATATTGTAAGTCTTTTCCTTCTCTTGTGTTTCCTGCCTAGAGAACTTCCTTTCACATTTGTTGTAAAGCTGGTTTGGTGGTGCTGAATTCTCTTAACTTTTGCTTGTCTGTAAAGGTTTTAATTTCTCTGTTGAATCTGAATGAGATCCTTGCTGGGTAGAGTAATCTTGACTGTAGGTTTTTCCTTTTCATCACTTTAAATATGTCCTGCCTCTCCAGTCTGCCTTGCAGGGTTTCTGCTGAACGATCAGCTGCTAACCTTATCAATATCCCCTTGTATGTTACTTGTTATTTTTCCCTTGCTGCTTTTAATATTTTTTCTTTGTATTTAATTTTTGATAGTTTGATTAATATGTGTTCTTGGCATGTTTCTCCTTGGATTTATCCTGTATGGGACTCTCTGTGCTTCCTGCACTTGATTGACTGTTTCCATTCTCATGTTAGGGAAGTTTTCACCTATAATCTCTTCAAATATTTTCTCAGTCCCTTTCTTTTCCTCTTCCTCTTCTGGGACACCTATAATTCGAATGTTGGTGTGTTTAATGTTGTCCCAGATGTCTCTGAGACCGTCCTCCATTCTTTTCATTCTTTTTTCTTTATTCTGCTCTGTGGTCATTATTTCCACTATTTTATCTTCCAGGTTACTTATCCGTTCCTCTCCCTCAGTTATTCAGCTTTTGATTCCTTCTAGAGAATTTTTAATTTTATTTATTGTGTTGTTCATCATTGTTTATTTGCTCTTTAGTTCTTCTAAGTCCTTGTTAAACGTTTCTTGTATTTTCTCCATTCTATTTCCAAGATTTTGTGTCATCTTTACTATCATTACTCTGAATTCTTTCAGGTAAACTGCCTATTTCCTCTTCATTTGTTTTGTCTGGTGGGTTTTTACCTTGTTCCTTCATCTGCTGTGTTTCTCTGTCTTCTCATTTCGCTTAACTTACTGTGTTTGGTGTCTCCCCTTCACAGGCTGCAGCTTCCTAGTTCCTGCTATTTTTGGTGTCTGCCCCTAGTGTGTAAGGTGGGTTCAGTGGATTGTGTAGGCTTCTGGTGGAGGGTACTGGTACCTGGGTTCTGGTGGATGAGGCTGGATCTTGTCTTTCTGGTGGGCAGGACTGCATCCGGTGGTGTGTTTTGTGGTGTCTGTGACCTTATTATGATTTTAGGCAGCCTCTCTGCTAATGGGTAGGGTTGTATTCCTGTCTTGCTAATTGTTTGGCACAGGGTGTCCAGCACTGTAGATGGCTGGTTGTTGAGTGGAGCTGGGTCTTAGAATTGATATGGAGATCTGTGGGAGAGCTTTTGCTATTTGATGTTATGTGGAGCCAGGAGGTCTCTGGTGAACCAATGTCCTGAACTCAGCTCTCCCACCTCAGAGGCACAGGCCTGACACTGGCCAGGGCAACAAGACCTGTCAGCCACACGACTCAGAAGAAAAGGGAGGGGAAAAAAAAGAAATAAAAAGAAATAAAAAATGAAAATGAAAAATATGAATTTATTAAAATAAAAAAAGTTATTAAAAATAAAAGAATTAAAAAGTCCTTAGAAAAAGAAAGAAGGAAAAGAGTGAACAAACCAAAAAACAAATCCACCAATGATAACAAGTGCTAAAAACTCTACTAAAAAAAAAAAAAACCCAGACAGAAGGATCCCTAAGACAAATGGTGAAAGCAAAGCTATACAGACAAAAACTCCCAAAGAAGCATACACATACACACTCACAAAAAGAGAAAAAGTAAAAAAAAATCTATATATCTATATATCTATATCTATCTATATCTATCTATCTATCTATCTATCTATCTATATATATATATATATATATATATAAAGGAAGAGAGCAACCAAATCAGTAAACAAATCTACCAATGATAATAAATTCTAAATACTAAACTAAGATAAACATAAAACCAGAAACAAATTAGATGCAGGAAGCAAACCCCAAGTCTACAGTTGCTCCCAAAGTCCACTGCCTCCATTTTGGGGTGATTCGTTGTCTATTCAAGTATTCCACAGATGCATGGTACATCAAATTGATTGTGGAGATTTAATCCACTGCTCCTGAGGCTGCTGGGAGAAATTTCCCTTTCTCTTCTTTGTTCACTCAGCTCCTGGGGTTCAGCTTTGGATTTGGCCCTGCCTCTGTGTGTAGGTCACCTGAGGGCATCTGTTCTTTGCTCAGACGGGATGGGGTTAAAGTAGCAGCTGATTGGGGGCTCTGGCTCACTCAGGCTGTGGGGAGGGAGGGGTACAGATGCAGGGTGAGCCTGTGGTGGCAGAGGCCAGCGTGACATTGCATGAGCTTGAGGTGCACCATGCGTTCTCCTGGGGAAGTTGTTCCTGGATCACGGGACCCTGGTGGTGGTGGGCTACACAGGCTCCCAGGAGGGGAGGTGTGGAGAGTGACCTGTGCTCACACTCAGGCTTCTTGGTGGCGGCAGCAGCAGCCTTACTGTCTCATGCCTGTCTCTGGGGTCCACACTGATAGCCGCAGCTCATGCCCATCTCTGGAGCTCGTTTAGGCAGTGCTCTGAATCATCTCTCTTCGCATACCCCGAAACAATGGTCTCTTACCTCCTTGGCAGTTGCAGACCTTTTCCTGGTCTCCCTCCTGGGTAGCCGTGGCACACTAACCCTGTGCAGGCTGTGTTCACACCACCAACACCAGTCCTCTCCCTGCACTCCCATTGAAGCCCGAGCCTCAGCTCCCAGCACCCGCCCACCCCAGCGGGTTAGCAGACAAGCCTCTCGGGCTGGTGAGTGCTGGTCAGCACTGATCCTCTGTGCAGGAATCTCTCTGCTTTGCCCTCTATACCCCTGTGGCTGCGCTCTCCTCGGCTCTGAAGCTTTCCCCCACCACTACCCCCAGTCTCCACCCGCGAAGGGGCTTCCTAGTGTGTGGAACCTTTCCTCCTTCACAGTTTCCTCCCACTGGTGCAGGTCTTGTCCCTATTCTTTTGTCTCTGTTTTTTCTTTTTTCTTTTGCCCTACCCAGGTACATGGGGAGTTTCTTGCCTTTTGGAAAGTCTGAGGTCTTCTGCCAGTGTTCAGTAGGTGTTCTGTAGGAGTTGTTCCACATGTAGATATATTTCTGGTGTATTTGTGGGGAGGAAGGTGATCTCCACGTCTAACTCCTCCGCCATCTTGGAGTTCTCTATATATTTTATATATTTAAAAAAAGACAGATCTATACATACTCGAACAAGGTATGCCAGCCAACAGCCCTCTTTTTTGTACAATAAATTTTAGATAGCATTTTCCTCCCCTACATTACCCAAATCTAAAAGAGTTCTGGGAGAGGGTGAGAAAGGATGTTTTAAGACATATCTATGCACAGATCTGAGTACATATCTGAGCTCCATGCAATGGAGCTCATCCATTTAAAAGTAGTTTTCAAAATGAAAACAACCCAGCATGATTCACTGACCTTAAAATATATGCTACACTATAATGAGATTTCCTTTCTCTAAGTGGGAGCCAAACTGCATAAAGTAAAATTGCAAGGCCTGGTTCTGTTTATGTGCAGTACAAACATCTTACTCCTTCTGGCTCTTAGTAACCTGTGCTTGGCATGAACACCACCCTGTATATACCTAAGGACTGTGCTTACTTTTATTTTATTTTATGTTATTTTTAAACATATTTATTGGAGTAAAATTGCTTTACAATTGTGTGTTAGTTTCTGCTGTGTAACAAAATGAATCACCTATACATTTACATATATCCCCATATCTCTTTCCTCTTTTATTTATTTATTTATTTATTTGAGGTATGTAGGCCTCTCACTGTTGTGGCCTCCCCCTTTGTGGAGAACAGGCTCCGGACGCACAGGCTCAATGGCCATGGCCCACAGGACCAGCCGCTCCGCGGCATGTGGGATCTTCCCGGACTGGGGCACGAACCCGCGTCCCCTGCACCGGCTGGCAGACCTTCAACCACTGCGCCACCAGGGAAGCCCTCTCTTCCTTCTTGCACCTTCCTCCCAACCTCCATATCCCACCCTTCTAGGTGGTCACAAAGCACTGATCTGATCTCCCTGTGCTATGCGGCTGCTTCCCTCTAGCTATCTATTTTACATTAGGTAGTGTATATATGTCCGTGTCACTCTCTCATTTTGTCTCAGCTTACCCTTCCCCCTCCCTGTGTCCTCATGTCCGTTCTCTTTCAGCACCATGGAAACCAGCTTTAGCTCAGAGGAAACGTGCCTCTCTAAAGTGAGTTTCTTATGTCAGTCAAGTCTAACATTGAATACAAAATATCAAAGGAGTTGGGGACTGAGCGTGTGTGTGTGTGTGTGTGTGTGTGTGTTGAGGGAAGGAAAGAGAAGAATTGAAATCCTTTATTTTTCATCTCTTTCTCTTTCTCTTTCTAACAAACCATCAACCAACCAACCAACAAAAAGGGGCTCTTGATTACTAACGTGCATTAATATTACAAGTGTTCCAGTAACTTAAAATAACCCAAGGTAAAGTACAGTATATATCTCTGGCACTTTTCACAGTGCTTACATAGAGAAGGCACTTGACTCTTGAATGAATTAATTACAGGTCTACTTCTCTTGCAAAAGTGGCTGCTTAAACTTCAGCCATTGAGAAAAAAAGTGAATCTCTTTCAAAAATGTCTGCTTAAACTTCAGCCATTGAGAAAAAGTGAATGAAAGGTATAAAATTTAAGGTAAAATTAATGCATCCTAAGCATTAGAGAGGTATTTGAACATATGCATGGTTCTTGCACATACTGTGGATGTCTGTTGAAAAGTTTACAATCTTACACCACAGCTTATAGTCATGAAGGGAGTTCTATAGGATGGAGGGGCCCTAAGCATTATTACTAACTATACTCCAAAGATTTCTCAGCAGCCAGCATGGAAGAGAAATATGGCTGGCTTCTGGAAAATATCTAGAAGATGCTGGGGTTATTCCTGTCTTTCTGTCTCATAGCCTAATATTTGTCAACAACAAATTAATCACACACACTCACACACACACACAAACACACACATACACACTCTTCAGTCACAGACCTCTCTCTCACACGGTGAGACCCACCTAGCTGGGTCTAGGTGACCTGAGTAGATGGCAGTGTACCACAATTAGTGGCCAAAAAAAAAAAAAAAAAAAGAAAGAAAAACAATTCCATATGCATATGCAATTTCTGTGACAGATGTATCATATTTCTAATAATAATAGTAACAGAAAGATACATTTATATAGTATAATTTTTATTCATCATTTCAACATACACAATCACCAAGAGGGTGGTTAAAGCATAGGATTTAAGAGTTAAGTGCTGGGTAGCCAGGCTTTCTCACACATGATTTGTTGTCAGAAAGCACAGGCTTGAGTCCAACCTCTAAGACTTACTAGAAATGTGTCTCAGGGAGACATTCAATCTCACCAGGCTTTTGTTTTCCATCTGAAAAATCAAATTAAAGCAATTGCAACCTCACGATGTCATTGGTAAGAGTACAGAAAATACACTATGAAAGGGATTTAAGCAGTCTATGGATTCATGAGTTGCATTATAATTGTTTTGTTGTTTTGTTTTTACTTTTTAAAATTATTATCATTGAAATTTTCTTCCTCAACAGGGACTTAATAGTTAATGTGGTACATTTTATTACCCTTAATATTTCTGAGCCCAGATCTCTTCATCTGTGAATTAGCAGTAATGATATCTGCCTTCCCTGTTTCACAGGGGAGGATCAAATAAATTAATTTTTGTTATTTGCAAACAAACCACTAAATAAATACAATGTATTACTATTATGTAATTAAATATAGTGTGCAAAGAGAAATACTGTGGATATTTATATGAATAGCATGGAAGTTTAAATGGCAGTATAATTGTTCAAATGTTTTTATCTCCTTAAGAGAGATCCAGATGTATTTTATTTCAATCATCAAGTTGGCTGTAGCATCATTTTTTAAATATTTAATCCTATTTACCTCCAAAGTTCTAAGTAATGTTTACTACATATTTTTGTTTAAGTGTACAAAAGCTCACAGCTTTATTCTTTAATTACTGAATTCTTTTGTCATTTTAATATTCATTCTTCATTCAACAGACAAATATTTATTAAGTGCTTACTCCCCTACCATGAACCAGACACATGCAGGACATGGCACAGTGAACAAAATGGGCAAACACATCTGCCCCCTTGATGCTTGTGTTCTAGGGGTTTACAATCTAGGTTACCACTGAAATTTTTCACTAGGCCTTCAATGCAGATACTTTTTATATTTTAATTTCAAATATTATTTGCAGAGAGTTTTCTGTTCATCTTGGAGCGTTTTCCATTCTATCAATGGCATGCCAACATGGAATAAGTTCAAGCCTTCAAATGCACAGAGAACAGACAGAGTGGGTTCATGCTGCCAAACCTAGAACAGGTTTGCCTCTGTTTAGGAAGATCTGTTTGGCATGAGGTAGATTTCACCCTGAGACAGCAAGTCGGTCTCAACATTAACTTGAAAACTCCACTGACCCTGGGAGAAAAATCTGGGAAAGAAGCTATCTGATAGATGATGAAAAGAGAGTCTCTGGATAATGTGAACATATTTCTGTAATGAGCAAATCTTTTGCCTTATTATTTTATCTGTATAATTCACCATTTACTTTAGTATTGATTTTACACGTGTAATATTTATATTGTGTAGACCTGACCTGTAGCACTTTTCTTATATGGTTTCTAATCTACAGTTTTCATTGAGAAGACCATGACTTGGTGGCTTTGCCTAAATTCAAGTGCTAGTTAGTAGAAATGCTGGGACTTGCAGCTAGACATTCTGATCTCAAGTTTCAAGGTCCATGCATTAAATTATGCTGTATTGTGTATGGACTTGTGTATGTAGTTACATAACTGTTTAAGCTGAAGTCAAATATCAGAGAAATGAACTGTTGCTCTTAGTTATTCAGAGGTAACTACCTAAAGCAAAGCTAATGTGATTTATATTTGAGTATATTTTAGACAATTAGCAAGGAGGAAAGTTGGTAGTATCATTGGAGTCTCCAGAATTTCTCTTTAAGAAGAGGTTAAGGAAGAGCTAATCTAATCTAGTTGGAGGGGAAACCTTGTTACCTAATACTTAACCAACACACTGTTTGTAATTAGATTGTACACTTAATTCGAATGGTTTTGAAAGAAGATTGATAGAGATAGTAGTGGTGGTGAGTTTCTATAGCCTCTTAATCCTCTTTTGTTAACAGATAATTATCCATATAATATATAAAATATTATCTATGTCCTAAAATTTTCCAGAAGTCATTTCAGTTCAGAGAAAGAATAATGGAGAACTCCAGGTAGAAGGGGATTCACATCTTTTTTTTTTAAGAAGTTTTTTTTTTTTTTAATTTCTTTTGGCTGGGTTGGGTCTTCATTCCTGGGCAAGGGCTTTCTCTAGTTGTGGCAAGTGGGGGCTACTCTTCCTTGCAGTGTGCAGGCTTCTCACTACAGTGGCTTCTCTTGTTGTGGAGCACAGGCTTTATGTGCATGGGCTTCAGTAGTTGTGGAACGCAGGCTCAGTAGTTGTGGTGCATGGGCTTAGTTGCTCCGCAGCACGTGGGATCTTCTGGGACCAGGGCTGGAACCCGTGTGCCCTGCATTGGCAGGCAGATTTTTAACCACTGCGCCACAAGGGAAGTCCAGATTCACATCTTTAACTTCCTTTTTCTAATTGACTGACCTCGAGAAAATTACTAAGTGTGTATGTTGTTGTTGTTAGGTATAGAAGGAGAAATAATAATAACAAACTCACGGGTTTATTGCAAAGAAAAAATGTGATATCATATGTAAAATGCATGGTCTGTGTTAGGGTTAATGAAGTTACCTCCCGATCTTTTTTTGGTTAATGAACAGGGTAGGAGTTTTGTGCTGAAAAATAATTTATTTGTCTGGTCAAGTAAGTGTGGGAAAATGCTCTCCCTTAGAGACTCATGAGGCAGGTTTGTATACTAAAAGCACTTTGTAATGCTGCACAAAGAAATCGGTTTTGTTGTTGTTGTTTAATCTGGTATCTCCTACATTTTAATTATCAGAGGACCCTTACTTAAATCACAGCTACTAAGGTCCCACTGAACTCATGCTGCCCAGAACATATTTAAGGAAACACTGGACAATAAAACCATTGAAATGTTAATATATACACCAAAACTTACATGACCACACATCCTACTGCTTCTTCAGTCTCACCCAAATTCTGCCCACTCCCTATTTCAGAACTTTTTCACAAAGCTTTGAGTAGATTTAAAATGTTTAGTTACCTATTGTTCTCTATTATAAAGTAAAAATTCTTAAAACCACATTACCTATTCTGAAGGTATATCATTTTTATTAGCTTAAAATGTGATATGAGCCCGTTTTCTTATTTTTGCTTTTACTAGACTTACTCTTTAACATTGTTTTAAATGGAAAAATATTATATTAGATTGGTAATATATTTTCCAAGAATATAATTTGTAGTAAGTTAAAGTACTATTTATATTTAAAGTTCAAACTACTTATCTTTAAAAAGTGTATCTGACTTTTTCAATTATAGATTTTCAAAGAGAAATGGAAACATTTAAATTAAAAGGAATGTATACTAGCTACATGAACTAAATAAATTTCTCATCTTGATTTTCTACTGAGATCAAGTTGTGATATCAAATTGGAAAAACCTAAACTCTTATTACATCAGCACTCCAATATTAGTAATTGTAAGTCAATTGGAAAAAATGGTTTATTGTGGAGCAGAAAAAAAAAAGTAAAAAGGTAAAAATATTCTATTTTGTTATTCATGCTACTTGTAAACTACTAAAAGATAAAAACCTTTCCTATATGACTTGGGAAATATTTCACTCTCTGTTTGTTCTTAATCAAAATTTAGAAGTTTTTAAAGCATGTAATTTTGTATAATGTTATGTTAACACATTTATTAAATACAAGGTAAGACTAGTTACAAAATGGATTTAAGAGACAATGACGTTGACTAAATTAAGAGTAAACTCCTAGTAACCAAAAATCAATCTCACAGAAATACCATACAACAGTAAAAACACTTTCTTTTAGCTCTTTAAATTCTTTTGATATGTTATTAGGTGCATTAGTTGACGAAATAATTTTGAAAGACTGGCCTATCTTACAACTTCTGATGAATTACTAGTCTACTGCTATCCTGACTGGGGGAAGCAAAACACAAAATAAAATAAAATACAAAAGTCTATCAACACTAAAATTTCGACTGAATAACGTTTCAAAAGGACCTCTCCAATGCATATGTTATACTATAACTTGTTTTTATTTAATAGAAATCCAATGACTAATTGTCCCTATTATCATCAGTTATCAATCTGGAGACTGGAATTTCACTACCACTTACTATTTTCTTAAAACATGCAAAAAGGAATGTATTAAAATGCATTATTTGTTACACTGAGCAAGTCCAAGATTATAGACTACATTAGGGTAAAACATGTATTTGATTGATTGAAACTCAACCTGTAAATGGGTTGGTATTCACATACTATATTTTCTAGCTCTGTCAGCTGAGAAGACCTAAAAACAATGACACCCCAGTAGCAGGGAACACAACTAGCACCCAGGCATCCTTGCAGAAATGGACAATTGGGGGCCTAAAGAAAAAATATACAAGATGATTCTAAAGCATCTTGTAATGCCAGAAAACTAAGTGGTCCCAAAAATCCCATTGATGAGAGTATGTTAAAGGCACACAGGCACCAAGTACTGGCTCCCAATGGCCAAGGCTGAAATGATTTGAGCAACAAAATTTTTAAAAGTTGTACTGGATTATAACCAAAGTATAAAATAAACACTCATGAGTTCATACTGATATAAATAAATGATTAAATAAATAAATAGGGGAGGAGAGACATATCTCCCAAACAGAAGAGCCAAGTGATGAAGATCAGCATCACCTTGGAAAAATCATATTGATAGTATTTACCTTTGATGTGATGGGATGCAAATGGCACTTTTCTTATCTGGTTTTCATCTCTCAAATCCAGATTCCCACTCTCTAATCATAAGAAAAACATCAGACCAATAGCAATAGAAAGGCATTCTACAAAATATGTGGCCAATACTTGCTAACATTTTCAAGGTCATAAAAAACAAAGTCTGAGAAACTATCACCACAAAGAAGAGTCTAAGCAGACATGATAACTAAATGTAATGTGCTGTTCTGAATGGGATCCTGGAAGAGAAAGAACATTATGTAAAAACTAGGGACATTTGAATAAAGATGGATACTACCTCATAATAGTGTATCAACACTGTCTCATTAATGTTAAATGCACCAAACTCATATAAAGGTGTGAATAACAGGAGAAACTGGATGTGGAGTATATGAGAACTCTCTACGCTACCTTCTCAACTTGAATGTAAATCTAAAACTGTTCTAAAAAATAAATACATAGGGCTTCCCTGGTGGCGCAGTGGTTGAGAGTCCGCCTGCTGATGCAGGGGACACGGGTTCGTGCCCCCATCCGGGAAGACCCCACATGCCGTGGAGCGCCTGGGCCTGTGAGCCATGGCTGCTGAGCCTGCATGTCCGGAGCCTGTGCTCCGCAACAGGAGAGGCCACAACAGTGAGAGGCCCATGTACCGCAAAAAAAAAAAAAAAAAAAAAAAAAAAAAAAATCAAAAAGAAAAATAAATACATAAATAAATACATAAAGTCTATTAAAAAAAAAAAACCCTCAAACCATATCAAGATCTCTTCTGGGGACCACCCTGGTGGTGCGGTGGTTGGGAATCCACCTGCCAATGCGGGAAACACGGGTTTGGGCCCTGGTCCAGGAGGATCCCTCATGCCGCGACTGAGCCTGTGCGCCGCAGCTGCTGAGCCTACGCTCTGGAGCCCATGAGCCACAACTGCTGAAGCCCGCGTGCTTAGAGCCCGTGCTCCACAACAAGAGAGACCACAACAGTGAAGAACCTGCACACTGCAAGGAGGAGCGGCCCCCACTTGCTGAGGCTGGAGGGAGCTCGTGCGCAGCAGCGAAGACCCAATGCAGCCAAAAATTAATTAATTAATTAATTAATTAATTAATTAAAAAAAATCTCTTCTGCTGTTACAGTTCCTACCTACTCTGTATTACATAAAAGTCTATAACTAATTGCATCAAGGAAAATAGAAAAAGCTATTCCATAAAATATGCTACATAAATAGTTTTCTAGAGTATCATTAAAGACAACAGTATATGTCAGAAAAAAATCATTAAAAAATAAACTTTATATAAAAATCGCTATTCATAAAATGCAATGGTTGTATGTCTGCTTTAGAATTCTACAATGAGTTTGTAGAAAATCAGACATTAACTGTTTCTATCCATTAGTATCTAGGTTTTCAACTATTATATACTTTTTGTACTTACTTAAACATAATTTAACTTTGAATATTGATTCAAGCATTGTAATATACTCTGCTAGAGGCAGTAAGTGCTGATGTCTTTGAACGAATACTCACAGTAAATTATTTGCACAATTCCTTTTCTTAGCAAAATTGTCTAAATATGCCTTTAAAAAATCAATATTTAATTCCCAGAGCCAATAGAGTACTTATAATTCAAATTGGGAAAGGATGGTAATAATCAAGTGTTTTTCTCTTTTCATTGTGAAGACTCAAATACAACTTTTGAGGGTTTTCTTTTCTTTTTAAAATTTTAAACTTCCAAAGTGTTGGATTGCATACTTTGGCAAAACATAAACAGAAGTTGCATTCTGATGACCTGCCTATGTTTATATTGTATAAGTTGTTATCATACTTCAACTCCTAAAAATGGATTGTCAGATAGAGCCATCTTTCCCGTCTAAAGGCAATATTTATTTGCCTTTTGAATTCTGGGCAGTGTGTGTTTCTTTTTTTTCAGGATATATTTGAACTCTAAGGCTGTTTCTGTATATGCCCACTGAACTGGCAAAAGCCTTTATAAATGACTGTGTATCATCTAAATGATCGACAGGAGGGAATGGTTAAGAAAATAATAGTTTAAACTCAAGAAAGATCTATTAAATATAAACCTTATGATGAAATGTATGTATTAAAATGAAAAATGTTTAGAAAGTAATATATGGTTTTACATACCTTGAATTGGGAATGTATACAATTCATCCTTGCTTATAGATAAGAACTAAAAGAATTAATGTGGAAAGAGGAAGCCCATTTGTTTTGTTAATATGGTGGAATTATAGGTAAATTTTTCTTTCATTTAGATTCCTATTACTCTTCTTTGCCCAATTTAAAAATGATTGGTTAAAGTCGCCATTCTGTACTTTCTAGATTATTCTAGCAGTCATTTGCACGCAGTTTGGCAGAGTGAGAAGTGCACTGAAATGAGAATACTTCCAGCTCTGGTGATTCTTAGCTTGGCCATGTCACATAACCTTTTAGTAAATCCATTTCCTTGTTTGTCTGAGGCAGCTGGTGGTGAACAGGTATGTGGGTGGAACAGCTAACCCCTTCCTGGTCCTCAATTCCTTCTGCAGTGTTGGTTTTGCTTTATTGTCATTGGTTTGAACTGAGAAACTACACGAAGATGTGCAACACCGTTGTACTTAGTATTTATAGCCACAGCATCACATATGTGGAAATGGAGCTCTGTTCGTTTCCCTGAAATTAAACTTGACTAAGCACATATTCCCCTATTTCCACCAGGACCATATCAAAGTCCTCGTTTTTGATTTAAAATGTAAATGTTTAGAAATTTCCATTCTTCCTTCTCGCTACAGAGATCAAAGACTCTTGTCTTTCAGGGAGAGACATTTGCTGTTATTCTTCCAAGACATCCACTGTGGTGCAGCTCTCCTGTCTGACTCTGGGTATTGACTCTATGGCATCCGCTGCCCACGGCCCTGATGGGAGGGCCCACCTTGGTTCACTTTCACCCTTTGAAACCCAGCACATTCTCTGTCTGGTTTCTCAAGTGAGCTGTTTACCCAGCACCTCATCAAGGAGGAATCCATGATTCACACAGTAACAGTCAACATCAAGTTACCTTCAAGCCCTGATTATTATCTCAGACCCTTTCTGTTCAAGCACACGTTGTCTCCATCTCCATTCTCCCTCATGTGCCTTGAGCAGCAGTGTGCAGATTGTACTCCCAGAGTACACAAATGTACATGGGTGCAGGCCATCCCCAAATCCTAGGGGGTCCACTGAACTTCTATCTCACCTCCAAGTTTCCAAACTGCAAGGAGGGAAAACAGCTGGATTCTTACAGTGTCACACATTTACCTGAACTCTGAGGTTCAGGCTTTAAGCACTATGGTGGTATTTAAAGCAAAGTTTTTAAAATTAAGACAACAACAACAGAAGCAAAAATAAAAACAAACTTCATTCCATTTTCTGGATTTTGCAACAGAAAGTCTAGGTTTTTAAGGTCTCTCTCTCTCTAATCATTGGATGGTACACATTATATCATAATTATATAATTTGTATATATCATACGTATTACATACAGACATACACATTATATATATATATATATATATATATAATACACATTACTATATGTAATATTACTTATATAAAATACATATATTCATAGATAAATGCCTATATATATATATATATATATATATATATATATATATATATATATAAATTCCAATTTATGTTTCTCTCTGTGTTTTATTTATTGTATTATTGTACCTGGAGAAAAATCACATATCAAACTATTATTGTATTTCACAATAACGAGGAAAGGATAATGGGTATAAACAACCCGAATGTGACTGGTGATGATAGGAGGCAGACAGAAGGGTAGAGAGAAGGGCATAGGAATCACATAGACCATGACAAATGTTCTCAGGCTGCAAAGCTTTTAAAACATCTGTTCAGTGACCTATGAGAATATCCCTGTTGGTCAGATTGAACAGCAAGTTTCACATGACATCAGCTAGGGACCAAGTAACATGACAGTGTTGATAATATTTTTGCTAGATCTGTGGATCATTTGTCAGAAAATAGTATTAAGCTACAAAATAAATATCTTAAGGAAAAATAGTGGTCAACTAGAAAAATACCCAAAAATTTTATAAATAATTGTTTATAACTAGTTTAATACATGCAGCATACTCTTCATGACTTCTATAAAGCCAAAAGGTAAAGAGAGAAGTCAGACCCGGAAGTTCCTTTGAACAAGCTATAGAAAGCATATAAATATAAAAATATTTTTCATGAGACATACATACAAATAAAAATATCATATATATATATATATATATATATATATATATATATATATATATATATATATTTAAAATAATAGTACTTAAGACCAGGCAGGGAGTTCAAAGAGCTTAACTTCCAACTTAATAGATGAGAACACTGAGACTCCAAAATGAAACCAATGTAGATCTAGGTAGCTGAGCCACAATTCTTAAACTGCATCTCAATGTTATTTTCTTGCAACTTTGTTTTCTCCCACAACTCATTTGACATTTATTAAAAATCTATATTTGAATGAATGAGGTATTGTAATTAACCAGTAAAATACATAAAAGTTCCAAAATAGAGAGATCACAGAACTATCAGTGAGGTTTCTTTAAATCCGGATGCTCTGTAAAGAAGTTATGTTTTGAGGTGTGTCTCAAAGGAGAGGGTTGACATACGAAATGGAGGTGAAGTACAGTCCAGGTGGTGATAACTACTGAAAGATTAAAATCCAGAGAAATTCTGACATGTAGGGAAAGTATCAATAGAGAAATCTTACCAAAATTGTTAAACTGTACATACAGTTTTTATTTTTCAACTTTGTGTGACCTGGGCATTTCTTATCATCTTGTCTTACAGTCACTTGAGTTACAGAACTGTCTTCATATCTGCTAAGACACTTACAAAAAAACTAAAAAGAACAATTACAAATGAGTGGGCTCTAAAATAAAAATTTAGAATAATTAGCATGTACTAACATTATTTCTTATTACCTTAGTTTAATTCAAGTGAGTATTAGCCTCCGGTTAGGTTAAATGCACGGGCATACAAGGGAAGACTGTTAAAGGTAATATCTATTGCTCACTTTTTGAGAATGTCATCAAAAATCAGAAAGGCAGGCTATAGTGTGGGGCTTTGAGATTCATCTTCTCACCTCTATATCAGATATAGGAAAGTGAAGTGGAATGAGTAATTAATGTGATGCTTATAAAAAACAAAATCAGTAAACAATTCCTGGAGACAATACTAAAATAAATTTGTCCTACTATTCCTGAAGTCTAGACTGTCTTTTATTTCATATGAAGTAATCTTTCAAATTGACTTCTGGCTTCCACGAGTAACATTTGACTTTTCTTTTCCCTTCAGAGGATGAAGTTTTAATGTATGTTTTTCCACACTCCCCATCATTTGCTTATTCATTTATTCATTCTTATATTTATAGCAGCTTGTCTTATAAAATTATTTTAAAGGCTTACAGAAATACATATATTATAACCTAATACAAATACAAAAATGATGGAGATAAAGGTGAAATAAGATAAAGCAGGGGCAATGTCCTTGAGAAGATGCCTAAAGTGGACTGGAACATTTTATCTGAGCTTTCTTGCAGCAGAAGTAAGAAAGGAAACAGGACAAATCACAAAGTTCAGAGAGTGTAGTAGCTTAGACAAATTATAGGGTTTTACATTAGAAAACATGAAAGAAATGTATCCTATGATCTCAATGAAGGGAAGTGATGTGATGTTGTAGATACCATTCTTATGATGAAATATTGTGTTCTATTAATTTGTTTCTTATAAAATGCTCAATATAACTCTATGACCAGAAACCAAATAATAATAAAAACAATTCTGCAAAACATCTTGAAATGGAAATTTCAAGTAGTTTGGTTTGATCGAAGACTAAAATTTATAATATCCAGGGGAATGGATGGACAGTGTATCACTTCACGATTATTCATCATTATTGATCCTTGAATCTGAGGTTTATTGGAAGGTGAGCAACAGAAAGTTAAATGGGTAAGAGATTGTGATGAAGTATGTATTTCTGGTGAAAGGTGAATCATAAACATCAGAAGGTTTATTTTAATATTTATTAAACCACTTTTTTAAAATTAGGAGAATGCTCAGTAAAATATAAGATTCAAGATCAACATAGAAAAATTAGGAGGTTCCTATACACCAGTAATACCTAACCATAATATGTAATGGAAAAAGTGATCTATACATATAGCAGCAAAAGTCATAAAATATATAAGGATAAACCTTATAAAAACTAGGCATATATGAAGAAAACTACACAATAAATTTTCTTTGTAAGACATAGAAAATTTTTGAAGAAACATTTTATTTCAACCAAAGCATTATTCAAAGCATTATTCATTATGTATTTAGTTTCCAAACATGTGATTTTTAAAGTTATCAATTTGCAATTATTTTGTTATTGTTGCATTATGGTCGAAGGAACACAGTCTTTTGATATTGATCCTTAATCATCTAATATATTTTTGGGGGGTAAATGTTCCATTTGTATTTAGAAACATTGTATTCAAAACATTATTTGTTGTGTATACATATCTCATTGATTAAGGTTATTAATTATATTTAGATCTTTCATAAAAAGAATCAGAAGGTAAAGATGAAGCCCTTCTATGAAATTAAGAAATCTAAAAAGATACATCCTTGAATAGAAGACCACCTCACTTCTGGTAAGGGAAACACCTGGAAGCAGGGCCAAAGTTTTATTCAGAAAACCCTTTTGAGTTTATCACATTAAATGTACAAATGGCTCATATGCATTTGTCTGCACTAGAGGACAAGGCAGCAAATATCATCAAATATTGATCAGAGCCATAAAAAAAAATAGGCATACAGAGGAAAAATAAATCTCTTTGAGATATTAAATTTAAATAATATGTTTTTCAGGTAAATTCTAATATAGATAAAATGGGAACCATACACACACTGGCCTCCTATAAGGTCATCTATAAGCCAATAATATATTCAAGTATAATCTGTCCACCATGCTGATTTGGGTTTCAGAGCAGTTGATCTTAAGCCCTTTTTTCTTCCTCACAGCAAACGTAGAATAAAACTTGCTGTCTCATGAGGTCAATGCTTCATGACTATATATATGTCGAACATTCAGAAAATAATTTGCTATTTTTGTACTACCTTGTTTTCTTAGATTTTGTGTTTTATATTTGCTTATCTGTGCTATGTGTTTTTTCTCTTTTTAATTAGAATCAGCTTGGCATATCCTGGGTAAATCCTGGTCAGGAATAAAGCTTACATCTTGCCTTTCCTCTTGGAATTTTTCAAGTACTCCTTTGTAATTCCAATCATCTTTTCCTAGAAAAGCCTATTTCATGGAAAAGGACCATTGCTTCTATAAGGGTGAAAAGGAGCAATTTCAAATTTTGTTTTTCAGTCTGTGTCCTGAAAGTCAAATTTGTCCAAACTCTTTTTTTTTGTTTGTTTCTAATTTCTTTCTTTTTTTTTTAATATCTTTATTGGAGTATAATTGCTTTACAATGGTGTGTTAGTTTCTCCTTTATAACAAAGTTATACATATACATATGTTCCCACATCTCTTCCCTCTTTTGTCTCCCTCCCTCCCACCCTCCCTATCCCACCCCTCTAGGTGGTCACAAACCACCTAGGTGATCTCCCTGTGCTATGCGGCTGCTTCCCACTAGCTATCTATTTTACGTTTGGTAGTGTAAATATGTCCATGCCTCTCTCTCACTTTGTCACAGCTTACCCTTCCCCCTCCCCATATCCTCAAGTCCATGCTCTAGTAGGTCTGTGTCTTTATTCCTGTCTTACCCTTAGGTTCTTCATGACCTTTTTTTTTTTCTTAGATTCCATATATATGTGTTAGCATACAGTATTTGTTTTTCTCATTCTGACTTACTTCACTCTATGATAGACTCTAGGTCCATCCACCTCATTACAAATAACTCAATTTCGTTTATTTTTATGGCTGAGTAATATTCCATTGTATATATGGGACACATCTTCTTTATCCATTCATCTGTTGATGGACACTTAGGTTGCTTCCATGTCGTGGCTATTGTAAATAGAGCTGCAATGAACATTTTGGTACATGACTCTTTTTGAATTATGGTTTTCTCAGGGTATATGCCCAGTAGTTGGATTGCTGGGTCATATGGTAGTTCTATTTTTAGTTTTTAAGGAACCTCCATACTGTTCCCCATAGTGGCTGTATCAATTTACATTCCCACCAACAGTGCAAGAGTGTTCCATTTTCTCCACACCCTCTCCAACATTTACTGTTTCTAGATTTTTTGATGATGGCCATTCTGACCGGTGTGAGATATCTCATTGTAGTTTTGATTTGCCTTTCTCTAATGATTAATGTTGTTGAGCATCCTTTCATGTGTTTGTTGGCAATCTGTATACCTTCTTTGGAGAAATGTCTATTTAGGTCTTCTGCCCATTTTTGGATTGTGTTTTTTGTTTTTTGTTATTGAGCTGCTTGTAAATTTTGGAGATTAATCCTTTGTCAGTTGCTTCATTTCCAAATCCTTTCTCCCATTCTGAGGGTTGTCTTTTGGTCTTGTTTATGGTTTCCTTGGCTGTGCAAAAGCTTTTAAGTTTCATTAGGTCCCATTTGTTTATTTTTGTTTTTATTTCCATTTCTCTAGGAGGTGGATCAAAAAGGATCTTGCTGTGATTTATGTCATAGAGTGTTCTCTTTAGAGTCCCTATTCTGAAGCACTACAATGTTTTTCAGATTTATAAACAAACAAACAAAACCTGAAACATTGTGTGTTTTTGGTTTCAGGTTTTGATCTTTCTCTGTGGATCTTGAACAACATTTTTAAACTTTGTAGAATTTCTCACCTTTTTTTTCTGGGAGAAAGGAAACTCTCATTAAAACCTCATGATATACTTTATTTCGAAACCCATACCACTACACTTTGAGCTGAAAAATAATTTGATAAAACTAAAGATTCCTGGGGCTTCCCTGGTGGCGCAGTGGTTGAGAGTCCGCCTGCCGATGCAGGGGACACGGGTTTGTGCCCCAGTCCAGGAAGATCCCGCGTGCTGCGGAGCGGCTGGGCCCATGAGCCATGGCCGCTGAGCCTGCGCGTCTGGAGCCTGTGCTCCACAACGGAAGAGGCCACGGCAGTGAGAGGTCTGCATACTGCAAAACAACAACAACAACAAAAAAACCAAAACAACAACAACAACAAAACAAAAACAAAACAAAACAAAACAAATCTAAAGATTCCTGTCACATCTGTAAAATGACAAGGTGAGCTACAAATTGAGTTAATGATAAGTTCCTTCTATTTCACGTGTTTATCATGGCAAAAGTTTTATTTTTCAAAATCATTATCTAGTTTCCTCTCCATCAAACATTAATGTGAATGCAGTACATACAAAGTTATACAGAAGTAGAATCTCCCTATTATAGGTGTCTGAGAAAAGCTAGAAACGGCATTTCCATTAAAAAGTAATATACAGAATGGAGGGGGAAAAAGTCTTCAGGGCCTTAGAAAGAGAAAAATTGTTACATTGTAAATCAATTCATGACCACCCAAATCAGCATTATATTTCATAAATCTGTAGACAGCATAAGTTATTGTCAAAAGGAACTGTTGTAAAATTACTTGTGGAACACCCATTCACACACACAAATAAACACACCCAAATGGCACAGAATCATGTAAATTAAAAACACGAAAGTCTAGTGAAGCCACCAAAATGTGATCACTTTCTAGTCTGGTCTTATGTACCAAACCCTAAAATTTAAGATTCTTCTTGTTTCAAAAAAAAAAAAAAAAATCTGCAATCCTTAGTTATCCTCAAAAGCTGCTCAAGAAAGTGATTTGTTTAGGGGCATGAAAATGCAGGACACAATAATTACAATTAAGTAAAAAAGGAGTGAGGAATACAGAAGCAAAGGTAATGGAGTTGTACCTTAGGGTTTTTCTTTTTTTTAAAACAAAAATCTGTTTCCACCTATTTTTTAAGGGATAATTTAAGTAAATATAATTTTTAACATGAAGGCATGAAGAAAATTGGTTTAAAAGGGAAGAAAATGAAAACAAGGGTATTTAGGTTGCTCTTAATATATATTGTGGGTATTTTCTCTAAGATTGCTTGCCCTGATATTCACAGGATCCATGCAACATTGTTAAAGCAGAACCATTTCTGTATAATGAAAACCAAAGTGTATATTAAATTATTCAAGGATATGAAGAACAATAGAAACATATGCATTTGTAAGATAATAATTGTGAAATCATTTTTATTCAGTCATAGATATTATTTTTCCACAATGTTTGGTATGTGTTGAAGAAATAAATATATAAGAAACTCACTTCAAAATTAAAACATGTTAGTGGTTTTGTCTATTCATCCTAAAATTTAAATAATATTTATTGGACACAAATCATATGATGTACATGTTTATACACCATATCTTTACTGTTACTCCAAAGTAGAAGGTATATTCCTAATATAACCATTTTGTTGACGTGGAAATTGAGGCCAGATTTCATGCACAAAGTCAAGTCAATTCAGAAACAGTTTTGTATTTAACTCAGCAAGGGAAAATAACTTTTGTGAATACATTGTCCAATTTATTGCCGGCATAGTCTATATTTGTATAACTGCCAACACTGCCTTCATCTGCTTTTATGTACAGAATAAGAGTATCACCCAGCAGGACTATTTTAGTGTGTCATCGAAAGAAAAGGTAAATCCACTAATTTTCAAAAATCAATCCTAGCCTGCCTTAGGGTAATAGCATCTGGTACCTGAGGGAATACAAGAACCATGTTGTGAGTAGTAATTTTTAATTTAAAATCTCAATTTACTACAACTAGGTTTCTCTTAGAACTTTGCCTAATTCTATTTTGCAGGCCTTTTGTGTACATTAATTTGCATAACTGTACTGAAGTGAGCTTTTGTGCTGAGAAACCAAACCAAATTCAAAAGTCTTAATTAAAAGCGTAGGGAACCTGAGTGAAATTTTAGATATTAGGAGTCTGACCTATGCTGGCCTATTATTTCCTGATTTATTTGATTTATAAAGACTCAATTTTTACTTGAAAACCTCTAGGGAGTGATTAAGATATTTTTGAATCCGTAAAATATAACCATTAAGAATGGCAGCAGGGGCTTCCCTGGTTGTGCAGTGGTTGAGAGACCGCCTGCCGATTCAGGGGACACAGGCTCGTGTCCCGGTCCAGGAAGATCCCACATGCTGCAGAGCGGCTGGGCCCGTGAGCCATGGCCGCTGAGCCTGCCCGTCCGGAGCCTGTGCTCCACAGCGGGAGAGGCCACAACAGTGAGAGGCCTGCGTACCGCAAAAAAAAAAAAAAAAAAAAAAAAAAAAAGAATGGCAGCAATTTGAATTCATAATGCTCTTAGTGGGCTGTGCAATGAAGACTAACATGCCAACCATTCCTTTTGATTGTGAAGCGTATTGGAAAAACTTTATGCTAGTATTCTAACAGCACTTTTCCATTACATGGATATATTCATTTGAATCTGTCAGATTTTTCCTCTATGACAGTGATATTCAACTGAGTACAATTTTTGTTCCCCAGGGTACATTTGGCAATGTCTGGAGACTTTTTTGTTTGTTTCAACTTGGGGGTAGGGGAGCTGCTACTGGCCTCTAGTGGGTAGAGGTCAGGAACTTCGCTAAACATCCTACAATACACAGGACAACTCCCTGCAACACTAACCAGCCCAGAATATTAACAGTACTGAGTTGAGTGGCTCTAATATGGAGATTATGAAAACAAGTCTAATATAGGCTCACTGTAGATGTTTTGGAAATCTTATTCCAGAAAAAAATAAAATAAAATAAAACAGTAAATCACATATTCTCATTTGGGATAGACAGAGGCAACATACCACAGTAATGTTTTGCCATGAATCAGGGACATAGCTTTTGATAAAACTTCCCTTGCCCAGCATCTATGGTGCTTCTTCTGAGAACATGCCCATCTGAAACACAAGCAGACACTGCAGTAACTTATCAAATTGTGTATAAGAATTCCACCTCATTCAATGACTCTCCAAGGCAGACCACTGGTTATAGACATTACTAACCACAGTAGACAATCAGTCTTATGGAGCTTACAGTGTAGAAAAGGCATATGGACATGAATGAAATGATCACATGAATAAATATTTAACTGTAAACTGAAAAAAAATTATGAAGGAGAGGGTCATGGTTTATGAGCTCATTAAATGGGAGAGACTGACAAGGTTTAAGAAGGTCCAGGAAACCTTTATATGAAGGTTTTATATGAATCCTTTATATGTAAAAGTAGTCAAAAATTCCAGAAATGATCACATTTCATTGATGCAAACTTATTGTAAGTAGATTGCTGGGACATGCATGCTGTGTGCTTTGCAGAAATTCAGGATACTATTTGTTTTACTTTGTTTTTATTTATTCATTCTCAAATCTTCTTTAAAGATGAAGCAAAGAATTCTCAGGTCTATAATAAGTTACTCTTCAGGAATACATAAAGTCTATTCTCTGCTCAATTTTAACTGTAGAAAGTACCATATAATATTGAATACGTTGCAGTCACTTCATGAGATTAGCCAGTCCTAAAGAAGTTTTTCATCAGAAGTAACAGCTACTCAAATGGAGTACCTGGGAGAAAACAGACAGAACATCCTCCAGATAATTCAAGAACATAAGCTTATCAAACATGACACCCAGAGATAAATTAATTTGTAAAGCATAATTTCCTCTAAATATTATTTTAACCCTTTTGTCTGAACCATTTAAACCACTTTGTCTCTTTATTTTCCCTCTTAAATCATCTTTGTCTTCATCTTTGTCTATTACCTATAAACATTTTTAAACCTTGCAAGCCCATAGCCTGGAGCCTATGTGAATATGTGTAAAATGTAAAACCAAAATGAAATAAAATAAAGGTAAATGAGGAATTGAATATAACTTAGTTAACAGAAAAAAATAGCAAGTGTCAATCTACTAAAAACAAAAACAATTAAATACTGCCCATAGTGGAAAACAAAACAACTTACACAATTTTTTTGAAGTAAAGTATTTTATTTCTTAAGTTATATAATTTTTCTGGAACATTAAGTTACATATACTATAACATATAATAATTTGTGAAGTGTTTTTTTAACATTTAATTGGATTTGTACATGTATTCAGTGGAAAATATATAGCTTTCTTAGATTTCTCATAGCCATCTGAGGATTATATTTCATTAGAACAAAGTCTGATGGCATAGCACTCAGCAATAAATTGTAGTATTCAAAGAACAAAAATATATAGGATCAGCTAAAATTATTTTCCCTTTCTTACATCTTTGCAGTGATATTCCATACGTTGATGAAAAATAATTTGCTTTATTTGCTATCTAGTTTTTTTTTCAGTTGATATTCCTCAGATGTTTTGTTTCTTAGAGAATCTGATTTTTTTAATCCCCCCCGCCAAAATGCACACAAGAAAAGATATATTTCTTAAAAATTAGTTTTGAAAAGCCCTTTGCATCAGCCATTTTGGCATCTGTTCGTTTTCCAGCCCTAGGAGGACCCAGTCCTTCTCATCCTTAGTGAATCTGGGAGAGGACAGTGTAATCCAACTTAATTTGCTTTTTAATCCACGAATGGAAACTCTGTGATAATAGATGATTTCAGGTTTGAATTTCCAAATACTTTGTCCTAATCAAGTAAGGAAAGAGCCACAATTTAGTCCCGTTCAGTAAACAAATAATCCTATTCTAAATTGCCTGGGCCACTGTCGTTGATACAGGTTTAAAATGAGTTGGCTTAAACCATGGCATTCTGACCCCCTGCTTCTGAATTTCCAACATGTCTCGCACCACCCAGGATGGGGAAGCTGCTGGAAAGCTGAGAGAGGGCCTTGAGCAGCTGTAGTGGCAGTGGCTCCAGTGTGACTCTCTGGAACTCTGCGGCCATCGCGTGTCAGTTAACCTATAGTATAACCAAGTGAATGATATGGGCGGCGGAGGAATCTTTAGACGTTCTCCCAAGAGAAGTGCCTTGAGGAACAGGAGTCCTGACAGAACCCTGAAGTGAGAAGGGTTAGTCTGTTAGAACAGAGCTCAGGAATCAGTGTACTGGCTCAAGCCAACTTTTTCTGGTTCAGGCACTCAAAAAGTGTGTCTCGTAGCTATGCCACATACATCGTGTTTCCAGGAATTCAGAGGGCCCTTCCAGGTCCCTGTACTAGATGTGTATGATCCAATCGGTGAGACTAATCAATGAAAAGAGAATAGCACGTGTAAAGTAATTCCAACCCCATGTAAATGGACTGTCGTAGTTCTGAGAAGTATGGATCAGTGAGGACTGATCAATCAGGCAGCACGTGGATCAATCAATCAATTCTTTCCATGAACACTGAGCTACTCAATGCTCTGTGATGGATTGTGTTAAACTAGGAACAGAAAAGTCAGCAATAGGTTCTCAGTATCTGCTCTTGCCGATTCTGCAAACAGTATTCACTCACCTGCTTATATGCTCAAAGTAGTTCCAATTTCAATTAAAAAAACAAACATAGAAACTGATATTTGTACTTGAGTTCCCCCCCTTCTTTTTAGCGAAGAAATGTCCACAGTGCTGTGAGCTCTCTTAGATAGGGAATGTGTCCTATTAATCTTTGTGTCCCCAGCAACCAGCAGAATGCCTAATATATAGTAGGTAGTTAAGGAATATTTTCTAAGTAAATGAATCTTATATTCTTGTACTGAGCACATGATAACCATTTAATTAGACATGTGGTTTGGACATGAGGGAAGGCAATTCTTCCTTAAAATTGTCCTGTCAATACCTCTTTAGCCTCAGTCCACCTGAGCAAATCTGGCTGTGTCACTTCCTTTTACTTCAGACTGGGGCAGCTTTGCACAAGGAGCATGTAGTATCTGCTACCCAGATGTCCCCAAATATTCCCCTTGATTATACCTGAGTATGACTCATCTGTAATCAACCCCCTGAGGTTGTTCTCCAGATTTTATCCTAAGAGATTAAAAACTGCCTTAGGCTTACCTGCTCAGGGGATGGTATGTAAATATGTTAACTACAAGTAAAAGCAAAACATACCCCCAAAAAAACAAACAAACAAACAAAAACGATAAAGCAATGTGTCTTTTTACTCTGATACATATTGTTCTTCCTTAAATGAGAGATACACACTACTGTGTGTCAGGATGGCAGGGCAAGAATGACAAGATGCATGTAAAAGTTTGAGGACTGGATTAAAAATATAAATTAGGCCAGTCAGACAAACCTGCATAAGCACAGAAAGCTGCTGTAATAGCCAGGCTTGGAAAGGATTACTCTACAGAAATGTATCAGGAAAGCCTAGGACTCTAGGACTATATACTTAATCAAAGATAAACTTTAGTAGGTCTTAAAAAAAAATCAAGACCTTTATGTTGAGGTAACACAAAGCCATGATTTTCCCCAGACTTAATCATAAATTTAGGTATTGTTAATGCTTAGCCCTTCAGAGTAATTTTAGGACATTTTGAGCAATATTACATGTATTCAGCTGATTTCAAACTTTAATTCTTATTTCCATTTGTCAAATCATTTTAAAGTGGACCAGCTAGGAATTGCCTAAGAGAGGGCCTAAGTGTGTTATATCATGGTAAGAATGTGCAAAAACCATTAGATTCTATGAATAAGCAGTTTTCACAATTTATGAAAATAATTTTTCTCATTGATATTATATTAGTTTAAATATATAAAATCCACTTTTGAATTCCTCTTTGTGTCCCTATCACCCTTGCCTGCTAATGTGTAATTTCACATGCATTTTTTTGCCCTCACAGGATCCAATAAGAGAAGTATGTCATATTTCTTAGTATGCTCAGGCTGCTATTTTATATTTTTTTTCATAGTTTTGGAGGCTGGAAAATCCACAGTGAAGGTGCTAGCAGATTTAATTCCTGGCTTGTAGACAGCTTCTTTCTTGCTATGTATTCCCATGAGCTATCCTTGGTGCATGTTCCAGGAGAGAGATCACTCTGTCTTCCTCTTCTTATAAAGGCAATAATCCCATCCTGAGGATCCCACACTATTCTAAAGCTAATTACCTCCCAAAGACCCCACTTCCAAATACCATCACACTGGGGGTTAAGCCTTCCATAGGTGCATTTTGGGGAGAAAAAAATATTCAACCCATAACAGTAATGCATGAATCTACCAATATGATTTCTGAATACACAAAAAAGAACATTATGTAAAAGTACAATTAATTTCTCTTTCATTAAGAAACCCAATTATTTCAGAAAACTCACGTGGTTTAATAACCCAGTGAGTATGCCATTTCCTAGGTATTAATCCAAACATATTACTTTTCAAAGCAAGGGGGAGGCCCTTCTCCATGTGGTAACTTCTACAGTGGTTTCAGGTAACTGGATTATTTTCTTATGCTCCAAGACCAAGCTCATTGGTCTGCATCCTTGGAAAGAATTTCTAGACAAATCTGGGTTGAGCTAACCCCCTAGCCCTTCACCATGCCTGAGCCTGCAGAATTCTTCACCTGTTATATCTTCATTCACCCTTTTCTGGTATATGTCCTCACCCACAGCATCAAGACAAGAACTTATGTATCTTTAGTTCCTAGACTATATCTCGGATGTAACAGCACTCATGTATGTTGACTGAATGAATCAAGTCTACCACAATATAAGCTTCATGGGGTAGAGAATTTTGTTCTACTGTTTACTGCTGGCAGAATACTGCCTAGCCCATAGGAGTTACTCCTAGATTATATGATGAATAAGGAGGTTATTAAGTGTGTAGTTAGGCCTTTGGGAAAAAAAAAAGGCAAACATAATTCTATTAGGATACTTATGATCTTCACTCAAGAATAGCCTATTGAAATACAGAGGAGTGGTTGAATGAAGAGAAACAGTAGTCCAGGAATCAGAAGACATGAGTTTTAACCCCTGTTTGGTGTCTAGGGAAAGTTACTTAACCCGCCTGAGCGTGTTTTCTCATCTATAAAATCTAACTCCAAACATTTCTCCTCCTGGCTTTACACAGCTGTTTCATCCCATAAGGTAAGATCTGTGACAGTTTTATTCAAACATATGTCAAAATGAATTTTATCAATCTTTTTATGTGCCTGACCCAAACACGTATCTTTTTTTATTCTTCAGAACAACTACAGTGAAGTAGAAATCATCATGCTCATGCTTTACAGCTAAAGAACTTAAGGGCAGAAATTAAATAATTTGCCCATGGTTCATGGTTCTCTGTTGTAGAACCTGCATTCTCATTCAGAGCTTTTAGTGTCATATTAATTCACCTCAAGTCCTGGACTAAAGTTCTTTTTTGCAAACTACTTCTGCAGCTTTTTTGATTTGTTTTGACTTTAACATGAATTCAGAACTTTCTAATTGTTAAGCTAAATCATTGTTGAAACTGATTAAGTGAAGAAGTGAGAAACCAGGGTAACATTATGTGCAACATGAGCTTGACCTATACAGAAAAGTACACACTTCAAGGAAAGATCACTACCAATTTATTCATTTTCTCCAATTCCCTTTTGTTATATAATTGAATTTTTATCATGCTTTTCAAGATTTTAAGATAATATTTCAATGTCAGATTCAATCCATGTCAATTTCATTTTCAGGCATGTTTTACTGTCAGGATCAATAGTTCTTTGTAATTTAAACTTGGAGTTCACTATGCCTCTTGGTACCACCTGCCGCCAGACTAGCTAAGCTTGGTTTTGACAGACACACTTCCCACTTTCTAAGTCATTAATAATACTTTGGAAATATCTACAGACTTCTCACAAATCACTGAGACAAAGGCAGGAAAAAAATTTTTAATTATCAAGTCAAAGTCATGTGTGTGTGTGTGTGTGTGTGTGTGTGTATGTGTCTATGTGAAAGAAGTGTTTTACAATCTGATTGAAATCCATTTCTCATTTTCTGTGAAGGCGATTCAATTTAAAAGAAAGTTAAAGAAGTAAAATATTTTACCACTTACCTCAGTTTTTGGCTCCCACACACTGAGAGGCTGTGAGAGTTGCAAATAGCCCTTGATAATAACCCACTCATTAGAAATGAGGGAACTTTTGGGTGGGGTAAGGTGGGGAGTTACTCAGGGTTACAGAGCCACTCTACAGAGCCCACTCTGCTTTCCAGCCTATCTCCAGCTCTGGAATGTTCCTTGGAAGCAACACCGTATTACCAATAGTGACCCAAGTAACTAACCTTTACATTTGATTGGTTGGTTCTTTCATTCATTCATCCACAAAGTATCTGCAGTAGTAGAATAACATACTGAACACAGTGTGTTTTATGACTCGTGAAGATCTTGCAAAATGTTAGCAAAATTTGCAACAATAGCTGCCACTTCATGAGCACTTGGTACATGCTAGATACTATACAAAACAATTACATATATAAATTCATTCACTCCAAATATATATTTTTTGAGTGCTTACTATGTGCCAGGCACTATTCTAGGCACTGGAGATACAGCAGTGAACAAGACAGACCAAAATTTCCATCTCAAGAAGCTTACTTTCCTGTTTGGTATACAAACATAAGTAAAGTATATAGCATATTAGATTGTAATAACTGCTAAGGAGGAAAAAACAAAGCAGAGAAGGGAGATATGAAGTCTTGCAGTGCGAAAGTGAAATTTTACATAAGGGACCCAGGGAAGATCTTGCTGAAGGAATTGAACTTTTAATTGCATTTCAAATGTCAAAATTACATCAAAGGTGATAATGAACAAGAAGAACATTTTACACAAAATTCTCCCCTCTGCTATAATTTCCTTAGACGGAATTTTCTTGTCGCCTTTGTGAGTATGCATGCATGTGTTCCATAGTAGACTGAGCAGTGGTTTTCTCTCTATTATAGCCATGTGATGGATGATAACTTTTGTGAAAATATTTGACAAAGTGAGGGAGCTAGGCTGCAGGTAGTTGGGAAAGGGCTTGCCTGGGTTATTCCCTGAACAGTGAGGAGGTTCGTGTGGCTGGAATAGAGGGAATGAGGTGAGAATGCCACATTGAGTGTGATGAAAAAGCCAGAGGAGGGTTTCAAACTTCATGGTAAGTAGTGCCCTTTGAATTTTACACATGAGAAAAACTGAGGCTAAGCTAAGGCAAGTTGCTTCCCCCAGATCACGCAGCTAGGTGACAAAGTTGAGATTTTAAAACCTTACTTGTCTGATTCCAAAATCCATGATATTAATCATGACACTCTCTTGCACATATTAAAGGAAGATGAACACAAATGGTTGGTGTTAGAACACAAATGGTACAAGTGTTAGAGTCAAAGTTAAATGAAATGCTATGAGTGTGTCTATTGTATCTGAAAGGGTGTGACAAGGTTTCTTGAAGATGTCATTGTTCAACTTGGGCACTCATGGCTGAGTATCATTTCCAGAAACAAAGAAGGGTTATGGAATTCCAGACAGATGGTCAAGAAAAATATCCTCTTTGACTTTATAACCACTAAAAAGTCATTATATATAAATTGTTTTAACATTCTAATAGCTAGAAGTTGACATTCTAGTTAGTAGTTGGTTTGTTTGGCTTTTTTAAAAAAAGAAACGTTACATAGGAAAGTTACAATGGGCTCTGAGTTAAAAACACCAAGATCTCTCCATCCACCTGCCTCCCAGAGATTCCTTCATTTGGTCCTTAAATTAGACCCGTAAACTCATTATCTTCCCCTAAGACCCTACTCCTGGATATTCACTCTTAGTGAATGTTACCGTCATCCACTGAGTTAACCAAACGCTAAATCTAAAGGTCATTCTAGATAAGTTCTTCTTGCTTCCAGTTAAGTCTCTAGCTGCAATATTTGTCAATGTTCTTACTCAAATATATCTTGAACCTGTCCCCTTTCTGTGTCTCCTGGCACTGACAATATTACATCCTTATCAAGTCACATGAATTAGGGAGAAAAGAGCCTCAGCTGAATTTCTGCTTTATCTCCTTCATTTATTTATTCTTCCATCTATATTTATTAAGTACCTACTTCTTCCAGGCATCATGAGAAATACTGGGAATTGAAAGACAGGTGACTTCCCTCAAGGAACTTACCACCTTGTAGGAGAAAGGAAAGCAGCCAGGTCAACAGGTAATGGTGTTGCAGTACCCACATACTCAGACAGAAGTGAGCCCAGGGGACATCCATCAATATTTGTTGAGAACCTTCTGCTTAAAATCATCTCATTGTACTTCAATGCCTTCAAGACCACTTAGCACACCATTAAGTGAACACCACTTAGCAGTGCATTTAACAATGCCCTTCTTCATCAAGCTACTGTTTAACCTTTTATCCTCAACTCTCACTGTTCCTCATGTTCAATCTACTATTGACAGTACAGAATGACCACTTGGATTCTCTCTAACCTTATACTCATGCTTTCTGTCTAGCTAACCTATTCACTGCTCCCCAGCCTCTCAATACATACAAATGTGGCTCCAAGATTGCCTGACAATTACTTGTTTGTCAAGTCTCAATTCAGCTAACTCACCTACAGCCACTTGTTCCCCATTCACCTAGGCCATTCTGAGCTCTAGGAAATGTAGAGTGGGAAACCTAAATGGTAGCACTTATCATACTGGATTGTAGTTGTGGTTACTTTATGTCACCTTCCTGGCCTCTTGAGCTCCTTGAGAGAAGAAACTCTGTCTCTCCTTTCTGTATATTCTTCATCTGATGCACTGACCAAAATGTAGTCGGTATTAACCAAAAAAAAAAAAAAAATGAGAATGAGGACAATAACAATCATAGCTATAGTTAACATTTATCCAATGCCATTGGCTGGAGGTGAAGTCTGGTGACACATTATATATATATATATATATATATATATATATATATATATATATATATAGAGAGAGAGAGAGAGAGAGAGAGAGAGAGAGAAACTATATATATATATTTTTTCTCATTTAATACAATATAAATATTAATAGACATATTCCATTTCACAGAGGATGGAACTGGGGAGATTAGGCAGCTGGCCTGAGTTCTCACTGTGTGTGAATGGTTGATTTGGGTGTTAAATCCAAGCAGTCTAGCTCCAGAATATGTACCATTAACCACCACTCTATAGTGCCTTGAAAAATAATATTTTATACTGATTATAATGATTATTGCACTGTATCTATCTTTATCTTGTACATGAAGAAACAGGGAAAGTGAAATGGCTTTTCTAAAGTTACCCAGATAATAAATGGAAAGCTTGAAATCAAATTTAAGATGAATCTGACTCCAGAGCTTATGATAAATGAATCAACAAATAAAATCACTTCATCACTGCAAGTCCCAATTTCCTTGTTTGAAAAAAAAAAAAAAAAAAAACACCATCAGACAATATAATCTTTACATTTCCATCCAAATCTAACAAATATATCATTTTAGTTTTAATTTTTATATCAGTTTTTATTTGATTTGGAGGAACTTCAATGACAGAACAAAATATTTTTAATTCATGTGCAAATTTGATATCATAAGATAACACTAAAAAGACTATATTTTAAGGAAAAGACAAAATGAGGAGCTTCATCACTCATCAGGGCTTTTTGAAGGACATAGAAGAGCCTGGAGACAGGACTCAAACTCATGACTTCTATCTCAGTAATATCTTGGTCTTGGCTCAATCGAGTGCCATAGGCAACTGATCTGGGCTGGGTCCTGCTGTGTCAGTCTTCCAGGTAGTCAGGCACCCCAGGCCTGCCAGTCCATTCTTCGCCCAGCAGCAGTACTCACCAAACACTGATGTTTTAATCACATCAATCACTTTCCTAATTCTGCTTTGTACCAAATCCAAGCTCTTCGTTGTAGGTTTCAAATCTCTCTACCAATTAGTCTTCCCTCCATATAAATAGAAACATCCCTTCTTACTGTCTGCTTGTGACACTTCTCTCATAAACATACTTGTTCCAAGAAATTATGTGATCTCCTTCCCTTCCCTCCTGGTTTCTCAAACATGTTGCTTCTGCTTTCAAAACTCATCAAAAGTCATTTCCTCTGGCTAGCTTTTCCAAACAGATATCCCCTGGCTTTGGTATTTCAAAGCTTTCTAGTATCTATTGAGAAGTTACTAATAGAGAAAACACATTTGAGACCAAGTTTCCCACATTGTCTAAAGGAAAACTATGTGAATAAGAGTCAGAAGGAATATGTCTGAGTTACAACTTTGTGTATTATTTTAGCCTCAGTCTGACCCATCTGTATAATGAAAATATTAATACAAACACCACTGCCTTATGAGAATTAAACACACTTTTATTTACTAAGCACATGTATAGTAAGTACCCCACTATGTGCTGACACTGCTCTGGGAATAAAGTATTTCTTCAGGAAATGATAACAACTGTCCCTTCATGTGTAGGTGATAACAAATATATTTGTGTATTTTCCCCATTTCTACATTTAACTATAGATGTTTCAGTATTAATCACAGTTTTCAACATTAGTACAGTAACTTTTTCTAACAATAGAGGATGAATAATCATCAACTGAGAAAATTAATTCATTTATTTGATATTTCCCAATTCAAAGAAAATTGTGAAAACTTCCTTTCCCTATGCCCAATCTCCCACCCACACTCAGCCATCTGAAAGGTAAAGATCAAACAAGTGTTCCAATGTTTGGACAAGCTCAATGCTTGAAAATTCTGCCAAAATCTACTGTTTTATAATAAGAACAGATGGTCACAGATGAGCATCACTTCAGCTATTGATGATGTTGAGAAAACCTTTATCACAGAAAGAGGAAGGGATGGAATTTTTAAACATAACTATTTTCTAGATGTAGAAGGTATTGTGAAGACCACACAGGCTATCACTGTGATTATAATAGAATTAAATCTAGATTTTAATGAATATTGATAAAGTGCTTGGCTACCTTCCTATACCGAGTATAGACCCATTCTCTGCTCCATGTTTGACTCATAAAATGATAATATTTTATGTATATTTGTGTGAGATTGAATGATTGGATGCATACTAGAGATATTTCATTTAGAATGAGTGATTTAAGTGCTAACATTTTTTTTATTAGTTTCTGCTTTACAACAAAGTGAATCAGTCATACATATACATCTGCTCCCACATCCCCTCCCCCCTGCACCTCCCTCCCTCCCACACCCCCCATCCCACCCCTTCAGGCGGTCACATAGCACCGAGCCAATCTCCCTGCACTATGCGGCCGCCCCCCACCATCCATCCACCTCACGCTTGGTACTGTACATATGTCCATGCCTCTCTCTCACCCCGTCACAGCCCACCCCTCCCCCTCCCTACATTCCTAAGTCCATTCCCAAGTAGGTCTGCGTCCTTATTCCTGTTTTACCCCCAGGTTCTTCATGACATTTTTTTTTTCTTAAATTCCATATATATGTGTTAGCATACGGTATTTGTCTTTCTCTTTCTGACTTACTTCACTCTGTATGACAGACTCTAGGTTGATCCACCTCATTACAAATAGCTCAGTTTCGTTTCTTTTTATGGCTGAGTAATATCCCATTGTATATATGTGCCACATCTTCTTTATCCATTCATCCGATGATGGACACTTAGGTTGTTTCCATCTCCAGGCTGTTGTAAATAGAGCTGCAATGAACATTTTGGTACATATCTCTTTTTGAATTATGTTTTTCTCAGGGTATATGCCTAGTAGTGGGATTGCTGGGTCATATGGTAGTTCTATTTTTAGTGTTTTAAGGAACCTCCGTATGGTTCTCCATAGTAGCTGTACCAATTCACATTCCCACCAGCAGTGCAAGAGTGTTCCCTTTTCTCCACACCCTCTCCAGCATTTATTGTTTCTAGATTTCTTGATGATGGCCATTCTGACTGGTGTGAGATGATATCTCATTGTAGTTTTGATTTGCATTTCTCTAATGATTAATGATGTTGAGCATTCTTTCAGGTGTTTGTTGGCAGTCTGTATATCTTCTTTGGAGAAATGCCTATTTAAGTCTTCTGCCCATTTTTGGATTGGGTTGTTTGTTTTTTTGCTATTGAGCTGCATGAGCTGCTTATAAATTTTGGAGATTAATCCTTTGTCAGTTGCTTCATTTGCAAATATTTTCTCCCATTCTGAGGGTTGTCTTTTGGTCTTGTTTATGGTTTCCTTTGCTGTGCAAAAGCTTTGAAGTTTCATTAGGTCCCATTTGTTTATCTTTGTTTTTATTTCCATTTCTCTAGGAGGTGGGTCCAAAACGATCTTGCTGTGATTTATGTCATAGAGTGTTCTGCCTATGTTTTCCTCTAAGAGTTTGATAGTTTCTGGCCTTATATTTAGGTCTTTAATCCATTTTGAGCTTATTTTTGTGTATGGTGTTAGGGAATGATCTAATCTCATACTTTTACATGTCCCTGTCCAGTATTCCCAGCACCACTTATTGAAGAGACTGTCCTTTCTCAACTGTACATTCCTGCCCCCTTTATCAAAGATAAGTTGACCATATGTGCGTGGGTTTATCTCTGGGCTTTCTATCCTGTTCCATTGATCTATCTTTCTGTTTTTCTGCCAGTACCACACTGTCTTGATTACTGTAGCTTTGTAGTATAGTCTGAAGTCAGGGAGCCTGATTCATCCAGCTCCGTTTTTTGTTCTCAAGATTGCTTTGGCTATTCAGGGTCTTTTGTTTTTTCAAACAAATTTTGAATTTTTTTGTTCTTGTTCTGTGAAAAATGCCAGTGGTAGTTTGATAGGGATTGCATTGAATATGTAGATTGCTTTGGATAGTAGAGTCATTTTCACAATATTGATTCTTCCAATCAAGGGGCAGGGTATATCTCTCCATCTATTTGTGTCATCTTTAATTTCTTACATCAGTGTCTTATAATTTTCTGCATACAGGTCTTTTGTCTCCTTAGGTAGGTTTATTCCTAGATATTTTATTCTTTTTGTTGCAATGGTAAATGGGAGTGTTTTCTTGATTTCATTTTCAGATTTTTCATCATTAGTGTACAGGACTGCCAGAGATTTCTGTGCATTAATTTTGTATCCTGCTACTTTACCAAATTCATTGATTAGCTCTAGTAATTTTCTGGTAGCATCTTTAGGATTCTCTATGTATAGTATCATTGTCATCTGCAAACAGTGAGAGCTTTACTTCTTTTCCAATTTGGATTCCATTTATTTCCTTTTCTTCTCTGATTGCTGTGGCTAAAACTTCCAAAACTAGGTTGAATAAGAGTGGTGAGAGTGGGCAGCCTTGTCTTGTTCCTGATCTTAATGGAAATGCTTTCAGTTTTTCAGCATTGAGGATGATGTTGGCTGTGGGTTTGTCATAAATGGCCTTTATTATGTTGAGGAAAGTTCCCTCTATGCCTACTTTCTGCAGGGTTTTTATCATAAATAGGTGTTGAATTTTGTCAAAAGCTTTCTCTGCATCTATTGAGATGATCATATGTTTTTTCTTCTTCAATTTCTTAATATGGTGTATCACATTGATTGATTTGCATATACTGAAGAATCCTTGCATTCCTGGAATAAACCCCACTTGATCATGGTGTATGATCCTTTTAATGTGCTGTTGGATTCTGTTTGCTAGTATTTTGTTGAGGATTTTTGCATCTATGTTCATCAGTGATATTGGCCTGTAGTTGTCTTTCTTTGTGACATCCTTGCCTGGTTTTGGTATCAAGGTGATGGTGGCCTTGTAGAATGAGTTTTGGAGTGCTCCTCCCTCTGCTATATTTTGGAAGAGTTTGAAAAGGATAGGTGTTAGCTCTTCTCTAAATGTTTGATAGAATTCGCCTGTGAAGCCATCTGGTCCTGGGCTTTTGTTTGTTGGAAGATTTTTAATCACAGTTTCAATTTCAGTGCTTGTGATTGATCTATTCATATTTTCTATTTCTTCCTGATCCAGTCTTGGCAGGTTGTGCATTTCTAAGAATTTGTCCATTTCTTCCAGGTTGTCCATTTTATTGGCATAGAGTTGCTTATAGTAATCTCTCATGATCTTTTGTATTTCTGCAGTGTCAGTTGTTACTTCTCCTTTTTCATTTCTAAATCTATTGATTTGAGTCTTCTCCCTTTTTTTCTTGATGAGTCTGGCTAATGGTTTATCAATTTTGTATATCTTCTCTAAGAACCAGCTTTTAGTTTTATTGATCTTTGCTATCATTTCCTTCATTTCTTTTTCATTTATTTCTGATCTGATCTTTATGATTTCTTTCCTTCTGCTAACTTTGGGGTTTTTTTGTTCTTCTTTCTCTAATTGCTTTAGGTGCAGGGTCAGGTTGTTTACTCGAGATGTTTCCTGTTTCTTAAGGTGGGATTGTATTGCTATAAACTTCCTCCTTAGAACTGCTTTTGCTGTGTCCCATATGTTTTGGGTCATCGCACCTCCATTGTCATTTGTTTCTAGGTATTTTTTTTTATTTCCTCCTTGATTTCTTCAGTGATCACTTCATTATTGAGTAGTGTATTGTTTAGCCTCCATGTGTTTGTATTTTTTACAGATCTTTTCCTGTAATTGATGTCTAGTCTCATAGCATTGTGGTCAGAAAAGATACTTGATACAAATTCAATTTTCTTAAATTCACCAAGGCTTGATTTGTGACCCAAGATATGATCTATCCTGGAGAATGTTCCATGAGCACTTGAGAAAAATGTGTATTCTGTTGTTTTTGGATGGAATGTCCTATAAATATCAATTAAGTCCATCTTGTTTAATGTATCATTTTAAGCTTGTGTTTCCTTATTTATTTTCATTTTGGATGATCTGTCCATTGGTGAAAGTGGGTTGTTTAAGTACCCTACTATGAGTGTGTTACTGTCGATTTCTCCTTTTATGGACGTTAGTATTTGCCTTATGTATTGAGGTGCTCCTATGTTGGGTGCATAAATATTTACAATTGTTATCTCTTCTTCTTGGATCGATCCCTTTATCATTATGTAGTGTCCTTCTTTGTCTCTTCTAATAGTCTTTATTTTGAAGTCAATTTTGTCTGATATAAGAATTGCTACTCCAGCTTTCTTTTGGTTTCCATTTGCATGGAATATCTTTTTCCATCCCCTTGCTTTCAATCTGTATGTGTCTCTAGGTCTGAAGTGGGTCTCTTGTGGACAGCATATATATGGGTCTTGTTTTTGTATCCATTCAGCCAATCTGTGTCTTTTGGTGGGAGCATTTAGTCCATTTACATTTAAGGTAATTATTGATATGTATGTTCCTATTCCCATTTCCTTAATTGCTTTGGGTTCGTTATTGTAAGTATATTCCTTCTGTTGTGTTTCTTGCCTAGAGAAGTTCCTTTAGCATTTGTTGTAAAGCTGGTTTGGTGGTGCTGAACTCTCTCAGCTTTTGCTTGTCTGTAAACATTTTAATTTCTCCATCATATCTGAATGAGATCCTTGCTGGGTAGAGTAGTCTTAGTTGCAGGTTTTTCTCCTTCATCACTTTAATTATGTCCTGCCACTCCCTTCTGGCTTGCAGAGTTTCTGCTGAAAGGTCAGATGTTAACCTGATGGGGATTCCCTTGTGTGTTATTTGTTGTTTTTCCCTTGCTGCTTTTCATATGTTTTCTTTGTATTTAATTTTTGACAGTTTGATTAATATGTGTCTTGGCGTATTTCTCCTTGGATTTATTCTGTGTGGGACTCTCTGTGCCTCCTGGACTTGATTAACTATTTCCTTTCCTATATTAGGGAAGTTTTCAACTATAATCTCTTCAAATATTTTCTCAGTCCCTTTCTTTTTTTCTTCTTCTTCTGGAACCCTTATAATTTGAATGTTGGTGTGTTTAATGTTGTCCCAGAGGTCTCTGAAACTGTCCTCTGTTCTTTTCATACTTTTTTCTTTATTTTGCTCTGCATCAGTTATTTCCACTATTTTATCTTCCACCTCACTTATCCATTCTTCTGCCTCAGTTATTCTGCTATTGATCCCATCTAGAGTATTTTTCATTTCATTTATTGTGTTTTTAATCGATGCTTGATTCATCTTTAGTTCTTTTAGGTCCTTGTTAACTGTTTCTTGCATTTTTTTCTATTCTATTTCCAAGATTTTGGATCTTGGAAATAGAATCTTGGATCATCTTTACTATCATTATTCTGAATTCTTTTTCAGGTAGACTGCCTATTACCTCTTCATTTGTTAGGTTTAGTAGGTTTTTATCTTGCTCCTTCACCTGCTGTGTGTTTTTCTGTCTTCTCGTTTTGCTTATCTTACTGTGTTTGGGGTCTCCTTTTTTGCAGGCTGCAGATTCGTAGTTCCCGTTGTTCTTGGTGTCTGTCCCCAGTGGCTAAGGTTGTTTCAGTAGGTTGTGTAGGCTTCCTGGTGGGGGGGACTAGTGCCTGTGTTCTGGTGGTTGAGGCTTGATCTTGTCTTTCTGGAGGACAGGTCCACGTCTGGTCGTGTGTTTTGGGGTGCCTGTGGCCTTATTATGTTTTTAGGCAGCCTATCTGCTAATGGGTGGGGTTGTTTTCCTGTCTTGCTAGTTGCTTGGCATAGGGTGACCAGCACTGTAGCTTGCTGGTCATTGACTGAAGCTGGGTACTGGTGTTGAGATGGAGGACTCTGGGAGATTTTCGCCACTTGATATTATGTGGAGCTGGGAGGTCTCTTGTGGACCCATGTCCTGAAGTAGGCTCTCCCACTTCGGAGGCACAGCACTGACTCCTGGATGTAGCACCAAGAGCCTTTCATCTAGCCGGCTCAGAATAAAAGGGAGAAAAAGTAGAAAGAAAGAATTAGTAGAAGAAAGAAAGAGAGAGAGAAAGAAAGGAAGAAGGAAAGAAAGGAAGCAAGGATGAAAGAAAGAAAGGAGGGAGGGAGGAAGGACGGAAAGAAAGAAAGGAGGGAGGAAGGAAAGAAAAAGAAAGAGTGAAAGGAAGAAGGGAGGGAGGGAGGGAGGAAGGAAAGAAAGAAAGAATGACAGGAGGGTGGGAGGGAGGGAGGGAGGAAAGAAGAAAGAATGAAAAAAAAGAAAGAAAGAAGGAAAGAAAGACAGGAGGGAGGGAGGGAGGAAGGAAAGAAAGAGAGAAAGAAAGAAAGGAGAGGTGGAGGGAGGGAGGAAGGGAAGGTAGGAAAAAAAGAAAGAGAGAAGATAAAGTAAAATAGAATAAAGTATAAAATATAGTAGCGTTATTAAAATAAAAAAGTAATTATTGAAAAAAAAAAAACGGACAGATAGAACCCTGGGACATATGGTGGAAGCAAACCTATACAGAGAAAATCTCACACAGAAGCATCCACATACACATTCACAAAAAGAGAACAGGGGGGAAAAACTAGAAAATCTTGCTCTCAAAGTCCACCTCCTCAATTTGGGATAATTCGTTGTAAAAAGAGGAAAGGGGGAAACAATCTTAAATCTTGTCCTCAAAGTCCACCTCCTCAATTTGGGATGATTCGCTGTCCATTCATGCACTCCACAGATGCAGGGCACATTAAGCGGACCGTGGAGCTTTAATCCGCTGCCTCCGAGGCTGCACAGAGAGATTTCCCTGTCTCTTCTCTTCTCTCACAGCTCCCGGGTCTCAGCCTTGGACCTGGCCCCGCCTCTGCACGTAGGTCGCCAGAGGGCTTCCGTTCTTCGCTCAGACAGGACGGGTTTAAAGGAGCCGCTGATTCGGTGGCTCTGGCTCACTCAGGCCGAGGTGAGGGAGGGGCACGCAGTGCGGGGTGGGCCTGCGGCGGCAGAGGCCGGTGTGATGTTGCACCAGCCCGAGGCGCTCCGTGCGCTTTCCCGGGGAAGCCGTTCCTGGATCCCGGGACCCCGGCAGTGACGGGCTACACAGGCTCCCCAGAAGTGGGGGTGGATAGTGACCTCCGCTCGCACACAGACCTTGTGGCGGCAGCAGCAGCAGCCCCAGCATCCCACGCCCGTCTCTGTGGTCCGTGTCTTTAGCCGCGGCTCGCGCCCGTCTCTGGAGCTTCTTAAAGCAGCGCTCTTAATGCCCTCTCCTCGCGCACCAGGAAACAAAAGGGAAGAAAAAGTCTCTTGCCTCTTCGGCAGCTCCAGACTTTTTCCCCAGACTCCCTCCGGGCTAGCCGTGGTGCACTAACCCCTTCAGGCTGTCTTCCCGCTGCCAGCCCCAGTCCTCTCCCTGCGCTCTGACGGAAACCCGTAACCCGAGCCTCAGCTCCCAGCCCCGCCCGCCCCGGCGGCCGAGCAGACCAGCCTCTCGGGCTGGTGTGTGCCTGAGGGCACCGATCCTCTGTGCCGGAATCTCTCCGCTTTGCCCTCCGCACCCCTGTTGCTGCGCTCTCCTCCGCTACTCCGAAGCTTTCCCCCTCCATCACCCGCAGTCTCCGCCCGTGAAGGGGCTTCTAGTGTGTGGAAAACTTTCCTCCTTCACGGCTCCCTCCCACTGGTGCAGGTCCCGTCCCTATCCTTTTGTCTCTGTTTACTCTTTTTTCTTTTGCCCTATCCAGGTATGTGGGGAGTTTCTTGCTTTTTGGGGGGTCTGAGTTCTTCTGTCAGCGTTCAGTAGGTGTTCTGTAGGAGTTGTTCCACGTGTAGATGTATTTCTGGTGTATCTGTGGGGAGGAAGGTGATCTCCGCGTCTTACTCTTCCGCCATCTTCCTCTGTCCCTCCTCAGTTGTACTTCTGAAATCCCTAGCCGGGGAGTAAGCAGGGAGCCTGCGATCCAGTGCTTTGAAGTTTTCCCCGGAGCAGAGTCGAGGCGGCGAGGAGGAGCAATGGGAGGTGGGGTGGGTGGGGAGAGGTGTGCGGGGTTGAAGGAAAGTGGGGTGGCGACGTTGGCGATGGGAGAAGGGGCCGGGCCACGGAAGTGGGGCGAACAGCAAAGTTTGCCGTCCCCCGCTGCCCGCAACCCGCTCGTGGCGCCGCGCTCGCTCGCCTCCCTCACCGTCTGCTGTCAGCCGGCTGCCTAACTTTTTTTTTTTTTTCACAAAAGAGATGATCGAAGAGAATGATGGACGGACCATTCTTATCATAATAATCTAAAAATGATTAGTTTCATTCTGGCAGAACTTATTAATGCATTACACAGTCCATTGAGGCATGAACTTTTAGTTAATTTTAGAATTAAATGTCAAAAGAAATGTTATATCTGAAACTTTGTGTGGATCAGTTTAAGATATTCAAGTCACCAGATATTAATGAATAGCTTCTTGCTATAGATAAGCACTTTACAGGTAATGGTATTGTGTAAGCTATAGATTGGAAGAAGAGTAGATCAACTGTCTCGTTTGTGTTATTTTTTTCTGACACGATTATATAAATGAGCTCTCTTTATCTCCACCCTTTTATTGCCAGTTTTTATAGCAAAGGCATCTTCTTATAGTTTTATGTGTTTTATGTGTTTATAAGTGATTGTGTGTGTGTGTGTTTGTGTGTGTGTGTGATCCACCAATATATTATTATACATTATATTGTGTGCCTACTAATTATAGTCTTGGTTGTAGATTTCTGGAGAACCTGTGTGCCAGATTGGCACAACTAGGGCTACTTCCTGTTAGAACACTGACATCATAACTCTGAAGCATTTCAGAAACATCTCACTTTGTACTTCAATTATACTAGTAACACACAATTTGTATTACCATATTTTCTGGATGAAACACAGATCTACAGCTGTGTACTTACACAGAAATCAAGAAATGTGAGCCTGATTTCCTCTGGTTGGGGTAGTAGTTATTGGCTGGCTCCTTGATTCCTTGAGACTGATTATTGATGAAGAGAATGCATGGTAAGCCTGAGCAGAAAATTAAAAAACTTGAAATCTCAGCAGAAAGTCCAACTCAAGAGCTGAAAGGAAATTTATGGTGAAAATCCTTTAGGAAATGAGTCAAAGAATGATTTACTTTACATGTTGATTTCCCGTATTAGGTAATTTCCAAATGCACTGAACAAAATTATCATTTTTAGAGGAGAAGTCTACCTTTTATTTTTGGAAACACCAATTTGTAATCAATTGAAAACATACTATGTGGAGGGCACTGAGGAAAATGAAAATATTTTGTGAATTCTTCAGTCTGATTGGACAGATAAAGGAATACATTAAAATGTTTATGACATTAGAAATTAAAATATAATTTAGACAAGAGGAGTCGCGTGGCTAATTGTCAAATACAAGGCAAATATTGAATTTAAACCTGGACACAATTACTCTGGCCCAAGAGGTCCAGATGAGACAGGACTTGTGGTGGTGTTAAAAAAAAAAAAAAAAAAAAAAAAAAAAAAAAAAAAACTGTAAGAAGGCCATAGTTATTCAAAATACACACTATTATTTTCTATAACTATGACTTACATGTATTATGTACTTACATTGAGCTTTTTTAAAATTTCTTTCTTTGGTGATAATTCTATATATGTGCATTTAGACATTACCTAAAAACAGGGCATCAAAATATAAAGTAAATCAGTCTATAAGTCACTTCTTCTATTTGTTCTTTGATGAAAGAAACTAAATTAAATTGGGGAAAGGGAAACAGCACAAGCCATGGAAAATTAGAGAAGGTTTCTAAAATAGGGGATGATTTTCCCTATTCATTAGTAATTTAGATCATGTATATTACAAAATTTTGTGGAATGAATACAAGACTTATAGAGTTCAGTGTCATCTGATAGCCCACAGGGAAATATCCAATATATAGCAGGACATTTGCTGGAATAGGAGAAAAAGGAAGAGGAGGAGGAGAAGGAGAAACAGGAACAAAAGGAAAAGCCAGCGATTCAGGAATCAGGAAATTTCTATAGAAGAAGGAAAATTTTGCTTATGATTTTGGATTTATCGTAATCAGAGTGTGCCACATTTGATTTCAATATACAGGTTTCCTCTATACTTTAAGAGAATTTTTTAAATGGGTAAAAAGAGTAATATCTCTTCTACCCTTTGTAAGGTGAAAATGCATATAAACCCATCCTTAAAAATATTTCGAAGAAAAAAATCACTCTCATTGTATCATAACATTTCCACTTTTTATTACCTTGTCCACACATATTTATTCAGTTCAATCATTATCTAAAGTTTATTTTCCCTTACGTGTTCTAAAAGTTCTAATATGTTTTTAAAGAATTGATCTACTTCTGATTCACATAAGGAGATTTTAGAAGTCTAGTTGCCTCATGATAAGAGATCCATGCAAAATTTTCTGTCCTTGAGAAGTCAAACTTCTTCAGAGCTATTTTGAGAAGCAGAAACTTTAACAGATTTGGGACATTTTTGTGAAGACTTCAGGAGAAAGTTACAAAAAAATATGATAGGATCATTTGAGTTACCATATATAAAAAGGGAAACCTCTCTATGATGGAAGGTCAGACAACCACCTGTTCTTCAAAGGATAATGGAAAATAAACTCTTTTCATCTAAAACACCACCTCAGTGGTAACCAGATGGTGGTTGTCTTTGGTGAGTACAAATTTCCAACCTTTGTGACTTGCTTCACTGTGCTTGCAAGTGTATGTAAAAGGACTCCAGGCTCTTCAGTGCTACACATCAGTTGTCAATTATTGAATATTCCTGTTAGTGGATTTAAGAATACTTTTGGTGTTTCTTAGCTCTTGGACCAGAGTTTCTCAGAAATAAAGGACTAGTCTATAATGAAAGCTTAAAAAGGAAGGGGATATTAAATGAAGACAAGGAGGGAAGGTTCCTCATTGGTGTGCCCCTGATTCTTTGAGGCATCTCACTTCTAGTACTTAAAGGGTTGGTTTTCACCATAGCTCACCTGACACTCCTAGTTTCCAATCCAACCCTATTCTCTTCTTCTTCCGTGCAGACAGAACCCTGGTTTTGTTCAGGAAAGCACTATACCTACCCCTAGGTATAGTGAGATACTCATGTCCCCAGTCTTCCTTGGATTGGTCATATTGTACAGTTCTGGACAATGAGACATAAGCAGATATTCTCTGGGAATTTCTTCCACTCCCCCTTCCTCCTCCTGTCACAAACATGGATGCAATATCTGGAGTATAAGAGAAAATGTGAACATGCTGAGGAAGTAAGAGAGAATGATGGTAAGAACTTGGGTCCAGGCTGGCATTAGTGAGCAGCTGAGCCCATGCAAGCAACCCCTTCCCTCTGACTTTTTTGTTATATGAGAAAAATTACTCCAAATTTGTTTTTAACCTACTGTTGGTTATGTATTTTGCTATTGGCAGCCTAGCACAGCCCTAAATGATACCTCTGGTATAGTAGAAAAAGCTGTGCTAATTTGATTGCTTAATGTCTTGACCTATCAATGTCTGAAGTCCCCAGGTGACTACTTCATGAAAGTGAAGACTTGGATGAGGTCCTTTGGGAAAGTTCAATGTCTGTTTTAGATAACTAAAAATAAATGAAATATGGGTGCCATAGGTATGTGAATAACTTAGATTACCAAATTAGAATTTCCAAATGCCCAAACTCTTCCCAACAAGTAAATTAGTGAAGTTCATTTCCTGGGAAATAAATTGAAAAATACCTGAAGTTTTCTGGAAGAAACACAGTAAATGTGTAGTGAAAACAATGGCTCCGTGGTCTAAAATCTCATAATTTTCGGACTCTTTCAGTGTCATGAAAGAGTTAATGTAAACTTCAAAGTTGTCCAATTTAGAATCAAAGTACTTTTGACTATTTGGCCAGAAAATCTTGCTCAATATTTATAAAACCACCATACAATTAGCATAAGTTCACATGCTTATGGTGAAAAAAATGAGAAGAAAGACTCAAGGAATTTTAATGAGCTCTGCCTTAATCATAGCCTGAAATAAATCTAATAAACTATTTCTCTTTAACTTTCACTTACTGTTTTTCCTTCCCCTAAATTCTCCTGCTACACCTGTGTTCTGATACACACACTTATCTTTGAAATAGGATTTGTTATCATTTATCTCATAACTCACAGTTCTTTCTCTTTGTTTCTAAGTATACATGCACATACAAAGATTTATGTTTATGCAAACACTCCTGTATTTGGCTGTCAAACTTGCCCAGACGTCTGTTAACCTGGTGATAAGGGAGGGTGTGATAACACGGAAAAAAGTGTAGAAAGGACTCACTGTAAGTGGAAAAGGGAAGCAAAAAGAGGAGACTTTTTAGGTCTTTTGAATTTACCTTTGAATTTGTTGTATACGAAACAGGATGTATTTTTAGGACAAAGTCGTACTCCTCTGCAGTGTCTTGGATTCAACAGAAAACAATTGCCTGCCCCCCCGCCTCCGTCTTTACAAGCCGAACGCTGGAATGCTTCTCTTCCTTACTGGGCTCTGACTGTAAGCCTATGCAGTGAACATGCTGAGTTATTCGGCTGATTCTATATCCCCCAAACCATCCCAGTATTGGTTTCCATGGCAAATATGTACAAACACACAGAACAAAGTCAACCTGAGAAAGTGTTGAAGGGGGTGAAGAAAAAAGAGAATGGACCTTATATTTTTATCTCCAGATAAAAGCAAAATACATTTATATTAATTATGACCCCTTGAAACTTGCAAACTTTTCCTATTTGAATTCAAGTTCCGTTCAGCTAATCTCACGTTGTAACGAACGTTTCAAAACCAAATTTTGTCCAGCATGCATAAGACCCCTGTCATTAGGGAAGAAACTGCATTGTTTACTGAGTGTTTTGCAGCTCATTCTGAAAATGTGACAATAACACATTCTATGTCTATAGAAAGAGTGTTTCATAAAAGGAACATTTTAACAACAATAGGCCATAGGGGATTCACACATTGACCTTCTATTGACATTTCCTTTGAATTAGTTAAGCCTGCTAGACTAACAATGTTTCTAATGGGAAAAATAAAGAAGACCAAATGGTGGAGAGGTAGAAATTTAAAAGTTTAATTTAGGTTTTCCTGTTTATATCACTTAAAACTCTAGATAATTGGTGGTGGTCAAACTGGCAATGGCTTTGAATGCTCTTGATGGATTATGGCCTTTCATTTATCTCCTAAAAGTTTAGTGCTTAATATAAGATAGCACAGTGGTCCTCCCTGTCAAAGAGAGGTTGCTGACATGATGGCATTTACAGCAGGTCAGCATCAGTACATTAGTTCATATATTCACTGATGTCAAGTCGAAATTTTGGCAGTATATGTCCTTAGCCCTACCTTTTCATTAATATCTTCTTTGAAGCCAGTTTCACAAGGCAAATAATTTATTCCCTAAAATTCAAAATAGAAAATAGGTATTGCATTTCATCCAGGACTAAATTCTATCTCTCTGCACCCTCAACTTCAATTCTATATCACAAGATCTCTAGGAAGTAACCCCAACCATCAGAGTCCTACCTAGAATAATCATAGCTTGATCGCTGTTGTGATATGGGGAAATAACATGTAATATGCCTGTGTTTAGTTGGAATCCATGTAGCAAAAGCTCAGAACAAAAAGTTGAAGTCTCTGCTTAAACCACACAATGCCCATTTCCCTGACAGGGATTTCTCACATACATGTAGGGTTCCATGAAAGCAAATCTATGGTCAAATGCAGTTTATTCTTACCTATTCAATGTAACCCAGAAGAAAGAGATTTTTCCAATAATGTAAATGATAATGAAACTCTTTGGTCAATATTATTCTCTTTTATGGAACAGTTTTGAGAAATATTGATGCCAAGTGAACTGCGGTCTTCCTGTGATTCGGGGATTTTTCTGGATAGCTCTGTGAATGAAACCTAGGTGTTCAGTTAAGTTTCCCTTCCAGCAATCAATAATCATAACTTTATGGATGTAGCAGTGGGTAGTGGTTAAAAGCGAGGGGGTTAGTGTCAGTTTTAACCAACCAAGTTACTTAATTTCTAAATCTTAGTAGTCTCATCTTTAAGATGGGCATAATTACTATTCTCCTTCTCTTAACTAACTGTTCCAGCTACATCTACACTGGATACACACACTTGTTTTTGAAGTAGGCTTTATCTTTGATCTTTTAACTTACACACTACCTGGCATTTCATATGTTATGTTTACAGTTATTTCTACTAATGCCACATGGCTCAGAACTCCCTAATGATTGGTTCAGGAGTGTGCAAACTTTATCTGGTAAGTTAAAAAAAAATTGACCCCTCCTCTCATGTTTTCTCATCTATTATGTCATCAAATGACAGATGGAGGTCAGAATGGCCATCAGGTAATTCTCACCCTGACTCTATCATCAATTTCCCGTCTGCTTCTCTAGCTATAAAAATAAGAATTTGGGGGGGGGGGTGTCGTGGGAGGTTGCAGGAGTCAAAATTAGCCTCACATATGGAAAAAAAAATGCCCAAGATACTCTACCTCTCTATCATACTAAGAGAAATGCTAAATGGTTTAAGTAGAAACTGCTTGATCCAAAAACATTTTACAATAAGATAGTAAGAAAACATTTGTTTTAAAAGGTGTCCTGGAAATAAACAGACAAACTTATTGTTTAGAAGATGACATCATGTGTTGGAATATGGCTTTGTTTGAAAGCACGCGTGTTTGAAAATTCATCCCATCTGTTCAACTTTTATTATAAATAATGTGCTTTATTCATAACAGCTTATAGAGCAGTGATATGGACAGATAATAGAACTATATTGTTTACAAAGAAAAATTCCTTTTTAATAGTAGACAATGTGCTTCTCTGTCTGAAATGGAGCAGCATGTGGGAGTCAAAAGGATTTTTGTCTGTCTCATTTCTTATCAATAGATAACAAATGCATTCCCCCTTTTAGGAAGAGTCATGCCTGAAGGAAGCTTGTTGAAGCCTGTAGGGGTTGTTTTGATTGGTTTTGGCTTAAATATTTCCTTTTGTAATTATTCTGTGGTCTCCTTGACATTCACTGCAGAACACAGCTAGGCTAATTTGAGAGCCTTCGAAACGTGTCTGTTCTAACTTTCTTGTAATGAGTGGGGAAAAAGTGTGCTTTAGGAAGAAATACAAAAATATTTTTAAAAACTGTCTAAATTATTGTGAACCAACCTTTCTAGTTCCATTCAGTATGTCACAAGATTATACCCTGATTTCTTTATAACTCTAAACCTACTAATGCTAATACCTTCCTGCGTGTCTCGGGTGTATCTAAATAAGATCCAGATTTGGACTTTCAAAGAAGTTTTCATGTTTTATTTTTATTTTTTCCATTTGGAGGAAGATGTGCACAGCTTGCCTTTGTGGTAAATCTGGGACCTGGGAAGCAAGTGTTAAGGGCCCTGGTTTGTTAGTTATGACTTTCTTTCCTGAAACAACCATTAGTCAATGCATCACTGAGTAAACTAATGAAATAGAACCATTGCAAATTTATCTACTTGAGAATTCTTTACTTGCTAAAGATCGGATGTGAAGTTATTATTTTTATTTGACTCACCAGGCTTCTATTTCACTTATTAAGTGTTACACTGTTACATGGAACCTCAGGGTTTATATGAGGTAAATTTAAACGGTTGCTGAAAGTTAGGTAAGTGGAACCACATCCAAAATATACAAACATATTCTTCTACCATCCTCCATATTTGAAAACCATTAAATGAATCAAGCTACCTTTCATATATATTAAATATTGCCTCCGTGTGGGCATAACATTGTTGAATTAGTATTGAATTGAGTCCCTTAGGTTTTAGCAACAGACAAGTAGTGATCTAATGAGCCCAACACCATGTTAGACATAAGGAGATAATCACTGAGGATAAGAAGAGACTTCTGCCTTGAAGGACCCTGTGAGCTGGTTGAGAAGAAAAAAGTAATTAGACACAAGAAAGTGCAGCTACTTATGTCATTGGTTATTAGTATAAAAATAGGTAAGAAAAAGAAAGAGAACTGTATATAAGTTGCAGTAGATAGAAAATAACTTCAGGAAGAGGCCAACTTTTAGTTAAATTATAAAGAATAAATAAGAAGCATGGAGAACTGGGAAGAAACTTTTCAGGTTCATTCAATTACTCATGCATATTAATCTAGTACCTATAACTGGCCGGGGAATATGCAGGTAAAATAGTTCTCTGTCCTCAAGGAGCTTCATTTTTGTTCTATGAATCTGAAAAACTCTTTCCTTCAAAGGGTTTTTACACATGCTTCTTTAACTACGTGTTTCAGGTGTCAATGCTTAGCAATTCACCCCATTACTCAGTAGCTTCAACAACAACAACAAAAATCATGCATTCTCTCCCTGATTCTATACATTTATAAGTTCAGCTGGGTGGTTCTTCATGTGGTACTGTTGAGACTGCAGTCATCTGACAGCATAGATGGGCTGGAACCTCCAAGATGGCGTATTCACATGGCTGGCAGTTGGTGTTGGCTGTCATCTGGGAGCTTACTTGAGGCTGTCCTCCTCACTGTGATCACTCTGTGTGGCTTGGACTTCTCAAAGAATAAGTGTTGGGTCTGAGAGGGACTGTCCCAACTCATGAAAAAGGAAGATGCCGATCTCTATGGACCAGTCTCAGAAGTTACATGGGATCATTCACCTCATTCTAGTGATCAAAGCAAATCACAGGCCAAGCAAAAAGCTAAAGAGAGGAGAAGCAAATAATTTGTGGCCGTCTTTAATCCATCGTACTGCCTAAAGTTCTTCTCGGGCAGGTCTTTACATAGCTGGTCCCTTCATCATATAAATGCCATCTCTTTTGAAAACTCTTACCTCCCCATTCTCTATATTCTCTCCCCACCTTCACCAAATGTATACTCTCTATATCACTCTGCTTATTTTCTTCATTGCTCATTACACATTGTGATGTGTTAGGATCATGTTTATGTTTTCTTAAGTTATGCATAGTGAGAATCTTGCCTATATCATTACTCTATCTTTAGAGCTAAGAATAACACTCGGCACACAGTAGGTACTTACAAAATGTATGTGGGATAAATACATTGAGAGATACAGATAAGGGAAAGGTCAATCCTTATACTCTTGAATAAAACTTTAAGGTTTATTCCAATTTGCAAAATATCATTATAAATACTAAGTATAGATCTTTGTCATGTTCTGTGGATAGGAGTGGAAGGTCAGTTGATTCAGATTAGACTATAAGAGGAAGCTTTTCTAGAGGAAGTGACATTTCACCTGGGCCCTCCAAGGCTTGAGCAATGCTTTGATGGACATAAGGACACTTCAGATGTGCAAACAACTTGACTAAGGGATGGGGAGGCCTGTAGTAAACTCATTCCTGTGGTGGAGAAAAGTTGCCGAGGCATTATTTTTTTTCCATTTCTCTTTCTTTTAACTTTGTATTTTATATTGGAGTTGATTAACAACGTTGTGATAGTTTCAGGTGTACAGCAAAGTGATTCAGTTATACATATACATGTATCCGTTCCTTTTCAAATTCTTTTCCCATTTAGGTTGTTACAAAATATTGAGCAGTGTTCCCTGTGCTGTACATTAGGTCCTTTTTGGTTACCCATTTTAAGTATAGCAGTGTGTACACGTCAATCCCAAATTCCCTAAATATCCCTTAATTTATGGAGACAGCTTATAGATGGGATGATGGGATGATAGAGATCTATCATTCCTTTGGAGTCTTCCTCATCATGGGCTTCTTCTCTCAGGAGCCAAACCAAAAATTAGAGTGGCACTGTGAGAGCACAGAATTGAAAAGGAGATATCATGAGCAATTCTCACCCAGTATCCATCTTCTATTTCAACATCCTTCTCAATTAAGAAATATTTCTAACACTAAAGTATTTCCTCAGTGACAGAGGGGAAGGGCAATGAACAAAGAAGGAAATAGCCAATGAAGGCTTTGATGTTAGTGAATGTTGGGAAAAACATTAAGAGTGGGTTAGCCCTTCTCAAAAGCCAAAAAATGTACCTATGAATAATATGGTGGTTACCAGGAAATCATGGAATTAATTGAGTGTGGAGAACAGGAATAAAACCAAGAAAGTGAAATTCATACCAAGTTTGTATGGCAGTCAACCTAGCCTCTTAAATATATTTCACAATAGATCCTCCAAAGTTTTATCATACATAACTTCATCCTTTTCCAAATGGTAAAACCACCCAAATATCCCATCTCTTTCTAAACGACCTAGAAGTGGTTGTTAGAGCCTCTTTCTTATTTCACTATTTATTATTAAACTTTTTTTTTTTTTTTGCGGTACACAAGCCTCTCACTGTTGTGGCCTCTCTCATTGTGGAGCACAGGCTCTGGACGCGCAGGCTAAGCGACCATGGCTCACGGGCCCAGCCGCTCCGTGGCATGTGGGATCTTCCCGGACTGGGGCACGAACCCGTGTCCCCTGCATCGGCAGGTGGACTCTCAACCACTGCGCCACCAGGGAAGCACTGTTTATATATTTTTATCCCTAAAGGGTTTTCCCCAAACACCCTCACCCCAACCTTTTGTTCCCCTTTCTGTTCTATAAATCCTGTGACACCAAGAACTAAGTTTTATTAATTTTTAAATTTCCATCATCTCCACTGGTATGTGTGGCTTATCACAGGGGCTCAACAATGAATGGAAGAACTAAATGAATGGATAGTAGTGCAAAGAATATGGAAGGTGTACCACCAATAGAGGAGTACAGTTTTTTTAGTTTTTCTGAATGAAAAAATTACATAGTATTTTGATACCATGTTGGGAAACACCTGATTACCAAAGCTAATTAATATCTGTAGCCCTTTGTATCAAGAAATGAGTTCAAGTCATCTAACCACTCAAATTCCTGCTCTAGCCAACGGAGTCATGGTAGAATAGAAAGAGAAAGGCATAGGAAATCAGGTGATCCTGATTCAAATTCCACTTTCACCTCCTATTTACAGGGAAATCTACTTGTGCCTTAACCTTTCTGGACATTGGCTTCCTAGTCTATAAAATGAGGAACCTAGTAATTGTTAAACAAAATTTTGTATGTAAATATTTCCAACAGAGTCCCAGACACATACCTTAGATGAAGCTAACCCTCATGTGGAACAAGATACTCATCTACTGTGTGGTCCAGAGCAAGCCTCTCAGCCTCTCTGACCCTTAATTCTTCTTTGAAAACTGAGAATCTTCAGACTCTGGTTCTCACTTTCTTTTAACAACTCTGCCTTGTGGTTGAATTATAGAAAAATAAAATACCACTTTTAATCCAGTTAACTTAATCCTCTTAATAAGCACAAATAAAAACACACCCCATAGCATTTTGGGATCAGCAGGAAGTTATCTAGCACTCAGATAAGGCAAATAGATTAGCCATTAATTAGAAGAGAAACACAGCAAAGCCATCATAAAGGGGAGAACACCAGCAAAAGGTACAGATGGTTCAGAGTACTTTAAATCATTTTAATTCACTTCCATTCTTTAAACACTTATTGATATTTACAGTGCATCAGAATCTATGCTGGGTTATAAAACAAATCAGGCTTAGATTTGTCTATAGAAATTCAGTCTTGAGATTGTTGTCGACCTGGATGCTTCTCAGAACAAATCACATTGGTATTGCTCAGTGACCCCTGACCCAGGGCACTACCAGACCCCAAAGCCTTGACCCTATCACCTAACTTTCCTGGACTTCCATCTGCTCATTTATAAGAATGGTGGTCTCCTCTAGCTTCAATGTTTTAAGATTTAGAGCAGGTGACATTTGCTATGTTGCATTACAAGCTCACACATGGGCCTGAGCCCACCTGCTCCTCTTGGATCTACTATCTAGACGTTCCTGAGCCCTAGAAGCCTGCAGCATTGTCCTGATTGCCACACATCAGCATTAAATTAGGCATTTATCATATTTGAAAAGACACACCATCTGCAGATCTCCACCACTGTGCAAAGTTGTCATGAACGATATGTTACTTTGCAATCTGCATTTTTAACAACAAATGGGGAAATTCAACAGCAACCGGAAATAAACCTGGGCTTTGGAATTACATTTCTTAGATGTAGTTAGTGCTTGGCCAGTCTCCAGAAAATCACCTTCCACTTAGAAGAATGTAGAGCTAAGCAAATTCAAACTGGAAAACATCTTTTAACTTCCTATGTGAACAGGAAGGCAGCGAGAGGATAAAGGTAATAAAATTCTCTGATCATAAGAAATTGGAATTTGCTATCTTGCTAGACCATTATTCTTAATGCACAGCTGAAGTTGGCTACATTTCCTTGGCAGAGAAATAAAACCATTCTGATTCAAAGTAATAAGAAATGACTTGGTAAAGATTTTTCTAATAATGGCTTTTAAAAAAAATGGTAAATAGTTTCTTCTTGTCAGTGCTTAAGGGATATAAGTGATATATTCAATAATAAATATGTAAAGTTTATAATTGTATTTAACACAATATTGTTTACATTCGAGGTGAAGCAGTAAGTAGTGCTATGTTTAAAATACAGTGAAGCATGAGTAATTTTGTTTCCTGATTTGGGTTATTATAAAAATTGTATTTTGAAAATCTAGCCCCACTGCAATATGGAGGCCCCTGAGAGCTTCAGGGAATCATTATTGTAACAATTGCACATGTAAACTCTTTTCACCACTAAATATTAAGAGGTTAAATGTTATTAGGTCCTTCAGATTGTTTGCTTGAGGTTTCCTTCATCTCCTATTTAATTTCAAGCATTTATTTTCAAAAAAATCAAAGAAGTAGAGCTATGTGAAGAGGTTGTTATTACCTCGAATCTAAAGAAAATGAAGACAGTTGCAAAATTGCCTGGCCTTATTATCCTGTTTCTTTTGAATAAAATAACTCTTTAATGAGCTACTGTTTTTCCTAAAATACCTCTAGATGGAATACTGGGACTGCTAATTGTTCTACTAGTTTTAACTTTCGAGGAAAAAAAATCATCACTAGCTCAGGAACCATGAATCAACATTACAATCATCAGTTACTTTTTTTTTTTTTTTTTTGCGGTACACGGGCGTCTCACTGTTGTGGCCTCTCCCATTGCGGGGAGCAGGCTCCGGATGCGCAGGCGCAGCGGCCATGGCTCACAGGCCTAGCTGCTCCGCGACATGTGGAATCTTCCCAGACTGGGGCATGAACACGTGTCCCCTGTATCGGCAGGCAGACTCTCAACCACTGCGCCACCAGGGAAGCCCCTACAATCATCAGTTTTTAAGAAGATGAATAAAAGTCTGGAGCCAACCCTAAACACACCTAATTAAAAGAAAAATAGAGAAGAAAACACTTTCTCTTAAAGCCGTCGGATATGCTTAGGCACATCCAAACAAACACGAGGCCATCTGGTAGCTTTCCACGATGTGTCTTGTATAACTACATGGCTGGTGTAACATAACGCCTTCTTAATTGATTTCCCTAGCTCTTCTTCCTCTTTGGCAGCTTGCTTTACCCTTAAGCTTCTCCTGGGTACCATATTTTCAGCCCTACGTTGATGACTCCCACGTAGATGCCTCCATATCTGTCTTCCCCGTGAACTACAGACCACCAATTCCTAGTGTGTTTTGAAAACTTCCAGATAGGTTTTCCTCAAATGTCTCAAACCTGACATGTCCATAGCTGAACTATCTGTCTTCTATTCAAAGTCATTCCTTCTTCTATGTTTCCCAATTCTGTTCACAGCATTAGCAGTCTTAGACCCTCCTGTCTCAAATCAGGAACTTCAGGTTCAATTTTTCTTTTTTGACATCTTTATTGGAGTAAAATTGCTTTACAGTGGTGTGTTAGTTTGTGCTTTATAACAAAGTGAATCAGCTATACATATACATATATCCCCATATCTCCTCCCTCTTGCATCTCCCTCCCACCCTCCCTATCCCACCCCTCTAGGTGGTCACAAAGCACCAAGCTGATCTCCCTGTGCTAGTGAATTTTTTTCTGATCTTCCTTCAACTATTCAGTGGCTGAATTCTGTTGCTTCATCTTTGAAGTCTCTTATCTTTCTCTGACCTCCTCCGTTTCACTTTGACTGCTTTTTCTATCCCCTTTCCAGGAGAAGATCTCCTTCTAAATGTTTCTGTGGTACCCTATGCTTACATCCATCATAACCCCATTCACACTGGAGTGTAATTTCCTTTATCTTCTTGTCCCCATCTCCCAGCACTCATGACATTCCCAATAAATGCTTGTTGAACAAACCTTCCCAGTCGCTTCTCAAGTTCACTTCCTTCTGGGTTCTTGTTGAGGCTATAGCTCCTCTTTTGCCTCCTGTCTCTTACAACAATCCAAGCAAACATGGACATTTATGTAATCACTAGCCAAGCTGACTTCCCATTCTCCTACCACTTCTACCTTCTAAGTTTTACTTTCCTACCTCTCTGCTTCCACCTGTTCTAAGGATAAAAACCTGACTTCCACATATTCTTATGGAAGTGTCCTCTTTGCTTAATACCTTTCTAATGTTTTCTCCAAAAAGCCTTCCCAGAGCATATCTTAGACAGAATTAATCTCACTACATCTCACCTGTATTCAAAAGCATTTTCCTACTGCTTTGATTGTATCTTTAATTGTTCTTTTGTTCAAGATATCTTGCCAGGCTTGATTTTCTTACTTGATCATGGAAGATACAAAAGGTGACATTCTCATCTCTGTCTCCCATATACTTACTAGGTACAAAGTGCATTGTGTTCAGTTAAACTGCTCTTGAGTTTGATTTAGTGATTCTCCACTAACTTAGACATAAGCACAAAATAACAAGCTTTTGGCTGAATTGGATAGTGTGTATTCCAATAAACATATTATGGATAAAATCTTGATGTACAGAACAACACTGACCACATAAAATAATAACAGGAAATACAGCTGCCACCAAATATTTCTAATATGATTCATTTGAAGCTGTGAAAAGATCTAATTCACAGTCTGCAATGTAGCATGAGATCACTTGTGGACTGGGTACCATTTAGATTTAATAATTCAACTCTTAGTGATTTATATATTTCATCCTATAAAATTTAGCTAAGAAACTACTTGATACTGTAGCTTTCTTACTGTGAATAATAGTAATATAATCCTTCTCATTTTATCTAAAGCTTATCCAAGATTTTGAGAATTAGTGATAAAATGCTTTGAAATATTTTCTCATTAATCCTCAAAAGACCCCTCAGCAATAAATTTGTAAAAATGATTAATTAAGAATTAAAATTCCTTCACAAAGAAGACTACATCTTTGTACTATTTTTCAGCTAACTTCAATGAATATTTAAAGTTATAAAATATAAAGGAGCTGTAAAACATTTTATTTCTGTAGGCTTCAGAGGAGAAAGTCAACACCACTTTTATTGTAAATGCATAAACAAATATTGATGCTTGTCATGGCATATGGAGATATAGATTTCTAAAAGATACAGTTTAGGAATATTTTAACAAGTTTTACTCTAAATATAGTTGAAAGTGTACCTTTTACCATGTATCTTTAGAGAAGGTCTCATTTTGTGTTAAAGAAAGCTTTATGTTCAGAGCCTGTTTATTTATATTCCTTTGAGCTAGCTCTTCTTAATTTTCAGCTTATTAAATAGATTGTAATTTATCATGTAGAGTGTATTCTTGGTTCAGTGATTCCTCTAGGAAGCATAGTTGATGAACCATAATTATTTTCCAAAAGCTAAAGAAATGATTAAACTTTAGTTATTCAATTTAAGTATGTGGTAAAAGTGAAGAATTTTCCAAAATGTCATATATTCTTTAAAAAATAAAGCATGCTTACATGAGTTTCTAATTCTGATTCCAAAATGAACTTCAAAGAAGATATTAGATAAAATGGCAGAGAAGCACATCTATATGATTTAATAACACTGGGATAACTTTGGTGTAATTCCACAATATAACCCTTCCCAGGGCAATGCAAGTATAATAAGATGTGAATTCCAGCAAATATAGAAAAGGCAGCATAAAAAGCACGCATGCTGAATATAATTTTCAAAGAACAAATTGATGAAAAATTCACACTGGTAGGGGGTAGATTCTGATATCATCAGAGCATCTGTGGAATCAAGATAATTACAGCATTCAAAACTTTGGACAATGAGATGCAAATAAATTGCTGTAGTTTTGGGGGAAATAATGTATTTGATGTAAGGAAAAAGAGAATGGAAGGAGAGATTATTACAAGCTACTGATTACTCAGTGAATGCCAGGTATCGCTGAGCACTTTCAATAAGCTACTTTATGAAATGGCTCAATAGTCCTGTAAAGTAGGTATTATTAGCCATGTTTTAATATATAAAAAACTAAATTCAAATAACTGTTCAAAGCATCTAAGTACCTAGTAGCAACAGCTCCCAGGAGATATAGATAGATTAGATAGATAGATAGATAGATAGATAGATAGAAAAAAACACAAATATGAAATCATATATATATAAAATCATATGTATATCCTGTATATATAATCTTATATATATCACTTTTTCTCATATGTCGCTCATATATATTTGATGATTATTTTGACTAGGATAAAAGATGCCCAGATAGCTGGTAAAACACTGTTTCTTGGTGTGACTGTGAGGGCGTTTCTGGAAGAGGTTAGCATTTGATGTATTATAATAGGCTGAGAAAAGAAGACCCACCCTCCCCAGTGTGGCATCATCCAATCCATTGGGGGCCTGATTAGGGAAAAAAGGCAAAGGAAGGGTGAATTCTCTCACTTTCTTCTTGAGCTGGGATGTTGGACCTTTCCTGCCCTTGGACATTGGCACTCCTGGTTCTCAGGCCTTTGTACCCGGAAACTTACACCTGTGATTCCCTGGTTCTCGGCCTTGTGCCTCAGGCTGAATTACACCATCAGCTTTCATGGTTCTTCAGCTTGCAGAGGTCAGATTATGGGACTTCTCAGCCTCCATAATCATGTGAGTCAATTCCTATAATCTCCTCTTATATATATCTGTATGCATCCTATTGGTTCTGTTTTTCTGGAGAACCCTGACTAATACTATATATATATATAAAACCCTCAAGGGTGACCCTGTACCTAATTAACAAAGGTACCCTTGAAGGAACCGCTCACCATTTCATGGAGCAGTGGCAGCTCAGGTGGGAGTCTGCACTAAGTGGCTGTCCAGGAGAGCTGCATGCTCTTTAAATGACTGAGACATCAGACATGCGTCCCAGCTTTTTCCAGCAGGGACCTTCACAACACCTCATGAAGAGGCTATCATGTGCTACAACAAAGAGCCTCCTATATGAGAAGTTGCCACCACTGTCTTCAGGAGTCAGATATGGGCTTTAGAGTCACCAGGGTCCAAAATCCAAGTGGATATTTCTGAGATTTTGTTTTCTTATATCCAAAATGGACATAGTAATTCCTGCCTCAAAACGTTATAATTGAATTAAACTGAGATAAATACATACAAGGGCTCAGTATGGTATCTGGTTCTAAGTATATGGTGGCTTAAAATAATGAAGAAGAGAAAGAAAAAAGAACAGAAAATGAAAAGGAGGACAGAGAAGATGGAGGGGTGATGAAGGAAAGGGGGAAGGGGAAAAGGAGGAGCAGGGGATGGAGGAGGAAGGGAGAATTAAGAGAAGAGGAACTGCTGGGAGTTGCTGTTTCCAGAAGCTACCATAAGTTTCCACCAATGAGACGTGATGGAAATCATGGCCATTGCTGCAGCCCATAGAATGTCATTGCAGTTGAGGGCAAAGGTATTTGGGATCTACCAACATGAGTGAAAACTAACAGAAAATGGTGCCATTGAGAGCAGCAGAAAGTGATTCAAATCAATGCTATGTTGGAGTCAAATCTGGCTCTCACTTTTATCCTAAAATGAGACTCTCTTGACATTTGGGAAATGTGTAGTGATTATTGATTTCAATGCATCACTGAATGAGGATTGACAGTAATAATCTCTACTAGAAAACCTGGTGGAAATGATAGCTCAGAAACTCAAAGAGTTTTCTTGAACCAATTACAGAGGCACTAAACAGTAACCTGGTCCTCAGATGTCCAGGGAACACAGGCTATAATTAGAAAGGAGTACTGATAAAGCAGTGTTAAGGTAAAAAAAAAAAATCTCATTTGAAAGTTTAATTAATTTGAAGGAAACAAGAATGAATTGACAAACCTTGTACATATACATACACGCATGTGCACACACACACATGCTTTTCTTTTATTTTTTAAAATTGTTTTTCATATTTTATTTGTTTTTTTTGAATTTTATTTTATTTTTTTATACAGCAGGTTCTTATGTTATCCATTTTATACATATTAGTGTATATTTGTCAATCCCAATCTCCCAATTCATCACACCACCACCCACCCACCACCACTTTCCCCCCTTGGTGTCCATACGTTTGCTCTCTACATCTGTGTCTCTATTTCTGCCCTGCAAACTGGTTCATCTGTACCATTTTTCTAGGTTCCATATATATGCATTAATATGTGATATTTGTTTTTCCCTTTCTGACTTACTTCACTCTGTATCACAGTCTCTAGATCCATCCACATCTCTACAAATGACCCAATTTCATTCCTTTTTATGGCTGAGTAATATTCCATTGTATATATGTACCACATCTTTTTTATCCAGACATTTCTTTTTAAAACCTGATACTATTATATATGAACTGTACAGGAAAAATACCAAATCAATATCATGACTGTTCAAAATAAACAGTAGTTGTGAAAATCTTATCTGAAAATTTGAAATAGCAGGCTTTTACAATGTAATCATGAATCAACATATCTGTTGTGGTTTACAAAGCATGGAAAGCAGACAACCCATGTATAATCAATTGCCAGGTTCTCTTTATCTGTAGCTCTGTGGTGTCTATCACATTCAACCTCATCACCACTTTCTACCACCCCAGTTCTGACTTTTATTTCTGTGTAAGGAACTAGTGCACTTACCTGTTAATTGGTTGCCCATATTCCATTTTCTCCCACCCAGGTTATGCTATACACTTTCCTAAAACTCTGTTTCAGTATATATTCCCCTGGTCAGTTGGAAACTTTCCTTTTTTTTTTTTTTTATAAGATAAAGTCTAAACTCCTTGTCCTGACATTTAAGTCTTTTCAAAACTGTCCCCACAATTTCTCACATGCAATATTTAACTACAGCAATATCTCCCAAAGATAGTCTGGAATCTTTATCCTGCTAGATGTTTCACAGTTAAAAATTTTAAAAAAAAATTTAAAAACGCTTCCTGATCAACTAAGAATATGTTGAATTAATGATCATCAAATAGCTCATATTCATTGGGGATTTCCTTTGTGCCAGACACTAAGAATATATATGCTCTGTATTACTTAATCCTCAAAACTCTACATAGTTGATTAATAGAAGAAAAGAACAACCAAGGCCTAGAACGAGGCAAGGGATCTATCCAAGGTTACACACCTGGCAAATATCAGAGTCAAAATTTGAACCCTGGTATGTCGGACTTGGACTTGCACTCTTAAACACAGGGTTGCTGTATCCATTTCTTGCAGGACCTCAGGAGATTTTAGCATATTGAAATCCCTGAAAGTCCTGACGTGCAAAACTCTGTAGAGTTTTGTTTTAACCAGTTAAATCTACTTTGCCATAGGAAGTGCATTTCACGAAATGCCTCTTAACATTTCCATAAACCCGGGTTTCCAAATAGACCTTTTTAGGAAATGCTGATATAAGTGATTTCCAGTCCTTTCTCATCCAAACATGTTTTTTTTTCCAGGAGTTGCCTACCAATCTCCAATCAATGACTTTCAGTTCATTTAAACAGTGTAGTTTCAAGTCCCTGTATATGTTGTTTTGTCTAACCTCATCCCTTCTCCTTAGAACTCCCTCTACTTTACTCTTATCTAAATCTTTGGTACCCTCAGTACCTCTCAAATCCCATCTTTTCTCTGAAGCCTTTTCCTGACTGCCCACAGATATATCGAGTTTAGTCTTCCTCAGTTTTTCTGTAACACTGGGCTGAGGGGATCTTGAGTTATACTCATGTATAAAAGAGATGTTCTACAATTGTTATGCCATAATCGGCTTTTGCTAGCAGTCACCTCCCTTCATTTCTTCCCATGAGGAGATCTTGAGTAAACCCAAAAAGGGATCGTTCAAAATTCTAAGCCTGTGGTCTTTTTCTTTTCTCACAGCAGCATGCATTGTCTTGGACCACCAGCAGTACCACCATATGTATGTCTCTCTCCTGATGTACACTGAAAGCTCCTTCATGATGGAGATCAGACGTTTTTTTCTGTCCCTGATCCACTTATATGGTGAAAACTTTAGCTCAAAACTCAGTTGCTAACTGTCTATTCCAGTTATAAGCTATATACTTAAACAAGTTGCTTAGTCTCTCTAGGACTCAGTTTCATCACCTGTAAAGTGAGTGGACATAATATTACCTAATTCACTGGATTTGTATGAAATGAAAGGACAAAACAGATAAAGGGGGCTTTGCAGTGTGCCTCACCATTTTTAAGTGCTCTAAGAATTATGGATTTATTATTTCTGTTATTGTAAATTGGTTATCTGCCATGTACCAGGGATTTCACTATATCACAAAACCAATTGAAGATGGTACAGCCTCTGCCCTTAGGCAGCTTGTGTCTGGGAAGATAAAGAGTATAAGCAAGGTAGGTGAGTTGGGGCAGCTCTATCCAAGGAGAGCAGGAGAAGGGTCATAGAGAAGGCAGCTAACTGACCAAACCCTGAAGGACAGACTGAAGATAGAGGGCATTGCTGGCAGACGGAGAAGCATTTGCAGGGGTCCTGGATATGTTGCATGGCTCGGGCACTTGGGGAACTGCAAATTAGTCCAAGTCTCTAAAATATGGTACATGATGGCTAGAAAGTGAGATGGAAAACTACATGAGCAGCTGTTGAAAGTCTCACGTCTTAAGGCACTTAAACATAATCTCATTGCTAATGGGGTGAGCGGGAATAGGTCAATGACACATTTAAAGCATACAGAAATACGATCAGATTTATATTATAAATGTAATTTTGGTTATGTTATAGAGATTGGTAGAAAATAAGACTGGACTTAGGGAAAAGATAAGGGAAATATGAGGAGGATCTGAATCGGGATACAGCAGTCTGTTAAATACACTTATATATTGGAAAAGAAGCACAGGTATGAGTAGCTAAAAAGAAATTATTTTTAATAAAATAGATAACTAATAGGAACCTGCTGTATAGCACAGGGAACTCTACTCAATAGTCTGTAATGGGTTATATGGGAAAAAAAAAGAAAAAACAGAGTGTATGTGTGTATATATATATATATATATATATATATATATATATATATATATATATATATAACCGATTCAGTTTGCTGTACATCTGAAACTAACACAACATTGTAAATCAACTATACTCCAATAAAACTTTTTAAAAATGTGAATAAACAGTTTATTTGAACATAAATTTGTTACATTAAATATATTTTATTTAGTGTAAAATAAGTGTGCTATTGTTTACCTTCTAAATTGACTAGGATTGTTAAAAAATAATTATAATGTTGGCAAAGGAAAAATGAAAGCAAGTATAAGTTGATAATTGCTATCATGAATTGAAAAGCTTGTTTTTGCCCTTGGGCCCAATAATTTCATTTCTAAGCATCTCTCTTGGGAAGTATTGTAAAATTCAGCAATGCTTAGCAGAATAAAGAATTGGAAATATGTATTTCCAGCAAAGAGGGAATGGTGAAGTCCTCAGTTATGATATATCAATGTAATCTAATCTTCTGAAGACTTTTAAAATTACAATCACGATGTGTTTTAAATGAGGTTGTTAGATAAAACAGGATGTTCAGTTGCATCTGAATTTCAAATGAACAATTGAATAATTTGTTTAGTATAAGTATGCCCCAAATATTGCATGGAACATACTTAAACTAAAAAGTTACTGGTTGTTTATCTGAAATTTAAATGGATCTTGGTGTTTTGTATTTCTATTTGCTAAATCTGGTGACCCTAGTTTTAAAGGACCTGCAAAAGTGCAGTTTACACTATTTAGAAATGTAAGATAAAATATATTAATTGTATTCAGTTATGGGGGGGACGGGGTGGAGAGGTATGACTTGAGACTGTAAGAAAATATGAAAAAAATAACTCAGTGCTCATTAGCTGTGGTGGGGTTTGAGTACAATATTTTTTTCAGTTTTTGGTGGTTTTCTTTGTCTTTATATTTTTCTACAGTGAGTCATTTTTATAAGCAGGAAAATGTGTATATGTGCTTTTATATGTTTATGTATAATTATATCCCACTTTTAACATTGGCAGTGGTCCACATTTATGAGTGATGTAAGTTAGGATACATACTGATTCCCAAATTACTATCAGACACAAAGCTTTCTCAAGTAACCCCCAGATCTTATGGCATAAAACCAGGACTATGATTCAGTTTTCAGCGTAAGTGTCATCCCACTGGTAAATTCTTCTCCATGCACCCTCTCTCAAATCTCCTCCACCCCCATCGTCCATCACCTTCCCATTAGTCCAGACCAGACTGCTTGTCCTCCTCCAAACCACTTAGCAGAACTTCAGTATGTACTTGTTGAAAAGTAGAGTAAATGAATAAAAGAGAGAAATAAGAGCGGGAACATTAGTTGGCATTTATCATTAGGCTTACCCTGGTAATATACGTTGGTCCCAGTTGCATAACTTAATGGCTTTGCAGGATTGATTTGTCAAATACTAGAGTAGAAATTACATGCTCCATAAAAATGGAAATAAAGAAAAATAAAGATCAGTAAAAAGATATGTTTGTAGGGAAATTTTAGTGCACTCGGGAGTCTGGAAAGATCTCTGAAAACAACAAAACTGGAAGAAAAGATTCCAAAACATCTTACAGTTTCCAAGTTTGTTTCCCAAGTGGTCTTCAGTGTTTCTTCTGTAAAGCAGATTTTTGTAGGATCTTATCTCCCACTCAGAGGATGAGAGCTATATACTAGACTGTCTTGCTTAAAACAGATTTATTTTTTGTGCCACGGTATTTTTAGTTTTTTTTTAGACACTTACCATAGAATAAGCATTACACAAACCAACAACAAACAAACAACCCACTGTCTTTTCAGGTTTGATTTTGAGTAGAACTCTGTGAGAAGCCTATTGAAAAGCAGGTGTTTTGTGAAGGGGTCTCTCAGGCATTCGTTTCCACCACACCTGCTTTTCTTTAAGCCCCTCTCTCTCCCCTTCGTTATTTACTCTAGCTGGTTTTTTTGAAGTCCTGATAATTGACGATGATGCTGCAGGAGCACTTTTAAAGGGACCAAATTATGTACATGCCAAGAGCATCTGTCCTTTCTTCTCTCCAGTCCTCTGCCCACCCCTTATTATCGTCCATCTCCTTTCATTATTTTTCCTCACTTTATCCTATTTTCTTAAGCTTAGTTTACGTTTCACTTCTTCATCTTTAGTGCATTGCCTCTTTTTCTTTCGTTGTAAGAAACAGCTTTATAGCTTTTGTCCCCAAGGATCTTTTATTCTAACTCAACAAGGCAGCTCCACACAAAGAAGCAAGCAAGGGATATGGATGTTTCTAAATTCTAACAGATTTAAAAGTCACTCCTTGCACCAAAAACGAGGAATTGGGAGTAGTTTATAAAAGGTTATTGAACATATGCTAACAATGTCATTACACTTTTTGTTCTCAAATGTTTTGTTTGTCATTTATTAATGATATAAAAGCAAAGTACAAATCTATTTACTGTTCGCTGGGTTCACACAGCTGCGTGACGCTCATGTATGGAATGAATTTGGGCCGTTGAAAGAGCCAAAGCAAGCACAGGATTTGAAAGAATGTGTAGATACTCAAGTGCACTTTGTCTGAAGAAATTTATTACACTCTAGACACACCTTGACTTCTTGTGATAAGACACGTCAGAACTGATTTCAAATACTGACCTCAAACTTTTCTTTTTCAAGATTAATACTTTGGACATCATTTCAATTACATGTGCCATACACATGCTTGAATATTCTTCCTAGTGGCATGCCATAATCTTTCATGTCTTCATTCCTTTGTATATATTCTGTCCTTAAAAAGTGTGTTCCCCACTGGTTTTGTTTCCACTCCCAAATTTTAGATCCGTAAATCCCCCATGATTTCTGCACCACCATCATAGCCAAGTTTCCAGACTGTGATTTTCCTTGTTAATAATAAAAAAGAAGGTTCATTGTGAAAACTGCAAAGAGCACCTAAGGGACAAAACTGAAAAGTAAACATTTTGTCTCCTCCTAACTCCCATTCTCACACCTCAGAGAGAAAAGCAGGTAAAATTTCATGAGCTTCCTTTCAAAAAAAAAAAAAAAAAAAAAACAACTATGCAGTTAAAAGCAATTAAAAATGCAAAAAAAAAAAAAAAAGACTCTTCTGGCACTTATGACAACATGGAATGTGCTCCCCTATCAGCACATGTTAATCTTCCTTCTTCTTCTAGATGATTGCAGTTTATGGCATTGCATGCAAGTACCACGATTTGTAAGCTCTATGTAACCAGTTGCTTACTAATGCACATTTTGACTGTTTCCAGCTTTTACCATCCATCACAATGGTGAATATTTATACACATATATTTGCATATGGGGGTGGTGCATGCCTATACTACAGATTTGTAAGAGTGGAATAGCTGGATCAAAGAATATGTGCATGCTTTATTTTGAAAATCATTATCAAAATGTTTCAAAATTATGTTGCATTTCTCACTTAATATTATGGCACATACTTCCTATATCATTAAGAACTCCATTGTTAATAGCTGAATAACATTTTTTTTTGCACATGTGCCCCATAATTTATGCAACAATACCCTCATTTATGTGATTTTTGAGGCTCTCAATATTTGTAAAATCAGTGTCCTTGCTGGAATCTGTTTCTCTTCATTGTGCTGACATATTTCACTGTGTTTATTGTGATAGACTTAAGAAGGCTGATTATTACTTCTCAAGTTGAACCTAGAATTTTACGTATTTATTTTGGAAAATAACATGAAAGTATTTTCAGAAAGAAAGGTCAAATGTAAAGAATTTATGAATATTTTTAGGTAATGTAGAATGGTAAATGAATAGAGATACAGAGTGTAGTTGTTTATATTTGGGGGTGGGAAGGGAGAGAAGGGTGGAGAAGAGAAGTCTACAATAAACAATTATATTTGAAATGAATTATAGTATACAGAATTTTAAATGGAAAATTAATAGGCTTTATGTATGTTGTACTACTATAATGGCATTTCTAAAGTATCATTTGACTCAGCTAAGGTAGGCAGGAGTCTGGAGACTTCTTCTTCATAAAAATTGACACAAGGAAAATAAAGTCCTATTCACACTAATATGTCGGAGTACTCGGCAGAATGCCTGGGACCGTGCCTCCTCATCACTCTACATTAGAGTTTATCAACAGTGACACTGTTGACATTTGGAGCTGGACAATTCTTTGTTGTGGGTTCTGTCCTGTGCACTGTAGGATGTTTAACAGCATCCCTGGCTTCTGCACACAGATGCCAGTAGCACCCCCTACCCAGTCAAGACAATCAAAACTGTCTTCAGATATTGGTAGATGTCCACTTTGGGGAAAACAAAAAACAAACAAACAAAAGAAAACCTTGAGCTGAGAAGCACTGCCCTACAATAAAGTCCACCAAACCTCAGGCTCACAGAGCTGAAGAATAATGGACACAAAGATCAATACACACTTATGAAAAATTCTGCATTAAAGACAAAGAGCAAAATTAGCAAAAAGTGGGAAAACAAATGCAATATAAGGAGCAGGAGAAGAGTTCAAACTATATTCTTATTAATATCTTCAGAGAGACTAGGTCATATATAGCATCTATGAAATAAATGCAGCCTTTTATTTAAAAATACAAGAATAAGAGATAACTTTTGGTTATCAAAATTATGATGTTGGAAATAACAGAATGACTAAAAGGTAATGTTAATAATTCTTTCAGAAAGTCAACAAAAGGGTAAATAAATAGAAAATGGAGCAAAAGGGTAAGATTTGGGGATCAGTTTAGAAGATAAAACTTCAGAGAAAATAGGGTGGAAGAAATTATCAGAAAAAATAATAATACAAGAGAAGTTTGCTGCATGCAATGCTTGACAGTCAAAACAGCATCAGACTTCTTATGGCAAAGAAAAATAAAAACTAATGGAATCCTAGCCTTAAAAATTTGACAAAAGATGATATTTATCCAGGTATTTGTAATAAACCTAGTTATCAGTCTAGTGTGATGGCAAAATAAATACATTATCACAAATATGTGGTCTCAAAAATGTATCTTAAATGCACCCTATCTCAGAAAACTTCTGTTGAATAAACTTTACAAAAATGAGAGAAGATCAAAATAAAAGAGAGTGTCAAAGAAAATCTTTAAAATAATGTTGAAGGAAGTCTTTATGACATAGCAGACCTAGAGAACAGCTCATTCATGTTGGAACAGGAGGATGAACGTGGTATATATATAAACGTGGTATGTCCAAGGGGGAAAAAAACAGAACCAATAGATTATTTCATGTGCTTGATCTTATTGAAAAAGATTATGCAATTCTGTGATAAAGATGGGGAAGAATGTGTGATCATATGTGTGATCGCTGTCTATACAAAACTAAACAAATGAAAAAAATTATGAACTGCAGAGAAAACAAGGCTGTGAGAGAAATGAAATAGTTTGTTACATGTCTCAGCTGTGAGCAGTATTTAAACAAGCATAATAGTGAAAACATTGACTCCTCATTTTTTAAAAATTGTGATAAAAGAACATTAGAAGAATAACAGGGTATAAGAAAAACTATGTATGTCAGTGGTTTCTAAGTGAGCTATAGCCTCTTTTTTTTTTTCATGAGGCAATGTCGATGTAAAAAACAGAACATAGTAGAGTAAATGTATTTAGAAATATGTGTAACTGCCAAATGAAATAGCTAAGAGTTAAAAGCAGTTGATCTGGGGATCAGAATCTAGGAGTCTAGAGAGTGGATAAGAAACTTCTCTTTTGTACAATAAATTTATATTTTTTGTTTGTTTAACTCATCAAGCACAATTTGATTTTAGAAAATTCTGAGCGAGCACACAGAAAAAGTCTTTGGGGTACAGTGAAACACGATGTGTGATTTTGGACATTTATCTCAGACTTACTGAATCAGAATTTCTAGCAATTGAGCCCAAGAATCAGCATTTTTATAAAGCTCCTCAATTGATGTTTATGAAAATCATTATATATGATGTTCAGGTATTAAAATTTCAAGATATGATTTATAAGAACAATATCAAAATATTTTTATGGTCCAATATGTGTGGAATATTTCAATATATAGATCCATATATATATTTAGAGAGAGAGAAAAAAAGAGAGAGAGAGAGAGAGAATGTCTATCATCACTGGCATATATATATATTTATATAGTTGTCCATCATCATTGGAATACTGCCAGCAGGCCAAATGTTAAGTTCTATGCTGTCATAAAAAATTTACCTGCTGGGTACTCAGCTTTACTCTGTGCTTAGTACAGCACATAAATCTTCAATTCCAGACCCTGGATTTTTGTATCATAAATAAAAACATTCTGCCTAGGGGGCATTTGACTTATCTGTCTTTACAAACAAGGGATTTATTAAAAGTATATGACATTCCCTGAATATTCGCTTATTGTTGCCTCTCCATCAGTCAGTTATTTGTTTCTTACAGTAAACAAAAAAACATAAGCACCTGTACAAAGCAGGTGATTTGGAGTCCAGCTGGTGTCATAGTAAATAAGGAAAGTCGTAGAAGGATGAGCAGTGCTACACACGCTCCACGACTGATGACTTTGGAGAGCCGGGGCAATCCCTAGATACCTTGGGTTTTGATCTTCAGACTTTTTTAAGTCATGGGAAGCTAATAAATTGTATTTTATTGTTCAGTGATGAACAATAAATTAGATAATAAATGAAACACTGCTAGAATGCTTTTTTAATTTAATATTCATAAAAGCCTAGAATTAAAAAGAAAATATTTTATTATAAAATGTGGGTTACAAAATAGCCTAAAACCAAGATTTTGGAGGGAAAAAAGCTGAAGAAATTTTTTTCATATAAAAATAAATAATAATTATGAGGCCAGTATTAACCAGACAGTAAAACCAAAGACAGCCTAAAATACAAAATAACAATAACAAAAACTACAGGACAATATCTCTCAAAGACTTTGATACAAAAATTCTCAACATAATACCAACAAACTAAATCCAACAACACTCAAAAAGAAGTATGAAACATGACCAAGTGAGATTTATTCCAGGTGTGCAAGGCTGGTTCAATACTCACAAAGAAATCAAAGTAATCCACCATATCAACAGTCTAAATAAGAAAAGACAAACAATCAGATCAATTGATGCAGAAAAAACATTTGACAGAAACCAACAATCATTCATGATAACAACTCTCAGCAAGTTAGGAAAAGAAGGGAATGACTTTAACTTGATACAGAACAAGTACAGAAAACCTACAGCTGACATCTTACTTGATGAAGGACTGAAGGCCTTCCCTCTAATATTGAAAACAAGGGAAGAATGGTCTACTCTCATTATTATTATTCAATATATGGCTGGAAGTACTTGCCACTGTAATATGGCAAAGAAAAGAAAGAGGAGGCACACAGATTAGAAAGGAAGAAATAGAACCCTTATCACTGTAGAAAAATCCAAAAAGAAATCTACCCTCTCCCCTCAACCCATCCCCCAAAAGAGCCTTCCTAGAACTAGTGAGTGAGTTCAGCAAGGCTACAGGAGAAAGTATCAATAAGTAAATATCTATCACATTTCAATATGCTAACAAGGGACATACAGAAATAAAATTTAAAACAATCCCATTTACAGTTGCTCCAAAGAAGTAAAATACTTAGGTGTACACTTTAGCAATACATGTACAGGATATACTTGCTGACAATGACAAAATGCTGATGAAAGAAACCAAAGAGAACCTAACAAATGGGGGAGGATAATGGGTTCGTGGACTGGAAGACTCAAAATCATAGTAAATTGGTCAATTCTTCCTAAATTGATCTATAGGTTTAATGCAATTCTTATGAAAAGTTCTGCAAGGTTTTTATCTTTAGACGTAGACAAGCTTGTTCTAAAATTTGTGTGGGAATGAACAAGCCCTAGAGTAGCTAAAAAAATTTGACAGAGAAAAATAGGATGGGGGGAATTACTGTAATTAGTGTTTGGGAAAGACATGGAAGGGCTAGGAGGAGGTTGGTGTGGTTATAAACGGGTAGCAAGAAGGGTCCTTGTGGTGTTGGAACTGTTCAGTATCTTGACAGTCACAGTGGATACACAACCTACACAGGTGATAAAATGGTAAAAAAAAAAATTAACACACACATACACACAAACACATGAAATTAAATACAAGCATAACTGAGGAAACCTGAATAAGATTGGTATAATGCATTGCTGTCAATATCCTGGTTGTAATATTATACTGTAGTTTTGTAAAATGTTACAAAACATTGTAACATTGTAGAGAATTGCACAAAACATACAAGAGAACTCCATATTATTTCCACAACTTAAGGTAAAACTATAGTGATCTCAATAAAATTTTCAATTAAAAATCAATTACAAGAATTCAAATTTATGAATAAAAGTTAAAGCAAAAATATAAATTTTCATACTAGTGTCTGAACTCTGAACTTGTAACTTATTAGATGGGAGTGAATGGCATTTTACACACTTCTCAACAATCTTAAGCACAACAGAACACATATATACACAAAATAAAATAATTACAAAAATATCGAATGCAATAACTTAACTAGTTCATAACATACATGGAGTGGTCATCTAGCCTGGCAGAAAATTTGTAAAACACCATATGATTCCAGATATCACTTCTCTGGTCCTCAGTTTTCTCATCTATAAAATATGGGCTTGAGTCTAGAACAACATTTTTCAATATTGTAGGAACTACAAAGCAAGTCACATATGTAACTTTAGATTTTCTAGTAGCCGCCTTGAAAGGAGTAAAAAGGAACAGGTGAAATAAATTTTATAAGTTTTATTAACCCATTATATCCAATATATTATCATTTTCAACATATAATTATGTTAAAAATCAACATTTTCCTATTTTTGTACTAAGTCTTCAAACTTCCTATCTTCCACTTATACTCCACTCAGTCTGGACTAGCTGCATTTCAACTGCTCAAGAGTCATGTGAGGCTAAGTGGCTACCACATTGAACAGTGCATGTCTAGATGATCTCTGAGACTCTCTCTCTCATTCTAAAATTTTTAAATTATAAAATATATAAATATTTAAGTGTCTGAGGTGCAATTCTTCTCCTCCTCCAGATCACACTCATGTTTCATCTACACGTTTTACATTAAAAGCAATCCAAAGCATCAAATATTTTGTCAAGGAGCAATTTGAATACCAAAAGTCACACGTACTACCTCATGTTGGACACCGTACCTTTGACACATTTGTGGACATAATTTGTCCCTTGTGGTTTCAGTCATTCAAGAGGGGAGCTCAGGTGAAAGGACAGGAGCAGGGCTGGTGAGAGGGGCATATGAATTTCTTATGAGCCAGACTCTTTGTCTCCTTGACTCTCTGTCCTCCCTGCAGGTGGGCATTCTCCATCTCTCTTGCCTTGAGCCAAAAGACAGTAAGAGACAGATCCAATTGTACTGTTGTTTCCCTAGGTTGGCAGTGACAGCAGCAGCCTGTAATTGTGCCCAAGGCTCTCAAGCTGCATCTGGGAGGTTTCCAGCAGTCAAAGAACTTGAGTAAACAGCCTATTATTTTCTCTGGGGTCCCTGTGCTAACCGGAAGGATTGTTCAGACACCAGTACATCTCACTTGTATTCAACTGGTCTCTTAACAAACCTTCACCTGAAGCAAATATTAGAAGTACTTGATTCTTATTCTTTGATTCACAGCATGTCTTCATGAGACATCAAGTGACTTTCTTTTATGTACCACACTTTCTCCCTTTGTGAATATTGAATATCCATGGTGCACCATTATGAACAATGGGAGCTTTCTAAATGGTGTCTTATTTACTTCTCACAACAACCCTATGGGTTATGTGTACTTATTTTCACAGTATATAAAACAGAGTTGAGATATTCAGAAGTTACTATACCTGGCTGAGCTTTCCCCGTTAGAAAAGAGCAGAAGCAGAATTCACACTCTGATCTGTATGGTGACAAATATATTTCAAAATATCTTGGAAATTCCATAACTCTAAGGCATGATGAGATAATAGTGTAGTGTCATCAGAGAACTGGGGTCTCAGATGATTCTCCCACAGTGCTGACAAATCGAAGCCATCCTTTTCAGTCTAAGGCCCTGTCTTTGACATCAGCTAGCCAAGAGCATCACCATTGAACTTGAAGGAATCCTTCCATTCCACCTTCACAGTGTGAGGGGACAGAAGTGCCTTCTACGTTCAAATACTTCCAAGGCAGTCTCCTACATTCTTTATATTGAAGTATAATTGATTTACAATGTTGTGTTAGTTTCAGGTGTATAGCATAGTGATTCATTTTTTTCATATTATATATTCCATTGTAGGTTATTACAAGATATTGGGTATAATTCCCTGTGGTATACAGTAAATCCTTGTTGCTTATTTATTTTATGTATAATAGCTTGTATCTGTTAGTCCCATACCCCTAATTTGTGCCCCCCCCACTCCCTGTCCCATTTGGTAACCACAAGTTTCTTTTCTATGTATGTCTGTGAGTCTGTTTCTGTTTTGTATTTTTTTTTAGATTCCACATATAAGTTCTGTCATATAGTATTTGTCTTTCTCTGACTTATTTCACTAAACATAATATTCTCTAGGTCCATTTATGTTGCTGAAAGTGGCAATATTTCATTCTTTTTATGGCCAAGTAATATTCCACTATGTGTGTGTGTGTGTGTGTGTGTGTGTGTACACATATCTATATTTCCTATTATCCCTTGAGCCTATAAGAGGGCAGGAGGGCAATGGGACTGCCAGTGATTTGAAATACGTTCCTCCAACTAATATGATTCTTGGACCCTTTTAGGTTTAACTTTGTATTACTCTTTTGAGCAAGTTTTGGGTAGCCAAAGCTGTGGCTAGCACCTCTTGGTCCCAAGGGAAGTATGCGAAGAAGAAGTTGTGGGTTTGGCCCCTCAATTGCAAGAGTTCTGATACTGCTAGGATGGAATAAATGGCTTTTCCTTAGTAAATCTCCCTTAAGGAGAATAAGATTTTGTACCAACCAAAGACCAGACTCTGCCTCTGAGAGGAGCTACAGGTACGACTTGGCTTGATGTGGTGTCTCATGAAGCTGGCTGCTTCTCTCCTGCAGCTCTATGACTCCTTAAACAAGGTCCTCAAAAGACCTTCATGAAAACTGTTCTGAAGGACAGTGCTGTGAACTGCACTGATAGTTTAGAACTAAACAGCCTGACTACCACCGGGAGACCTGGGTATTTTTCTAGCAGCGAGAGGAAATAAGAAATACCTGAGGCCCCATGGGAGCAACCTCTGGGAAGTCAGTTTTTACAGGAACCAGAACTGAGAAGGACAATTGCTAAGTGCTACTATTAAAAGGCTCCAGGAGACACTGGGTGCCCCTGATATGGGAGATGCTGCTGTAAAATACATGTTGCAGAGGAGGAACATATGCAGAGTATCATGGCCAAAATGTGCTTTGAAGAATGTTGCCTTTCCAGGTTGAAATGGGATCATTCTCCATTATCTGCCTCTTAGAGGTTGCCAAAAGATGGTTCTTCTGTTGCCTTTATTTTCTCAAAGAATTGAAAAATTAGTACTTTTACAGGACACAAACGATGATGTGCATTTAACAATTTGGTTTTGTGGTTAGAGTCTTGCCAAGATAACTCAAATCTTAAATCTTAGACCCATAACTGGCCAGGTTAGATCCAAAGAAAAGAAATATGTTGCAGTATATAATTGCAGGATTATTATTTATTGGTCAAATTATAATTGAAATACCTTATTTATCATTTTACTATGAACATTAATTCTTTAAGTTTTCAATGTAAAATGTACCCTTTTATTAACAAAAAAAATAATTTATTGATGGATAGTGTCTTCTAGCAATGGAAGACTTTGTTAGGTTTCTTCTAGAAATCTAACCAAAAAAATTCATAAATTCCCACATAAGTCTTTAAGTTGGTTCTTACTTGTGTTTTAAGTCACCATTTCTATTGTTGTTTCCCAGATAGATTTGATGTAAGCTCCTTATATAAATGCCAAGCTTGTCACATTTATGTATTGTTGTAAGAGAAATTTCTTGGTGACTAGGCATGCATCTACAGAACTGACTACTGACATTGCCAAATTGTGATGGATCACTGGGCTTAAAAGGCAGTGTGAAACAATGGAAAAGAACACAGTTTTGAAGTCAGGCCCACTGTGGGAGTCCCCACCCTGCCATTTACCACTTTCTTCATTTCTATCACCCATTTCAAGCCACCATCTTTTTTTTGCCTGGACCACTACAGTAGCATTCTAATCCATCTTTCTGCTTCCACACGGCCCACCCTTTATGATCCATTACCCATACCAGCACTCATGTTTTCTGAAACTGAAACCAGGTTGTATACATATAATCCCCCAGCTTAAACTCCTCCGATGACTTCCAGTTATACTTTGAATGATAAAATTCAAAGTCCCCCGTGGTTCTGTACCATCTTCCCCCCTCTGAACTCTTTGACTTCATCTTATAATATTCTCCCCCTTGTCTCTCCGTCTATTACTTTGGCGTGGACAAATTTTTTTTTTAAAGAGCTACAGTAGCCAAGGGGCATTTCATACCTCTGAGAGGCTATGTAGCTGTCATGTAGTCATATCAAATGTCACTTTTCGGTTCTTATTTCCCTTGACTCCTCATAGACTTCAACATAATTGGCTACTCCATTATCTTGAATTCTCTGATGCTATATGCTAATAATTTTCCTCTTAAATCACTACCTGCCCTTGTCCGTCCCTTTTGCTGGCTCATCTTCCTCTGTGAAATCTTTGGATATAGACCACACATGGGAATAAGGACTTCTTCTTATCTCCAGCAGTATAGTCTCTCTGGGTGACTTTCCCTGTCCTATGATATTAAATACCAGTCACTGCTGCTGACTTTTAATCTGTAACTTAGACACGACCTCTCCCAAGGAAATCCAGACTTGTGCATCATGGCCAACTTGACATCTCTATTCAACGTCCACACAGGAATCAGAAACTTAACATTTCCAAAATTGAACTCTTCCTTTTCTCCCCAAATGTGTTTTCTCATCTCCAGTCTTCCCCACTTCACTAAATGTGTACCACATCATCTAGTTGCTCAAGCCAAAACTTTAGGAGCTGCTCTTGATTCTTTTCTGTTCTTTATCCCTCACATCTAATTCATCAGAAAAACTTACTGACCCTGTCTCCAAAAATTACCCCCAGTTGGGCTTCCCTGGTGGCACAGTGGTTGGGAGGCCGCCTGCCGATGCAGGAGACACGGGTTCGTGCCCCAGTCCGGGAAGATCCCACATGCTGCAGAGTGGCTAGGCCCGTTGAGCCTGCACGTCCGGAGCCTGTGCTTCGCAACAGGAGAGGCCACAACAGTGAGGGGCCCATGTACCACAAAAAAAAAAAAAAAAAAATTACCCCCAGTCAATCCACTTCTAGTTACCTTCACTACCACCATTATCTCTTACTGGTCTCAGTCTCTTTCCTATGCCTGTTCCCCCAGGTGAAACTTTAACCATGATCTTTTTAGATCACAAATTAGAACATTTAATTTCCCTTCTTAAAACCCTCCTTCAAGTACCCATTACAGAGAGAGAAAAAAAAAAACACAAATACCTTATCATATACTACCAAGGCCTTCTGGCCTCTGCCTACTTTTCTGACTACATACCTCTATTGACTACATAATTTACTTGGCCTGAGGCACTGTTTTTTTGTTTTTTTTTTTTTCTCATGTCAAGCTTATTGTTACCTTTGGTCTAGTTATTCTCTCTGCTGGAAAGTTTTTTCTCCTGTTCCTTCTCTTCATTCAGACCTCAGCTTAAATAGAATTTCTTGGTAGAAGCTTTTCTTAACTGACCTTCTAAAGTTGTAGGCAGACGGGCTAGTATATCCCAGTATTTTAATTCTGTCAATAGTGCTTACCAGTAACTAATAGTATTCTCTTTTAATTTACCACTTTATTTTGTGTCCTTTCTTTCTATAAAAAATAGCTTGGTGAAAGCCTGGACTTAACTTTCTCACCAATGCCTCTCCAGCCCTAAAGACAATGAGTGACGCAGCATAGCATTTCAATTAATATTTATTTAGTTGATAATACAAGATGACTGTCGGTGACCTTAGATCCAGAACTCAAGTTCAAGTCTTAAAAAGATCCAGGTACCTTAAGTACTGGGTTGGCCAGAAAGTTTGTTCAGGTTTTTCTGTAACATTTTAGTTCATTCCCTGGCCTGTTAAAAAGATTTCAGTTCTCAAGCTAGTAATTTACTTTTTTAATTTAAAAATCAATTTAAGGAGTCAAGTCTCCAAGAGGCTTTCCTCTAAGATGCAAATATCCCTGGGTGAAGCTTTATTAAACCATTAACACCTTCATATGCATTTTTACATCAGTTAAATAAGCAAGTTTCTTAGCAAGATCTTTTTAAAGTGTTGACCCCCTAGACTGTCTAATTTGGATCAAAGAAGAGGGAAAGGAATGATCAGGAGTGTGGACATTTCTGGGGAAGTTTGCCTAGATTGACATCTTTCCTGGGGTACTTGAACCATCTTGAACAGTATTCTCAATGCAATTGAAAATAATTATAAAACATTTTTTCCACTATTTTATATATGATTTTCCATGACAGTTACTTTTCCACCCTTGATAGTGACCTCCAAGGTCTTATGTGATGGCCATGCATGCTCCCATTCTCCAGGAATACAACCCACTTCTCTCCCCATCTCTCAGACCACTCCAAGTACCCCAAATTTTCTGTTATCCTTCATCACTTCTGGCATGTTCTCTCTTCTGGACCTCTACAATTGTTCCCTCCACCTGGAAAGCCATTCTGCCAAGTGTCCTAAGGCTCATTCCCTTAACTCTTCCAGGTCTTTTGTTCAGAAGTTATCTTCCCAGTGAGGCTGGCCCTGACCATCCTATTTAAAATTATAACCCCACCCTCACTCCCAGGTACTCACTGCTCCGGCAACACTGCTTATTCCTTGACTCATTTTATTGCTTCTTTAATTTTTGTCTTATTATCATCTCCCCCTGATATGCCATATATTTTACGTATTTGTTTATTGTCTTGCTTTGTCCACTAGAATGTGAGTTTCAGGGATTTTTGCCTGATTTTATTACATTTCTTTCTGCAGTGCCTAGAAGAATGCATAGGACACAGTAGAGATTCACTCAATGGACACTCACTGAATACTTACCCCTGGTACTCTAACAAATGAGAAGAATTAGGCATTTCCATGAATTCTATATAGTTGACTAAGGAAAAAGCATAGTGAGGTTATTTTTTTTCTCTGAAAAAATGGAATGGACAGATTAATTAATAAAAACACAACAAGTAGAAGTACTAAATACTTCTACTACTGCAGTGGTACTCAAGTAGGGGCAATTTCCCCCCAAGGAATATTTGGTGATGTCTAGAGACATTTGTGGTTTTCATAGTAGGGGTTCCTACTAAAATCTATTAAGTAGTTGCTGTTAAACATCCTACAACGCACAGGAGAGCTCCCACAACAAAATATTATTCAGACAAAAATGTCATTTGTTCTGAGGTTGAGAAACTGTGTATTGCTGTATAAATGTTAAATGTTAAGTCTCTTCTTGTTTTAAGTATTGAGCTTTTACTTACTTGAAAGAAGGATTCATTATGGCACAAATTTCATAGTCACTTCCTTTGAATTGTTAGGGTTTTTAAAGATAAAGTAAAATATTTGCCAGTGGAGGGATGAGAAAAAGTAGTTTACTTAAACTGTTCAATAAGGTTAGAATTTCTTTGATATTAAAAAATATATATTTTTACTATTTTTAGAGTGGCACAGAATAGTACTTTAAGAGCGAGAAGATATGTTGATTTTATGCAAATTTTGAAGCTTTAAGATATATGATCAGCATGAATTGTGTTTCCAAAAGGTTTTTATCTAGACACTCAAAATAGTTTATTGATAAATATAGTATATTTACCAGGGAGGCTATATAAATTAAGAAGCACTAAAATAAAAATATATTCCTACTGCAGTCTCACATCTACAGCTGAAATACATTAATTTGACACAAGTGCTAAAATTTTAAAAATATAGTTCTCAAGATGACAGAAGAAAATATTCTTCTATATCATGAGGTGACTCACACTTTACTTTGTATAAAGCATTCATCAGCTGAGAAATATTTGGCATATGTAAAATTCCCTAAATGGCTGGCATAGTTATGTGGTTGTTCCTTCATTCACTTCAAATTCCAGGTCAAGTTTATTTAGAGCCTTCTCTGTGCCTACTATGAAGAAGATATGAACTGTGCTCTCAAGTATCCTACAATCTAGTAAGACAGATAAGGTGTATGTACAGAGAACTAAAGTGGATGTGATAAAGGGCAAAAGAGGTTGAGCAAGGGAAGGCAGGATGAGGGAAGTCTACATAGAGTAGGTGGTATTTAATCCATGCTTTGGGGAATGAGTAGAGTTTCCACAGGTAGAAGGCCTTCCTGGTAGAAGTAATAGAATGATCAAAGTCTTAACAGATGGAGGTGCCCAAGGTATTGGGAACGGTTCAGAAACTGACTATTTGCATTTTTTTTTGTATAGTGCCTCAGACATTTTGAAAGTGCTCTTAGGGAGAGAATTGGTTATTTAAGTTAAGTTGGGTCAGATTCCTGAAGACTTTGAATGTCAAGGTGTTGGCATGCAGAGAAAGATAGATGAGAGAAAAGCACTGACCTGGTAAGAGGTGTTAAAGAAAATCCTTCAAAAGGAAATGTATAGATGAGATGATGTGAGCAGAGGCTGAAGTCAGTCAGAGCAGTTGGTAGTCCAACAAAAGAGCTCAGAATAGAAGTAGCCTATCTGAACTGGGATACTGACAATGGGAATGGATGGATGGGAATAGATCTAAGAAACTGTGGAAGGAGAAACAGTAGGACTTGACAACCCTTCCATGTAGGTAGGGAGTTAGGAAGAGGTGTCAAAGATGGCTCTGATAGCTAAGTAAGTAAGGGGGATGGCACTACCTTTAAGGGAAACCAGGATATTAGGAAATAGTGCAAACTTAGGACAACAGAAAATATGTTTGATTTTTTAACATGTTGAATTTGAACATGGGACATTTTATCCAAATGAAGATAAGAAAATTGATGCTGCAATGGGGGACCAAAGTTCAGGAGAGAGGCTGACCAGTCCTAAAGATGCTGTTTTGGGAAATGTCCTAGTTGCTAAATTTGCTGAAGCCACAGGATAGGTTAGTAAGACTAACTCGGATTGGGTTCTGTACATATGGTTTCTTTAGTTAAGTTCAAAGCTCAGTAAGTTAGTCATTAGATACCTGTTTTGCAGAAGAGAAAATGTGTCCCAGGAACTTTAATTAATGTGCTTGGTCACAAATGCTTAATCACACAGCTGGTAAGAAGCAGAATAGGACTCAAGCTAAGGTCAGTCCAACTCTGTGTTATTTGGTTAACGGAGGGAGCAAAAGCAAAGGACAGGTTGAAAGTAGAATCCTAGAGGATGCCAATTATGCAAAGAGGATCCTGTTCACATTTGTTAATTTGTTTACCTTTTGTCTCTTACTGTGTTTGTAACCAAGCTGCTTGGCACAAGGAATGCTACTCTCTTGTCTCAGAAAATCATTTGTAGTTGAGTCCTTATAATAGAGTCATCTTTTCATTGATATTAAAATAAGCTAAAGGTTTGTACAAACTGACATTTATACAAAGTACGATTGGATTATTGCCATCTTCTAAATTAGCTTGTGTTGATATCATAAGTCGAAATTTGCTTTCAGGTATGCTGTACTAAAATAATAAATTTCATTTGGGGATACTCTCTGGCTTTTATACAAACATTGTTACTTGTTAGTTACCGTGTAATATGTATCACTTTTCCTCTTATCCTGGTGATTTCCAACTTGGAAAAAGCTGGAATATGCTATCATCAGGATGTGACTGATGAGTTTACACAAAATGAGAACAGTGGTTCCAGTTCTTAATGAAGAGAATTTATGTACCTGGTACAGGTAAGATTGAAGGACTGTCAGAGTCTGGATGGAGAACAAAAACACAAGATGTTATAAGAACAAAATACTGACTTATAAAATTACATTCATCAATAACCTCCTAGTGCCTGTGACCACATTATCCATTCCTAGGTTTAATTTGTTTGTGTGTTGTGGTTGTCATTGTTGTGTCTGTTAATGTTGCTTTGAACAGGAGTGGTCAAAAAAGAGGATGTCGGAGATTGGGTCCAGGGTGTGTGTGCGATTAGAACATTAAACTAGTAGAACACGTTAAAATGAGGAACACGCATTGCCACATATCTAAACAATGGAGATTTTAAAATGTACAACCTGCTTAATTTGTATCCCTAAAGAAAAATATTACATCCATTGAATTATGTTTATACCTGTAGGAATTAAGAAATCTTACTTAAGATCCATATAAATATTCATCCTTATGGCAAGTAGGAGATTATTTTGATTATGAAAGAAAGATTATTTAAATATTTGAGACAGTTTTTGAGCATTTCCTATTGGCTAAAGTTAATGAAGTGAGAAAAATATTGTGATCTTTCTGAAGGTCGGTGATTGAAAAAGAACCAAAAAAAGCAAACTTAAACTTCATGAGAATACACTCTTTTAGGATTAACACAGATTTTTGCACACTAAAACAATGTTTCTGTTGGAGCCCCTCTTTTCTCATTTCACCCAAGGTAAGAACATCTCCAATAGTCGGACAACTTGTTTGGTTCAGTAGTTCTCCTTTCCAGGCACCAGAGGGCACTACAAGGCATGGATACCAGAGGCGCATGCCCCTCTGTACTTTCCACCTTTAGAATAGCTTCTACCATAATTAACACCTGCAGAAAACTGGAGTAGCTTTCTCAACATGCACTTGAAATGCACAAGATTTAAAAAACCCTCATTTGTACTCACCTTGAATTTAATGTGCATTCTCCCATTAGAGGTAGGTTGAGAAACTGAAGTCAAGGAGGTAAGAAAGAAGGAAGCAAAACCACATTGATGAGTCGTTTTTGGTCAAGATCATTGCCAAAAACAAATGGCCTATTTTTAATAACCTTTTCTCCTTCTTTCCATCACCCCATACCTATCTTCTCCACATTGATACATAAGAACTGTGCTTGATGCTCTAAGGATGGGCACACGAGACACGATTTTAATATGACAATGAGGCAACAATACGACTTTTAAAAAGAGGATTTAGTATTTAGGAGCTTTTCCCATATTGATGTATGCTTGACTGATTTTATCTCATCATCAACCTTGGAAGCTATTAGCAAAGGAGACTGCCATTTACCATCTGTGATATCCTGGCAGTAACTTAATATTGTCCTGAAGGTTTAATTCAAATCCATTTAATTCAGCAAACATCTATTAATCTCATGGATGCTTGGCATCATGCAAGGGACTAGGGGATACCAAGATGAACAATACAAAGTTTCTTACTTTAGAGGACCTAAAACCTTATAAAAATAGTAAGGCAAGTATATTAGAAAGTATAATACAGAGTAGAACATGATAAGAAAATTTGCTTAATCATTCAATCATTCATTTATTTAGGAAATGATGTTGAATATACATTGGTTAACAAAACAGGTTTGGGTTCTTTTCTATCTTCACGGACTTGTCAGTCAATTGGGGAACAGATGATAAAGTGATATGACAAAGAATCCTTTGGTTTGTGAAGAAGTTCAGAAAATTTTACTTAAAGAAGGTGGGAAAAGAACTCTCTTAGGAGCTGACACTTAAGAAGGAGCAACGCATTCTAAGGAGAAGGGAAAGAGAATTCTAGGTGTACCAAAGAGCTAATGTGAAGACCCTGAAAGAGGAAAGAGCTTGGCATATTAAAGGAACCCAAAGAAGGCCAAGCAAGCTGGAGTATAATAAATGGTATGCAAAAGACCAGGCCATATAGAGCCTTGCAGATGATGGTAGGGGCTGAAAGAAGGAGCACATCTAGCCACAGGGAAACAAAGGCTCCAGGAAGAAAGTTCCCATTTGAGAAAAAAATGAAGGAGAGTTTGAAAAGCATGATAGTGGAAAGCAGGCCTTCTGGATAAAACAACTATATGAGCTTAGACACAGAAATGAAAGTTTGTGTCTGGTTTGTACCCTAACAAGTGGAGGATAGTGCTCTGGCAGTTGAGTGGTACATGTGGAAGCTGGAAGCACAGGTTGGAATACATTATGGAGAATGCAGGGAAATTAACGGTTCATTCCAGGAATGAGGGCAAGTCACAGGCAATATACTACTGCTGAGGAATGATATAATTGTAGTTCCGGTTCAAGAAGTCTAATTTGGCAGCAGCATGTGTTATACGTTGGAAGAGAAGGGAAGGAAATTTAGAGTGAGTCCCAAAAAATCTACAGTGATAGCCAATAAAAAGGGCATTAGTGTCTTAGGGTGGTGGCAGTGGAATGAGAAACAGGGGACATATATGATGGTCATTGGCAAGGCAAAGTCTACAAATATTAGAATCTAATTTGTTGTGCGGATCAAGATAGAAGGAAAAGTCCAAGAAAACTTAAGTTTAACAATGAGTAACTGTGAAGATGTTAATGTTATTGCTAGTTAATTATGGCTAAGTAGAGTGAGGGTGAATTCTGTGTCAGAGAGAGAGAGAAAGGAAGAAAGAATATTGAGAACTGAATAAACAAAAAAACAAGTAATTAGGCAGACCATAGAGCCATGGCAATACTGTTAGGGAAGGTCATATATGCTCTTGAAACCATTATCTAATATCTAGATGGAACTGATGGAAAAATGAAAGTCCAGCTAAAGAGCAAATATAGAACATAAGATGATAAGTTGTTTTTGAAGATGTTTGATTGAAGGCTAGAAAGACAACCAGTCATTGTAGTGCAGACATCGAGCTTCAGAGAGATCAAGCTAAGAAATACAAATTTGAGAGTATTCTGCATAGAGCAGTAGCTGAACTGCTGAAGGAGAGTGTAGGGAAGAAATAGGGGGCGACAGGAGAGAGGAAGACCCCAGAAGAGAGAGCTGTTGGAAAGAATAAAGAAAAGGACAATAATAGTGAAGAAGGGAGCAGAGGGCTGAGAATTATGCTCTTAGAAATCCCTAACATTACGAAGAAGAGGAAAATGGTTCACTAAAGGAGAGAGAAAGGGGAAAGACAAAGAGTCAGAAAAGCAGAAGGAAGAAGAGCCAGTAAAACCAAAAAAGAGGAGTGTTAAAAAGAGAGGAGGACTTTGATTAAATGAAATCACACTTTTATGCCACATTTTTATTCAAAAAATCAAAAAAAAAGTAAACACAGACACACATACATACATACATATAAATGGAAACTGGATGGAGAAAACATATTATTATGAAGGAAACAAGAAAATACAAGGAAATAATTATAACCCGAATATAGAAGCTGTAAAGAATATTTGCCAAACACCATAAAATCTGAACTAAAATGAAGGAGGATAACAAGAAGAAAAACGTATCTTCTTGATCTTTAAGCAGGACAAAGATTTGCCACTAAAAATATGTCACTGTCCTGAAAAGTCATGTTCTGATGTTTTGAGTAAAGCAGAAGTATACAAGATAGGTCATAGAAAAACAAAAAGGGAATATCCTCAGTGAATCTGGGTACAACTCTGCAGAACGGGAGAGGACACATATGTGAGGAGGAGGTCTGTCTTCCATGTGATATTTCAGCCAAGAGGGAAGAGGGGGCCAAGGGGTAAAGGAGATTAAAGAAGGGAAAGGAAAGCAGAGACCATCACAATTACAACCAAAGGGCCTGTGAATCAAGGGACTTTATTCTAACCAATACCTTTTTGAAAGGCAAAGCCAGAGATGTTCCCCTAAGACAAAGCACATAACAAGGTTAGAGAGAGGGTTTTCAAAGTTTCAACCTGTGTTAAGGCTGCAGTCTGCCCACTCACTTCCTATCTTGCTGCCCCTTCCCATACAGTTCTTCAACAAGCCACTAAACCTTTGGAAAAAGAAAAAATAATCTGAAAGATCCAACATGGAACATAGGTGTACATAATGTGGAGAAACAAAAAGGGAAGAATGAAAATCAGCAAAAGGCAAATGAGTACAAATACTTCAAGAGGAAATTAAAACAGATATTAGACAACTCTTTGTTTTCTCTAATAAGTTGTAGACAGGATGATCCCCTGAGGGAAGGGCAGGGAAGATATAAAGAGGAGATAAAAGCATGCAAATCAGAGATAGAAGGGAAGGCAGCCAACTTAACTAACAAAGGAATGAAAGAGTAAATAAAACAGGATTAACAAGAATGAAGACAGTACAAATGTAGTGAATAGGGTTGAGAAATCTCACAAAACAAAATGGAAAAGAACAGGGATTTTTTTTTAAATGAATACACAAATGGTGACAGACACAGAAGAGAGAAAAAGATATACCACATATCTTTTGTTTAATTAGTATTCCTGAAAAAGAAAATTTAACAAAGGAAAGTAAACGTCCAAGAATATAAAGAAAAATTTTCCTGAAATAAAGCAAAAATCATTCTAGGCAGTCCCTCCAATTCCCTGAAAAAAAAATTAAAACAATCAATTTAAAAATATTCTAGTGACGTTACTTAATTTTAAAGATAAAAAATATTTACATGAACATATAGAAGAAATAACATGAGTGTCCTCTGATTTTTCCTTATTATCACTCTATGTCTGAAGACAGGGTACAGCCTTGAAAGTTTTGGAAGTATAACTTAATTACTTTGTTGTATACCTGAAATTAACACAATAATGTAAATCAATTATACTTCAATAAAAAAATAATAATACCCAGCTAAAGAACAGGTATATCAAAATAAAGACATAGGGAATAGAAAATCTGTAGTAACAAAACTAGTTATCAGCATTGAATCTTTTAAGAGTGGCAGAGATCTATCAACCTGTCAAAATAATTTGACAGAATAGTATGTAAATGTTATGAACTTCAACAACGTAAACATGATATAATTCACAAAAATGGACAGGTGACAAAATACAGGAGGGAGGAATATGTGTAAATACACTTACTACTTCTTCTGGACAGTGACAAGTTATGTTGTTGTTAATGATACTTCTGTAAAGCAGTGAGAGATACTGTCTGAAGTTGAAATTTGTAGTTAAAAATCCATAATGATTCCAAACTTTCTGCTTTTCATTACATTTTTCTTAAATCTAGAGGGATTTTTAGTAATTAACTTGTTTTGAAAAAGCCTGTACCTAAAATAAACTAAAACCATTCTTTTAGTTTCAATTCAGCATCTTTTCCCTTAAATGCATCTAAACTTAATTTAAATCTAAATGATTTATTAAAGTGAATGGCCACATGATGAGTCAAAATTTGAGGCCTCAGGTATATCCTTACCACTCTATGCAGACCCCAGCTGAGGGTGTAATTTTGACCTTCAGGTTTTAGTGCTACTAGGTATTAGGTGATGTCAGCTATTTGGTAACATTGGCTAAATCGTCTGAGAACTGCAAGATTTTATTACTTTCAGAGGAAAAAAAATAAAGCTTGAGATCCTTCAAGTTTAAAAAAATTCATATTTATAGGAAATAAAACAAAATTAAGCAAAAGGAAAAAATGTAATGACAGAGGTATCTATTAGAGCAAACATCAAATTAAGACCCATAAACTGCTAAGTGTTTACTCCTGAGACATTATGCCTTTCAAAACAGCATAATGAGGGTGAGTCCAACTCCCACTGTCACTCTCCTGTCAGAAAATGACACTTGCCTGTATCCTCTCTACTCCCAGTACACTATCACAGATTGAAAACTTGGACGTGACAGAACCAACTTCCTGCCCTACAACTAGGAGTCTGTGGGGACTGAATCAGTCAAAAGGAAGAATCATCACTCTAGAAAGAGTGAGCCTGTAAATTTAAATCAGCAGCAAAGCAGAGCTTCCTCTAAAGGAAGGGGAGCTGGTTCCAAATTATCTCCCTTAGCTAGTCACCCTTCCTAACCCCGACAAATGAATTAATTTGTAGGTCTATTTCCGATAAATTAAAATCCATCTATCTTCTCTCTGGATTTTCTCCTCCTATAGACATGGAGGTTTCTCTTGCCCAGCTGTCCCCTAAAGTTTTCAGCAGGAACCAGAATTCTAAAATAAGAAACGCTTTAAAAAATTAAAATAAAAATAAAAAAATAGAATGCACATTCGCATTTTGAGGATCTTAAATGGCATGTGTTTATCAATCTCTAACATAAGCCATTCTATTAAATGTTCCAAGATAATAAAGAATAGGAAAATAAACATAACAAAAAAGAAATCCTTTAAAAATTCAGGACCACATCTCTTACACATAAGAAAAATATCTATCGCTTTTCATGTAAAAAAATCTCACTTTCAACAAATTTCAAAATATTGGCTCAAATAGTTATGTAATTATCAAACATCAGTAAAATATCTGTATGAAATTTCATATTTTTCAAAGCATCCATTTGATATTCACTATAAATAAGATTTGTTTTTATTTTCCAATTGTTACTAGTATGTAAAAACAATTTTTTTATATATTCATTGTGTATCATGCATTCTCATTAAATTCAGCTGTTGGTTCTATAAAAAAGAAAAACAACAAAAATAAGATACTATTGATCTACATTTTTTGAGAAAATTGAATTTAAAACCAAAACAAAACCCAAACTATTAAGTCCTTGAAAGGTCAAGTTACAATGAGAGCAGAATTAGACTGGACTCAGGAGTCCCGATTCAGATTCTGAGTGTCTGCCACTATTTTGAGCTGTAACAGTCTTTACCTTGGGTCCCTCGAGAGCTTCAGTGTCCCCTCCCATGAACCAATCCAACAAATCCTTTAAAAGTGATACCTTGACAGCGTGAGTGTACTCAGAAGAAACTGTTCAGTAATTTATTTTTATGTTCTGTGGATATTTATTGAGCTTAACTACACATATGCCATCCATGAAGCTAGGGAGTTCAAGAAATAAGGATACAGATGAGAAAAGAGGGAAGTAAACAAGGAATTGGAATGTAGGTCAGAAATATATGAGACATTCTCTTAAATCTCCCTTGCTATAGCTTACCCTTGTGCTATTTTTCTAAAATTAGCCATTAAATAAAATATATGATCTCTAGCAAAAGGGTCATCCAAGAAGTCTATGTAGATCTTAAGCTGTGAGTGAAACTGGGAGAGAGCTCTTCATAGAAAGTGAAAAATTATTAGCATCCTGGCTGTATTTAATGTCAAAATATTAAGATGCCTGCAAAGTTGTAAAGTACATTGCAAAGATAAGGTCTTTAATATAATAATGTTATAAAAAGTTGAGGTTGACTTGTCCATCAGATAATTTTCAGATATCACTGCCTAATCTTTGCCCTTTTCTTCTTGATTAAAATGATGGGAAGGAATGAATTTTAATTTAGATAGACTCTCCTATCATGATCATATATATATATATATATATATATATATATATATATATATGAGTATATACATATATTTAAAAATCTAAGTCCTTCTCTGCTACACACTGAATACAAGATCTTTCCTCTGAAATTAATAGTCTTAAATTGCCCCCCCCAAAAAATGTGGACAAAACTTAAATATTTCTAGTAAGCTATCAGAATTTGAAGTATATTGACCCATATGTAGCAAAGCAATCCTTTCTTTCTTTTGCTTTATTTCACCAGTTCTAACTTCACTCTATGTTCCTAAGAAAAAGGAACATAAGTACCCTTTGCAGTAAATATTATATTTCTCATTCTTAACACACTTTCAAATCACCCCGACAACAAACAGAAATAGGGAGGTAAACTATATTACATTTCTGGTTATGTCCTCTCTGGACCATCAACCGAAACCAAAAGAGGTATAATCTCTTGAATAGTCACTTTGGGAAGCAAACAATGGCCTGGGTGATTCAAAATGATGAATGTGTCAAGATTATTTGTAATTGGCTTTGTAATGTGCTATGTGTTTTTGGCAGATCAGACTGTTACGTTTGCTAAGGCAAAGCACATAGCAAATAAAGGGATCCATTAGAGGTTTAGAGCATCCTATAATACTTCACCCAGAAATAATAAAATGTTGAGCCTGAGGATGAGTCAAATGTTTTTATACAGAGTTGAGTGTTGGTCATCTGTAGCAGGAGTAAAGGTGGACATTTGTCATGAGGCAACAGATCCAAGAAACCATCAGCCTTTATTTCCAGGAAAAGTCTCCAAAAGAAAAGGTCCATAAAAGAAAGTAATTGTAGAAGATATAGGAAGTTTGTTGAAACTATAAGTATAAATCAGTGTAGACCTTGTTAATCTTCTTGTGATAATGGAAGCATGATCCTAGTATAGAGAGCCACATGGAGAGGGACCTGCCTTGTCAGAGGTAAGAGATATCAAATCATAGCTTATCTTGGCTTTATTTGTGAATAATTTCAACCCGTTTGTGAGTCCTGGCCATATGTGGACCTGTTAACTCTATTATGGCCGTAGATGGAATCGTTGTTCTATTTCAAAGGAGATAGAGCAAAAGAGTGAATACAACAGCTCACATTTATTATCATTATTGGAGGAATAACTACTTCAGTCATTAGAAGGTGTCAGAAATGTCCTCAAATCAGAAGCAGCTTGCCAGACTCAGACAGAAATTAAAGTAATCATGAAGAGTTAAAAAAATCTCTGCCACAGAATCTAAATTTGCATCGTTTGTCACAGAAAGAGCAATGGACAAGTTTATATAATTTTGATGCACACTTTACAAATTTGAAAGTATTCCATCAGCTAACATGTTCGTTTGGGATTTTTTGCTGAATTCAATAAAGGCATTGATTTTCAATTGACAGTGGAAAGTTATTATTGCCATCATAGTCAAGTTAAATATAACTCACTGTCCAATTCATGGTAGTTATGTGTATTACACAGTTTCATAAAATTTAAAAAGCACGTGTCATAACTTTCTTATTTGCTTATGCAAGTAACTAAAAAAATAAGAGAAGCCAAATATTGTATGTTTTTGCTAGCTAGCTGAACTATGCCAAACCATCCAGATGTAAAGTTAAATTCAGCCAACCAATATAATGAGCCACTTGTTAAGCCATATCCTTTTCCTATTTATTCACCAAGTCAAATCTCCCATTATGTTTTTTCCAGCTGGTGTTTGTATTTTATAAAATTGTGGCTATCAGGGTGGCTGTATTTGAGATGTTTTCCATAACTCATTACTTTTGGATTCAGCCTTAATCTTTCTTGTTCTACATTCAGAATTATCTTGATATTTCAGCAAGACAATACTAGAAAATGTCATTAAGACACAGTGTAAAACAAATTATTTTGAGCCAAAACTATCACTGAAGTTATTTCACAAGAAATCATTGTCTCACCACTCTTAGCCCCTTGTCATGCCTGATCCATCCTCTGAGTAACTGTTTTGAAATGATGGTTTCTGCTGGTGAGGTAGTGATTCCTCAAATCAACTGTGGAGATCTCCCTAGAAAGTGAATTTCAGGAATTCCAGTTGGTTAAATAGCTGTGGTTATGCCTTATCATCGCTCTATTTCAAAGATGATGTAATATGAAAAAAGTCATACATGAAAGAATGGCTATTTATAGACATGAAACTCAAACAGTCCCTTCTGATGTCTTTCTGGAATTGAAATTGCAAGGGGTGGTTTCTTTTAGAAGGATCTGGCTGACAAAAGTATAATATTTCTGAACACTTTGAGACTTCAATTCCCCTCTCCTAAAAGTCCTGTCTGCATTGCTGGTATGTCTTCTAATCTCTCTCTCTCTCTCTCTTTTTTTTTTTTTTTCTTTTCTTCTTTTAAGATGTGACTTAGAGTAAGAAATAGGACAGGAATGAAAATACGTTTCCTCAAATCATAGAATCATCTAATCTCAAAGCTGAAAAAGGACATTGATTCATGAAGTTCAACATTCCTGTCTTCAGTTCCCACTCTACAACATTTGGAAGGCTGCCTTGTACTTCCAAGAAAAGCAAACACATCATTTAAGAACTTCTTGATAATGTCAAGAAACTTCTTTAAGTTTCCATCTTTTGTCTTAATTTAAGGCTTTGGGACTGTAAAGAAGAGTCTAACATCTCTTTCACATGAAAAGCTTTCATGTTAGTGAGGCCAAATATAACCTGCCCTGCCACCAGAGAGATGAATTTTCTACATGCCAGATATTCCCAGTTTCATCAACTGTTCCTTATAAGATACGGTGTTGAGGTCTATCCTTGTTGCCTGTCCTACAAATTTAAATTCTTCCTGAAATGCAAAACCCACAGAGTATTACCTTATTCCAGATATGGTCTGAGCAAATAAAGTTGCTGTGGGACTCTCCCTTCCCACGTACTGGACTGTTTGTCTCCGTGACATCTCACTGGTGATTCATACTAAATTTACTGTCGACTCATATCCCTAAGGCTTATGATGCTGCCAACAAATCTCATCTTTCCCCTTCTGTAGCTGTCTTCTTGATTTTTTAATCCAAGAATAGGATCTCACAATTATCACTGAAATTACATTCAGATACAGATCATCTATATAGTCTACCAAAATTTGGGAGATTCAGATCCTTTCATCTCATGTTATCTGCAAGTTGTACAACTATTTTCAGTAACTTCACAGAGTCTTGAATGAAACCACAACCAGAAAATTACCTAGAGTATGATATTGATCCACTAATTTGTACTCTTCAAATACAGTGGCTTAACTAGTCTAATGGTTTGCCTAAACACATCTTGTCCACATAATTGTGTCAGATTCCTTTATGCAATCTAAATACTGTCAACTAAATTTCTATGATCTATGGGCCTCATATTTCTGACAGAAAAGGAGATGCGTCTTATTTTCATATTTTTTTTCCTCAGGCAAACCATGCTAGATATTTGTAATCATTATTTCATCTCAGAAGATCACAGGGCGTTCCTTTAATAATCCATTTTAGAATATTTACTGTAAGCAGCATCAAGCTCAATGCTTTGGTTTGTAAAATCCACATTTTGTTGAAAACCAGATAGCAATTTGCCCTTCACCAGCCTTCTGATACCCACATTATTTGCTGTGATTTCTTTAAGATTCTAGCAATTCTGCAATTTCTAATTTAACACAGTTAAGCTAGGAGCCGGAACTCCTTGAGAGCAGTGGAGGGGTGTCTAGGTGTCTCGTGGGAGAGGGTCCACTTGTAATATCTGAACCCATCTTGGATTTCGGTTTCCACTTACTAACAACTGTTCTACCTTTGATTTTGTTTTTTAACACAAACCAAAGAGAAGCTAAACGACTATTGAGGAATCTGTCTTTATTTCACCATCACCAAATTCTTCAGAGAGCATTGGCACTCCTCACACTCTGAAATGCAAAATTATTCTTTTGGTTATCTGACTCAGTTTCCACTGCCTCCAGTGGTTAGACATTCTCTTTTACTTTCTGGCACCCATCCTACGGGCTTATATAAATCTGTGTTCACCCTTGAATCATGTAGTTCCTCTTTTCCTAATATGCCTGGGATGAGCTCTTAACATCCGAGTTCTTTGAATGGGTCTTTTGCAAACATGCTTGTAACTTTAAGCAGTTTCCCCTTTTCTCCTTGATTGAGATCATTTAGGAGCATAGAGACAAATTTTCACTTTTTAACTTTTGAACCATCTTCATTTCCAGAATCTAATAGTATATAATCAAACCCATTCCCTTTCTTAAATGTTTAAATTCACATTCCTAGTTAGAATATTGGAAGTTAAATTTTATTGGTCAGAAATATGAGGTTCCTTGGGGGTAAAGTATAGAATATTGGGTTTTTTTCCATACTCAGGCCATTGGAGGCTGTGTTGTATAGGGCTATTGTATTTTTATTCCAGTTACTACTGATGTGGCACAGTTAACTTTTCTCTAAACCATAACTTTTTATATTCTAAATCTTATTACCATAATTGGTCTGCTTTTAAGTTTGACTTAATTATAAGCAAGTTGATTTTCTTTTTGCTTATTCTTCATGGACTTTGAAATACTTAGATTTAAATGTGAAATACATGTCCAGGAGTAAGTCTGACTCAGAAGAAAGTAACAATACATAGGAGGGTTATCTCTGTCTTCTCAGACCGCTTTATGCTGCAGCCTTCCCCATCTAAGTGGTAGACTGGCTGCACTGTTCTTCAGGTTCTCAGTCCTCCCTCTTGTGACTCTTAACTAAATACAGTCACAAATTTATTTCTTTATTCATAATGAGGTACAAATAGCCAGATATTACTTTTCCTTGGATATAGCTATGTTAACAAACATCAGATGTTGTTGAAAGCACTACTAACTAGCAGTAGGGAAGATGGATTGGAAGTTCAATGTCAATCACTCACTTATTCCTTCACTCCACAAACACTTACTGAGCCTTTTCAATAGGCCAGGCCTGGGCTGGGCACAGAAACATGAGGTAATTGCAGATCAAGCCCAGGAACTCCAGAAGCTCTCCTTCTAGTAAAGGAGAAAGATATCAGAAAATATGAGATGTGCACATGAGGAATATTAAAATCAGAAGGTTAATTTTGAATAATAGTTCCAAGTCAGCTATTTTTAAAAATTGGAGAAAAAAACATTCCATGCATAAAAACATGTGGGAAGAGTATGAAATAAAAGTTCAGGTTTCGAAGATTACAGGTTGTGCTTAGCGCAAACGGTCCCCATTTGCTAGAATGGCTAGAGAGAAAAGAGGTGCTGGATCATGAAGACCCTTGTGTCCCAGCTACGAGTTTGGACTTTATCTCTAAAACCATGGGCAGTTTTGAAAGTAAATTTTTCTGTGCTCCTTGCAACAAAAATATATAAAGGTCATCTTCATTTCTGTTCCCCCCATCTCTCACACACTCCCAGTGATCATTCAGCCCCAGGTGAGTCTTAGAAGAAGACAATTAAGCTTCATGTCTTCTGCATTACCAATAAAATTATTGCTTTTTTTTAGCATAAGAAAAAAGTATGAACACATGACTAGGAGTTTAGCCTAACATTTGTCTGATTGCTCATAATATGAGATTTGTGAGGGCCTGTTAGTATCTGAGGAGAGATCTCTACATAGATATAGATATAGATACAGATATAGATACAGATACAGACACAGATACATTAACAGATACAGATATAGATACAGATACAGATATAGACACAGGTATGTATGTATTATTTACCTATTTACATATACTTATCAGCTTTCATGTTTATAAACATGTGGTTCATGTGAAACCATGGCAAATCAGAACAGATCTTATTTTTAATCTGAATCTAGAAGAGAATTTATTGTTTAATATGTGTCTTACTACAGTTATCACAATTAACTATTCCACTGTACCTAGGGGTTTTTCATAAAGCAGATTAAATTAGTTAGGAAAAAAGAAGTTGGACTGCATAAAAACAACCTAAAATTAACATCTGCAAATAAACCAGGGGACAGCATATGTCATCATCATTTCTAGAGATTGATAACCTGATTTAGTACTTTTACATAACTATCCCTTTCCCGGTTGGCCCCAAAAGAATGTTATTTCTTATGATTGGTTCTTTCATTGTATTAAAAATGAAGAAATAATGCAATTCTCTCAAATTTTCCAGTGTTTCAATTCAATTTTCTGCTGGTTGATATCCACTTCCTACTTTTATTTCTAAGAAATTATACTCTCTACTCTGCAAAGAGCAATGTGTTGACTGCCTGAAATGAATGTGCATGATAATAGAACAGTGGGCAGCAGCCTACTGGGATTATGAAGGGAGCAACATGCTACTGCCTTAAAGGGGATCAGCTTTTCCTATAGTATTATTTGACCAAGTGTGCCTGCTCCCATGAAGTGGGTCAGGAGCGAAGACTCACGTGGTTTGGGGAAAACACATCTGCTGTTGAGGAACAGGTTATTTACCCACAATTATAGAACCAAACAGGACTCAAATCATCAGGTAATCACTAGCTCTTGATTGAGCTTTTTAGAAATAATGACAAAACAGCAAGTTAAGAAGTAAAAAGAAAGGAAATAATCATTCTTCTATTTCAAGCTATTTAGAAATATGGCTTATTAAGGGTTAATGTCTTATTCCTAGGGCTAAGGAATATTACCTGTGTTTAAGGGTCCAGGACCAAAAGTATTTATGAAATAGAAAATGTAGTTTCAAAATTCCTAAGAGGCCCTGACTTCCAAAATTCTTCTCTGCCCTGGTTGTTTTTTTGTATGCCAAAATATCTTCATCAAATGATCAATTTTCTTGGAGATGTGCATTATCCTCATCTAGTTTTCTGATTATGGGATTCTGAGGCTCTAGAGAACTTTCAAAAGATAATTGCATTCAACAAGGTTTTGATGAATTAGATGTTTAGATTTGATGGACAGTTTCAGAACAGTATAAAAGCTTGTAGGAAACAAAGAGAAAAGACCAAAAACAAAGGCAGAAGGCCTGGTAAGGCATGATTTTACCCACAGCCAGCATCTCCTAAAAGAAGTCTAGTATTTCTCTCCTCTCTCACTTGTCTTGGATAGGGGACTCCAGCAATCAACAGGTGTGCAAAAAAATGAACATCCGGGTGCTGTATGTTAGTAGTTTGAGCAAGTACCCACCCTATTTCAGAAAGGCTGCAAGGCAGCTTACAAAGATATACAAAATACAACTACAGTAGCATAAGCTAAAAGCAAGACAACTAAAGAAGGAATATTACATTGAGGTAAGTGAGGATCAAAGTAAGCCTAAGCAGAACATACCAGCAAGCATGACATGTTACCTGAAGCATTTGTGATCAAAAAGTGCATAGAAACATGAGGGTCACAGGAAGACTGAAAATCAGAAAAGCTAAACCCATAATCAAGATGAGAGGAAATGAAATTAAGACAAGTGTAATAATAATAATAATAATACAAAAAAACCCTCACTACTATTTATTGAATTCTAACTGGTGCCAAAAACTCACTAGGCGATGCAGCGCTGCAGGCTGTCTTTGCTGGATACGGGAGGGCAGAAGTGCAGCAGGGCTCAACTCCAACCTCCGTGCATGTGCCCTCTGTGGCTGCATGGGCCAACGGGACTCCGGTCTGGTGCATCTCAGTGGGTCAGTGTGTTTGGCGCTCTCTGCAGCTGCCCAGCCAGAGCCTGAGACCCAAGCATCCTCACTGGTGCAGGAAGATGGAGGAGAAGCCTGAGCTTCTTTTGGCTTTCGCTGGAAAAGAATTTAGCCTATATGTACAGCTTTAACCACTGGAAGAATGACAGATGACAAAGATGTGCTTCAAGATGTGTGGTTTGGATGAATTCCAACGTGCTTCATGCTCTATCAGGATTAGATAACTGAACGGAAGGCAGAACCATATTATGCATTATCCAACTGGTTTCTCTTTGATCTTCTTGCATCCAGTTCAGCTCTTCCTTGGAACATCACAGTGCATTTTAATATGCCACATTGATTTTATAATAAACTATACTTAAAGACAAGATGCAGCCTCATCTACCAGGACACAGGCACTAGTCCCCTCCACCAGGAAGCCTACACAACCCACTGAACCAACCTTACCACAGGGGACAGACACCTAAAACAATGGGAACTATGAACCTGCAGCCGGTGAAAAGTAGACCCCAAACACAGTAAGTTAAGCAAAATGACAAGACAGAGAAATACACCGCAGATGAAGGAGCAAGGCAAAAACGCACTCGACCTAACAAATGAAGAGGAAATAAGCAGGCTACATGAAAAAGATTTCAGAATAATGATAGTAAAGATGATCCAAAATCTTGGAAATAGAGTAGAGAAAAAAAAAAGTTTAACAAGGACCAAGAAGAACTAAAGAGCAAACAAACAGTGATGAACAACACAATAAGTGAAATTAAAAATTCTCTAGAAGGGGGCTTCCCTGGTGGCACAGTGATTGAGTGTCCATCTGCTGATGCAGGGGACACGGGTTCATGCCCCGGTCTGGGAAGATCCCACATGCCGTGGAGCGGCTGGGCCCGTGAGCCATGGCTGCTGAGCCTGTGCATCCCCATGTACCGCAAAAAAAAAAAAAAAAATTCTCTAGAAGGGATCAATAGCAGAATAACTGAGGCAGAAGAAAGGATAAACGGCCAGGAAGATAAAAGAGTGGAAATAAATACTGCAGAGCAGAATAAAGAAAAAAGAATGAAAAGAATTCAGGACAGTCTCAGAGACCTCTGGGACAACATTAAATGCACCAACATTCAAATTATAGGGGTCCCAGAAGAAGAAGAGAAAAAGAAAGGGACTGAGAAAATATTTGAAGAGATTATAGTTGAAAACTTCCCTAATATGGGAAAGAAAATAGTTAATCAAGTCCAGGAAGCACAGAGAGTCCCATACAGGATAAATCCAATGAGAAACATGCCATGACACATATTAATCAAACTATCAAAAATTAAATACAAAGAAAAAAATATTAAAAGCATCAAGGGAAAAACAACAAATAAGAGACAAAGGAATCCCCATAAGGTTAACAGCTAATTTTCAGGAGAAATTCTGCCACGAAGAAGGAGGTGGCAATATATTTAAAGTGATGAAGGAGAAAAAGCTACAAGAAAGATTACTCTACCCAGCAAGGATCTCATTCAGACTTGATGGGGAAAGTAAAACCCTTACAGACAAGCAAAAGCTGAGAGAATTCAGCACCATCAAACCAGCTTTACAAAAAAATGCTAAAGGAACTTCTCTAGGCAGGAAACACAAGAGAAGGAAAAGACCTACAATAACAAACCCAAAACAATTAAGAAAATGGTAATAGGAACTTACATATCAAAAAGTACCTTAAATGTAAATGGGCTAAATGCTCCAGACAAAAGACATAGACTGGCTGAATGGATACAAAAACAAAAACGTATATATGTTGCTACAAGAGACACACTTCAGACTTACAGACACATACAGACTGAAAGTGAGGGGTTGGAAAAAGATATTCCATGCAAATGGAAATCAAAAGAAAGCTTGAGGGCTTCCCTGGTGGTGTAGTGGTTGAGAATCTGCCTGCCAATGCAGGGGACATGGGTTCGAGCCCTGGTCTGGGAAGATCCCACATACCACGGAGCAACTAGGCCTGTGAGCCACAACTACTGAGCCTGCGCGTCTGGAGCCTGTGCTCCATAACAAGAGAGGCTGCAATAGTGAGAGGCCCATGTTCCGTGATGAAGATTGGCCCCCACTTGCTGCAAGTAAAGAAAGCTCTCACACAGAAATGAAGACTCAACACAGCCAAAAATAAAGAAATAAATTAATTAATTAAAAAAAAGAAGGCTGGAGTAACGATACTCATATCAGACAAAATAGACTTTAAAACAAAGACTATTACAAGAGACAAAGAAGGGTACTACATAATGATCAAGGGATCAATCCAAGAAGAAGATATAACAATTGTAAATATTTATGCACCCAACATAGGAGCAACACAATGCATAAGGCAAATACTAACAGCCATAAAAGGGGAAATTGACAGTAACACAATCATAGTAGGGGACTTTAACACTCCACTTTCACCAATGGACAGATCATCCAAAATGAAAATAAATAAGGAAACACAAGCTTTAAATGATACCTTAAACAAGATGGACTTAATTGATATTTATAGGACATTCCATCCAAAAACAACAGAATACACATTCTTCTCAAGTGCTCATGGAATATTCTCCAGGATAGATCATAACTTGGGTCACAAGTCAAGCCTTGGTAAAATTATTAAAATTGAAATCATATCAGGTATCTTTTCAGACCACAATGCTATGAGACTAGATATCAATTAGAGGAAAATATTTGTAAAAAATACAAACACATGTAGGCTAAACAATACACTACTTAATAACCAAGAGATCACTAAAGAAATCAAAAAATACCTAGAAACAAATGACAATGAAAACACGACAACCCCAAAACTATAGGATGCAACAAAAGCAGTACTAAGAGGGAGGATTATAGCAATACAATCCTACCTAAAGAAACAAGAAACATCTCAAATAAACAACCTAACCTTATACCTAAAGCAATTAGAGAAAGAAGAACAAATAGACACTAAAGTTAGCCGAAGGAAAGAAATCATAAGGATCAGATCAGAAATAAATGAAAAAGAAATGAAGGAAACCATAGCAAAGTTCAATAAAACTAAAAGCTAGCTCTTGGAGAGGATAGACAAAATTGATAAACCATTAGCCAGACTCATCAAGAAAAAAACAGAGAAGGCTCCAATCAATAGAATTAGAAATGAAAAAAGAGAAGTAACAACTGACACTGAAGAAATACAAAGGATCATGAGATATTACTACAAGCAACTATATGCTAATAAAATGGACAACCTGGAAGAAATGGACACATTCTTAGAAATACACAAACTGGGCTTCCCTGGTGGCACAGTGGTTGAGAGTCTGCCTGCTAATGCAGGGGACACGGGTTCGAGCCCTGGTCTGGGAGGATCCCACATGCCGCGGAGCAACTGGGCCCGTGAGCCACAACTACTGAGCCTGCGCGTCTGGAGCCTGTGCTCCGCAACAAGAGAGGCCGTGACAGTGAGAGGCCTGCGCACCGCGATGAAGAGTGGCCCCCGCTTGCCACAACTAGAGAAAGCCCTTGCACAGAAACGAAGACCCGGCACAGCCAAAAATAAATAAATTAATTAATAAACTCCTACCCCCCCCAAAAAAAATACACAAACTTACAAGACTGAACCAGGAAGAAATAGAAAATATGAGCAGACAAGTCAAAATCAATGAAATTGAAACTATGATTAAAAATCTTCCAACAAACAAAAGCCCAGGACCAGATGGCTTCACAGGTGATTTTTATCAAAAATTTAGAGAAGAGCTAACAACTATCCTTCTCAAACTCTTCCAAAATATAGCAGAGGGAGGAACACTCTCAAACTCATTCTACAAGGCCACCATCATTCTGATAGCAAAACCAGACAAAGATGTCACAAAGAAAGAAAACTACAGGCCAATATCACTGTTGAACAGAGATGGAAAAATCCTCAACAAAATACTAGCAACCAGAATCCCAAAGTACATTAAAAGGACCATACAACATGATCAAGTAGGGTTTATCCCAGGAATGCAAGGATACTTGAATATACACAAATCAATCAATATGATACACCATATTAACAAATTGAAGGGGAAAAACCCATATGATCATCTCAGTAGATGCAGAGAAAGCTTCTGAAAATATTCAACACCCATTTCTGATAAAAACCCTCCAGAAAGTAGGCACAGAGGGAACTTTCCTCAACATAATAAAGGCCATATATGACAAACCCACAGCCAAAATCGTCCTCAATGATGAAAAATTGAAACCATTTCCTCTAAAATCAGGAAAAAGACAAGGTTGCCCACTGTCACAACTATTATTCAACATAGTTTTGGAAGTTTTAGCCACAGCAATCAGAGAAGAAAAAGAAATAAAAATAATCCAAATCAGAAAAGAAGAGGTAAAGATGTCACTGTTTGTAGAAGACATGCTATACATAGAGAATCCTAAAGATGCTATCAGAAAACTACTAGAGCTAATCAATGAATTTGGTAAAGTAGCAGGATACAAAATTAATGCACAGAAATCTCTTGCATTCCTATATACAAATGATGAAAAATCTGAAAGTGAAATTAAGAAAACACTCCCATTTACCACTGCAACAAAAAGAATAAAATATCTAGGAGTAAACCTACCTAAGGAGACAAAAGACCTGTATGCAGAAAATTATAAGACACTGATGAAAGAATTTAGAATGATACAAATAAATGGAGAGATAAACCATGTTATTGGATTGAAAAAATCCACATTGTGAAAATGGCTATACTACCCAAAGCAATCTACAGATTCAATGCAATCCCTGTCCAACTTCCACTGGCATTTTTCACAGAATTAGAACAAAAAATTTCACAATTTGTATGGAAACACAAAAGACCCCAAACAGCCAAAGCAATCTTGAGAAAGCAAAATGGAGCTGGAGGAATCAGGCTCTGTGACTTCAGACTATACTACAAAGCTACAGTAATCAAGACAGAATGGTACTGGCACAAAAACAGAAATATAGCTCAAAGGAACAGGATAGGAAGCCCAGAGATAAACTCACACACATATGGTCACCTTATCTTTGATAAAACAGGCAAGAATATACAGTGGAGAAAAGACAGCCTCTTCAATAAGTGGTGCTGGGTAAACTAGACAGCTACATGTAAAATAATGAAATTAGAACACTCCCTAACACCATACACAAAAATAAACTCAAAATGGATTAAAGACCTAAATGTAAGGCCAGACACTATCAAACTCTTACAGGAAAACATAGGCAGAACACTCTATGACATAAATCACAGCAAGATCCTTTTTGACCCTGCTCTTAGAGAAATGGAAATAAAAACAGAAATAAACAAATGGGACCTAATGAAACTTAAAAGCTTTTGCACAGCAAAGGAAACCATAAACAAGACCAAAAGACAACCCTCAGAATGGGAGAAAATATTTGAAAATGAAGCAACTGACAAAGGATTGATCTCCAAAATTGACAAGCAGCACATGCAGCTCAATATCAAAAAAACAAACAACCTAATCCAAAAATGGGCAGAAGATGTAAATAGACATTTCTCCAAAGAAGATATACAGATTGCCAACAAACACATGAAACAATACTCAACATCATTATTCATTAGAGTAATGCAAATCAAAACTACAATGAGGTATCATCTCACACTGGTCAGAATGGCCATCATGAAAATATCTAGAAAAAATAAATGCTGGGGAGGGTGTGGAGGAAAGGTAACCCTCTCTCACTGTTGGTAGGAATGTAAATTGATAGAGCCACTATGGAGATCCATATGGAGCTTCCTTAAAAATGAAAAATATAACTACTATATGAGCCAGCAAACCCACTACTGGGCATATACCATGAGAAATACATAATTCAAAAAGAATCATGTACCAAAATGTTTATTGCAGCTCTATTTACAATAGCCAGGACATGGAAGCAACCTAAGTGTCCATCAACAGATGAATGGATAAAGAAGATGTGGCAAATATATACAATGGAATATTACTTAGCCATGAAATGAAACAAAATTCAATTATTTGTAGTGAGGTGGATGGACCTAGAGTCTGTCATACAGAGTGAAGTAAGTCAGAAAGAGAAAAACAAATACTGTATGCTAACACATAGATATAGAATCTAAGAAAAAAAACAAAAAACAAAAACAAAAAGGTCATGAAGAACCTAGGGGTAAGACAGGAATAAAGACACAGACCTACTAGAGTATGGACTTGAGGATATGGGGAGGGGGAAGGGTAAGCTGTGACAAAGTGAGAGAGTGGCATGGACATATATACAATACCAAATGTAAATCTGATAGCTAGTGAGAAGTAGCCATATAGCACAGGGAGATCAGCTCGGTGGTTTGTGACCACCTAGAGGAGTGGGATAGGGAGGGTGGGAGGGAGGGAGACACAAGAGGGAAGAGATATGGGGGCATATGTATATGTATAACTGATTCACTCTGTTATAAAGCAGAAACTAACACACCATTGTAAAGAAATTATACTCCAAGAAAGATGTTAAACAAACAAACAAATATATATATTATATATATATATATTTATATATATATATATATATATATAATATATATATATATAATAAAATAAAATAAACAAAAAAGAAGAAAATGGTGATGAAGAACCTAGGGGCAAGACAGGAATAAAGACACAGACCTATTAGAGAATGGACTTGAGGGTATGGGGAGGGGGAAGGGTAAGCTGGGACAAAGTGAGAGATTGGCATGTACATATATACACTACCAAATGTAAAATAGATAGCTAGTGGGAAGCAGTCGCATAACACAGGGAGATCAGCTCAGTGCTTTGTGACCACCTAGAGGGGTGGGATAGGGAGGGTGGGAGGAAGGGAGACACAAGAGGGAAGAGATATGAGGATATATATATATATATATATATATATATATATATGTATAACTGATTCACACTGTTATAAAGCAGAAACTAACACACCATTGTAAAGCAGTTATACTGCAATAAAGATGTTAAAAAATAAAAAAACTCTGTAGGCAATTTACATACATTACCTCATTAAACACAAGAACCTTGAAGCAGGATATTTATTCCTATTTTATATATTAGGATGCTGAGAGGGAGAGAAGTTATAGGGTGGACTATACTGGTAGAACCATCATTCAAACCCAGGTCTGTCACAGTCCCAAGCTCACTATCTTAACCACTCTTATAAGGTCAAGTGGAAGGTGAAGGGCCAAGTAAACACATGAATTAACCAAGGAGTGAAGAACAAAATGAGGGTGAAAAAAGAAAATCTAACACAATTCCTCCAATTGCTATTTTTATTGATTGTCAGTAGTGGTAATGGTTTGTGCGGCAAATTTTTTTAGAATATTGTCACTTCTATTAAGTAATTTCCAAAAAAATATAAATTTTCTTCTGAATACCTCATTAGACTTTGGTAGAAATTAATATAGCTGTGTAACTTAGGGTTACAAAATTATCAAATCATTGTTCTAAAAAATATTAAAACTGCAAAATTATTTGGTCTTCAAAATTTATAAGGTAATTCTATTTTCCTAATGCTTCCTCCTTCCTACTCATTTATTTATTCAATAGACATGTATTAAGAACCTACTATGTGACAAATCTGCAGTAAATCCTGTATAGTGGGAGAAGCCTTTATTATATGTAGATAAAATTATATATAAAATTTTACATAAAATTGTACATCGAATTAATTTTATACATAACATTGTATTTATGTATATAAAATTAGGGCTGCCATAAATGCCATGGAGAAGTTCATAGTGCTTTGAGAGTGTATGATGGAGATTCTCCATAATCAACACTGTTGAGGAATGGGTACCAGTGGAAGTAGTGTGTGATATGAGATCTGAAGTGTGGTTGGGAGTTAGCTGGTTGAAGGAAAGTGAGAGAATAGAATGAACATCTCTGCAAGATGGCATAATATTTGCAAGGGCTCTTTGGTAGGTGGGAGCATAAAGCATTCAGGGGACTGAAAGAAGGCCAATGGGGCTGAAGGGGTGAGGTGGTGGGAGGTAAAGCTGGAGAAGCAGAGGAGCCAGGGCAGGTGGCCCCTGGTGGCCAGTCAGCATTTCTGCTTTTATCTCACTCCTCATTTACACAGCTTAGGCACAAAATATCTGTCTCTGGCAAATACTGTGTGTTTCCATGAAATCTATAACCACTTCAGTATCCAATCTATTTATCTTTTGTGATAAATTGTGGTACTAGAATATTACAGTACACACATTAAAGGAGCAGATTTTCACCATAAGCACATAATGAGTTCTTTTTTTTTTTTAATGCCCATATAGACAGACCTGTGGGAGCTCCCTTTTCTGTTTGTGTTATAACACATCCCCTCCCAACCAAATGGATATGATTTTCTCTGTGATTTAGCTTCAAATTAATGTCATAAATATCTTTGCACCTCCGTTGCATTATTTATTGACCTTGAATTCTTACATTTGTATCCTTATTGACATTTCTGTGATCATTGTGCACATCACACAATAACATAAATAATTATCTTCCTATCAGCACTTACAAACTTATTAACATCTAAATTTTAAAAACTGAAATTATTACTACAGCTTTAAGTTTTCCAAGCTCTTCAGATTCATTCAATGTGTATTTGCTTTGCAATTATTATGTGAAGTATTGTAGCATTTTCTAGAACTCTATGAAAATAAATTGTAAGGAGATATATCAGGTTAACTGCAGGCTGTGATCAGGGAGACACTAATCATGGAGCAAGCGTTGTCTCTATCTTGTTCACTCCTCTGTTCCCAGTTACTCAATATGTGTACAGCACATATTAGTTTTCAACAAATAGTTATTTATTCATATAAACAGAAAGGAAATTAAAATATGAGCTAGAATGGGTCTACATTGTCTCATTTCTGATTTGGTTTGCTTTACTTTGTGTAATAATGTACATGTTGGTGTGTGAGTGTGTGTTTCTAATTCAACAGTCCTGGTTTATTTCCGATGGAAAAGGCTAAACAAAACACACACACACACAAATGCACACACACTGTAATTAATTCAGAACAGTGTTCTTAATTTATACATTTCCATGGTTGGAATGATTCTATGTGTAAATTTTCCAAGCCAGTGCTTTCCAATATTGCCAGCAAAATACCTTATTTTGGAACATGTGGTATAAGATTTCACAATTGGTTCATAGTTCTTAAGCTTTTTGAAGATAGGTGTTTCTATTTTGCAATTACTTATTGAACAATGAATATTTTGACAAAAAACAACACACTGTTTCTTTCTTCCACCACTTCTCTTGCTTAGATGGGAACTGGAGAACCAATTACCAGTGTGGTTACCCTAAGTGTATACTTATGTGTTTTTCTTTTCTGTGAAATGTTTCCAGTCTTTCTGATTATAAATGTTACAGGGTATGATGCGTGAATCAATCCTATCTGTGCAGACACAACAGAGTGAAAGGTGTAATTATATAAGGGTGAAGAGTCAGTGAATAATTCATATCTGACAGCATGCAGTATTGAGTTCTATCAGGCAATATTCCATGGCAGAGAGGTCCTCAAAGGCTTCTTAAATTCATCTGCATTAGCTCATTGTGTTTCTGCTTGGGTGGCAGAATCAATCATTTAGAAGGAGTGAAATGACATTCAGTGGCACTGCTTGCTAACATAGATAGAAAAATATGTAAGGTATTTGTCACCACCAAACATTCATTCAACAAATGTTGGTTGGGTTCCTTCTTGGCTCCTGCAGTATGTTCAATGTTGAAGGTTCAAAAAGTAAAAGAAAAAAAAAAAAGAGTATAATACATGAGTGTCTGTCTGTGTTGGTCGAGTTATATGAAATAAGATAATTACATCTCACTATGATCTATGTTATAAAGAGGCCACAAGTTGGCCGAAATACTTTGCCTACACTTCAAGAAGGATTTGAGTAAGAGAGTGTATGGAGGATATACCACCACATAATGGTCCAGAAATAGGTTCTTTTTAAAATTAGTGATTAGAGCAGTCAGGCATACCTCTTACCAGAGTCTCAGTGAGTTAATTGCAACATGTGGTGAGATGTTTACCAACTTGTGCCTTTTTTTCACCTGGAAAACCATTTTCTATGAAACTTACACAGCTATGGAGTTTACTTTAGGTGTCTCTTCTTTATTACAGTAAGCCACATTGGAAATGGGTTCAATCTAGGCCTAGAAGAGAGAATCAGTCAACCAACTTCATGGTGACAGACCCTGGAATTTTGGAAACCAGACTTCTTACACTAAATTACAGCAAGGGGAACTGGTTTAAATGTTTGCTCTGGAGTAAGACTGGTCAAGTATGAATACTGGCTCTGCTGTGTGACCTCAGACAAGTTTTTAACATTATTAAGCCCATTCCTCATCTTTAGAATGGGGCTAATAATAAAAATTTATCTTATGAGGTTGTCTAAGAATAAAGAAATTATATAAAGTACTTTGCACAATCCCTGACTTTTATAAAGTGTCAAATAATGTCAGGGATTCTAGCAACATATTGACTTATTTATAATATTAAATTTAATTTAGCAATATTTAAATCTATCTAAAGCATAGGCTTGCCTATACCCAAATCACTTACTAAGGTTTTCAGTCATAAAAGGCTTTGGGCTTGTGGCAGTCTGCTATGTTGGTGACCTCCAATGAACAAAACCTGCTGGTAATCATGCCCATGTATAGTGAATCTGGGCTGGCTCCTTGACTCACTTTAATCAGTAGAAGTTAGCAGAAAAGACATGTGCCAATTCCAAAGCTAAGGTTTAAGAAAGCTTGACAGTGTCTGCTTTTACTCTTTTAAAAAGCCCCAAGCCACCAGGTAAGAAATGCTGTTATTTTGCTTGAGGCAAAGTGCAGATAGAAAGAGGTCCTGATACTATATTATATATAGCAAAGAACAGGTTCAATAACCTCAGTGTCCCAATTGATTCAAGCCCCCAGCTTACCCACCAGCTAAACACAACCACACAAGTAACCACTGGCCAGACCAGCAGAAAAAACATCCAACTGAGCCCAGCCCAAATTAGGAATACTGAGCAAATGAACCAGTTTTTGTTTTTAACACTAAGATTTGGGGTGTTTATTTGAACAGCAATAAACTGAAAGAGGGTTATTTCCCTTCTTTTCACTTCCTGTCCCATGACATGCACTGTTTAGGTTTCTTCCTGCATGTCCCCCTTTCCCTGATTGCCAGTTGGTCCATCCATAGAAGCCCTTGTAAGCTGATCAAAAACACCACTGTTGAGTCATTTATAGCATTTATGGTACATGTTAATTAAAAGACAATAGGATTCAGGAAAACCTGAGAGTTCAACCTACTTGACTGCAGTGGCTGAACATTGCATTGAATACAGGTTTATGAGAGCGATTCTGTTAAGTCCAGCTTCATGAACGTTCAATCACCCCAAACTTTCATTCTTTTGCAACATGCTATAACTCATTATTGATTCATCATGATTTAGGCATTGTAAAATATGATATATATTTGTACTCATAAAACCCCATTCCCTATTAATCTCTATTTCTGTTGGGTTCTGATATTCTTTAAAGCTGCAAAAAATAATTTTCACCTAGAGCTTGGGTCCAAAATAAAATCTGTTTTAAAATGTGTGGTGTTTTCAGAATTAGCAACTTCAAACCCTAAATGTAAGAATTTCAAATGTTGAATTTTAGTACATCACTTCAAATTGATTCTCACTGCATTTTTTTGTCAGGCTGTTCTGATTATACTTAACAAGTTAAGCAACCCTAAAGTATTGCCAATTTTTTTTTCATTTTAGTACTTTTTATTTTTATTTTCTTAATTTTTATTTTATATTGGAGTAGAGTTGATTAACAATATTGTGTTAGTTTCAGGTGTACAGGATGAGTTTGAACAATGCAAACGTATATCAAAGGGGTAAGTTTTTAGCTCCATGATCTAGCTGAATCACATTAGAACAACAAAATGCTTTGGAGCAAAGGCTACTTAATTTGCCCTTGAAATGAAGGCATGAGTTCCCATAAGAATAACTCTAATGTTAAATCTGTTGGTACCATGTAGAAGATTTCAGAAATTGCTTAAGTTAAAATATAAGCAATTAATTATCTCATTGTTACTTTGAAGACAATATCTGTTGGGATATGAAGAGTTAAAATTATTCAAGTCCTTCTATTATACTATATTATAGTTTTCAGGGTTCTCCAGAGAAACAAAACCAATAGGGGATATCTATGTCTATAGCTATATTTATATCTATATCTATCTACACATACATATACACATACATATATATAATGTTAAGGAATTGGCTAACAACTCTAGAGGCTAACAAATCCAAAATCTTCAGTGTGGACCAGCAGGTTGATGCTACAGTTCAAGTCTAAAGGCCATCAGGTTAGATACCCAGGGAAGAGCCAGTGTTTCAGTTCAAGTATGAAAGACTACTGCTACAGAATTCCCTCTTGCTTGGGAAAGGTCAGTCTTTTGTTCTATTCAGGCCTTCAACTGATTAGATGAAGCCCACCCACATTAAAGAGAGCAATTTGCTTTACTCAAAGTCCACCAATTTAAATGTTAATCACATCCAAAAACACTCTCACAGAAACATCAGCATCATGTTTGACCACATAGCTGGACACCATGACCCAACCAACTTGACACATAATATTAACCACTACACTCACCTTGAGATCTGAGCCCACTGAGAGAAAGTCTCAGGTATCGTGGCTTAGACAAATGGCCAGATGGGCCTCCGACTACTCAAACCTTTCCACATTTGTGACCAATGTACAGACCCATAAGGAAGAGAGAAGGTGGTGGGCAGAATGTGAGAAGGAGATTCAAGCCATGTGCATCACACTTTTCTCAGTCTATCTGAGGCCACTGCCTTCCCTTGTAGAGGAATGATTGAGAAGGCAGAGAGGAGGCTGCAAGTCTCTTATTAAAATTATTCTGAAGGAGTGGAATTTCCTATTATATAAGATCATGCATGTTTCAGTGAGGAAGGAGATGATTATTCCCCAAAGTAGTGTTCAAATAAAATGTTTCAGAACAATTCTGGTTTCAAATTTAAAGAATCTTGATCCAGGATATGACTGTATGGGCATTCCAAACTTTAAAATGATGTAAAGGATGCTATTGGAAGTAATTTACAAAACCCAAACACATTTCTTAAAGTTCTTTTTCTTTAGGCCAACATTTTTTTCTCCAAGAATAATGTGAGATTTTGATCATCTTACAACTTTTATATTTTTATTTTATGTGATCTTTCAAAATGATTTATGGAAATTTAAAGTCCCACTAGCAAAATATCCCATCACTCTTAAGCTTAGCTGCATTATCCTTTTTAGCCAGAAAGTCAGTAAACATCATTTGTCATCATTTTGCATATTATTAATATATCCATATAATATCCAAAGATATACTATATCATCTAAAATTATGCAAATACCAGAATATTATTTTCTTTCCAAAAACCACAGATATCAGAGATTTTGTAAACTTTTTTTATCATTTCTTTTTAACTTAAGCTATGTTTTGGGTTGTATGAAGTAAAAAGGTTTTTGCTTTCTTAACATCACTGACTTCCTAATCACCCTAGTGGTACTCTCAGTATCATAATTTACTATTGTTTTAACATTTAGAAATATAGCATAAAGTCTTCCCTGGTTTTTAAAGCCTTTCTTTTTGCAAATGCAAGCTTAGGAGTTTTACAGAAAATCTGGAACTTTTTAACAAGAACCCAAGAAACACATAGCATTATCTTTGCTTTTTTTTTTTTTTTGATGACTCTCCATTTAGGAACTGAAACTAAATTATTTCTTTATAATCATTTAAACAATAAAACTCTCTACCTTTAACCTTGAATCACTTACTTCAATGATTCCTTCTTCCCAAAATGCATATTAAATATTTGTTCTGTAATTGGAGATACTAATTTCCAGTTAACTTCAAAATATATCCAGTATCAAACCACTTCTCACAATTTCCACCATCCTCACCCCTCACCTGAGCTACTTCCTAGCTCTATGCTTCTGACCTTCTACCCACTTGATCTATTTTCCACAAAGAAGGCAGTGGGATCCTGTAAAGTAGGTTGTTTGTCACTTGCCTTCTCACAACCCTAAACAGTCTTCCCATTAAACTAAAAATAAAGGTCAAACCCTTACCGTGCCCTTTGAGAATCTTCATGATCTTTCCCATTTTCGTCTGAATTAATGTGCAGTTACTTATCTCCACATTCACTTTGCTCCATTCCCACTGGCTTACTTGCAGTCTTTTTTAGCATGACTAATATGCTTCTGTCTCAGGGTCTTTGCTCACACGTAAAGCTCACCCCTTTCTTTACTGAGTTCTTTGTGCATGTGACAAGGGACTTCCGGTGAGAGATGCCTTTTCCGTACATTCATTCTACCTGAAAATCACCTCTTGCTCATTTCCCATCCACTAACCATGCTTTTCATCCTTATCACCATCTGACATTGTATATATTTAACTTTTGGTTTTTTTTTTTTTTTTGTCTCCCCCAGTGAAATGTAAGTTTCATGAGGAAAGAGTGTTCGTCTATTTGTACATTATAGTAACCCTTGAATGTAAACTGTGCCTGATGTATGAGAAACACTCAAAAAATGTTTTCAGTGAATGAATGATAAATAGAAGAGGTCTTAAAGGTTTTATTCTACTTTGGAACAAAAGCATATAAATAAATGGTTATGAAATGCTAGGACAAACATATTTATAGCATATGGAAGAATTACAAGAAGAAATATATTCTGCTTGGGAGAGCTGCTAAAGACCTTAGAAAGGGAAAAAAGATATTTGAGTTTAAAGATGAGCAAAAGTTTATTAAGCAGGGAATGGCATACATGTTAGAAAAAACAACACAGGTCAATGTACAGAGAGATAAAAGATGTCTAGCACATTCAGGAAATGGTGAGTCATACAGGAAGGTTGGCATATATTCAGGTCAGCCTTGTTTGAAAGAATACTTCTTGGTCAAATTCTCTAACACCTCCCTCCTTCTACTTCCTTTCTTCTACTTTGTAAATAATAATAATAATAATAATAATAATAATAATAATAATAATAATAATAATAAATTTGCACAACTGATAGATTTTGCACTTTGTCATATTCAATTTCAACAAAGATGAACCCCATATTTGTCTGGTGTTATACTGGGCTATATTTATATATTGTGCTTATTATATGTATATGCTATATATATCAATATATACATTATGTATATGTATTCTTTTTGCTTCCATTTATTATTTTAATTTCTAAATAAATATGCTTATTGTAATAAATACTTAGATGTATAAAGATGTTTAAAATTTCCCTCACAATAGCTTTACTCTCACTGCTAAAATAACATGTTAATTATATTAGTGTTTGTCCTTGCTCTTCTTAGTGTATTATTTCCATGGTAATACAAATTATACACATTTATTATTTCTACAAATATTGGATAAATATTACCCTGTCACTTTCACACATTTTATTTCATGTTAGCCTCACAACACCCATGTGAATTAGGTGTAGCCAACTCTTATTTTACAAATGAGGAATCTGGCAGTGATATTAAAGCAACTTGCCCAGACTCACACAGTAACTTGCAAAGCTAAGTTTTATGACTTCTGGTTCAGATCTCTTTTCTTATGTCACATGATATTCCCATCCTGTCATTTCCCTAGTATTGTGGAACAAGTTCATCTTCTTGATATATATAAGAAAGATACATGACACCAGTAGGATTAGATTAGGCTGAATGTGACTGAAAACCCAAATAAGAAGTTAATTAAGATAGAGGCTTATTTCTCTTTCATATAAAAGAAGTCTGGATATAGGATGCCTTGGTGTCCCATGGCTTAAAGAACTTGTTTCTTCTATCTTTCTGCTCCATCATGCACAGTTTCATTCCAAAGGTGACCTCCTGATCCAAAATAGCTGCTGGAGCTCCATATATTTCATCCAAATACCAGCCCACAAGAAAGAGTCTCTCTTCAAAAGGAGTCTCTCCTTTTGCTAGTATTTCCCAGATGATGTACATACCATGTTTTCTTATTTCCCATTGGCCAAAACTTGTCACATGGTCACAGCTTGTTTCAGGTAGTTGGGAATGGGGAAAACTTCTATGCTGGACAGTCTAGCTAAAAAAAAAAAATACAGATTCAATTTTCAAAAAAGAACATAAGAATGGGTATATTTGAATCAAGTAGTGATCTCTGCCATGGTCATGAAAGAACTTTGGATTATTTTCATTAAACAGAATATTCCGAATTCAGGAAATTACATGGGCCAAATTCAGTTAACCACCATTTTTTTTGTAAATAAAGTTTTATTGGAACACAGCCATGCCTAATTGTTTACATATTGTCTATGGCTGCCTTAGCAGAACTGTAGTCAGAATAGAACCTGTATGGCCAACAAACCCTACAACATTTACCATTTGACCATTTATAGAAAAAGTTTCCTGATCCCTGCTCTAAATCAGTAGGCTCAAGTTTTTTAAATAGACTCAAAAAATTTTAAATTATCCAACTCTGTTAACATAATAAGAGAGCCCCATAATGTAAATTATGTATATGCACAACAGTAATATAATAGGATATACCTGGGTTTACATCTAGCTCTACACTAGCTAGCTATAAGAACTAGAGCAAATTACTTGTGTCTCAGTCTCCTCATTTGTAAAATGGGGAGTATAATAGTATATAAACGTTATATTGTTATTGTGTGGATTAGGTTAGCACATTTGAAGTACTTAGAAAATATAGCACACTGTCTGGTACAGCAGAAGAACCATATTTTTTAACATCTTCATGGGTCTCAACTTAACAAGATGTTTATCAGAGTGTCCCAGGTAAATGGTCAAGTTGGATGTTCCAAATTCTATGAGCTTAAGAACTATGATTATCCTTCTCCCAATGTCCAAATCCTGGCATATTTACTCACTAAGTGGATGATCTTGGGTAAGAGTTTTGAACTCTCTGTCTTGGTTTGTCATTTGTAAAATTGGGATGAGAATCCTGATTGCTTAGGAATAAATCATTTAATGTACGTTAATTACCTTAAAACAGTGCTTGGCACATAAAAACATTCAATAGTCTTACCTAGTCCCCCCTACTCAAAAATGTTTATAGCTTTAACTTAATCACCATTAGAGAGAGAACTAAGGCCCACAGAGTCTATATAACTTTCCAACAAGTGAACAGGATACATGAATATTACAACAATGCTCCTTGCTGTCTTGCAGTGATTGCCCGTAGCCCTCACTCAGCCACATAGCACCTCAAGCCCATGGTTTCTGTACCTCCATTCTACCATCTATTTATGCCAGCATATCCTTTCCATTTTCTTCAGATAGGCAATTCTAAATAGAATTTCTCAGGAAACCTCTCTTCTCTGGCTTTCATTCCATTCTTCATCATCATTATGAAAAATAGTACATCAAGTGCTGCTGACTGGTCAATAAAGAGACATGCTGAGAAATGACCATTGGAATTGCTAAGACAGTTGTCTCTGATGGACTTGATAAAGGAATTAGAGTGAAATGATAGGGTTAAAAATCTTAGTGGATTAGAAGTGAGAATAAGAGGGAAAAAATGGAAACAGTGAGTTTAGACAGCTTTTTCAAGAATTAACTGCATAATAAGTATTGTGTCCCACAGTGCCCTGAACATGTGTGTCATTGGTTACTATGTAGCCACTGTTTTTCTCTATATCTGGGATGATGTGTTAAAGCACCACAAACAGCATCTATCATGTGGTGAGCGCTCTGCATGGCAGCTTGCAGTTGTTTTTAACTTTAAAGAAAACTCCAGAAAAAAAAAGAAAGAAAAAACAACTTTCTTTTGTCACATCATGTTTCAAAGTCTTGTATATCTAATGTTTTAAAAAAAAAATCGGGCTCTGTTGCAGGCTTATCCGAGCCTCAGTGTGTAAGCTACTATTTGAATACAGATGAGCAGTTGACTACTTGATGGAGTGAAAGTGCAGTGGGGCAGGGGGATGCTGTTGGAGGGTGATCCTTGTCATTGGTGTCAGGGTCTCACGAGGAAACTTGAGCCCCCGACCTTGCTTACTCTATTAGAGAGTTTTAATTCTTCTCCGAGCTTTTATTTCAACTACTATTGGCTGCTCCCTTCAAGCCTCTATCCTCAAAATTACTGTCAGATTTTCTCTGGGGGAGGAGGAATAATGTTGACTTTACAGACGTTAGTTCTATATCTTCCATTTAAACCTAGAGAACTGTGGCCCATAACCCATATTGCCCGTGCTGACAATCTATCCATTGTTCCAGGGTTGAATGCAGTTTGATTGGAAATAATCTCAACAGAGAGCTCCAAATATCATGCTATAAAATAAAAACAGAAAGAAGAAGAAAAAATAACCTCTCACACACACATATATATACAAACACACAAACCATGCTGGACACCCTAGAATCTGTCCTTTCTTATTTTTAATTTCACTTTATTTTTGAAGTAAGCAAGTATCTACCATAAATACTGTGAACTTTATGGGAGTATTTTTCTCCCCTGTGGCTCAAGCCACAAGTACTTCTAAGCAGCCAATCTTCATGCATAAACTGCTCATTTGAAATGGAAGTGGTGTTTTGTGAGATGAGAAGAAGGGATGCATTTTAAACTAATAAATAATCATCATCCATGCTTACTTGGAAAACAGCTTTCTTGTGGAATAATATTTCAATATATAATATCTTGAAATGAGACTGCTATTACTAATTTAAATGTAGCTTGCCATATAAATCCTGCAAGTATGTAGATACATGAGGCCTACATTATTCTCTGGGGTCACCTTTTCCTGCTTAAATTACCTTAAGGAGAAACCCATTTAGGAGATATTAGGGCCAGTTAAGGGGAGGAATAATGACCATGGAAGAGCATGAAGCTTTTCCATGTGGTAACGTCTCCCTTATGCCAGGTCAGTGAGCAAAAGCTCCCAGTCATAGTCCACATTCATAGGTCAGTTTTCTGAGGACTGGTGAAGATCTAAAATTAAGATGAAGTCAGGATGTCCCTGGTGGCACAGTGGTTAAGAATCCGCCTGCCAATAGAAGGGACACAACTTTGATCCCTGGTCTGGGAAGATCCCACATGCCACAGAGCAACTAAGCCCATGTGCCACAACTACTGAGCCTGCATGATGCAACTCATGAAGCCCACATGCCTAGAGGTTGTCCTCCACAACAAGAGAAGCCACTGCAATGAGAAGCCCGTGCACCGCAATGAAGAGTAGGCCCCGCTTGCCTCAACTAGAGAAAGCCCGTGAACAGCAATGAAGACCCAACACAGCCAAAAAAAGAAAAAAAAAAAAAAGATGAGGTCAGATTCATCCTAACTGTGACCCACACCACATAAGAAGCTCTTAGAATAATCTACTGTGCCACTGTATCTGAATTTCAAGCAGGAAGAACAAATCTCTCAGAATCCTTGTGTATGCCAGTGGTATTATGCTGACCTTTGAATTACAAATAGATACTGAGAAAGAAGTCCCAGGAGCAAGCAATATCCATTAAATAACAATTATGAAAATCTGTTTGCCTTTTGGAGTGGCTTTTCCCATAATGAGGATATGACCAAGTTGGGAGGCTAAGAAGGCTAAGACCATGTGGGGTTCATGTTGTAGACTTTCTAATTATGAATTATTCATTTCTCATATGGAGAGAAATCCTCAAAGCTCAACTAGGGAGAGAAAGTCAAGGAGGCCCAGGGGCCTTTCTTAAGGCCAGGGTTATATAGAAAGGGCCATGGAGACTATGCTAAGAATTTAGAATAATTAGAATAAAAACCTAGCTTCTTTTCTGCAGGAGAATTTAAGTCATTTGAGCACAATTCAGTGAGGTTTGAGTTGTGTTGGAGTCACCTAAGTAAATCAAGTGTCATAAAAGTTTTGGTCCTAGAAAATTTTGGTTGTTTCTCAACATTTATTATTTACCTTTGAATCTGTTCAGAAAATACTGTGTGTATTGTTTCTCTTTTTTTTTTTTTAATGTATCAAGAATTCTTATGTTGAACCCTATGGAAAGGCTGGGATTTGGACAAGTTTTGCTTTTAAAACCAACCATTTTATAGGGTTTTCCCTAATAGTTTCTGTCCTTAGAATACAGCATACCATGTTGCCTATAACTCCAGTCTTTGCAGTTAGACAGCCCTGAGCTGAATCTCACCTTGGTCCCTAGTAAACTACATAGAAAATTATTCAACATTTTTTGACTCTATTCTTCATCTACTAAATAGGAATAATAATGCCCAGCTTGTAGGAATAGGGAGAGGATAAAATAAAATAATATGTTTAATGCTTACCCAAGCACTGGGCACATAGCAAGTCCTCTATAACTGGTTCTACATTTATTATTCAGCTTTTGCTGCAGCAACAAACAACTCTTAAATCCCAGTGAGTTACAAAAACAAATATTTAATTTATTGTTCATATTTCACAATGGCTGCGATCTGCTGTGATTTGGCCAGGTTCTTCTGGGCTTAATTGGATTGCATATGACTTCTTTGAGTGAGCAGCCGTTTTCTGGAGTCTGCTGCTGGCATAATGGAGGGCAGAAACGCAAGGGAGCAGCAAGAAGCTGAGATGCCACTTAATGTGTCTGTTCAGACCAGTATATCATCACTTTCATCTACTTTTTTGATCCATTTTTTATCAAAAATGATCTATAGCCAAACCCAAAATTATCAAGACAGGAAAGTGTGCTCTACCTCTTGGGAGGCAGTGAATAGTTGAGAACAATAGCACAGTATGCATACAATAATTTATTATTATTACATGATAACAGTGGAGTCATAAAATTTCAGTTTCTTTTCAAATTGGGTGGTAATTAAGACTTAAGAGGTATTTCCCTTTAGTACATTTTAATATCTGTTATTCTTATTCTATAAATATTTGCCAGTAATGGTTGGGTATTTTTAATTGTGCTCACAGCAGTAAGCATCACAATCATTCAACTTCACCTCTGATCAAGAGATAAGGACATTCTTTTTATACATGCACAATTCTTATATGTAGTCTTTTCATGATAGTATTTAAGCATTGTTGGAGGAGGTAGTCAACAGAACACGACCCATGGTTGACTCTTGAGTGGGACATGGGCAATCAGAGGCTCCTCCCCCTCTCCCTGTCCTTGGAATGTATGTACTACCCACTCTTCCCACAGTGGGAGCCATTCCAAGGACATAGACTTGAGACAGCAATGTGTCGTTGAGACCATCTGGGCGGTATACGTGACTGAATCCAGTTAAATCCTCTATATAACCTTTAAGATTCTGGTAGGTGGGTGCAGAGATCTACTGGCCTTGTGGCTGCCCAAGACAAGCCACCTGTGTAAGTTCCCTTGTTTATTAAACTTGCTACCTACCAATCCAGAGTGACCTGCCTCTTTCTTCTGCCTCTCTCTGTCCTCCTGGTAGGGGGCCAGTTTCAGATTCTGCCCAGGAAGCTCTGGAGGTTGTAAACCAGCAAGAATGGAGAAGGGAAAATTTGTGGATTTAATTTCTTTAGTCAGTGGGAACTCTTATTCTGGTACTGCAAGAAGAACCCTGACCCGTATTATACCACAGTGTTATGGCTGGTACAACTATCTCACCCCACTCCTGGTGTCTTGTCACCTCACTAGTCATAGCTTCCTTAAATAATAATGACAGCTTATATCAATTGAGCATTTATAATCCAATGGGCACTGTTACTTTACAGGGGTTTTCCCATTTATTCTAAAAGTACCTTATGAAATATCCACTACAAGCACCTTCATTTTACAAATGAGAAAGTTGAGGCTTAGAGAGGTTAAGTGATTTGCTCAAAGTCACACAGCAAGCAAGGGACTGAACAAGAACTGAAATCCAGGCAGTTGACTCCACAGCCTTCAGGTTACTCATATACTATATAGCCATCCCCACAAGGGTTTGGTTCCAGGATTCAGCATGGACAACAAAATCCCTGGATGCTCAGTCCCATAGCTGACCCTCCTAATGCACAGATTCCATACTGGCAGATTCAACACACCATGGATCATGTATTAAGTTTGCCATCTGTGGTTGGAAATGCTGAAACCACAACATTAATGGGGTTGAATTTATTGAAAAAATCCATGTATAAATGAACCTGCACAGTTCAGATTGGTGTTGTTCAGCTCCACAACCACCTGTGAAAATTTGGAATAATTATGATAGTCACACATATTGATCATTTACTATGAGTAAGACATTGTTTTCATGCTTAAGTCATTAATCCTCAAAACACACTTATAAAATGGATGTTATCATCATCTCCACTTTACAGATTCAGAGAGTTAAAGTAACTAAGACAAAGATTGCAGAAGTGGTTACATAGTGAAGACTAGTTTTGAAACAAGGCATTCTAATCTCAGAGTTTACTTTCGTAGGGTCCATGCACTGTTGCCTTTAGAAAAAAAGATGGAAAGCTTCATTAATCTAAAAATGTCCACACACATTCTACATTTTACAGCCCAACTATACATCCTACAGGCTATCCAATATTTTAAACCTATCTCAAGGGCAAACATTTTAGAGGTGAGTTCCTGGCTAAATTATTTTCTTTCTTTGCATCCCAATTTATACCCTCTTCCGGTCACCATAACAACCCACAACCTGCAATATACAGTTGGAATCGTTATTGAGTGTGGCAGAAGGGAGAAGATTTTGATGTATCTCTTCAAGGGTCCTCTCTGACATCTTTATCTACTCTTGATGAACTTTGGGCATTTGTGATCTATGACACTGCCAAGTAGGTTGTAAATGGTCCAGCTGTCTCTGTGCACTCCTGGCTTGTGGGAGCCCAGTAAGACATCTCACATCCATATGTGTGTTCTCCCTCATCCAGAATCCCAAAATCAGAACAGGAGGAGCATATAAGTTACCTAAAAAATTATACAGAGTAAGTAAGGAAAAAAACAAAGGTGGCATCTGCCCATCTCTCCTTTATCACAAAGGCACCACAAACTACCATAGCAAATGGGAAAAATGACCCTTCTCCTTATTTAAGAAAATGAAGAAACCAGAAATCAGTGCGCTGCCCAGAGTGAAAAACAAGGAAGAGAATAATAACACTTAGCAAAGGCAATCTGGCCCTAGGAAGTGTTGCCCCTTAATCAGAGAACCAAAAGTAGCTTTTCCCCCATTTGTATTAAGCACCTTCTTTCATGATAATTTATGAATTTTCTCCATGACAAAGGGATATGCGTTAACCACTTTTTTTCCTGTTAATAGCTCTGTTTATCAAAAAAGCACATCATAAGCACCAGGTGGAAACACACCAGTGTCATTTCCTGAGATGTCACCCATTTATATATCAGATGTTAGGTCTAACCTGTGGCCTCAATGCTCACTATGGGATGGATAGGCAGCCACTTCACTTCTCTGGGTCTCCATTGATTCATCTGGAATCAGGATTGATCATGAATCTGGTTTGCATTACAGTATCATGTGAGGAGATCAAATAAGGAAAGCCTATATTAAATCATGAGCCTTGCACTCTGGGAAGGAATTATTGCCTTTCAATATATGGGATATATTAATCTACAGGTTACATTGCTTGTCCCATTCTTTAGACATAGCTGTTTAAGACACATTCCATATTTGTTTAATGCCACAAACGCTTATTTATCTCAGTGTCCATCATACTTAGCTCTACTGGATTCAGAAGTTTAATTTTGTATATTGATACAAAACATATGTATGAAACCAGGTTCTTCAACAAAACACACAAGTGTATTGTCACTGTCCATCATAATAACTGGATTTTCTCAGAGATTCTGAACCTCCATAGTCTCAGATGCTCCTCAGCTAAGGGTCCCCACCTATTTAGGCAGTAATTTAACTTACATTCTAACGGTAGAAAGATAAGACTGAACCAACACATTGTTTGGATAAAATGCAAAGTGCCCTCTTATGGCAAGAATTAATTTTGGAGGTCTGTACTCCAAACTGTTTATTAGCATAGCACCACAATCCAAATCATTCTTAGGTTAATACTTATCATGCTTCAAGTATGTGGTATCAGCAATTCCATGATGTTTATTGTCCCCAAAGCTTGGCAACACATCATTCAATAATGCTAGCTTTTACATGGATGTGACAAGCATGTGAGAAGAGAAATTACTCTCCTATGCTTCTCAAAGAGCTAACTAGAGAAACTGCAGACCAGGCGGCCCCAGATGATCAGAGTGCTGTATTAACTTTACTGACACAAAGGCACAGAAAAGACTAGGCTATCTCCTCCACCCAGAATACCTTCCTTTCCTAGGTATAATTTTTTTCTCTGAGAATTTAAAAACCCTCTCCGTTATGTCCATGTACTCAGTCACTAAGAATGAAATGCTTAAATGAGATGTCAAATGCATCAACCAAACGTACTGCTAATTTCTTGCCTTTGGAAATGTTAGCACACTGATCTGGGCAGAACCTTCAATGAGACACAAGGCAATAGACTGACTGCATCCCTTCCAACTGACTTAGCCTGGCCTAGCATGTTTCAAAATCAGCATATTCACTCATCTGTGTGTTTCCTAGTGCCTTCACAAATGAGCTGGTGGGGGTGCTAGATGTTGACTATTTTATTTGTGAGAATCCAGAGGTAAAGTGTTCACAGAGGAACAGAATACAAGTTTGTCACTCTGATCTAGTTGCAATTGCATTCATACCATGGGGCTTTTAAGACAGACGTTAGAACATGCTGTTATCACTATTAGAAGAAAATCATTACCAGTGAAATTTAAAAAATAAAGTTTGAAATCAAGGTTGTCTTTAAAAAATTGCAGAGGGTTCAAGGATATTTTTCTATTGCTATCACTTTAATTCACTTATGTTCTTCTTTGCTTTCTTGAGCGAAAGGATGAAAGACAGAGTTAGAGTTATTTGGCTGGGAATTTGATAAGCACCACTTTAAATTTCCAGCTGCTGTACCATGCCTCTCTTTCCCTTATCCATTCCTTGAGCTGCTGAATAAATGAAGAACCCTACTATGTGTCAGGTGCTATTCCAGAAGCTGGGGTTGTAGCAGTTAATAAGACAGGCCACATCTCATAGAACTCATCTTCTGTTGGGAGAAGTAGAAAATTAAAAAGTAATTGAATATGAGATGCATGTATCTTTTCAAATTCATTTTTGTATTTTCCGGATATATGCCCAAGAGTTGGATTGCTGGATCATACAGTAACTCTATTTCTAGTTTTTTTTTTTTCTCGATTTCCTCATCTGTAAAATGATTCCAATAAAAAGTAGCTACTTCATTAAGATGCTGTAAATGTTAAATGAGTTCACTGTTGTTAAGCATATAGAACACGACCTGGCATCTAGTAAGGGCTTGGTAGCTGTTAGTTCCTATCATCTTCATCATCTTCATTTTAAAGATGAAAACAACAATGTCCAGGGAGGGAAAGTGATTTTTCCAAATCATACAACTAATATTAAGCATGCAGAAGACCCTGAGTCTCTTGGCAAGTAGCCTGTGCTCTTTCCACCCTGCCATGCTCCCTGTGCTGCTCTATGCTCCACCATTCTATGCTCTACTTTCTTCTTCATGAAGTCCTTATCATGAACATAACAAGAAGAAAAGAAGGAGGGAGAGAGGAGGAAGAGGAGAGGAGGAAGAGAGGAGGAAGCCTAAAGGTGCCAGTTCTAGAGGTCTCAAGGAAAAACCACATAGGCCAAAGTAGCTGCTGAAACCAGTCAGGTCAGTGTCATTGTTAAAGTTCCCTTCACCCAAGTATCTATCTGCTGCTATCCCTAAAATTCCTTTTTATTTTATCTTATTTTTTTTTTTTGCAGGTACATATATGTTCTTCAATTAATTTATTTTTTTAAACTGAAGTATAGTTTTTTTTAACATATTTATTGGAGTATAATTGCTTTACAATGGTGGGTTAATTTCTGCTTTATAACAAAGTGAATCAGCTATACATATACATATATCCCCATATCTCCTCCTTCTTGCCTCTCCCTCCAACCCTCCCTATCCTACCCCTCTAGTCAGTCACAAACCACCGAGCTGATCTCCCTGTGCTATGCGGCTGCTTCCCACTAGATATCTATTTTACATTTGGTAGTGTATATATGCCAATACTACTTACTCTCTGACTTCGTCCCAGCTTACCCTTCCCCCTCCCCATGTTCTCAAATCCATTCTCTACATCTGCATCTTTATGCCTGTACTGACCTAGGTTCATCAGAACCATTTTTTTTTTTTTTAGATTCCATATATATGTGTTAGCATACAATATTCGTTTTTCTGTTTCTGACTTACTTGACTCTCTATGATAGACTCTAGGTCCATCCACCTCACTACAAATAACTCAATTTCATTTCTTTTTATGGTTGAGTAATATTCCATTGTATATTTTTAGTTTTCTGAGGAACCTTCATAATGTTCTCCATAGTGGCTCCACTAGTTTACATTCCCACCAACAGTGTAGGAGGATTGCCTTTTCTCCACACTCTCTTTAACATTTATTATTTGTAGACTTTTATTTTTAATTTTGGATCTTTTTTATTTTTTCACAGCAGGTTCTTTTTATACACATCAGTGTACACATGTCAATCCCATTCTCCCAATTCATCACCACCACCACCACCCCCTGCTGCTTTCCAGGTTGTCCATTTTATTGGCATATAGTTGTTTGTAGTAATCTCTTATAATCCTTTGTATTTCTGCAGTGTCAGTTGTGATTTCTCCTTTTTCATTTCTAATTGTGTTGATTTGAGTCCGCCCCCTCTTTTTCGTGATGAGTCTGGCTAATGGTTTATCAATTTTGTTTAACTTCTCAAAGAACCAGCTTTTAGTTTTATTGATCTTTACTATTATTTTCTTTGTTTCTATTTCATTTATTTCTGCTCTGATCTGTATGATTTCTTTCCTTTTGCTAACTTTGGGTTTTGTTTGTTCTTCTTTCTCTAGTTCCTTTAGGTGTAACGTTAGATTGTTTATTTGAGATTTTTCTTGTTTCCTGAGGTAGGCTTGTATAACTATAAACTTCGCCCTTAGAACTGCTTTTGCTGCATCCCATAGGTTTTGGATCATCGTGTTTTCATTGTCATTTGTCTCTAGGTATTTTTTGATTTCCTCTTTGATTTCTTCAGTGATCTCTTTGTTATTCAGTAGCGTATTGTTTAGTCTCCATGTATTTGTACTTTTTACATTTTTTCCCTGTAATTGATTTCTAATTTCATAGTGTTGTGTTCAGAAAAGAGGCTTGATATGATTTCAATTTTCTTAAATTTACTGAGGCTTGATTTGTGATCAAAGATGTGATCTAACCTGGAGAATGTTCCATGTGCACTTGAGAAGAAAGTGTGATCTGTGGTTTTTGGATGGAATGTCCTATAAATATCAATTGAATCTATCTGTTCTATTGTGTCATTTAAAGCTTGTGTTTCCTTATTAATTTTCTGTTTGGATGATCTGTCCATTGGTGTAAGTGAGGTGTCAAAGTCCCCCACTATTATTGTGTTACTGTTGATTTCCTCTTTTAGAGCTGTTAGCAGTTCCTTATGTATTGAGGTGCTCCTATGTTGGGTGCATACATATTTATAATTGTTATATCTTCCTCTTGGATTATACCTTAATCATTATGTAGTGTCCTTCCTTGTCTCTTGTAACATCTTTATTTTAAAGTCTATTTTATCTGATATGAGTATTATTATTCCAGCTTTCTTTTGATTTCCATTTGCATGGAATATCTTTTTCCATCCCCTCACTTTCAGTCTGAATGTGTCCCTAGGTCTGAAGTGGGTCTCTTGTAGACAGCATATATATGGGTCTTGTTTTTGTATCCATTCAGCAAGCCTGTGTCTTTTGGTTGGAGCATTTAATCCATTCACATTTAAGGTAATTATCGATATGTATGTTCCTATGACCATTTTCTTAATTGTTTTGGGTTTGTTTTTGTAGGTCCTCTTCTTCTCTTGTGTTTCCCACTTAGAGAGGTTCCTTTAGCATTTGTTGTAGGGCTGGTTTGGTGGTGATGAACTCTCTTAGCTTTTGCTAGTCTGTAAAGCTTTTGATTTCTCCATTGAATCTGAATGAGATCCTTGCCAGGTAGAGTAATCTTGGTTGTAGGTTCTTCCCTTTCATCACTTTAAGTATATCATACCACTCCCTTCTGGCTTGTAGAGTTTCTGCTGAGAAATGAGCTGTTAACCTTATAGGAGTTCCATTGTATGTTATTTGTCATTTTTCCCTTGCTGCTTTCAATAATTTTCCTTTGTCTTTAATTTTTGCCAGTTTGATTACTATGTGTCTTGGTGTGTTTCTCCTTGGGTTTATCCTGTATGGGACTCTCTGCACTTCCTGAACTTGGTTGGTATTTCCTTTCCCATGTTAAGGAATTTTTTGACTATAATCTCTAAAATATTTTCTTGGGTCCTTTCTCTCTCTCTTTTCCTTCTGGGACCCCTCTAATGCAAATATTGTTGCACTTAATGTTGTCCCAGAGGTCTCTTAGGCTGTCTTCATTTCTTTCCATTCCTTTTTCTTTATTCTGTTCTGCAGCAGTGAATTCCACCATTCTGTCTTCCAGGTCACTTATCCATTCTTCTGCTTCAGTTATTCTGCTATTGATTCCTTCTAGTGTATTTTTTCATTTCAGTTATTGTGTTGTTCTTTTCTGTTTGTTTGTTCTTTAATTCTTCTAGATCTTTGATAAACATTTCTTGTATCTTCTTGATCTTTGCCTCCATTCTTTTTCTGAGCTCCTGGATCATCTTCATTATCATTATTCTGAATTCTTTTTCTGGAAGGTTGCCTATCTCCATTTAGTTGTTTTTCTGGGGTTTTGCCTTGCTCCTTCATCTGGCACATAGCCCGCTGCTTTTTCATCTTGTCTATCTTTCTGTGAATGTGGTTTTTGTTCCACAGGCTTCAGGATTGTAGTTCTTCTTGCTTCTGCTGTCTGCCCTCTGGTGGATGAGGTTACCTAAGAGGCTTGTGAAAGTTTCCTGATGGGAGGGGACTGTTATTTGTAGACTTTTTGATGATGGTCATTCTGACTGGTGAGAGGTGGTACCTCACTGTAGTTTTGATTTGTATTTATCTAATAGTTAGCAATGTTGAACATCTTTTTATGTGCCTATTGGCCATCTGTATGTCTTCCTTGGAGAAACGTGTATTTAGGTCTTCCACTCATTTTTTGATTGGTTTGTTTGTTTGTTTGTTTGTTTTAAATGTTGAGCTGTATAAACTGTTTTCCTATTTTGGAATAGCCATGATGTGGAAGCAACCTAAATGTCCATCAACAGAAGAATGGATAAAGAAGAAAGATGTGGCAACAGGGATGGGCCTAGAGATTATCATACTAAGTGAAGTAAGTCAGACATAGAAAGACAAATATCATATGATATCACTTATATGTGGAATCTAAGAAAATGATACAATTAAACTTATTTACAAAACAGAAATAGCCTCACAGACATAGAAGACAAACATGGTTACTAAAGGGGAAGGAGAGGAGGGACCAAACGTAAGGTAGATAGATAGTGGGAAGCAGCCGCATAGCACAGGGAGGTCAGCTCGGTGCTTTGTGACGCCTGGAGGGGTGGGATAGGGAGGGTGGGAGGGAGACGCTAAAGGGAGGGGATATGGAAACATATGTATATGTATAACTGATTAAATTTGTTATAAGGCAAAAAATTAAAAAAATATATTTTTATAGATTATACTTCATTAAAAGTTATTACAAAACAAAAAAAATAAATTGGGAATCTGGGATTAACAGATACACACTATTGTATATAAAAGAGATGAACAACAAGGACGTATTATATAGCACAGGGAACTATATTCAATGTCTTATAATAACCTACAATGGAAAATAATCTGAAAAAGAATAGACAGATAGATAAATAGATAAATATGTGTATAACTGAATCACTTCTGTACTCCTAAAACACTATAAATCAACTATACTTCAAAATAAAAAAAAGTAATTGAAATTAAATATATTGTTGTTTTACAAGGAAATAACGGACACATATAAAATAAATTAGGTGAGCATAAAAAATGACTTGAGTCTGATGAACCATTTTAAATGGGACAGTTTGGGAAGGCATTTCTGCTGAGGAGACATTTCAACTGAGACCTGGCATATGAAGAAAGCAAAACATCTAGGCTATGGGAAAATAGCTTTTCTGGTAGAAGGGATGCAAATAGAATGCAAATAGAAAAGTTTATGAAACCTCATTAAACATAATCAAAATAGAGAGGAGGATCTGGTAAATAGAAAGCAATGTTTTCTTTGGCCCCAGTTAGTATTTGTTAGGCTGTACTTAAAATCTGCTCATATTAATTGGTACAGTCACTAAGAAGAACAGAATAGAGTTTCCTTAAAAAACTAAAAATAGAGCTACCATATGATCCAGCAATCCCACTCCTGAGCATATATCTAGAGAAAACCATAATTTGAAAAGATACATGCACCCCAATGTTCATTGCAGCACTATTTACAATAGCTAGGACATGCAAACTACCTAAATGTCCATCAGCAGAGGAATGGATAGAAGATGTGGTTCATCAACAGAGGAATGGATAAAGAAGATGTATATTCCAATATACAATGGAATATTACTCAGCTGTAAAAAAGAACATAATAATGCCATTTGCAGCAACATGGATAGAACTAGGGATTGTCATACTGAGTGAAGTAAGTCAGACAGAGAAAGATGAATATATGATATCACTTATATGTGGAATATAAAAAAAAGGTTACAAATGAACTTATCTACAAAATAGAAATAGAGTTACAGATGTAGAAAACAAACTTATGGTTTCCAGGGGTTAAGGGGGGCAGGGACAAATTGGGAGATTGGAATTGACATAGACACACTACTATATATGAAATAAATACCTAATAAGGACATACTGTATAGCACAGGGAGCTCTACTCAATACTCTGCAATGGCCTATATGGGAAAATTATCTAAAAAAGAGTGGATATTTGTATATGTATAGCTGAGTCACTTTGTTGTACACCTGAAACAAACACAACATTGTAAGTCAACTGTACTCCAATAAAAAGTTTAAAAATAAAATAAAATCTACTTATAGTTCAAGTAAAGAGAATAAAGCAATTCATCAACTAGCACTATATTTGTGTACCCACAATTGCACAATTTAATGAAAATGTCCTTTCTAAAAGTAAACAGACATGGTGTAAGTATCAATATACCCATTAACTAGTTATTATGGACAGAGTGCACACATGAGTGAAAATAGAATTTCAACTTTGGTTTTCTGACCTTGTCTAATGCCTTGAAAGCTAAGGATAATTCAGCCAATTTCACATTACTCTCCTCTTGTCCAGCTTCCCTTCCTTGAAACTAAGGCTTGATTTAGTTTCCAAAGAATCTAATTTCACCAAGATTGCTCTGGAATGCCTCTAATGATGCCCTTCACTTACACTTCCACTCGGTGCCAGCAAGCAGCATGCACCACCAAATCATTGTGAAGCTGAATGAAATAGAGTCATTCATCGGAGCTAAGTAAAAATAAAGTCAAAATTGCCTGTCAGTCTCAGAGGGGAAATGAAGGGTCAGTTAAAGATATCTTCCCTTTTAATAAGAAATGTTATTACTTTGGGAGCATGTTGTGTTCCCATTCCCTGAATAAGGAAGCTGCCATATCACCTTTGCTATTGTCAAAGCCTGTAACTCTGGCAATGGAGGTATCCTCATGTGCAGGAATGATAATGGATGCTTAAAGAAGACTTCAGCTGGTGGGGCTGAAACCAAGCATCACAGCAGAATTTTGACTCAGCTGTTTGCCACTTCTCTACCTTTTTTTCACTCGCTCTCTAAGCTTTCCTGCTATGACATCGATACTGTGTTAAATTCCTGAGATTTCTAACTTCATGTGTTTCTCTCTCTTGAATTCAATAAATGGAAGAAGAAAGCATGAATTAAGAAGGAATAGGGTACTTGTGTTCCCAAAGACTGACATGACTAGCAAAGCAAGATCAACTGAATTTAAGAAGGAAAATGGGAACTATATTATCTAATTATGTCTGATTACATTGTCTTACCTGTAACAAAATTGTAGCTTTCAAATATTAGATAAAATTACAATGCTTTTTATAGTGTTTCTTTCCACTTTCCATTATGTTGCTGTAAAGTACATTGAAAGGGAAGTACTTTAAAAAAAAGTACACTTGATAAATAAGGATAACTAAGAAAAATTGGGGTTGAATAAAAAGATGGTCTGAGAGAGAGGGAAAAAATGGGAACACAATGGAGAGAGCAATCTTCAGCCAATCCTGTGAGATCCAAAGGATTCATTAGGCTCACTGAACTGGAAGGAGCCTTGACTCTCTCTGTGTGTTTCAAGTATGTACATTGCTTTCCCACATTTTTGTACTAACTCATACAGCACATTGCAGAGGAAAGAGAATGGAGGGTTGAGGAAATTTACAAACTGCACCTTGAACGGCAGAGACCGTTGGAGGTGCTGGCTAACTCTGAAAGCTGAAAATCAGAAAGACACATATTCAAAAGGAACTATGGATAAACACCATGCATTTCAAGCATATAATTCCCTTTAATGCTTCTGGAAGGAGCCAAAGCATGAACGAGGAACACTGGCATTGAATGTTGTTAGAACTTCATAAAGAAATTGGCCTTGCTTATGTGACTCCTATTCATCTGCTACTACAAAAACAACACATCTTCTGTTAACAGGTCCTTTCTTTGCATGTCCTGATAATTGCTCTAATATATATATATATATATATAGTGTATCAGATTGGTGGGAGAATAATCTCCCTCAAAGGCTGGCCCACAGTGACAAGTTCCACCCTAAAGGCTGCCAATCTGTATGTATTCAAAAACTGTATATTATGCATGTGAGCCAGAGGCATGCCCACTCACTTTTCAGCTCTTGCCAGCTTTTGATCAATTTCCAACCATTCAGTGTGGGAGGAGATCATTGGAACTCACCAATAGGTTCTGCTCTCACGTCTGAGAGCCAAAACCACAAGGGTTGGGGAGTGGAATCAATCCATCTCTGACTTCCCCCAGGGCATCACGAATTCTTGTCAGTCACTTCAGCTCTGACTTGAAAACAAAAATTCCCTCCTTTATTCTGGAAATTTCTGTGACAGTGGGAATCCATGCTCTACTGCCTTCCTTTTTTTTTTTTTTTAAATCTGCCAATCCCAGTAGGGCAGCATCAAATCCAGTGGGGAAGAAGCCAATTCTGAGTGCCCAGTGACCCTTTCTTCCCCTCATCCTAGGACTTTAACATATTCCCTTTGTAAAGTCACCCTGCCCCTCACCAAGCCCCCAGATGAAGAGACCTCAGGTGTACCCAGTGCTTATCACCATGGAAACTGGCTAAGCCTTCTGATGAGGAAGCCCACAGCCACAGACAAGGCCATCAGGAATCCACAACTCAACCTAGGCACTCACTACTGTGCCAATACTCCAGCCCTGGCTTGAGAAAGTAATAAAAATGACTGTTAGTGCTCTCACTAATTCTAAATGATGAGAGAAAAACAGTGGATGGATCTGGTCCTAGAAAGGATCTGAAGATCTTATGTAATAACAAACTACTTGTTTTGTTGTATATAAATATGTAATGACACATTGGTTCTGGAATTCTCTGTTTCATTGCTATATTTTGCTGTCATTATAGATTTTTAAACCTATTTTTAAAAGATAATTTAAAAAGTAAACATCTCCACTTGAAAGTCAATCTATTGCTTCTACTTTTAATCTTTAGATTTTGATCATAATTATAGGTACTAACTCTATTGGTTAAGATTACACTAGCTGTTGTAACAAATTCCAAAATATTTAAAGACCAAATACAGTCTTTTCTTTCCCAGCTCCCTGAGGTTCAAAGCAGGTGATAATAATTGACATCTACCTCTCCTTCAAATGTGATTTCCAAATCCTGGTCCCTTCTACTGTGTGTCTCCCACCATTGCCATGCTTCATTAAGCTGGTGGATCATGAATTGAAAGACTTTAATAAGCCAAGGATGAAAGTCCTGTACATCACTTCTGAACACACTACATTTTTCCAGAACTCAATCAAATGGTCACACCTAACTAGAAAGGAAGCAGAGAAAGTAAGCATATAACCTAAATGTCCTGAGATTGTTGACATGAGAAAGGAAATGAGATTGATGAACAGCTAGCCAGAGTCTGATACAAACTATTAATAATAATTCCACTTTTACGTATATTATGCATTTTTCTCAATTCCTTAAAAAAAGTACAATATCTATCAACCTTTTGAGTACAAAAAAAGTCTGTATGAATCTAAATGTCATGAGCAGAAAGGTGAGAATAGCTAATTCATGAATTCAGTTGGAGGGAGGGAGGGAGAGAGAGAGAAAGAGAGAGAACAAAGGGAAGTAAGGAGGAATTAATTAATTAATTATTGGATACTTTCCTCATAGATTACTCAAAGTTTGAGCTCAATTTAGTCAAAACAAAACAAAACAAAACAAAACAAAAAAATAAAACAAACAAAAAACGCCTGATGTTAAGAAAATGGAACCATAGAATAGGTCCTCTACCTTACAATAAGAACATCACCAAGATCAACTCTGCAGGTCACTTGTCTAGCCATGTGAAGGAGCTATTACTATCCGAGAAAAAGAGAGGTACTAGCAGCTTGACTCAACAGAAACATCTGCAAGAAGAACGTAGCCTCAGAGGTCAAGGCTCCTTCTGGAATAACTTCCTCTCTTGCCTCTACAGTTCCATCACAACAAAAGATACTGCTGCTTAGAAGGATCTGAGAATCAGCTCAAAGTTGTGCTGCCAGTGGAAAATTGTACACACAGTTACAAATCTTTCTCCCACCCCATGGCTGCCACTGGGAAGTGACACTCTGCTGGCAGTCTATCAGACTACTTCATACATCACTGGATCTCCATAAATACAGTTAATTGCCAGGTCACGAGCAAGATCTTTTAAAAGAACCTTGAATTCATCTCTTAAAGAACTGTTGAGACTGTGGACATGTGTTATTCTGCTGTGTTCAAACCCTACTGAAATGTCCTCCAGAGCAGGAAGGCTGTGAGGATTGGGCTGCATATCTTAATCTAGTGACATGGAAAAGGAGATGAGGAAGCTGCTCAATGAGAAAAGTGGAGAGCTGCTTAAACTATGGTTTGGGATAGTAAAATACATCTCAATATATCTTTGGTCATGTCCTACAGTAAGCAAATTTTTTTTTTCTGAAATCTTCATAAACTCCAAATAGAGTATGGATAGACATCAGTTATGAATCTTTCTTGTTATTAACTTTTGTTCCATTGAACAAATATTAGGATAACTCTCATATGGGAAGGGAGTATGTGTGCTTTGTTTATTGTTACATGTCCTCAGTGCCTAAAATAGCACCCAGCCCAAGGTAGGTATGCACATATGAATTAATGCTGGACTGCTATACTGACTTAATGAAGGACTATGGTGTGGTTCCCCAGATAAATTGTTTAAAAGACTTTAAACAGTGATTTGTCAACATATATGATATTTCTTAGGATTGGTATTTGAATTATGTGGAATAGCTACTTCTATAGTTGATGAGACGAGAGGGTCAAAAGAAATTATGTTTCAAAATTATTTTCAATGGAAAATATGTCATGACCATTAGCATAAACCTACTAATCTAAGTATTGCTGTAATACCAGGGGAATGATTCTGGATTTGTTTACCTTCTATGGGGTCTTTTTATTGAAAGCTCTGAAATTTAATTGGATAATTAGCTTGTTATGGGCTTAGTTAGTTGTTGAATGACCACCCAATCAAACCAAAAAGCCCTATCTAAATGAAAATATCAATGTCAATTAAAAATTCAATTAATATTTATATCATCTTACAGATTCATTTTGTGTAAAATTTATGATGCAACAGAATTATAATTTTATAATCTGAAAGTATTATTCATAGTATATTGAGATGCCTCATAAAATAAATGTATACAGTAAATGTAGGCCTTTTTTAAAGGCTTCAGAGCATAATTTTATTATTTTTTTAAATTATTATAAAGGTTTATAGTTGAGTTGCATTTTCATGTCACATTTCCCATTATTCTGATTTATAGCATGTTTGCTTCCCTAGATGACAATGCATCTCCCAATTATAGTAGTGTTCTTATGGAGTAATGCTGATTTACAGTGAAGTGTTTTCACAAAATTGCCAAGTTTATGTTGTAGTAAAAATCAGTGATTACCTAGATCAGTGATCACGAGTTTTCTTTACAAACTCTGATCTCCTGATTTTGGTTACCTGAAGCACAATGCTGAGAGGAATGCTGGCTCAGTAGAAGCACTATGGTGGCTGGTCAGCAGTGTCTGCTATGGGTGTCAGGAGGGGAAGGGTTGGCACCCTATGCATTTGCCATCTCAAACCTACATTAACAAATATTTAAAAAGCAACAATGTATGTTACTGACCATGCTACTGACCTGAATTAACGTGGCTTTATAAAGTATCTAATTCTTACTCTACTCACTTCAGTGGAGTTGTTTATCATCCAGAAGAACAATACTAATTTCTTCTTAATCCTCACAAGGAAAAAATCAAATTCACCTGAATTAGACTACATTTGTTCTGCTCAGACTAGCTTTAACTCTTCAAGGTCATTTAATTCCTCACACAAAATTAGAAGCTCTTGGGAGGTCAGACTTCACTGTCAGTTTGATCAGTGTCTCAATGATATCATGAAGGACAGGGTGACTTCCATCATTTTTCTCTGCCTTCCACACCATCAGCTTCATGTTAGACCAGTTTCCTCATGATGGCAAAGTGGCTGCAGCAGTGCCGGGTTTCATAGCCACATACCACACCACAGCTTTTGACTGAGAGAGTGAAGGTCTGCTCTAGCATTCTGACAACAAGGCTGGGATTTGCCCCTGTGTCTCTTTTAGGTCCCAAGACCACTCCAGAACTAATGGCTGTGGCTGGGAGGATGATGTGTGCTAACTGGATTTCGTCATCCAGTTTTCACTCCTGTAGCATGAAGTAAGCTGAGCTTCCCATAAAGTTTGTGTACTGCATGCCCTCAGAAAATCTAGGAACTTGTGAGAAAAACAAAGGGTTGGGAGGGAAAACAGAACTCTGGATAAGTAGCCAAAACTGTTTATTCCATGACCTAAGAGCTGCCTTTGAGAGGTAAAAGCACAGGCTCTATAGACTCCCTCCATCTGAACACTGCCTCTTCCTCTGACTAGAAGCATACTCTTGGCCAACTTAAACTCCTTCTACTTCAGTTCCTTAGTTTTTTAATCTGTAAAATGGGGATAATAGTAGTTTACAAGACAGTTATGAGAATAAAATGAAATTATATATGTGGAAAACTTATAATACTACCTGGTATGTTGTACTATAAAATTCTTAGCTATTATTATTTTTGATGGCCTCAATGTATCATTAACTTCCCTCAGATGCATTTATTTTTACACATACAAAATGGAATTTGCATGCTAGGATAACATGGGGAAGTTCCCAAACTAGTAGCGATTCATATTCTTAGAACTTATTAGTAGGAATCAGTAATGTAGAATGTGTCATTTCTTTTGTAGAGAAAGACTAACTATTAAACTAAAAGTAATTTGCCTTACTATTATACAGTACTAAACACATAAACCCCATTATCCTGATATTATCATTTGGTGACTTTGTAATTAGATTCAGATTCTATATTCATTCCATTCAAATAATATTACACTTACTGAAGAAAACTTTGTGTTCTGTTTTTATTATTTTTTAAATCAGAGTTGAAAATGGGCCATACTCTTGGAATCTCCTTTTCTCAGGTGAAAATTTAGCTTAAAAAATTTCCTACTGGCTTTGGCTAATGTTTTAGACAATTTCTTTTTTTTTTTATTATTATGAGTGAGATGTAACTTAGGGGGAAAATGGATGTTTGAGGGAGTTATTTTCAAGATAAAGGGGGTAGATCCCACATTCAAAAGAAGAGCTGAGTGGCCAGACTTTGGAAAGACTGAAAGTTTTGAGCATCAGGGGCTCTAATGCTATCATAACCTTCTGTCCTTCTCCCAATTCTTTGCCTTCATGTATCAGCATTGTTCTCCCAGACAAGCTTTAGCCACATGATGCTGGACACATGATAGCAATCAGTTCTTTTCCCTCTCCTCACATTCAATGATGGAAGCAGAAAGTATATCTTTCTTGACAAGTCCAGATAGAAAACATTCCATGAGAATGAGTCCCTAGGACCAGCCTCAGTCACGTACACATCCTTGTGGCTAAGAGTGGGGCCTACTGCTTGGATAAAGGGGTGGGGAAGGATGCTGAGTTTAGGAAAATTATAGCCATTGTAGCTGGGAAGATAGAAGAGATTTTCCCCTAATTTACCAATTCTCTGAGGCAGTAAGCCAATTGTGGATTTGGAAAGAGCTGAACAACATCTTCATAGAGGTAGGAAGGTAGCTAACACAACCTCCACAGTTCTGCAGAGTACTCATGTAACCCAGTGTGGCCAGATATGTACTGCCCCAAGGCCTGTCCCAAAGAAGAGCCACCAAGATCCCTCTGGCCATCCTACAACCAGCATTACCTTCAGGGCTCACAGAACAGCCCAGTCTCAGAAATATCTCTCAACTCAACACAGATCATTGTCCTGCAGTTTGTTGATACTTTCCTGAATTGTGCCCTGAGGACGGGAACGTGGAAATGGAAAGACTGTAGTTGTGAGATGATCACTTGCTTATGACGTGCTCATAATTGCTAATTAGTTTGGTACTTAGATGTACTCCTTTACATTTACCTTGTGAAAGACGAATATGTTAGCCTTGCAGGAACCATAACTATGGCATTTTCTGACTTGTCAAAAACCGTATGTGCATTTCATAAAATCATTTTTAAAAATCAATCAATAAATAAAGGTGGAGTTGTGGACCAACCTCACCTAGAAGACCATGGAACAGCTGGAGGATGGAGTTGTGGTTACTTTACAGGAAGAGGCCTTAGATTCCTGTGCTAGCTTTATCTTACATCTGACCGCAACACTGTCTATTAAGGGGTGGTTTCCATGCATCTATTGGCCTCGTTCCCAAACATCCACATCCCATCCAGTCTTAGGGTCTGAATAAAACTACAGCATTATGTAATAAAATTGTACTGTTTGCTTGAGGTCTTTGATAATCAATTAATAAGCAACCTTCTTATCTTTAAAACTATGCTAAAGGGCCTCCCTGGTGGCGCAAGTGGTTGGGAGTCCGCCTGCCGATGCAGGGGATACGGGTTCGTGCCCCGGTCTGGGAGGATCCCATATGCCGCGGAGCGGCTGGGCCCGTGAGCCATGGCCGCTGGGCCTGCGCGTCCGGAGCCTGTGCTCCGCAACGGGGGAGGCCACAACAGTGAGAGGCCCGCATACCGCAAAAAGGAAAAAAAAAAAAAAAAAAAAAAAAAAAAAAAAAAAAAAAACTATGCTAAACACTCTGAATGATTTAGTTCCCCCCTTAAGGAACATACAACTTATTAGGAGTCACATAAAAATATTAAAGAAAGATAAGGGACTGAATTCTAAGTGTAACTGAGAAAATAAGTCAGTATGTACTTTAAGTTGGCTAGATTGGTCAAGATCCATTTCTTGGAAGACCCAGAGCTTGAATTGTGTCTCAGATGATGAATAGGCAAACAGGGATGATTTAGAGTCTCTATTTCCTTGGTTGGTATAGACATGGAGGGTTGAAATTGTATTTCACAGTGTGAATAGCTGGAACCAAACCACAAAGATTATCTTAGAAGCCTATATGGAGTACAGAGAGAGTGTTGCACAGTAAATCATGTTGGAGAGTGAGTGGAGGATGATGAAATCCTGAGAAAATGATTTTCACTTGATACAATAGTTTGCTGAGCAGGAAAGTAATGAAAGCAATATTTTTTGAAGATTAAGTCATTCCACTGTGTGTGTGTGTGTGTGTGTGTGTGTGAGAGAGAGAGAGAGAGAGAGAGAGAGAGAGAGAGACATGGGGTAGGGGAATCAAGTCAATTGTCAAGAGAAAAAAAGGAACCAGCTGGTGCTTATTGAAGGCATGTAATAATAAAGCCTTAAGTTAAAGTGATGACAGAGACATAATCAGGAAGGAAGGTCATAAAACTATTTTCTAAAAAGACAATGGCAAGGCTTAATGGCACTGAGAAATAAAAAGAGGGAGAGAGCTCTGACTCCATAGTTTTTGGATTGGGAGACAACTGAAAATTCAGATTTTGCTGTTCATGTTAGGGTACCTCTTGGTTCCTTCTAAGTGTCTAACAGTTGAGAGGAGCTGTTTCTGCTCATTATCAATGTGACTGGAAAAAAAAATCTCAGTTTCTGAAATGGCTCCATCCATTTTTCCATCAGAGAGAAAAAAATGCCAAGATATATGTGAAGACCCCCTTGCACCTTTGAATTGCCATGTCCAGTTTCTAACATGGTTTATTTTCTCACAAAGACTGATGAAGTGGGACTTGCGGGAATGCTACCTCTAGGGGAAAAAAGGACAAATGAAAAAAAATTTTGGTGAAAAATAATGTCTGATAGAATCCTAGGTTGTAATTATTGCTGGCTTATAATTAGTGGAAAAACAACATTTGTTTTCTTTAACTAATAATTTCTGAGTTCAGAATTTTTTCTGAAAAAAATGTGCCTCCGTCTATACATGAATAGTTGTAAATATCTATCTATCTATCTATATATAAGAAAATCAATTGAAAATAGATCCAAACATTTGCAGAACTTTATATCCCCATATCGTCATGCATTCTTATAAAAAGTGGCTAATCTTAATTATATTGAAAATACAGCCAATTAGTATACATCAGTAGTCAAGCAAAATGACAATCAGATCCAGGCAACACTAACTATGAGTTTGTTCCATTTCAGGCTTCAGCAAATTAGTGAAGTCTGAATTTAATTTGGGTACTTGACCAAACCCTTGATCAACAGACTAACTAAAAAGAATTAACTGTGACTTTTCCACTCTTTAGACAGGGTCAGCTAAGTTTATAAAAAGATAAGTACCACTTAGAAGAGAGTAAGTAAAAGAATAAGTGTTTGAATTGGGGTGCAGTGTGAAGGAAATGGTACACTTAAAAGCAAGAAAGAGTCACTCTTCATGGGTTTCTAAGTCCATTTCTGTCACTAATCAGCTATGTGATCTTGAATGGGGCACTTCATGCCAGCCTGCTTCAGTTCCCTCACTTGTTAAAGTGGGAGAATTCAAAGTGATGATCGTCACAGTTAATCCCCCATAATATTCATTTTTATTGAGATCATGGGTCTCCTTTTGCAAACCAGATGTTGGCCTGAGGGTTGTGGTGTGAGAAAACCAAAGCCATCACTGTCCTTTGCCCTGTCACATCAGTAGTTTGACTCTCCAGCATGCTCTCCGAGTAGCCCATTGTTCCTCTCTCCCTCCTTCCTGCATGGAATCCACTTTTCCAGAAGCTCCAGCTATTACTCAGAGCTCCTTCTCCAAACTCCACCAGCCCCTCCACCCTCCTTTGTCTGCATATGGCGAGTTATATATTTTTTATTCACTACTTTTTTGATAGCCTTTTATCTCTCAATGTATTATAAGATCTCCATGGTATAGACCTTGTCTTATATTTGCCATGTTCTCCACACTATCTGATGTAGCATTAAGCATACGGCAGGTGTTTAGTAAAAACTGGGTGGGCAGATTTTTTTGTTTAATTAACAGATACTTTATTTTCACTCAAAGAAGTTTTGGTCTGATGGGCTAACAGAAATTCCAACAAGAATCCATCAAATACAATATATAAGCCATTATTGACTGGGAACATGGTCCCTTTTTTAAGTTGCAACACCTGAGTACATAGTTTCAACACAGCCCATTCTGTCATATGTATGAGAATACAATGGCCCTGACTTGTAATGTTTACCTGATAAAGGTGCCTTCTTTTTAAAATCTTTTAAGCTGGAGTGGGGAAATCGGTGGGTGGACAAGTCTGTATGCACACTCCATGTTGGAGAGAGGTTGTCTTCCTTTATATTTGTACAATCCCTCCCTGCTATTCTCAGAGATCAACTCTGACACATAGGAAAGGATACAACTGCTAGTATTGAATTACTGCTTGTCTAGAGGGAGCAGCAAAAGAGTCAGTGCCTTTGGCTATGTAGGCTTTAAGGAAGTCAGGTCGTGTTTTTCACTTTTGTGACCCAGATAACTTATAAGGGATTTGCTTTGACATATCCACATAAAAAGGAATTGTCTAAATTCTCATGCCATGGCATTAAGAGAGTGATGCACTCTTTTAGCTGGCAGGGAGCTATGAGACTGTCTAGTATAACGACCTCCTCTGCAGAATAAGTTCTGCAAGCCCTCTTGTGATTAAACTTATCATTTTCCACTTAACGAAACTGTTTCATACTTCAATGTAGAGTAACCAATGGTTTAACTTTAAAATAACCAGCTTATTATTCCCATAAAAGGGATTTCTATCCAAATATAAATATTCAGTATGTTTCCAATAAAAAAAGGAGCCCTAAATCTTGAGCTCTGTAATCACATACATCTGGGTTCAAATCCCAAGTCACCTAATGCCTTTAAACACTTGTTCACTTTACCCATTAAATAAAAGACACTCTAGTCTCTACCTTAAATGAGATACTGTATGTACAACATAAACTGTGCCTTCAATGTGGTCAGTGCCCATTTCAGATTCAATATCTTAAGACAGTTGCAGGGTTTAGTTTTTCCTTATTTTTACTGATAATAAAAACAAGACAGAATCTAAAATCTAGTAGTTTGATAGCACATCCCCTGTCCAAGACAGGACAGGGAAAAAATGTAACTATTTCTGTGTAATATAACTGATGTGGGGAAAAGGTTGATAACTTTTATTGTAGATTATGGGGTATACCCTACTGATGGTGTTCTTGGAATACAGCAATGTTTGGCAATGTTCATAACACTCAGGAATTCTCTGAGTCAGTATTTTCTAGAGATTACCCCCATTTGCTGATTGTCAGAAAGGGACAAATGACATTGACTGATCTTTCTCAACTTCTCTCCAACTCTCATCTCATCTCATCTCCACCAAACACAGGATTGAACTAAACCAGTCAAATAAGGCAAACCAGTCTTATGATGGCTTCAGAATGGATGATGACATTTTTAGCTAATGAATGCTTAAAACAAAAGACTACATAGTCTCTAGAACTTGTGAGGAGATCAATATCATTCCAAATGCCAAAAAGGCTTTGGAAATGCTGAGTTGTATTAGGGAATTAGAACTGAGAGGAATGTAGACTTTAGAAATTGTTTCTGTGGATTGTTCATTGAAGTCACTCTAAAATTTTTCCAGAAATTCAAGTAGTGAGTGAAGCTTTTTTTTTTTAATTTATTATAGTTATTGCCCTGCTTTTCCTTCTTCAATTTAATGTATACAACAGTAAGACTGGGTCTCTTGCAGTTTTCATATTTATGTAAGTTACAGAACTTTAGGGAAGAAAAAATCTAAATATCCAAATCATTTTATGGTGCTAATCTATAGAGTTGTAAGAAAAAAACAAAAAACCTAGCATAATTAAAATTACACTAAACTATTTAGGCATCACTTACACTGAAGGAATGAAAGATAATCTTGGTAATTTAATAGGGTTAAATATTATCAGTGCTATTATTAGCTTTTTCTATGCAGTCATCAGGAAAACCTAAATTGAGAATCTAGTTAAGTCATTTCTTTCTGTTTTTCTAAAAAAAACTTTAGCAATAGTATCCTTGAATATTCTAAGGGAAACCTAATAAAGCTTATTATGAGGTTGGATCAATACAAGACAAAGAACCAAGTATATTATAAAATATAGAAAGTAGATAGAAAGGAGATTCAGTAATTGTAGTCAATTTCTTACAGTCTGTGTTCAAGGCTCACCATGGTGTATAGATGCCATCTACCCTCTACAATTTGTTTAAAAAATCATTTGGAAACTCATGAGTAAAGAAGCAAAAGAAAACAATGTTTTAGTCATTGGGACTAAAAAGCAACAAACTTAAAAACAGATTTTATTTGAATCACACTAAAGAAAGACCTGGATTTCATGAAGATTACAGGAGACTATATCTTCTCAGAGGAGACAGTATTTAAGGGATGGGTTAACATTGAAAGATGAAACTTCATCCAATGAGAGAAAACTTTGTACTTTTTTGCTAAAAGAGGTCTAAGCAAGACATCGTTAAAGAAAAAGAGAACAAGTTCAAGCAGAGTGTTGCCTTTCATTTAGCATTCCACAGCTTTTAAATGGAACTGTCCTTCCAAACTGATCAAAAAAATCGGTGATTAATTTAGCCCACTAGCCTTGAAAATTCAACCATCTACTTTATTAGAGTATTGACAAATATAACTAATTGCACAACTGTCAAAGGTTAACTAAAAAGAGTTCTGAGACTACATGAAGGAATTACTTTGCCCATGCAGAAGTTTATCAATGAGTGAAAAATGAAGGTGTGCATATATAATGCACAGCTTTTTCTGTATAGGGCTTCAATGTCGCTCCACCTCTACACTCCAGAAATAGATTTATAATATAATCAGTGGAAGGCAGAAGCCAAGCAACACTGCTGGGGGCAGACTGTCAAATCAGAAATTCATTTATAAGTGTGACAAGTCCTCCATCTCAGAACTCCTGGAGGGAAAGGCGTGATTGGCAGCAATTACTCTATGGCCATCAATGCCTTCTGTGTGGCTCCCTCGAGCCCTCCTCCCTTGGACAAAGACATAAAGTCTACTGGAAACATTTTTCACACAGACTTAAGAAAATGATTTCTGCTTTTCCCACACAACACAAAGGGTCAGTATATTTCTGGGCTTTATTCCATATTCCTTCTTCATAGGTAACAACACTCACTGTCTTGCTGGCAGCTTGATGATAGGCTACCTGACTTCCGGATATTAGGAAAATTTCCTCTTCTACCCTGGCTATTTGGCATGTTTACCTTTACACTAGTACATTAAGAACTAACTAAATTCTGTTTTAATACTAGTTCAGATGCAGTTTTGTTAACTATGTAATAAACAAAAACAGATAAACTGAATTGATTACAATAGAGATCAGATCAATTGCTGAGTGCCTAAAGTTATGATAGCTTACAATATATGATATGTATTAGAACATATATCTACAGTATATAATATTTAATTCTCTCAAGGATGAAAATTAGTGAGTTAAAGTATAAGAATAAAGCTGATCTGTATCCATTATCACCAAGTTGATTGGGGAGATTGAATCTTCCTCCAAATTTTACTTGGTTCTCCATCAATAAAATAGACATTAATTGGGACCTGCAATGATCTAACCACACTAGACCTTGGAAGTATAGTGAAGAGTAGGAGGTGGTGATTACCCTCAAAGTTAAATTCTTCTAGAGTCTTTACAATAAATCTGATATTTGTTTCCAAATTTCTGAAATTTCTAGATGTGTGGGTATGTGCTTGCATAAGATTCCTTAATAACTAAGACCACAATTACAAAATGCACATGTTTATGCCCTAATTTATGTTTGTTGAGCACTTAAAAATGCTCTGGTTGGGATGATAAATAAACTATATTGTCACTCTTCCAGGAAAGTGAATGCAGAGGAAGTCTTTCAGTAGTTTTCTCTGAGCAGGATACTAGAATGGCATAATTAGTAGTAAACAAGTTAATTAATTGCATTAGACACAGATTTCTTTTTGTTCAAGCTCTTTACTTTCCATGAACAACATTAAAGAAGAACCAAAAAGCCCAGTAAATCTACCATATTTCCATGTCTCTGGAAGAATAATGACATTAAAAAAAACATGAGTTCCTGATGCACAATTATTTTATCCAACTTCCCAGTGGTTCCACTTTCTTGTTTTTTAGCATCTTTATTAGAGTATAATTGTTTACAATGGTGTGTTAGTTTCTGCTTTATAACAAAGTGAATCAGCTATACATAATACATATATCCCCACATCTCCTCCTTCTTGTGTCTCCCTCCCACCCTCCCTATCCCACCCCTCTAGGTGGTCACAAAACACTAGACAGATCTCCCTGTGCTATGCAGTTGCTTCCCACTACCTATCTATTTTACATTTGGTAGTGTATATAAGTCCATGCTACTCTCTCACTTCATCCCAGCTTACCCTTCCTCCTCCCCATGTCCTCAAGTCCATTCTCTACGTCTGCATCTTTATCCTGTCCTGCCCCTAGACTTTTCAGAACCTCTTTTTTTTTTTAGGTTCCATACATATGTGTTAGCATATGGTATTTGTTTTTCTCTTTCTGACTTACTTCACTCTGTATGGCAGACTCTAGGTACATCCACCTCACTACAAATAACTCAATTTCGTTTCTTTTTATGGCTGAGTAATATTCCATTGTATATATGTGCCCCATCTTCTTTATCCATTCATCTGTCAGTGGACACTTAGGTTGCTTCCATGTCCTGGCTATTGTAAATAGAGCTGCAGTGAACATTGTGGTAGATGACTCTTTTTGAATTATTATTTTCTTAGGGTATATGCCCAGTAGTGGGATTGTTGGCTCGTATGGTAGTTCTATTTTCAGTTTTCTAAGGAACCTCCATATTTTTCTCCATAGTGGCTGTATCAATTTACATTCCCAGGAATAGGGCAAGAGGGTTCCCTTTTCTCCTCACCCTCTCTAGCATTTATTGTTTGTAGATTTCTTGATGATGGCCATTCTGACTGGTGTGAGCTGATACCTCATTGGAGTTTTGATTTGCATTTCTCTAATGATTAGTGATGTTGAGCATCTTTTCATCTACTTCTTGGCCATCTGTATATCTTCTTTGAAGAACTGTCTATTTAAGTCTTCTGCCCATTTTTGGATTGGGTTGCCTTTTTTTTTTGATATTGAGCTTCATGACTTGCTTGTAAATTTTGGAGATTAATCCGTTGTCAGTTGCTTCATTTGGAAATATTTTCTCCCATTCTCAGGGTTGTCTTTTCATCTTGTTTATGGTATCCTTTGCTGTGAGAAAGCTTTTAACTTACATTAGGTCCCATTTGTTCATTTTTGTTTTTATTGCCATTTCTCTAGGATGTGGGTCAAAAAGGATCTTGCTATGATTTATGTGTTGCTATGGTAGAGTGTTCTGCCTATGTTTTCTCTAAGAGTTTTATAGAGTTTGGCCTTACATTTAGGTCTTTAATCCATTTTGAGTTTATTTTTGTGTATGGTGTTAGGGAGTGTTCTAATTTCATTTTATTATAAGTAGCTGTCCAGTTTTCCCAGCACCGCTTATTGAAGAGGCTGGCTTTTCTCCACTGTATATTCTTGCCTCCTTTACCAAAAATAAAGTGACCCAGCTTCCCTGGTGACACAGTAGTTCAGAGTCCACCTGCCAATGCAGGGGACATGGGTTTGTGCTCCGGTCCAGGAAGATCCCACATGTTGTGGAGCGGCTAGGCCCGTGAGCCATGGCCACTGAGCCTGCGCGTCTGGAGCCTGTGCTCCGCAACAGGAGAGGTGACAACAGTGAGAGGCCCGCATACCGCAAAAAAATAAAATTAAATAAACAAATAAATAAATAAAAATAAAGTGACCGTGTGTGTGTATATCTCTGGGCTTTCTATACAGTTCCATTGATCTACATTTCTGTTTTTGTGTCAGTACCATACTTTCTTCATTATTGTAGCTTTGTAGTAGAGTCCAAAGTCTGAGAACCTGCTTCTTCCAGTTCCGTTTTTCTTTCTCATGATTGCTTTGGCTCTTCAGGGTCTTTTGTGTTTCCATACAAATTGTGAAATTTTTTGTTCTAGTTCTGTGAAAAATGCCATGGGTAGTTTGATAGGGATTGCATTGAATCTGTAGATTGCTTTGGGTAGTAGTCATTTTCACAATGTTGATTCTTCCAATCCAAGAACATAGTATATCTCTCCATCTGTTTGTATCGTCTTTAATTTCTTTCATCAGTGTCTTATAGTTTTCTGTATACATGTCTTTTGTCTTCTTAGGTAGGTTTATTCTTAGGTATTTTATTATTTTTGCTGCAATGGTAAATGGGAGTGTTTCCTTAATTTCTCTTTCAGATTTTTCATCATTAGTGTATAGGAATGCAAGAGATTTCAGTGCATTAATTTTTTATCCTGTTACTTGACCAAATTCATTGATTAGCTCTAGTAGTTTTCTGGTAGCATCTTTAGGATTCTCTATGTATAATACCATGTCAGTTGCATACAGTGACAGCTTTACTTCTTTTCTGATTTGGATTCCCTTTATTTCTTTTTCACCTCTGATTGCTGTGGCTAAACTTCCAAATCTATGTTGAATAATAGTCGTGAGAGTGGGCAACCTTGTCTTGCTCCTGATCTTAGTGGAAATGGTTTCAGTTTTTCACCATTGAGAATGATGTTGGCTGTGGATTTTTCCTCTATAACCTTTATTATGTTGAGGTAAATTCCCTTTATGCCTACTTTCTAGAGGGTTTTTTATCATAAATGGCTGTTGAATTTTGTCAGAAGTGTTTCTGAATGTATTTAGAAGATCATATGTTTTTTTCTCCTTCAATTTGTTAATATGGTGTATCACATTGATTGATTTGCATATGTTGAAGAATTCTTGCATTCCTGGAATAAACCCCACTTGATCATGGTATATGGTCCTTTTAATGTGCTGTTGGATTCTGTTTGCTAGTATTTTGTTGAGGATTTTTGCATCTCTGTTCAGCAGTGATATTGGCTTGTAGTTTTCTTTCTTTTTCACATCTTTGTCTGGTTTTGGTATCAGGGTGATGGTGGCCTTGTAGAATGAGTTTGGGAGTGTTCCTCCCTCTGCTATATTTTGGAAGAGTTTGAGAAGGATAAGCATTAGCTCTTCTCTAAATATTTGATAGAATTCACCTGTGAAACCATCTGGTCCTGGGCTTTTGTTTGTTGAAAGATTTTTAATCACAGTCTCAATTTCAGTGCTTGTGATTGGTCTGTTTATATTTTCTATTTCTTCCTGGTTCAGTCTCGGAAGGTTGTGCTGTTCTAAGAATTTCGCTATTTCTTCCAGATTGTCCATTTGATTGACATATAGTTGCTTTTAGTAATCTCTCATGATCCTTTGTATTTCTGCATTCCCTGTTGTTATTTCTCCTTTTTATTTTCTAGCTCTATTGATTTGAGTCTTCACCCTTTTTTTCTTCATGAGACTGTGGAACGGTTTATCAATTTTGTTTATCTTCTCAAAGAAACAGCTTTTAGTTTTATTGATCTTTACTATTCTTTTCTTCATTTCTTTTTCATTTATTTCTGATCTGATCTTTATGATTTCTTTCCTTCTGGTAAATTTGGGGTTTTTTTATTGTTCTTCTTCTTCTTTCTTTAATTGCTTTAGGTGTAAGGTTAGGTTATTTATTTGAGACTTTTCTTGTTTCTTGAGCTAGGATAGTCTTGCTATAAACTTCCCTCTTAGAACTGCTTTTGCTGCATCCCATAGGTTTTGGGTCATCGTGTTTTCACTGTCATTTGTTTCTAGGTATTTTTTGATTTCTCCTTTGATTTCTTCAGTGATCTCTTGGTTATTAAATAGTGTATTGCTTAGCCTCCATGTGTTTGTATTTTTTACAGATTTTTTCCTGTAACTGATATCTAGTCTCATAGCATTGTGGTCAGAAAAGATACTTGATACAATTTCAATTTTCTTGAATTTACCAACGCTTGACTTGTTTTCCAAGATATGATCTATCTTTGAGACTGTTGCATAAGCACTTGAGAAGAAAGTGTATTCTATTGTAAAACTTATTTTTTTAATTCAGCTAATTCACTGATGTTAGCTTAACCCTTTCTAGTTAACCTGAATTATTTATCTATCCACCAAATGACTAAATTATTGGGATAACTCCCTTCCAGTAGAAGGCTTCTTTCCTTTCTCAATTTGTTTTCCTCTACCACCTTCTGTATCTAATAGAGAGGGGAAAACAAACAAACAAGAAAAATGGATGAGGAAGAGAACTAGGAGGAAGCATTAGAAGAAATAGAAAGGAAAGAGAAAGAAGAGTCATTAGCAGTGACAATATACTGTCACTGGTGCATTATCTATATCAGAGCTATCATATACGGCTCCAGGAGATGCACTGTAGAACTCCAGAGGTAATCATTCACATGGATTACACTTTGAGTGGTTGCCCTCTGAGGTTGTCCAAGGCTGTGGCCCTAAACAGTAGTATAATTGTAATTCACATTACACACGTGCAAAGATGTGCCTATCAAGTATATCCATAATCAATAGTCTTGTGCTCACATCATCTGGCTCAATTTCCTTGATCCCTTATGTTATATTTCATGCTAGGTCCGAGTACAATGATGTGGTATGTGTATATATTAAGGATAGCTGCCCTCTAACATGCTTCTGTGTGTTGCTTTTCTGGGCCATTTACATAAACCAGCTTTCATTTACAACCTGAGTATAAGGGGGAGAATTGGATGTGCTAACAAGCAAAGGAGATGCATTAATTGATGTAGAATAATAAGAAATAGTGACAGTAAATAGGTTTGATTACACTAAGTGCTACTGAGAGAAAAGTAGAAATTATTCCACCCATATCCTAAGGAAACATTAAAAATTAAAAAAGCATGTATTATTTTCTCTGCAGTAAAACAATTACTCTTTATGCTATAAATATGTTTTGTAACTGCTGCTAATGTGGTTGTTTACACCTTTACTGTCACTTTCATACCAAGACACATCATGAATAGGAATAGATTTGATTTGCAGTATGCACTACAACCTTAACAGTGAGTCTGCACAATGCCTTGGAAGTCTGTGCATTGTGTTGCATTGAGCCAAGTGAAGGGAACATTTCAGAGTAGGCATATTTAGTTAACCATAAAAGACATTTTGGTTACAGTTAAATCATAATCATCAGCACCAGCTGTTCAAATTTTAGCCATTCATAATACATTTATGGAGTTCCTACTGTGTACCTAGGACAAAACTTGCTTTTGGTGATGCTCTAGGATTTCACATGTTGAGAGGGCTGTGCCTTTTAGGAAATTACTTCATAATGTTGGGAAATGACAAACCAGTGCCTTAAAGAGTAAATGCACCTTCAGAAAGTATTTCTCTCACCTTTCCCCATAAGAAATTTCAAATAATGGTGGTCATGATCACTTACCTAACACTGACTTCATAATTCCACTATTTTTCATATAATCATGGCAACCACAAGGATCCTTTCATTCTCTTTCAGATGCAACAAAGCGAAAATGCATCTTATTCCAATAAACTCGAAAGTTGTAGTTACCCAAGCCAAAAATATACACATGTATGTATATATATAAATTTTAGAATTTATAATAAATGTATATTATATATATATAACTTACATTAAGTTGGTTTCCAATTTACAAATTAATCAAATTCCAAAATGTATATTAAATTATTTTATTAAAACTTGAAATTTATTTTTCTCTATCAACAATTTTATAAATTAGCAGTTCTAATTTAGGAAGATTATATTCTTAAATCTGAATATAAAGCAAAAATTGTATATAATCAGTTGAAAAAAATCCCATGAATGACCCAAAAAGTCACAAATATATGGTTTTGCAATATATAATCCAGTCCATTAACTTGTGTAAACATTATATTTATAGTATTGTGAGTATGTAGTTCTATGGAGAGAGCACATAATCAGAAATTAATTTATTTAAGAGTTTTCTGATTAAAACATTTCAACCACATGGGGAGAGGGAAGGGTAAGCTGGGATAAAGTGAGAGAGTGGCATGGACATATATACACTACCAACTGTAAAATAGATAGCTCGTGGGAAGCAACCACATAGCACAGGAGATCAGCTCAGTGCTTTGTGACCACCTAGAGAGGTGGGATAGGGAGGGTGGGAGGGAGATGCAAGAGGGAGGAGATATAGGGATGTATATATATGTATAGCTTGTTATACAGCAGATTCACCTTGTTATACAGCAGAAGCTAACACAACATTGTAAAGCAATTATACTCCAATAAAGATGTTAAAAAAATGTTAGAAGACAAACATGAAAGAAATCTTCTATAAAATAGAAAAAAAAACATTTCAACAAATATATCAAAATTTCAACTTCTCAGTTCTTCCTATTTATGGTTATTTTCATCATCTCCTGTATAGTGTTTTATCAGGCCTCCAACTCTTCATTGGTTAATCTTTCTCCAGGGCTTTCAACTGCTTTTACTAGACTAATACAAAACTATCACTAATCAGTTACCTACTCACTTGAAGAATGAATTTCCCTTCTTCACCAAGGCTGAAAATTCATTAAAATCCTGATGCTTCCTTTTCAAAGGGTCAACACCATTCATTTATCCTTTCAATTTTATTGAATTACCTAAACCATGTTATTTAAATTGTTCCCTCTCCCTTTTCCTCCCATTTTCTCTCCCCCAACCTTTCCTTTTCCTTTTCCATCTCTCCCCCATATTTATGTAGAACTGAATATGATAGGCCTAGGCTGGAATTCAACAGGAGTTATAACACTCACTGAAGTAACTATTCCATTTGTGTAAAGCAATGTTCTTTTCCCATTTGTTGGTACCAAGAAATACTTCCCCATCCTTTTTTTTACCCTCTCTTCTCCTGGGAGCAGATAGAGGCAGGGAAAATTCTAGTAGAAAGAAGAGTGTCCAGCATCAGTGTCTCACAAATTTTTCTGGCTTTCCATCTCACTTAGAATAAATTTTCACCTCCTTACCATGTCTTACAAGGTCCCACAGAATCTGAACCCAGTTCCTCTGTTTGACCAGAGCTCATACCACACTTTCTTCCAGATCCCCACAATGACCTATGTCTTATTCCTGGACTGTATTCAATTGTTGGCCTCTCAAGACTTTCACACTAACTATTCCAGCTTCTTCTCAGCTCCAGGGTCACCTACTCAGAGAGGTCTCCTCAGACCAACCAATTTAAATTTGGTCCCCATCCTCCTCAGCTATTATTCTATAACTCTGTTTACTTCCTTCCTACCACGATCTGCACCTCTTTTAAACTGACTAGTTATTTAGAATCCATATCCCCCAACTAGAATACATATCTCCCAAAAGTGTGAGTTGTTTTTTGACTGCAGTTTCCTAGAACCTGGAATCTGTAAAAGAGGTATCTACTGAACATTTGTTGAGTAAAAAAATTGGTGAATAAGATGACTCTTCTAACTTGGACATTCATCATGTTGTACATCTTAACTGGCATCATTCCCTGGGCTGTCCCACTGAAAACATCAATATCAAATATGGCAAAAGGAGACTTATGTGAGCATGTCCCTCAGCTTGCCTGCTCCACCCAGCAATCTTCATTTATCTATAAGCTTCACAAAAATTTAATTTTTGAGAACCAAACATAGCCTGTAGGCAGGACAAATTCTTAGCAAACACTGGAGGTTTTATAATTAACCTCGCAAAATTCCTTGGTGTGCAAATAAATAATAATCTCCCCACTAGCTCCCTTGTGCCTCTATACATTTCTACATAATTTCCTCTACTTAGCACCCATGTTGAGCCTTTATTCATAAACCTCCACTGTCCATGTCCCTCCTCTGCTCAAAACCTCTATTAAATAATAAAACAAATCTGGACTTAAGAAAAAACAGTTTTCAAAAAGACGATTGAACCAAAGGAAGGGGGATACTGCTATTGCGGGAGGGGGCTATTGCAACAGGGAGAAAGCCCAGACCATGAGGTCTGCAAACAAATCAAAGTCAAGCAGAAAAGGGCTTTTCTTTTATGAAGAGAAATAAATCAGGCAAGAAAGAAGCAGGCCTGAGAGAGTGGGATGAGCAGATAGTTTGATGGGACAGCTGAGTGGGAGATGCCTTTCCTTGTGAGCAATTTTCAGGAGAAGAATAAGAAGAGATTGCTCTGAATTCCTATGTTTGTTTCACCTTAGGGTTGAGTCCAGTCAGGACCATGTGATGAAAAGAGAAACTTTAAAGTTTGGTCAATAGGCATTTTTTCCAATTGGTCAGAGGGGACAAATAGTTCAGCAAATAATTTATGAGACAAGGAATGAGAATGGGGAGGGTCAGTATCTGGCCTTTCCCTAAGTAAACAAGGACATCATCCCTGAGTCTTATCTTAGTCATGAAGGGAAGTAAGCCATTCTTTGCAGGAAGCCATTTCCCAGGATACAAAAGAAGAGGGATTTCTTGAACCATTGCTGATTTCCAGGAGCACAGGGCTCAGGTTAAGTTTAACATGATCACTTCCAGTGGCTTTCTAATTCACCCAAAGTAAAACCTAGTATTTTTCAGTGGTCTACAAGGCCCTACGTAATCTGACTTGCACCAACTATCTGAGTTATCTCTATCCCATCCCACTTGTGCTCACTGGCCTCCTCAGGCTCCATGCTATGCATGTTCCCCCTCCAAGACTTCTGGGCTTGCTCACCCTCTGCCTGGACTGCTCTTCTCCAAGATATCTACACAGCTTTCTCCCTCATTGTTTTCAGATGTCTACTCAAATGCCAGCACTTCACAAAGCCTATCTTGACCACCTTTATGTAATAAAACAATTACTCTTCCTCATAAAAACTCACCCCTCCAAGCTCCTCAGCCTGCTACATTTCACTCCATGGTACTTATCATAATTATAGGCTTTGGCTTGATTTGGCTTCTACTCCCTTCACTAAAATGTAAGTTCAAGTAGGAAGAGACTTTGTCTCTTTTATTCTCTATTGTACTATTATTACCTTTAATTATTTGTTAGATGACTGAATGACCTAACAAAAGACTGGCTGAATGAATGAATAAAACTATACAGTATTATCGCAGACTGGGAAACTTTGCTGAAAAAAGCCAGTAGTGTTTAAGAAGTGGTTTCTCTTAGGAGCCTATGGAAAATTAGAACCAAAGTGAGGAACCCTAAAGTGAAGAGAGTCATCAAACCCTGCATTCAATTCCTAGCACTAGAAATCATCAAAGAAATCCAATTAAAATTTAAATGACAAAACTGATTCAAGTTTCTGATGTTCTACCAGTCTGTGGTATCTCATAGACAGGACCCATGGAATGGAACTGACGCACTGAAAAGGTATAATGCACATATAAGCTAAAGATGAAAATGTTAAATATATTGAAAACAAAAAGAGGGAATATTAATTAATTATGTTGTTAGAATAAATACATGGTTTGTGGTCCAAGTCTAAATAGGCTGGATTAATCAAATGTTCCACTGACATTTCTAATAATGGTGGTACTGGGCAAATTCCATTAGTGAGCTATACCTGTCAAGAGAAAAGTAACAGAGGATCAATTAAATACACAGGAAATTATCTTCCCCCCAGATAGTCCATGGATCTTCTCATTTGTGGTGGTGCTTTGATCCTTTGAAAATTAACTAGGTATTTGCATAAGATTAATAACTCCTCCTGTTCTTCCTTGCACCCCTAAATAACTTTATGTTGCTTAACACCTTATAGTTATCTAATATCTTTGAAAAAGAAAGGCTTTCAATGATAAGAGCAAATTAAAAATAGCTTAATATGTCAGAAAGGATCATGGCATTCTAACACAAAGTCCTCTGTATTAATAATAAATACACCTGCAATGTTCCCAAGATTAATGAGAAATATCTTGGCAGAATTCACTTGAGCAATGAATTGCATGGTTATACTTATAGATCATCTTCAAATCGCCTGCTTGAATGCAGACAATGATATCATAAATATGTATTTGAAACAAAATTTAAATTTTAGGGAATCAATATCCATCCATTAAAGAGGAGGAAACAAATGCATTACAATGAATCTCAGGTAAATGAAAAGGGCTGAACCTAGAGCTATGAAAGAGTCTCTTTATATTTGTGACTTTGAGGATATTATTATTCAAAGCAAGGCTATACCTCAATTGATTCCTTCGGAGGCACTCTTATACAACAGTTTAGTGGGAGTGAGTTCAATTCCTATATACCAATTCTCCTAGAACTGAGAAATCTCAGGTTAAAATCCCTAGAGCAAATGTAGGATTTTGCTCTAAGATGTGTTAGATGGGAAGGCTGGACTGGCAAGAGCTCTGCAGAAGTTGCCAGATTTTATCATCCACGGACAAACGGAGTCATCACTGCTCTGTTCAGGTCCTTCTGGTCTCACAGGGAACCAGATTAACTGTAGAGATGTTCCAGAAGCCTCTTCTGTGCAGATATCTTTTTAAAAAGAAAACAGTGAAAGAAGCCAGACACAGAGATGGGTATAAGTATTATTCCATTTTTATAAAGTTCTAGAACAGGCAAAACTTAACTATAGTGATAGAAATCAAAATAGGAGTGCAGTTGGGTTGAAGGTGCCCTCCCCCCAAAATATGTTCACATTCTAAACCCCAGAATCTTTAAATGTGACTTTTTAATTTTTTTTGGAAAAAGGGTCTTTACAGATATAATTAAAGTTCTTGAAATGAGATTTAACTTGGATTTTCCAAACGGGCTCTAAATCCAATGACAAATGTCCATATAAGAGACACACAGGAGAGAGACAGAAAGAAGTAGGCCATGTGAAGATGGAGGCAGAGACGGGAGTGATGAAGCCACAAGCCAAGGGAGGCCTGGAGCCACCAGAGACTAGATGAGGCCAGGGAGGATCTTCCCCTAGCACCTTCAGAGGGAGTACAGTACTGACAATGCCTTAATTTTGGACTTCACTTTTTGCAGGAGTATGATATGTCTGGAAACCAAAGTAAAATAATACAAAATGAAGTAGTTTTCTAAAAGTGAAAATAAACCCTCAAAATGAATTCTAATCTATTGAGCAGGCTGAGTATATTCTGATAGAAGGATTTAGGACAAGTCTCTCTTTAGAAAATGGTATGCTACCGATGTTTTGTTAGGTAGAATTTTTAAAAATATAATTACACATCTTAAAATGGACTAGAAAAATTTCATGTCAGAGGGAATCATTTCTGAACTGGTTGTGACTTGACCATACATTCCATGTTTTTCTTGTTGCAATTCGATAATAATTACTAAAACCATATGCCAAATTATCATTTGTCCTGAGTAGGATTTATTTGAAGACTTGTTTGTTTACTTTTTTCCTACATAACACTTTCCATATTCTGCTCATGAGATAAAAGTACCTTTTGAGATAAAAATCAGACAACTTGGGAAGATCTTTGATTTATAACCTTTTTTTCTTCATTTTCTCTTTGGCATCACACTCTAATTTACTAAAACATATTTAAATTTTAGAGTTGAAACTCACAAAATTTCAAACATTTAAGGCATTGTCAGAAATAATGTATTAAATGTGTGAGAAATAGATGTGTATTAGATAGTATTAATTAAGCAATGGACAGTCCATATTTAATCTTTATATCTGTAAATCATACTAGAAGTAGACAAGATAAACAACTACAGATACTAAAATGAGTGCATACTTAAATTAAAATGAAAATTCAAAATATTTCCTATGTCTGGAATGTTTCATTAAATAGAAATGTCTCATAGCCCATAACTCTCTGAATTTTCAAAAAAAAATCTGCTATTTAATTATGTAATGGTATTTAAAAGTAACCTAGGTAAAAATACAATGCTACCAAATAACAGACACAGCATGTGTATGAGAAGATGGAGGTAGACATTTTTATCCATTATTGATAGAATAAACAACTACAAAACAAAACTACTACTAAACAATTACTACAAAATATAGCAACTACTACATAAAAGTTAGAGCAACCTCTATGGAGGGCCATTTGTCAATGTCTGCTAGAAATACAAATGCATTTACCCTTTGACTTAGTAATCACCCTTCTAGAAATATGCTTCACATATACTCACACATGCAAAAAGAAGTTTGTTCAAGGTTATTGATTCCAGCATTTTTTGTAGAAGCAAAAGTTTGGAAAAAACCTAACATCCATCAATAGGAGACTGAATATATTATGTTCCATTCATGTAATAAAACAATTGAAGAAGCTCCTTTGTACCGGCATAGTAGGATTTATTGTTAAGCTTTAGAAAAGGTAAGATGCATAACAATCCTTAAAATATACTATTTTTTTCAAAAAGAATGGTCAGGGCCCCAGTTGTTTGCTTATAAGACTTGATTGGTAAGGTAATGAGTAACAGGATAGGAAAAATATTTTCCTGTATACCCTTTGGTGTCTTCTGAATTTTGAACCATATGACTGTGTTATGTATTCAAAGTAAAGAAAATCAAAATTATAAGAAAGATAGCCTAAGTAACAGATTAGTGGAAGTTATTATAGAATTCTTAAATAGATCCAGTATGCATAGGAATTTAGTATAATATAATTGTAACCTTATATATAAAAGACAGGCTAGTCAGTAAAAGTGGTTGGAAAAATATAAACCAAGACCCTATTTCACTAATCTCACCAAGTTCTTTCTTCATGAATTGGAAAACTTAATGTTAAAAAATAAAACCACAAAAGTACTAGAATAAAATAAGCCTCAAATATACTTATACTTTTGGGAATAAAGAAGACTAAAAATACATGACAGTGAAATATCATAGGGAAAAAGACTGATTATGTCAAAATATATGTAGTTAGAGATAGAGATGTAGCAAAAATCGACAAAATAAAATTTAAAAGCAGACAATAAAAACTGCAAAAATATATGACAAACATTAATGTTTACTCAATAAATTGTTTATCAAGCAACTACTAAGTACTAAAAAATGAGAAGCGGGTCAGTGATATTAGCTCAGCCTTTCACCACATGGATATCTTTCAAATAATAATAATACAAGTACTGACATGTACACACTGCTATATTTAAAATAGATAACCAAAAAAGGCCTACCGTAAAAAATAAAATATATAAAAAAATTTACACCATGTAGCCTATAGTTGAAGTCAGATTGCCCCAAGTATATAATGCCATCTAAGTTTGGTAAAGATCTATCTAGCTGTTTTTGTGTGATAGGATAATAGAAACTGCATTTTACTATATAAATTTAGATTGTTGCAGTTGATACATTTCTGTTTTTAATGGTAGTTTAGCCTTAGTTCTGTATCTAAGTGGATTCAGTGGGAACTAAGAATTTCTCTCCTTAGATACCCCATTATTGAGTTCTTTATTTTGAATCTTGTCTTAACTGGTTAGATTTTGTCAAGTCACATTTTTGCCTAAATTTTTAAGTGAAATTATGACATATGTACAGAAAAGTGCACAAATAAGGGTGGAATTTGAACTTTATAAACTGAACATATGCTTTGAAGTGTCACCCAAATCAAGATGTGAATCATTGTAAGAACCCCAGAAACCTCTCTCATGCTCCCCTCCCAGCCATCACCCTTTCATTAAGAGTAACCAATCGTATGACTTCAAACCCCATAGATTAGTTTGTTATTAAAAAAAAACAAACAATAGTAGTAGCACCATTCATTTTGTACACTTTTGTGTCTGTCTTTCATTCATTTGTATTTCTTTTCTTTTTTTTTACTTTTTATTTTATTTTGGAGTATAGTTGATTAACAATGTTTTGATATTTCCAGGTGTACAGCAAAGTTATTCAGTTATACATATACATGTATCTATTCTTTTTCTTTTTTTAAATTTACATTTTAGTGAAAAATAGTTAAATACTATATTAGTTTCAGGTGTACAACATAGAGATTTGATATTTTTAAAATTATACTCCACATAAGGTGATTATAAAATACTGACTATTTTCCCTGTACTGTACATTATTTCCTTATACCTTACTTGTTTTTTGGTTTTGTTTTTATTTTTATTTTTTATTTTTTCAACATCTTTACTGGAGTATAATTGCTTTACAATGGTGTGTTAGTTTCTGCTTTATAACACAGTGAATCAGCTATACATATACGTATATCCCAATATACCCTCCCTATAGTGCCTGCCTCCCACACTCCCTATCCCACCCCTCTAGGTGGTCACAAACCACCGAGCTGATCTCCTTGAGCTATGTGGCAGCTTCCTACCTGCTATCTATTTTACATTTGGTAGTGTATATGTGTCAATGCCACTCTCTCACTTCGTCCCAGCTTATCCTTCCTCATCCCCATGTCCTCAAGACTATTCTCTATGTCTGTGTCTTTTTTCCTGTCCTGCCTCTATGTTCTTCAAGACCATTTTCTTTTTCTCAGATTCCATATATATGTGTTAGCATATGGTATTTGTTTCTCTCTTTCTGACTCACTTCACTCTGTAAGACAGATGCTATGTCCATCCACCTCACTACAAATAACTCAATTTTTCCCCTTTTTATGACTGAGTAATATTCCATTGTATATATGAGCCACATCTCCTTTATCCATTCATCTGTCAATGGACACTTTGGTTGTTTCCATGTCCTGGCTATTGTAAATAGACCTACAATAAACATTGTAGTACACCACTGTTTTTGAATTATGGTTTTCTCAGCAAATACGACCAGTAGTGGGATTACTAGGTCGTATGGTAGTTCTGTTTTTAGTTTTTTAAGGAACCTCCATAATGTTCTCCATAGAGGTTGTATCAATTTAAATATCCACCAACAGGGCAAGAGGGTACCTTTTTCTCCACACCCTCTCCAACATTTATTGCTTGTAGATTTTTTGATGATGGCCATTCTGACTGGTGTGAGGTGATACCTCATTGCAGTTTTGATTTTCATTTCTCTAATGATTAGTGATGCTGAGCATCCTTTCCTGTGTTTGTTGGCAATCTGTGTATCTTCTTTGGAGAAATGTCTATTTAGCTCTTCTGCCCAATTTTTGGATTGGGTTGTTTGTTTGTTTGTTTGTTTTGATATTGAGCTGCATGAGCTGCTTGTAAATTTTGGAGACTAAACAACTGTCAGTTGCTTCATTTGCAAATACTTTCTTCCATTCTGAGAGTTGTTTCATCTTGTTTATGGTATCCTTTGCTGTGCAAAAGCTTTTAAGTTTCATTAGGTCCCATTTGTTTATTTTTGTTTTTATCACCATTTCTCTAGAAGGTAGGTCAAAAAGGATCTTGCTGTAATTTATGTCATAGAGTGTTCTGCCTAAGTTTCCCTGTAAGAGTTTTATAGTGTCTTACCTTACATTTAAGTTTTGATCCATTTTTAGTTTATTATTGTGTATGATGTTAGCGAGTGTCCTAATTTCATTCTTTTACATGTAGCTGTCCAGTTTTCTCAGCACCACTTATTGAAGAGGCTTTCTTTTCTCCATTTTATATTCTTGCCTCCTTTGTCAAATATAAGGTGACCATATGTGTGTGTGTTTATCTCTGGGCTTTCTATACTGTTCCACTGATCTATATTTCTGTTTTTGTGTCAGTATCATACTGTCTTGATTACTGTAGCTTTGTAGTAGAGTCCAAAGTCCAGGAGCCTGATTCTTCCAGTTCCGTTTTTCTTTCTCAAGATTGATTTGCTTATTCAGGGTCTTTTGTGTTTCCATACAAATTGTGAAATTTTTTGTTCTAGCTCTGTGAAAAATGCCATGGGTTGTTTGATAGGGATTGCATTGAATCTATAGATTGTTTTGGGTAGTATATTCATTTTCACAATGTTGATTCGTCCAATCCAAGAACATAATATATCTCTCCATCTGTTTATATCGTATTTAACTTCTTTCATTAGTGTCTTATAGTTTTCTGCATGCAGGTCTTTTGTCTCCTCAGGTAGGCTTACTCCTAGCTATTTTATTCTTTATGTTGCAATGGTAAATGGGAATGTTTCATTAATTTCTCTTTCAGATTTTTCCTCATTAGTGTATAAGAATACAAGAGATTTCTGTGCATTAACTTTCTATCCTGCTACTTTACCAAATTCATTGATTAGCTCTAGTGGTTTTCTGGTAGCATCATTAGGATTCTCTATGTATAGTATCATGTCATCCGCAAACAGTGACAGTTTTACTTCTTCTTTTATGAATTGGATTCCTTTTGTTCCTTTTCCTTCTCTGATTGCTGTGGTTAAGACTTCCAAAACTATGTTGAATAATAGTAGTGAGAGTGGGCAACCTTGTCTTCCTCCTGATCTTAGTGGAAATGGTTTCAGTTTTCACAATTGAGAATGAAGCTGGCTGTGGGTTTTTCATATATGGCTTTTATTATGTTGAGGTAATGTCCCTGTGTGCCTACTTTCTGGAGAGTTTTTATCATAAATTGCTATTGAATTTCATCCATAGTTTTTTCTGCATCTATTAAGAGGATCATATGGTTTTTCTCCTTCAATTTGTGAATATGGTGTACCACATTGATTGATTTGCATATATTGAAGGATCCTTGCATTCCTGGGATAAACTCAACTTGATCATGGTGTATGATCCTTTTAACGTGCTTTGGATTCTGTTTGCTTGTATTTTTTGGAGTATTTTTGCCTCTATGTTCATCAGTGTTATTGACCTGTAGTTTTCTTTTTTTTGTGACATCATTGTCTGGTTTTGATATCAGGGTGAGGGTAGCCTTGTAGAATGAGTTTGGGAGTGTTCCTCCCTCTGCTATATTTTGGAAGAGTATGAGAAGGATAGGTATTAGCTCTTCTCTAATTGTTTGATAGAATTTGCCTGTGAAGCCATCTGGTCCTGGGCTTTTGTTTGTTGGAAGATTTTTAATCACAGTTTCAATTTCAGTGCTTGTGATTCGTCTGTTTATATTTTCTATTTCTTCCTCATTCAGTCTCAGAAGGTTGTGCTTTTCTAAGAATTTGTCCATTTCTTCCAGATTGTCCATTTTATTGACATATAGTTGCTTGTAGTCATCTCTCATGATCCTTCATATTTCTGCATTGTCAGTTGTTACTTCTCCTTTTTCATTTCTAATTCTGTTGGTTTGAGTCTTCTCCCTTTTTTTCTTGCTGAATCTGGCTAATGGTTTATCAATTTTGTGTATCTTCTCAAAGAACCAGCTTTTAGTTTTATTGATCTTTGCTATCATTTCCTTCATTTCTTTTTCATTTATTTCTGATCTGATTTTTATGATTTCTTCCCTTCTGCTAGCTTTGGGGGTTTTTTGTTCTTCTTTCTCTAATTGCTTTAGGTGCAAAGTCAGGTTGTTTACTCAAGATGTTTCCTGTTTCTTGAGGTAGAATTGTATTGCTATAAACTTCCCTCTTAGAACTACTTTTGCTGTGTCCCATTGGTTTTGGTTTGTGTTTTCACTGTCATTTGTTTCTAGGTGTTTTTTGATTTCCTGTTTGATTTCTTCAGTGATCTCTTGGTCATATAGTAATGTAATGTTTAGCCTCCACGTGTTTGTATTTTTTACAGTGTTTTTCCTCTAATTGATACTAGTCTAATAGCATTGTGATCAGAAAAGATACTTGATAACATTTCAATTTTCTTAATATACCAAATCTTGATTTGTAACCCAAGATATGATCTATCCTGGAGAATGTTCCACGAGCACTTGAGAAGAAAGTGTATTCCGTTTTTTTTTTTTTTTTTTGGATGGAATGTCCTATAAATATCAATTAAATCCATCTTCTTTAATGTGTTATTTTAAAGCTTGGGTTTCTTATTTATTTTCATTTTGGATGATCTGTCCATTGGTGAATGTGGCGTGTTAAAGTCCCTTTCTATTATTGTGTTACTGTCGATTTCCCCTTTTATGGCTGTTAGCATTTGCCTTTTGTGGGTGCTTCTATATTGGGTGCATAAATATTTACAATTGTTATATCTTTTTCTTGGATTGATCCCTGGATCATTATTGAGTGTCCTTCCTTGTCTCTTGTAATAGTCTTTATTTTAAAGTCTATTTTGTCTGATATGAGAATTGCTACTCCAGCTTTCTTTTGATTTCCATTTGCTTGGAATATCTTTTTCCATCCCCTCACTTTCAGTCTGTATGTGTCCCTAGGTCTGAAGTGTGTCTCCTGTAGACAGCATATATACGGGTCTTATTTTTTTCTCCATTCCACCAGTCTATGTCTTTTGGTTGAGCATTTAATCCATTTTTACTTAAGGTGATTATCATTATGTATTTTCCTATTTTCATTTTCTTAACTGTTTTGGGTTTGATATTGTAGGTCTTTTCCTTCTCCTGTGTTTCCTACCTAGAGAAGTTCTTTAGCATTTGTTGTAAAGGTGGTTTGGTGGTGCCAAATTCTCTTAGCTTTTGCTTGTCTGTAAAGGTTTTAATTTCTCTGTTGAATCTGAATGAGATCCTTCCTGGGTAGAGTAATCTTTGTTGTAGATTCTCTCCTTTCGTCACTTTAAATATGTCCTGCCACTCCCCTCTGGCTAGCAGAGTTTATCCTGAAAGATCAGCTGTTAACCTTTTGGGGATTCCCTTCTATGCTATTTGTTGCTTTACCCTTGTTGATATTAATACTTTTTCTCTGTATAATTTTTTGGTAGTTTCATTAATATGTGTCTTGATGTGTTTCTCCTTGGATTTATGCTGTATGGGACTCTCTGCTCATCCTGGACCTGATTGACTATTTCCTTTCCCATATTAAGGAAGTTTTCAACTATAATGTCTTCAAATATTTTCTCAGTCCCTTTCAGTTTTTCTCTTCTTCTTCTGGTACCCTTATAATTCGAATGTTGGTGTGTTTAATGTTGTCCCAATTGTCTCTGATACTGTCCTCAATTCTTTTCATTCTTTTTTCTTTATTCTGCTCTGTGGTAGTTATTTCCACTATTTTATCTTCCATGTCACTTATCCGTTTTTCTGCCTCAGTTATTCTGCTATTGATTCCTTCTAGAGAATTTTTAATTTCATTTATCATGTTGTTCATCATTGTTTTTTGCTCTTTACTTCTTCTATGTCCTTGTTAAAGGTGCCTTGTATTTTTTCCATTCTATTTCAAAGATTTTGGATCATCTTTACTATCACTGCTCTGAATCATTTTTCAGGTAGACTGCCTATTTCCTCTTCATTTGTTTGGTCTGGTGCATTCTTAAGTTGCTCCTTCATCTGCTGTGTATTTATCTGTCTTCTCATTTTGCTTAACTTACTGTATTTGGGGTCTCCTTTTCACAGGCTGAAGTTTCATAGTTCCTATTGTTTTTGGTGTCTACCCCCAGTGGTTAAGGTTGGTTCAGTGGGTTGTGTAGGCTTCCTGATGGAATGGACTGGTGCCTGTGTTCTGGTGGATAAAGCTGGATCTTGTCTTTCTGCTAGGCAGGGCCACATCCAGTGGTGTGTTCTGGCATCTCTGTGACCTTATTATGATTTTAGGCACCTCTCTGCTAACGGGTGCAGTGGTGTTCCTGTCTTGCTAGTTGTTTGGCATGGGATGTCCAGCACTGGAGCTTGCTGGTCATTGAGTGGAGTTGGGTTTTAGCATTGAGATAGATAAGTCTGGGAGAGCTCTCACCAACTGATATTATGTGGGGCTGGGATGTCTTTGGTGGACCAATGTTTTGAACTCTACTTTCCCACCTCAGAGGTTGAGGCCTGACACCCGGCCAGAGCTCCAAGACCTTGTCAGCCACTCGGCCAGGTACATGGGGAGTTTCTTGCTTTTTGGGAGGTCTGAGGTCTTCTGCTAGTGTTCAGTAGGCGTTCTGTAGTTGTTCCAAATGTTGATGTATTTTTGATCTATTTATGGGGAGGAAGGTCATCTCCACGTCTTTCTCCTGTGTCTTCTTGAAGGTCCTCTAATCTTTTTCAAATTCTTTTCCCATTTAGGTTGTTACATATTATTAAGCAGAGTTCTCTGTGTTATATAGTAGGTCCTTGTTGGTTATCCATTTTAAATATAGCAGTGTGTACTTGTCAATCCCAAACTCCCTAACCATTTGTATTTCTGAATTTCCATGCTGTCCTAAGTAACAAAATTTTCTGTTTTTTGTTCCTGTATAGTATTCTATTATATGACTATACCATGGTTCATTTATCCCTTCTGCTGTTGGTGGATATTTGCATTATTTCCAGTTTTTGACAGTCGCAATAATGCTGTTAAGAACACACTTATAAATTCTTTTAGTAAACGTATATAACTATTTCAAGTTGGGTGTATACATAGTAGAATTACTGGGGTGTAAGGTTTATGTATGCTTAGCTTTAGTAGATACTGTCAAGCACTGTGCCTGGTCTACTCTCTCACCAGCAGCTTATGAGATTTCCACTTGCTTACTGACACTAGCTATTGCGTTATGGTTCATTTTATGTATTTTGTTAGATGTTTACTGGTATTTCTTTATGGTTTTCATTTTATGTCCTTGAGAATATTGATTTTTTTTATTGGGGTATATTTGCTTTACAATGTTGTGCTAGTTTCTGCTGTACAGTGAAGTGAATCAGCTATACATATACATATATCCCCTCTTTTTTGGATATCCATCCCATTTAGGTCACCACAGAACATTGAGTAGAGTTCCCTGTGCTATACAGCAGGTTCTCATTAGTTTATCTATTTTGTACATCACATTGTATATATGTCGATCCCAATCTCCCAATTCCTCCTGCCATCTGCCCCTGTCCCCACTTGGTGTCCATACGTCTGTTCTTTACTTCTGTGTCTCTATTTCTGCTTTGAAAATAGGTTCATGTGTTTGGTGGGAATGTAAATTGATACATCCACTATGGAGAATATTTATTTTGAATAGATTTTCATATGCCCATCAGCCTTGATTATACTCTTTTTGTGAGGTGCATTTAAGTATTTTGTACATTAAAAAAAATTTTGCTTTGTCTGTTTTCCTTTGATTTGCACAGTTAAGTACTTTGTATTTATACAATATATGTATTGCACATAAAAATAAAATAATACAAATGGCCTAATAAATAATATTTGCAAAAGACAAAAATTTATAGAAATATCAATAAATATATTTATAATATTCATCTTCACTAGAAGAACTGTAAAAACTAATATCAGATTACCAAGGATAGATAAATTCAGCATTGTCAAGAATGGAAGAAATTGATACTTCCATACATTGTGTGCAAGGCTGTAGAAAAATGTACAACATTTTTATAGAGAATTTTGATAATGAAAATCAAAAAGTAAAATGTGTGTGACTTTTACTGGAGCAATTTCATATCTAGTATCTTTCACTAAGGAGAAAAAAGATCAAGTGCATAAGAATTTATATGAGTGAGGATATTCACTGCAGCTTTGTTTATAAGAGTACAAAACTAAAACTAATCTTCACTGTGTATCACTAAAGAGTTGCGAAAATGAAGCAAAGTAAAAGTAAATGCAAAGTAATTCTCTGGAGCCATCAAAAAAGGAGACAATTTAGTTATATTCATTAATTGAAAAGATATCCATTCACTTTGGAAGAAAATATATTTTCAAATCTATGAACTTACCCATGGGGAAATCTTTGCCCATTTTGTGAGAAATAACTAATTCAAGTCTTCAAATGTGTTGAATGGATGACCCAGGCTCTGTCTTCTAGCCTAGAACAGGTATACACTGAACCAGTTAGAGTAACTTGCCCACAGTCCCAAGGGGATCACAGAGGGTTGGTGCTCATCTCAGGTGACTGACCACCTCTTGTCCTTCTGAGAACTCTGGATTCTGTGTAGCAAGGCCAGAGTCTCCATCAACATTAGAATCACTAGTGTTGACCAAGTGAAACTTGGCATATTTAGTCAAATTAAGCATAAACTCTCTCCATGACTCAGCAGTTCTGTTCCTTATATACACTCCAAAGAAATTTTCTCACAAACCCATAAGGGAGCATCTAAGAAAACATTTGAAATTGGTGTAGGCACTATGAAGAACAGTATGGAGGTTCCTCAAAAAACTAAAAATAGAGTTGCCATATGATCCAGCAATCCCACTCCTGGGCACATATCACGACAAAACTATCATTTGAAAACATACATCCACCCCTATGTTCATAGCAACACTATTTACAATAGCCAGGACATGGAAGTAACCTAAATGTCCATCAACAGGTGAATGGATAAAGAAGATGTGGTATATATATACAATGGAATATTACTCAGCCATAAAGAAATGAAATAATGCCATTTGCAGCAACATGGATAAACCTAGGGATTATCATACTAAGCGAAGTAAGTCAGAAGGAGAAAGACAAATACCATACAATATCACTTATATGTAGAAACTAATATAGGACACAAACTTATCTACAAAACAGAAACAGGCTCACAGACACAGAGAAAAAACTTGTGTTTGCCAAAAGGAAGGGGAGATGGAGGGAGGGATGGACTGGGATTTTGGGTCTAGCAGATGCAAACTATTATATATAGAATGGATAAACAATGAGGTCCTATTGTATAGCACAGGGAACTATATTCAATATCCTGTAATAAGCCATAATGGCAAAGAAAAAAAGAATAAGAAAACTTTTATTGCAGCATTGTGCAAGGGGTAGTGAGTTGGCAATAACCAAATGCCCATCATGGAGGAATGAATAGAGGATGCAATCCATGGCCCAACAGGCAGCTGTTAGAAACAATGGATTAGGCGAACAGATAATAGCAAGGATAGTTCTGAGCAAAAAAAAGAAACAAGAATATCTGAAAAACAAAGCAATAACATTCATGTAAGTGAAAAATGCATGCAAACATACAACTATACACATCTTTCAGATAGGAACAAAAAAATGTGCATTAAACCTATAGAACATCAGCTTTGGATGAGGAAGACAGTAACAAGAGTGGGAAATAGGAATAACAATGACATAATCAAATATACATACAACTTATGAAGAGGGATATAGCATGGACTATAATGATAATTATTAATGATAATAATATGCCATGGATGGATGTATATAATTAACTCAACTTTCTGTTCCTGAACAGAGAAATAAAAGATAGAAAGAGAGGGAGGGTAGGATGGAAGAGAGGACAGAATTTACAGAGGGTGAGAGGAAGGAAAGAAGGAAAGGAGGAAGGAAGGAAAAAAGAAAGGAGCACGTTGCAAAGAAGCATATAGAATATGATCCCATTTATACATAAATTTGCATATATATCAGTGTCCATGTATGTGTATATAGATGCGTGTGTGCATATGTGTACAAAGAGATTTCTGAAACAATGGTCAATAGAAATGTTCATCAGTGTCATGCCCGGGAGTGAGATTGTAGGTTTTTTTTTCTTTAATACTTCTTTTGTGTTGCTTGACTATTCCAGATGATGATGTGTTATATCTATAATTTGGGGTGAGGAAGTGGCATAATTTCAAGTGTGGGAAGAAATAATGCATCCAGGCATAGCAGATCCCCTGACATTACTTTCATATAAACATTGTCTCTAATCATTTCTCTCTCACCCTCCAGTGTGTCAAATATAAGGCAGATGTGACAGAAGCAATAGTGATTTAGTTATAAAATATTGAAATGTACTATTAAGATGGACAGGAAATCCATAAGATGCTTCTTCTGTAATTAAAAACAATATCAGAAACAAGTTTCTTGGCTTGAAACCAAGCAACAGAATGATGCTAAGTCCACAAGGAATGCTTGTCCAAATGCTTACCCTGAAGCTGCTTGTTCTCCTGCCTGCTTCAACTGAGCAGCTTCTCTTCCTACTCTCTTCTTAAATTTTTATTTTTTTTTATTTTATATTGGAACATAGTTGATTAACAATGTTGTATTAGTTTCAGGTGTGCAGAAAAATGATTTAGTTATACATATATTCTTGCAGGCCGGGCATCCTAGCAAAGGCTCCACTCTTTCAGGCAGGTGTACACCTAGGAAAGTGAAATGAAGGCTTTGGAAAACTCTGGGGCATCTGATCACTGAATAACTGAAGTCAAAGCACCTACTTTCTTTTCTTGAAATGTTTAATGCCCTGAAGTTGTCTATGTCACCATGTTTGTAAATATTCCAATAATGTTATTAGAAAATAATGGATAAGCATGCACAAGATAAGTACATTTAGCTTAATTCCAAAATATATCAATCTTGGAGGTCCCTCCTAATCTCATGGACATGTTTGAAAAGAGTGGTGTTGCTAAAAAATGGTATTCCACACAGCTAAGTTTCAGGAAATTCCAAGTAACATTTAGTAATTTCAAAGATACTAGCTAGCCCCTAATAAACGTTTTGCATATTCTATCTCATTGCTTCTTCCTAATTAAAGGTAATATCTACTTATGAGATAGGTATAATTAGCCCAGTTTTACCAGAGTAAATGAGGTCATAGAAGTTAGAAAGCTTAACCAAGACTACAAAACTAATGAGTTCCAAAGGTGAACTTCAAATTCAATTATTTCTCAGCATTGAGCTCTCTAAGAAGAAAATCCAGGCATGAGGTTTCTTTCTCTTTGCACTTGCCTTGTGCAGGTCACAGCCATAGAAGTAATAAATCTTTACCAATTGTAGTACCTTTACTTTGTCAGCTGGATATCTGCAGCAAAAGTTATTCTTACACAGATGTAGCTTTTTATGAAGTTACAACCTTAAAAAGATATCCAATGCATGGCAAATTAGTGGAACCTCTTCTAAACTTCAGGTTCATCTATTTTTATCAACAGGAAGTCAAAAGGTTAAAAATAGCCTCCTCTTTGTCACAATTTATAAAACAGCATCCACTTGTTCCACACTAAGAAATATTATGGTTCCTATCTTTCCAGTTTTTTCTCTTATTTTAATTGGGGTGATACATAGCTGTATAGTTTTAAATTTCAACCCCTTAATCAAATTTTGAGAAATATTCCCTCTCTTGGACACTTTTCCCTAGTAATTTCTTCATTGCATATCTTAACTTTATAGTAAGTCAAATTATATGCCAAATACAAGTACATGAGCAGTGTTTTGATATAAACTATGTTAATACTCATCTTACACAACCCAAATATTTGATCACTCTGTGTTGAGGTTTGAGGTAAAATGTCTTATTAAGTTATGTGATGGGGTAAAGAAAAAAAGTTAAATCATGTACAAATTAAGTGTAAAACTATTAAAAGGAAGCTTAGTTTCTTTAAATCTAAAAAGCAAGTCTGTTCATTCAGTGAAAGAAGTGAATCTGGGTTGCCAAGAAGAGCAGTCTTCAAGGAAAAGTTATAAAATGCAATTTTCCTGTTGAAGAAAGGGAAGGTAAAAAATGACTTTGTAGAGAGCAACTCATCACCATGGTAACAGGAGTAAACATGGGACCTATCTGGGAGTAAAATACCACACAGCTGGACAGGGCTCACTGCAGAGCAGAGAGGCAGGAGACCTGGCCTTCTCTCTTCTCCTTTTATATGTATATATTTTTTTGCCTCCATTCTGGTTTGAAAGAAGGAAAGTTCAAAAGATGAGGCATGGCAGAGAAATATCACCAAAAGGTGAGAGTCTCCCTGGGCCTTGCCAGGAGGAAGAGAAGGCAGCCCCCATAAGCAGACTGGTTGCTGTTACTAACACCTCAGCTGATAGACTGAACCAGGCTTGAAAGAAGAGGCAGGAAGAGGTGCCTCTCAGTGAGGTTGCAAGTCCTCCGAAGTGTAGCATCAGGATTCCAAACTTCTCAGTTCCTCCGTAGCTTAAGGCTGTCCTTTGTTAGTGAAATTACAGGTTTCAATGGACTGTTTAGCAGCAAAGGCAAAGAAGATACTAACACCAGAACAATATATCAGGGGCGGGACTTGCTATGTAATTCACAGGCCCAGTGCCAAGTGAAAATGTGAGCACATTGTCCAGAAATGATTAAGTTATTCAAGATGGCAACAGTAGAGCTGAACCCAAGTGTGGGGTGATTCTAAGCATGGGACCCTGTGTGACTACACAATCTAACACCCATGAAAGCAGCCCTGATCAAGGATTCCAGCTTTGAAAAACAAGGAGGTCAAGAAACAGCACATTGTTCTATATGTTGACATTCAATAGATGTCTGGTTTCCTTGACTTTTGCTTCAATTGTGATATCTTATTAGAACAAATCTGTATCTAAAATTTATAAAGTTCTATTTTCCTAACAGAATTTGAGTTGCTTAAGATGTTTGATAATATCTTAAATTTGTACTTATACATTTCAGAAAGGAGAAGCAGGCTGCCTGTTCAGTAACCCAAGAGGACAAAAATGTTTTCTGTTGATAAACCAAGAACCAACTGGGTATAAGAATACTATAATTCACTGCAGAAGACAGAGAGTTAGAGGGGAAAGCAGGGGGGAAAATGAATGTCCTACTGGTAGAGTTTATATTTAGAAATATGTAAATCCACTAAGTAGAAGAAAATGTGACATTCTTATTTTTGCATGTGTCATCTAACACAGAGGCATAGAGTCTAGCTATATATAGCTTACCATGTTAGACTGAATAAATGAATGATTTTTCAGATGGAAAAAAGGGTGCACAAGGCTTGGGAAGGTATGTTGCTCTGCTATTATTTCAAGCTGAAGGAAAGCAATCCAAAGTGCCTTAGTTTATGACAGAATTCCCCACCAGGTGTGTGCATGCCCCCAGAATATGTTACAAATGTGCTGGGATACTGAACCCATTCTGTCCTTCTTTTTTTTGTCTTGGTGCATGCTATACACATTTTTATCATTTTCTAGATGAGCTGTAGTGTGTAAGAGGTTGGAGCACTGGCTATGACTTGTAGAGATATATAGGAACCCAAGTGGGATTATGTAGTTTGATGAAGTGGTGCGTGCTCTTTGTAGGGTGTGATGAAGAGGTGGAAGGAAACATTTTAATAACTCTACCTTGGCAAGAGACAGATGGACATATATTGAAAAGAATAGCTTGCACAGCTTCAGCAAACAAGGAAGAAAACTTGGGAATACTAAAGGTGATGATAATTACCTAAAACACGTGAAGAAAGACCAGTCCTGTCCCATGAACATTTGCCAGGGCTCATTTTGAAATATTTCCAGGATACACAGCCCCAAGCCAAAATGAGTTTAAACCTAGAAGAATCAGGACCTTCTGTGCCCTGTGCAATTTATCTTTTGCCAGTTCTTTTGCATGCAATATATTCAAAAGCAGAACTTATGCAGAGCAAGCAAGAGTCCTATTCCTTACTGCTTTGTCTTAATATAACTAATACAAAAAGATATTTTTGTAACTGGTTACAAAGCATTGGCTTCCCAGGCTTCCTAATGAGGAATTTAACTAAATGTTCCATCTATATTTCATATGCACTACACTTTATCTATCTTTATCTGCCTCACTCCTAAATGAAGAAATATAGGTTTAAACAAAAGAGCAAGGAATACAATCCCTAGGAAATTTAAATATAGGACATAAACTTTGACCCAGAAGAATATATGAAATATATAGTGACAAAACTCATATAAACTAAAAAAAAAAATCTGGAATATAATATTTATGATACATGTAATTAACAGTGCCATCATAACTCTACACTGGTGAAGCAAGTGGGCCCACCTACTGTGCAAGCTTCTTCTGCTTAATTTGTTTGTGTCTCTTTGCACATTTTCAGTACTTGAACCTTTTAAGGATCTCTTCCTTGGGTTTCAAATATGAGAATTTACAATCTGGTTTTAACCAGTGCTCTTTTTTAATAAGGAAAATTTTTATGCCTGCAATTAGTTTTCACTCAAAAAGAAAAGAAAAAAAAAAAAAAGGAAGGAGAATGACAAGCAGTTAATTGTGTTCCTCTCCAAAAAGATAGAAAAGATAAAACTTTGCCCTTGGTTACATGGAAGACCATGTCCTTGTAGCCTGAAAATTTCACCATTGAGTTTTTACTGTTGAAATAAAATGTAAAAAGTTATATATAGCAGCTTATTGAAAAATTATAAATAAGCTGCCAGATAACAGCAAGATAGATTCATTCCTAAGAGTGATAATGCTGTTACGGACTAAGCATATACTTTCAAAAACTAGTTTTAAACAAAAAAATCTTTTTTTCATAATTTAAATATGAAAGGACAGCAAGCACTTTTGAACTATGACTTAAGGTCTTTTTCAGTAATGAACAAAATTGTATTTGATTGATTTCCTTACCTTATGGACCAAGACATGCATTTTGATTAAAAAAAAAATCCAGGGGGCTTCCCTGGTGGCGCAGTGGTTGAGAGTCCGCCTGCCGATGCAGGGGACACGGGTTCGTGCCCCGATCCCGGAGGATCCCACGTGCCGCGGAGCGGCTGGGCCCGCGAGCCATGGCCGCGGAGCCTGTGTGTCCGGAGCCTGTGCTCCGCAACGGGAGAGGCCACAGCAGTGAGAGGCCCGCGTACAGCAAAAAAAAAAAAAAAAAAAAAAAAAAAAAAAAAATCCAGGGTGTTTAAACATTCCCATTTAGAAAGATTCAATGGAGTAAAAGAAATGTTCCTGTGAAAATAAACAGGTCTTCCAAAAAGATTCTCTTTTAGACCACAAGACACCCTCGCCCTTTGAGAATAGGTAAGTCTCAACTAACAAACTAGCAGGCTGATATTATGACTCAAGGAGTAATATTCAAAATATTTGACAACTTGGAGGCTTGGCATCAACTAATAAGCACGTGTCTGTTTGTCCCAGAGCTGAAGCAGGAGGCTATTTGTTCAAGTGTTTAGAACTCAAGGAATGTAAGTGACCTCACAGGAGGGATTTGAGGGGCTGGATTAGTGCTGGAGGATGAAGAGAGGGAGCTCCCAGAGGCTTAAATCAGCAGCAATTTATCAGCTAGTACAGAAGTATTTTGATATTTTAACTATTGGTAGAGCCAGAAGGTGCTTACTGGTTAATGTCACTTGGTATGATTCTCATCAAGGGGATGTCATTTACTCCCCAATGCGGGTGTGACCTCGGGTATATGAACAACTTTTCCATGAATTCCATGACTGGAGTTCATTTGTTATAGAAAAAAAAAAAAAATCAAGTCTCCATAATGACACTTCTCTAACCAGCATGAACTCTGCTTCAACCAAAACCATGGCTGGTCCTAAATACAAGAGTACCACCCTGCTGATCTTGTGGCAAAAGTCAACCACCATCAAATGAAAATAGGGGTAAATATAATTAGTCCCTTAATAGACTCATTTTTCCCTCTAAATCTTGTATTTCATATCTTACACTCTGCTAGACATTGAGGTCCTTATATTTATGAATAATAAGAAGGAGTCCCTATTCTACCAAATATTTTTATGAAATTCTCTGGGAGAAAAATGAATGAGTCACTCTTTGAGGGGAATATCACAGTATGAGCTTTGGGTTTTGTACATACTTTACAGAAGCTATACTAATTCAAATAAAAGAAAATGTTGACTTTTTTAAATTTAAATACTTTACTAGAGTATACCTCAAGTGATTAAAAAACGTTGGAATGATTGTGTGTATATTTTGATGGTTGCATGTGGAAATATGTTAATAAAATATCAGAACAAATTATAATATGAAAGCATATTTAATTAAATTCTTCTAGTACATCCATATTCATTAAATCATCTTTGATGATTTGGTGTCAGTAATTCCCTCCTGACCCATCCTACTTCCTAATTTAGATGGCTTATTAAAAAGAAAATAACTCTGTTTTCTGTTTCATGCTGGAATAAAGTGGTAGTAATTGTTCAATTTTGCATCAACCACTACCTAAGACTTAGGCATGCAAGTATTTTGCCTTCATGAATTTCTCATGAAAGCACTTTGAGATGATTGTTCCAAAGATGATGTTTACTCAAACCATGAACAAATACTGAAATAAAATATTTCTATTAGTTGTTCTTAATGAGACAAGTTGGACAAAATGTAGTAATGAAGATGCTCATCTTACTGTTTGCACAACAGTAAAGAATGAGGTATATTTGAATCACATGTTTTAAAAAAGCCTGTTGTTAAGTTATGGGAGTGTGTGTGCATGTCTAAGAAATGAGCAGGTTTCTCTGCTGGCCAGCTGTGCTTGTGGTCAGCTGTCTGTCCAGACTCAGTGATGGCTACATGCACATTTTATATAAGTATATATAAATATTAATAGTCATTTGTCCCAATAACACAAGTGCTGATGAGGGTTATTAGAGCCATCGGCACTCCTGGAACCCTCTCATTCATCACACTGCTGTTGGAAATGTTACACAGGGAAGAGAGCAGAGTCTCATACCCAGACATGGACACTAGTTGAGAAGCAGATTTAGGCATTTATTAACATTCAGGGCGTTTAGTAAGTACCCTAGGTGAAGCTGTGGATGACCAGCATATTTCCAATTCAGAACAAAGACTTGTCTATATACTTGGAGCATAAATTTTAAAAGATGAGTTATCTAGCCATTCAAGAAAAGTCACAAAACAGTATTTGTATCAAGCAAAATAAGAAGGACTATGTATTTGCTGATAAGAGAGTTTTCCCTTAATCTAAATGGTCAGGGAAGGATTATGGAACTCGTGGGAATTTATCTGGATTGTAAATGATATGTATCAATAGGGTGAACGACTACAGAAACGAAATTTACTCAGGTCTTAGCCATTCACCTATCCATTCAAGTTAATTCAAATATTCATTGAGTGCTGTATCAGTTTCCTAGGGCTGCTGTAACAAAGTACCACATCTGGGAGGTTAGAATAATAGAAATGCATTATCTCACAATTCTGGAGGCTAGAAGCCTAAATCAAGATATAGGTAGGGTTGGTTCTTTCTAAGAATTTTGAGAGGGGATCTGCTCCATGCCTCTCTCCTAGCTTCTCAGTTGTTCCTCACCTTGATAATGGTACCCTCCCTGTGTCTTCATATCATCTTTCCTCTATATGTGTCTTTATCTGTGTCCAAAGTTCCTCTTTCTATGAGGACACCAGTTATAGCAGATTAGGGCCCACCATAATGGTCTTATTTTAACTTGATTACCTCTGTAAAGACCCTGCTTTCCCAATAAGGTCACATTTTCAAGTACTGGGGGTTAGGACTTCAACATGTCTTTTTGTTGGAGACAAAATTCAACTTATAACAAACACGTACTAGCTACCAGGTACTATGTGAGACATTTACAAATGGTTAAGACACATTTGTTGCCCTTATTGTGTTTAATAATCTAGCAGACATAATAATCATTGAGATAAAAATTTTAATAGAACAACAATAATTGATTTGTTGCTACCTCTGTGCCTGAGACTATTCTAAAAGCTTTAAAGAATTTTCTCATGATCCTGCAACAACACAATGAGGTAAGCATGGTTTTCTCCTTCATTTAGGAACAGCTCCAAAGAGAGATTATATTTGACTTGAGCTTGAATAATTGATTATGGGGCTTCCCTGGTGGCACAGTGGTTGAGAGTCCGCCTGCCGATGCAGGGGACATGGGTTTGTGCCCCGGTCTGGGAAGATCCCACATGCCGTGGAGCGGCTGGGCCCGTGAGCCGTGGCCGCTGGGCCTGAGTGCCCGGAGCTTGTGCTCCGCAACGGGAGAGGCCACAACAGTGAGAGGCCCATGTACCAAAATAATAATAAATAATAATAATAATAATAATAATAATTGATTAGGAATTCTTCAGTCAAAGGAGAAGGCACATTAGGAAAACTGCATGAGTGAAGTCACAGAGGTAGGGCAGAAAGGGTGTGTATAGGGAATAGAGAATAAACTAATACGGTTTTAGGAGACAGAGATGGTCAACCAGATAATTGTTCAGTGTGCCATACACCTCTCACTTCCTGCCTGGGTTTCCCTCATCTGCAACATGGAATTCAGGAGGCATCTGCCCTATACTCATGCCCATACATCCCAGGAGTAGAAGGCTGTCAATACCCATTGATATTTTAAACTGATGGAGATAGAACCTATTAAATTATGCTTCCCCCTTTCATCCCCTGGGTGGACAGTTCTGAAATGCCATTCACAGGGCTCTTAGAAGGTCCCAAAGGAGTCAAATACCAGTTAACCATAGTGATGGCCAATTCAATAATACATCCTATTGTCTTTCCTTTCTTCCTTACTTTGCCCTCTCGTCCTATCCTACTGCTTCCCCAAAATCACAATCCCAAGTAAACTATCTGTGTGCAAGCCTTGACCTCAGGCCCTAATTTCAAGGGAATCCAGTCTAAGACATTTGATATCAGATTTTATTTTCCCAGTTCCAAAGATGGAAACAACTGATTTATAAATCACTTTTCCAAAGTCATGCTCTTTTAGGCAAACCCAGAATTAGCATATAAGTCTCTTGGCTTCCTGAAGACCTTCCCTATAAAATAGGTCATCCAATTTAAAAATTCTCATTTACCGCTTTTCAGGTATAAGTACCTTAAAGTACTTTGCATGCAGGAAAGCAGTTCTGATCCTTTCTATACCCTCACCTCTGGCACAGAGGAGGGGTAGCTGAACCCAGCTGCCAGCACCACAGAACAGTTTTCTCTAAGAGGAACATAAGAATAATTTTATCTGAAGTGAAACTATAAAAGCAAGTTATGAAAGAGAATACAAATGTTCTGTCTCTTAGGGTCTTCCCATTATATAAAACACAAGAATTTCAACTGAGGAGAAATTAACTAGAACCAAAAAGAAAGAGAAGAAGAGTAGAGACATCTGACTCAAAGGCAGGCCTGCTTGATTGCCTCTGCCACCACCCAATTAAAAGTTGAAGCACAGGAGCCTTTAGAGACCTCTGCAATTGTTCTGTGATTATTGCTGAAGATGTTTCTACTGTAGAAAAATAAGTATATTAATGAGGTGCTTCCTCTCACAAAGTCCAGAGCCCTGTGTTTTATACGATTATAATTTATAGAAGATTTTTGTTTTGAAATTCTGTTTTTGCACTTTTCTGCTGAACAAATTCTTTTTCTGTGAAGGTCACCCCAAGGTCCATAATTCAGGAAGGCTGCATTCTCTTAATGATACTAAAAGCTATACATATGAATTAATTGTCATCTAGATTAATTATAGAAGATGTTCAGAAGGATTCCATTATCATTGTGTATTCCATTAGGATACTGTAATGTATAGATAATAATCCTGTTTTACCACAATTGACATCCATAGACATCTTGGAAATATCTAGAATAAAACCTAAAATTAAAGAATGTTAAAAAAACAAGTATCCTATCCTTTTATATGACTATTTCTCCTGATTTAATGATTCATTAATACTCAATGGTTTTGTGACTCTAATACACTAAATAATTCTCATATATTCTTCCTCTCTTTCCCATGGGCTAAATTCTACCTCTCCTATGGATAAAGTGTATAAGAATCACTCAGGCCCATGGAGAAAGGTGTTGTCCAGCTACCTTGGAGATTTCTGTAATTACACAGAAATTGCCATGGAAAGCGCTATGAGAAGGCTGACCCTGCAAAATATACTCCTAATGTGCTGTTAAGCCAATTAAGACCAGAGAATCCTTAGTCATTGGGAAACAACACAGTAATACAGCCTTTCACACATTTGGGGAGCTTGTTTCATAAAGAGAGACAGATGGAAGTAGCTTCGAAGAAAGTACTCTGTGCTGTAGCCTCAAGAAGATTTAGAAGGGGGGAAACAGCTATTTCCAAAGAACCTATTTTCAAAGGACATGCTTCCCTTGGGGATAAAGTAAACTTCATTTTATTCTTTTCTCTTATACAGACAAGTTTTCAGAGGAGTCCCTATGATGAGGCATATCCTACCATGCTAATGGACAGCTGCCTTGGTGGATGAGAAAGAGTATTTAGAAGCAGGTAGCTCTTTACTGTACCAATGCTACTGTCTACTCTCAAGTCCTTGAGGAACTGCTACTTTTGTTTTGCCAGTAAAATAAAATCTAAAACATGATGTTTTAAAAAGCTTTGCATGTCTCTCAACAAGGTCTGATCTAATGTCTGGTTTCAAGAGATGAGAGTCAGACGTCTACACTATGGTTTTTCAAGCTCAGCACTATTGACATTTCGGGTCAGATTATCCCTTGAGGTAGCAAAGACTGTCCTTTGCATTGCAGGGTGTTGAGAAGCATCCCTATTCCCTACTCACTAGATGCCAGTAGCACCCATCCATTTGTGACAATCAAAAACATTTCCAAACTCTGCCAAATATCTCCTGGGGGCAAAATCACCCCTGATTAAGAATCCCTGCTTTATGTTAACAACATCCTTCTTGGAAGGGTTTTGTTTTAAGGCCTGTGTCTGGACATAAGATACACCATGAGAATACTGAGTTCTCTAAAGAATAACTTACCTGGATGAAATTTAGAGCTAACCAGACCAGAAATAAAGGAATATTGATGGAAAATGGAGAAGCATTCTCCTGGCTCACACATATACACAAATCTAATATTTTTTATTTATGACACTTCTGACACCAAATGTGTGGATTTTTGTTTTCTTTTTCCCCCACACCAACCTAGTCCCTAAGTCTCTGGATACCACCTGAGTGTCCTACAATTCTATTCTGACACAAACTACCTGGAATGAATGCAGATCCCACACATTAAGGGCTCTGTCCCATTTTATTTCATTTTATTTTTTATTTATTTTTTTACTTGTGGCTGTGCCACTTGCAGGATCTTATTTCCCCAACCAGAGATCAAACCTGTGCACTTGGCAATGAAAGCACAGTTCCTAACCACTGGGCCACCAGGGAATTCCCATTTTAGATGCTCAGTCCCATTTTGGATGCCCATCACAACTCTAGGCCTTCCATACTTCTAACCTAGTGGCTATAAATTGGGGGTCACCTCAACCCCCTCTCAGGTTCAGTAATTTGGGCATCACATTTTGGATCATTTCTCTGGAAGTCAATTAGCTCTTTTAGGTGGTGTTCCCTTTGAATGACATTCAGGGGAAATAGGAGAGCCTGAGCTGACACAAAATTTTAGATGACTTGCAATAGAGAAATTACCTTTTTATGGATATGGAGATGTTTATGTTGTTAACTAATATTAATTAACTCTGCCTGGAGAGAGTCCCAGCAGCTGTATGAAGTTAGCACAGTGTTATCCTACAAAACCCCTGCTCTCTTGCCACAATCATCAGGGAAATGAGGCAGTAAACGTTTCTGAACTTCAATCAAAAAACAATGTGCATTCTCTGGGCTATTAAAGTAGAAAGTGGTACCTGATCCTAGACCATGTTTTCACCATCCATATTTCTTTCTTTATTCTGCCAACCCATAAAAAGATAGGAAGCCCTGGTGCCTTTTTGTCTCAGTTCCCAGATACCCAACATGGTCCTCTCAACCAATTCCCTGCATCATCTTCAGTTCCTAGTTGAGCCCCCAGCCATTCCATATTTCCCTCCACCCTTTCTCTCTCCCAGTTATGTTTCTGAAAGTATACACATATCTTTAAGAGAGCAGAAGAATCTAAAAGTAATTGGTTAAAAATAATAATAATAATAATAATAATAATAATAATAATAATAATAAAAAGAAAAATAATTGGTGTCTTTCTTGGAAAATTAACCCATTTATTCATTTAACCAACATTTTATTTGGCATCTACCTCATGTTCAGGAAATACATAAATTCTTGAACATCTCATTTCACATTGGCAGCTTCCACAATGAGGGATCGTTCCAACTGGAAATCTATCAATAGCCAGAAATTAAATTTAAATCAACTTGTGCATACCTTAGTCATACAACTATAAATTCTATTTACTCAATTGTATTAGCAACAGTCATTCAAAGGTAATGATTTAATGTTATGGGAGGCTCAAGCCCAGCCCAGCTCAGCCTTGCTCTGGTCTCCTTATCACGCCTTGTTTTATGGGCTTGGAATTCCAATCATGTAAATGTCACACTTTACTGAAACTGCAGTATATATTTGGTTCTTATTCCACCATCAGACTCAGTTTACCCTCCTGGCTCTGACACTTCTAGGACAGGAGAAAAGGCAGGACAAGAGTACAAAGACAGGGCTTTAATACTAACCCCAAGCCCACCTTGCAGCCACAATAAATAATTTGACCATCACTGAACAGAGAGCCCCAATACTTTGAAGGCTTTATGTTGAAGGCTAGTCAAACCCCATAGTATATAGGAACTTGACATCAAGTTAGAGGAGGGAAGGCAGTTTCTCTTCAAAAGTGAAAGATCAAGGCAGGAGTCTGGGGGAAATGGGAGAAGAATCTGGCCTTATATTTTCCTTATAAATCAGAATCTTTGAACTTCAGAAGATAATCTCAGCTATCCCTGTGACACATCATGAACTTACACACCAAGCACTACACCAAACATTTTGACGGGGATTGATTCATCTTGAAATGAAATCAAATGACACAGAAAGAAAATTGGGACTGGTTGGTTCTGTGAGAAAAACATTATTGTGCAGTCTAAAGGTGACTTCGTAGAGACTCCCAAAGGGAATGCAGGATGGTTCTGTCCTCCTGGTGCCATTACAATCAAATTCTCACTGCACAGATAGACTCATGTGTCATCTTCCTGACTCTTAGATAATCAAATAAATACAAATATGTTCCCCTGAAAAGTTATTCATCTCTTTTCCAATCATAGTTGTAGTTCTAGTGGAATTATAGTAGCAATTATTACTTAAATGGCTGTAGTAATTGAAGAGTAGAATGGCCAACTTGTAAGTGACCTGCTTACCTTCAAAAGTAATTCCCAGCAATTTGCCAAATGAGACAGTGTACCCATTGTTTCTTTTATGATAAATTAATAATTGAAAAATGAAAGAAAGGCTGTAATTTAAAAAATTAACTCTGGTACATGTCTGATTTTTCTTTTAAATTAGCCTTTCAGGGGATCTCAGGATATTATGCATAGTGGCATCTTGCAATGATGATTGTCTCTCAGAAAGATGTGAAGATTGGCATTTAGATTAGTAGTTTCCAAAGACAAACTATCTGTTAACTGGAGAAACCATGTACCCTTAACTGGGATAGAGCATTACATGGAGGAAGCTGTGAACAGATGAAAAAAGAAAAAAATCTTCACATTTCAAAAATCTCCTTGTGGAAAAATGTTGAACTGCAGTTTTACTTTATTTCATATAATAGAAACTTTTCTAAAAGTCTAACTGTACTTATAAAGGCATAAGTGCAATCCAGCTTAAAAGACTTACTTGAAGTGGCCATGCAGTGAATCCTCTTGAAAAATGAGAAATTTGGGGAATATATATATATATATATATATATATATATATATATATATATATATATATATATATGTGTGTGTGTGTGTGTGTGTGTGTGTGTGTGTGTCTTGTTTTGTTTTCTTTTTCATTTCAGGGTTGGTTTTCTTGTTTAAAGTTATACAATAATATTTGATATGTTTTCTCAACACGTGTATTAAATCTTTAATAAGACTAAAAGGCAGACCTGGTTTTAGTGTCCCAAAGAAATAAACGGTATTTCACTGCATTCACCTTCTCTTTCTGGAACTCTGCACACTGGGACTATGTTCTTTCTAGCAAGCCAGTTACAGTGGCAAAGAATGCTGAAGATTCTTACACGTCTAAGAATGTGGGTTCTGGTTTCGAGGTCCACATCAGAGCATGAGTTAAATGCAATTGGAATGGGTAAGAAGTTAATGAAAAAGGCCAAATGGGTGATGGAAAAAGGGCTGTGGTTCCCAGGGGTACACACCAGCCTGACAAAGTGCTTACAGGGAAATGGGGAGTTTCTGACAACTTAGATAAATCCTAGGGCTCACTGCGGAACTGATCATTGCCTAGCCCATAGTACAGTAGATTCCCCAAGGCATGACATTGCTTTGTACTCACCAAGCATCATACAAGAGCTATATAGGAAGGCTGCGTGTTGCTAAACTAAATCAGTCCATGAAATTGTGGAGTCTCCTCCATTGCAATTTCCAAACACAATCACTTCGAAACTAGAATGTCTCGCCATCTGAATTACTAGAATCCCTTTCAAGAGAAATTTGAATCTTAAGGTTGTATGAAGTGTGAGTCACTGACAGATGTAGTTTTCTGTCTGTGCTTATATCCACAACTTTGAATGCAGAGAATGATTCAATGTATAGCCACTAGGTTTTGAGAAGCCTCCATAAGGTGGTACATAAACAAGACCTACTGGAATTACTCCTGATGGCTTTCAAATTCAGTAACTCTTGTATTGTTGGAAGCTGTTAGAGAGAATTAAAAATCTATGAAGCACCTCAGTACACCATGGTGCCACCTCATGGAGTGCTGATTGCTCTTAAAAACTAATTGGATTATGTGCCACCATTAATGGTGAAATGGGAAAGTTTCTAAACACTGTCAGACTCAAAATATCTTCCCTCTCTATCGTTAAACTCACTTGTATTTACGTTATAGAAAACACCCAGTGTCTCTTATTTAACGGCCTGGAACTCTCTTGGCTTATACTTTAGGGAGCATGCCTGAGTCACAATTAAGCCACCCAGGGAATTGCCACCTTTACTCACCTGCCACCTTGTCTCCATCAGTGAGAGTTTTCCAGGGCATGTCATCTGACAACCAGGCCACGAATGTGAGCGTGTTGGATGTGAAAAGAAGATGCGCTGAAACAACATCAGGCCTTAACAACACTGCATGTACCTGGGACAGGCAGGAACCATGTTAAAGAGAACAAGGCAGTCTTTTAATATATATATATATAAGTTTGTTTATTTATTTTTGGCTGCATTGGGTCTTGTTGATGCGCATGGGCTTTCTCTAGTTGGGGGAGTGGGGGTTACTCTTCGTAGCCATGCGCTGGTGTCACATTGCGGTGGCTTCTCTTGTGGCAGAGCCTGGGCTCTAGGTACACGGCCTTCAGTAATTGCAGCGTGTGGTCTCTAGGGCACACAGGCTTCAGTAGTTGTGGCTCATGAGCTTAGTTGCTCCACAGCATGTGGGATCTTCTCTGACCAGGGCTCGAACCCGTGTCCCCTGCATTGGCAGGCAGATCCTTAACAACTGCACCACCAGGGAAGTCTTTAAGTCAGAAAATCTAGAATCAAAGACGAATCACTTAATGTCTTTAGGTTTCCTATTCCACACCCAAAAACAGAAAGGTAATAAATCCTTCTCATGCAGGGAGCTGTAAGAACTGGAATAGATACATAATAAAAATTATTATAGATACATAATGATTATTATAGACACCCAATATATGGGTAGTACCTCTATTGCTATTTGAAACAGTTTGAACAACTGCTGAAAGTTTTGGTTTGGGGTTACACCGAACTTTAAAATTCTATAGAAAACAAAGTGTGTTTATTAAGATTGTTCAGGACAAACCAATCTTAGCATGTGCACCTGCCTGTCTTCCAAGGGGGAATACGAGTAAATGAAAGAGGGAATGGGAGCTGACCTCGCATAGTGATCACATAGTGAGCAAACCAGGTAAAGATAATGACGTCTTTCTTTCTCAGGATCTAAGAATGCATCCTACTTACAATTAAGCCCGATATTCCATCTCTACTAAACTCTCTACTAAAATTGAGTTGACTTCTCCATGTACATTTCTATGCTCTTTTCCTTTGTTCTGGTTTCTGACTTCTAGCCTCTCTCTGTTTCTTCTTCTCTCTATTCTCCTTCTGATTATTCCTGCATGTCTGTCTGTCAGCCTATAGGTAATATATCATCTATGGTTGCTGAAAAGCAAGAAGTAAATTTAGAAAATGAGTACTGGTGTGCCAGGCACTATACTCACTGGGTGTTTTATATAGATTAATTCAACTAAGCTTAACAACAATCTTGAAAGCATAGCATTTTCCGTTTAACAAATCAGAAAACTGGAGTTCTTTTTAAGTTAAGAAGATTCTTGAAGGTCTCATAGAGAGGTGTTTCTGAAGCCAGAATCTGAATCAGGCTCATCTATCAACTTCCCAGTGCTAGTGTGGAGAAGCCATCCTAGCAGACGCCCCTAATTTAGAGCCACATATTTACTTTTTGTTCTTTTTCCTGGTTGTTTTTCTGAGCTTCATGTGAATCCAGAGAAAGCAGATCAGAGGCACCACTTCTGATGTAACCCTCTTACATCTGAGATGGCTTGAAAGACCCAAAGAGAATGTTGGATTAGAAAAGACTCTGGTATCCCACTAAATGCCCACTAATAAGCTGAGCAGAGGCCCTGGCTTTGAGATCATCCATTCATATTTTTACTCGGTGGTTGAGAGCCATATAAGCTAATACTGGTTTCCTTGATTGGAAGTAAACCTTTCTGATGATGTTTTGTGAGAATCCCTTCCAAAGCCGTCACATTAATGTCTGTCTTATTTAAATCTGTTGGCCTCATTTTATTATAATCTGTATGACAGAAGCTTCCTATTACTCACTAATCCTTTTCCTTGTCTGCCTTGGCATGCAACTGTTTCCCAGGTTTTGTTGCATTTAAGTGGGTCCATGTGATTAAATTCTGGCCAGTGACCCCAGCAACTGCAAGGTGGAAGGCTTTCTAACACAGAACATGTTCCCCCTTCCCAGCATAATGACCCTCACTGCACTCTAATTTGAGCAAAAAATAATAATTTTTTTGTTGTCTCAAGCCACTAAGATCTGGAAAGTGTTTGTCACAGATAGCCTACAATCCATTTCATGTCAAGTATGATCTATTTCATGGATTTAAAGCAGTGTTTCTCACTTGGGAGTGATTTTGCCCCCTTGGGATTATATGGCACCATCTGAAAATAATTTTGGTGGTCACAAAGGGGGAAGGGGTGATATTGATGTTAATGGGTAGGGGTCAGGAATGTTGCTAAGCATCCAAAATCCCAGGACCACCCTCACAGCAAAGAATTATCAAGCCCAAAACTGTCACCAGAGCCAAGGTTGAAAAACCAGGGTTAAAGTTAAGTCCTCTGAAAGAATGATTATCTAGTAGATACTCTATATGTTTTTGTTGATTGACAGACTCTTTGTGCAAGAACTTAAGAAAAAATAAAGATGTTATCCTCATACCAACACTCTTTTAAAGAAGAATCTAGTAGGGAAAAAATCAGTGTCATAGAGGTAGTCACTGTTTATGTTTCAAATTTTCTATATTTAACAAATTGTGCTAATTAATCAATTGGCAAATTAAAAAAAACATCTTTTATTCACAGAAATAGGGCAATCTGGTTAATTTAAGTCTTAGTATACACTTAAATACTAAGTTTAGCCATCATAATATTAGGCTTGTGTAAATAGATACCAATATAGACAGGTAGATAGATAGATAGATGACAGATAGATGATAGATAGATAGATAGAGAGATAGATAGATAGAAAGAAAATAGGTAGATGATAATACATTTTGGATGGAAACTCTCAGGCAGGAACTGTCACTACAGTCCATAAGCAGAATTTCTTCTTTCTCAGGAAAATCTCTTCTTCTTTTAAATCTTCTCTAGTAGTTGGATCAGACACACTCATATTACAGAAGATAATCCCCTTTACTTAAAACCAACTGATTGTAGATGCTAATGATGTCTACTGTCAAGAAGGAAGAAATTTTCCTCTACCCTTCTAGGTTCTTCTGGCTGGTCTAAGAATTAAATTGACATGAGACAGACTAACGAGAAAATCAAAGATTTAATAACACGTATACATGGGAGAAACCCAGGAAAACTGAGTGACTCAAAAAAAAAAAAAGGCTGAAGCCCTCACCTTAAATACTATCCTCAGCTAAAGACAAAAGAGGAAGCTGAGAGTCAGTTATGGAAGCTTACCAGGAGAAGCACAGTAAGCAAGGGTAAGGTTGGTTATGCAGATTTAAGTTTGCCTTCTCCATCGATAAGAATTCCTAGAGATTTGGTCATCTTCTTCCTGGTACAGTCAGGGAGATACCCTTACAAATGGAGATGTTCCATATAAATGTAAATATGTCTTACAAAATGGTAATTCCTAGCTGATTTTCAGAGTGTTTCCCTTATTTCTTTAAAAAAATAACCAGCTTAAAATAGTTAATATGTCAAAGAGACATACTTTGGGTTGGAAAATTCTGCTCCCCTACTTTATAAAACACCTTCACAGCAACACGGGTTAGTGCTTGATGGAATAACTGAGCACTATAACCTAGCCAAGTCGACATACAAAACTGACCATCACACTACCATGGGTTAGACAAGTACTTTTGTGTTTATTCCTCGTAGAAATCTCACAGGGTAGGGATTTCCCCCATTTCACAGGTGAGAAAAATACATTCAGTAATCTGAGATACTGTGTAACTGAACTAAGTGGGAAAAAACAGGATTTGAACACTTGCCTGTTTGGCTTTGAAACCTACTTTACATATAATTTCTGTAGGAAGTTCAGCTTTTTCTTCCACATTCTTGATCTCCTACCTGGGCCTTGGGCTCTTTCAGCAGGTATGATGCATATGTATGATCATCTCTCTCTAGTTACATTCCAAAGCCACACATCGGTTATTTTGAACTTCTCCATTGTTTTGTACTGTCCACGTCTCTGTTTAAATTCATTAGAGTGGAGTAATCCGTGTGAACAATGTCCATTCATTCAAACTTAAATCTGTCTAAGTTTACAGTTGATATTTTACTATGCAGGAAAGATGATTAATTGAGACTATTATACTAGGCAGACAAATTTATACATTGGAGATGTCCCCATATCAGGGTCCAGTTCTCAGCACCTAAGACTTATCTGCATAGTACAGTTGTGGTAATGAGTCAGTTTACCCAGCAAAGTATACTTAACTTTGAAGGATTTTTCCCCCTCAAAACAAACAAACAAACAAACAAACAAAAAGGATCCTTACATCTATTTCTGGTTCATCTAGATTTTTGTATATCCAGATCCAAGTGGATTTTATTCAATGTACATATGATACTATATGCACCTATGTATAAGTGCACAGATTATCCTATTATGCAATCATGCACACCATTACCCCTTCTGAGATACATGGAATATTCCCCCAGACCCTCATACTGTTCACCTGAAAAATTCCATACACCTGTACACGAAATCAAAAATTCTGTTTAATAAAGGAGTTATTTTTAAAGGTACTTGTTTAAAAAACAGCCTGACAACATGTTTTTATACTCTAGAACAACATGAGTTATTTGTTTTCTATATCTTATTCCCACTTCTTTTTTTGCCCTGAATCTATACGGGGCTTGGTGAAATACTCTGGTTTTCTCAGGTAGGGACAATTTATGGTTATTGACAGTAATAAGAAGCCCTTCTACATCAGAGGACTTCACTAAACTGGCCCACTGTCTGTGGAGGGTCCAATGTTGATGGCTGTGTGGTCTTCATGTCATGCACATACCGTTTGCCTCTAAGACATTTCAGCGCATGGAGAGTTAAGATGCTTTCTTGATAGGAAGCTGAGGAAACCAAGTATACAACTGATTTTTCTTGAAGGGATAAAAAAATCTTCCCCTTAATAACCTTTTACCTTTTTGTGTAAGGCAGATGAAGGATTTGGGTTATTTGGTTTTTTTTTTAAATTAAAGTATATTTTATTATTATTGAAGAAAAGGGTATCTATTTCTCACACTGAACTAGATAATTTATATCATGAAATTGTTATTAGCTCATACATGTGCCAATATTTTTTCCACTAAGAATGGATGAAAGAAGATAGTATGCAAATTCATAAACACACACACACATACACACATACATGCACTCACCAGAGAAAGAGCTCTTGCCTCTGGCATGCTGTCCTCTAACAAGAACATAGTGTGTTGTGTTCTTTATTTCCAAGTTCAAATAGGAACTAGAGCAGCCTGTCATCCCAAATATGAACTTCTCTGGCCATCCCGTGCAGAGTCCTCAGCTCCAATCATTTACGTGACCATCTTCCCTATTATTACTCAGCAACAGATGCATTATACACATGCACTTTTTCTTTGATTTTGCTTTGTAGAATATTTTTAAGTCCCCTTTCTTTTCTGGGTATTTGATCTCCTCCAAGAAAGGATAAGCTTCTCAAAGAGAAGGAACAGATTTTCTCTTTTACAAATGTTCACATGTCCTTTGTGTTCACAGCCTACAGCCAAAGACTTCCTGATTATCCATCTCAATACAGTAAAGTTCTTTGTTCTTCTAAAGAGTTAAATTAGGGGAAAATGACTAAATGGGGAAAGCTATTGGAAAGGATAAGATTCCAAGGTTAAATGCCTAGACACATGTTAATGAAAGCAAAGTAACAATCCACTGTAGCTCTGACCTCATCTCAGGGATGTCACTAGATCACTATTTACTGAAAAATTAAAAGTCCAAGGAGATCACAAGGATAATAAAACCAAATTTCCCTGAAAGAAAGTTCTAGTACAATGAGGCTATCCAATTTATTAGGAAAGAACTGAGTACGTGGGGGCCAGGATCCTTGGTAATTGAAATCCAATTGCAACATAAATCCATAGAAAGAAAAGTTTAAAAATTATTTCCAGAAATAAAGCCAGAAAAGTGTTTTAAAAAGCAACAAGAATCCATGTTTGGATACAAAGAAATATCATACTAACAGAAATTAATTTGGTTTGGGTTAAATGAGAGTCACAGAGCAAGATGCTGTGATGGAGAAAAATTGAAATATTCTTGAATTCTAAAGAGACCTTGGAGACAGTATGGGTTCAGAAGAGCCCTAGCTGTAGTGGCTAGTATCTATTGTCAGTACTATAAAAGCTTACCATTTTAATTCAGATTTTCTACAACTGAGACAACCTATGCCAGTCACTTTGGAAGCAAATAAAATGATGACACCCATTACCATGTGCATGCGAGCTCACTAACTTTGCAAATGTGATACTCATAGGTAGGGAGAGCAGTGAAAAACTGGGTTTTCTTCCAGTGAAAACCCCCTTAATAGAATAATAAGAATAAGAAGTAATCGGGCTTCCCTGGTGGCACAGTTGTTGAGAGTCCGCCTGCCGATGCAGGGTACGTAGGTTCGTGCCCCAGTCCGAGAAGATCCCACATGCCGCAGAGTGGCTGGGCCCGTAAGCCATGGCCGCTGAGCCTGCGCGTCCGGAGCCTGTGCTCCACAACAGGAGAGGCCACAGCCTTGAGAGGCCCGCATACCAAAAACAAACAAACAAACAACAACAACAAAAATGAACAAGAAGTAATAAGAATAGTCATATGACAAATGTTCATTAGAAGGTCATTAAATAAACTGGCTCAATTGCGTGTAACCTATGTAAAAATCAGGATGTAGCAGTGCCCACCAAGTTACGTGCAAAGATTCCTTCCCACTGCAGTAAAAACCCTCTCATACCTAACATTGACTGGGTGTGTTAAGTTGACAGGCATTAGCAGAGCTGCTGTGTGCCTAGAAGGAACAAAGAAGGGCTTCTGGAGTGCACAGCTGAGTTTCTCTGGACCCTGGACCATCACACATGCTCATTCCCTACTCTAGGGGACAGAGATGAAGTCATGATGAACGTTTAGCCTCAAGGGGAAAGGTGGCACCGAAGCAGCTTAAGGGAGAAGAGTTGGAGGAAAGGCCCAACCCCTGGATAAGAGGGAGGTGGCATAAGTACTGGTGATGTGCAAAAGGCTAAGGTTAGGGTCAGGTGGTGGGAAGAAGCTTTCTTGCCAACTGGTCTTATTTGAAATCTGAGTCACCTTCAAAAGGTTTTCCTTTTCCACTTTCCACCATCTCCAATTTGTGCTTCTCTCCTTCTACTCTCTCCCTGTTCTCTCACTACTGACTCTGGTCAGAATAGGAAGAGTTTCGACCATACTGCCTGGGGTCCTACGTTTAGAAGAAAATTTGTAAGCAGTTGCTCAGAACAGGCTTGCCGCCATATGTTGCCTATACACCTCTGCTAGGTCCCCAAATGTCAGCTATGGTTCTGAGCCTCAAGTCTTCAAAATTCCAGATAAAATAGCCACTTCCTTCATCCCTACCAGATGCTTCCTGCAGTCACTCTTGACACAGAGTTCTGGTCCAGGGCAGTGTTTTTACCCTGCAGTTGGCTTACATTTCCCTTAGAGTGCATCAGGGGTTGGAGTTGGTCAATGCAGAGTGGGTGCATGAGAAAGGAAGGGAAGAAGGAAGGAAGGAAGGAGAAGGAGGGAAGAAACAAAAAACTTCTCCAGGTATCTAGTTTATACATTATACCAGAAACAGATATACATATTTTAACTATATCAGAAAGGCCCTATCTTCCCTCCAGTTAATTCCTTTAACCTGGTTCCTCACTGTGTATGATATGTCATCATTAAAAAATAATTTGGAACTGAATCACTTTACTGTACAGCAGAAACTGATGCACACTGTAAATCAACTATACTTTCCCATTTTTTAAAAAAATAAAATATAATTTTGTAGCTCTTATCACTATAACCATTCCTACTAATACTCCTTACTACTACTACTACCAAAATTCATGAAATCTGTAAACAAATAGTAAAAAATAATAAAATTACAATTTGAATTATGTACTTTATGTAATAAATGTAAATTTACAATTTACATAAATGCTTCACCTTTTAATGTTATTGCAATGTTATGGACTAGGTTTTATTATATAGATAAATAATTGAGACTCAGAAAAGTTAAATGATTTAATTTAATTCACATAAATAATAAACTGCACAGTTGAAATACACAGGCAGGTTTTTGACTTTAAAATGTGCTTCCCTCTCCACATATATCAGGTTTCTTTTTCTTTCTTTCTTTTCTTTCTTTCTTTCTCTCTCTCTTTCTTTCCTTCCCTCTTTTTCTTTCTATTGCTGCCTTTTTAACAAATACAAATCTTTCTTGTCCGGGTGCTACATACTAATTCACATTGAGATATCTGCTCCTTTCCTGCTGACAGAGACACCAAACATAGCAGAAAGGGCATAAAAAGAGAAGAAAAGAAAACCAAGGAGAAAGCTCAGTACTCAGCAATCTTGCCAAGATCAACCACGGCTATATATTTGGGTGTAAGGAATCAATCAAATAGGAGCCTCATTAACAAGGACACTTCAAAGGCACTGCAGAGAACATGGAGCTCCAGCATCTAACTCCATTTTACAGATGGGGATACTGAGGCCAAGGCTGTTTGACATGTCCACTAGTCAATGACAAAGCTGAGTGCCCTGACTTGCAGTTTTGAGAGTCTTCCATCACTGAATCCTCTCTGTCTCTACATGGTCAGCAGCATAAATTCTGAGTAGAACAACTGAACATATTGTCAATATCCTCCATGACATGCAACTTACTAATTGGAGAGTTAAAGCTAACTTTTTCCCAGGTGTACAACAGGAAGGGCAGAAACAAATCATTTTTTAGTAATGATGAAATTCTCTCAGAAGTACCACTCACCTTAAAAATGTGCTTAGAAATTATTGATACACTCTCAGCATTCTGATTTTCCTGGCTTTCTGAAGCTAAGATGTTGCAGGAGTGTCTTCACAGCTTTGATCATGAGCAGTCAAAGGGGACTTTGTGTAGCTTCCAGGGAAACGCTGTTGCTGGAAAAGTCAGAGCTCTCTGTCATGCAGAAGAAACCGTTACAGAACTTTCCAGCATTCCTAACTCCAGAACAAATTAGGATCAGAAGGCTGTTGTCATTGGCCCCCAGGAGCCTGTGGTTTTCTTATTTTCTTATCTGAATTTTTCTTCCCTGCCTATTCCAGGTAGCTGTCACGAGAAATATGAAAAGGGTATTCATTTGTTGATGATTCTTTGCTTCTTCTCACTTTCACATTCACAGTAAGGAAAAGAATAATTGCCTCCACAGGTCGCTTCAGCATTTTGCACTCGTATGCATGCAAGTATCTTGATAGGCTCCAAACATGCAGTCTTACCCAATTTTTGAAATTTGGATTTTATATAAGGTGGTTCTTTTTGTATTGATTACAAGTGCTTATACCACTCTGCCTAGCAGAATTTGCATCATAAAAGTCACTAAATGTAAAACATTGTACACAGTTGCCCAAGTTGTCATGTATCTGGACAAATTTATGAAAATAAAAAGAGTCATCCATTTGGGTTATTTCTACATTTTGGAAACTTAGCATCTTATGTTTTCTTAAGCTGCTCGGGAAAGTTCCAATCTTGAAAATCTAAAAGGATTTGTGCAGACTGACAAAGTTGGCCAAGAAAGGAGACTTTCCTGATAACAAGAGGCAGCAGAACCCTGTGGTGCTGACCCCACCCGGTGATTCTCCCTTCTCTGAGGTTTCACTAATGACATTGGCCTCCTCTTTAATGAACTCTTTGGGAGCTGGTCCTCCTTAAACTGACTTGGACAAGCTTGGACAAAACTCTTCCCTTGAATCTGTGTAACACAACTGAAATGCCATCAGAAAATTCAAATAACAATTTTCTCAGTGCTATGGAGAAAGAATAAGTAAATAAATCCAAGTTAAGTGAATAGAGTTCATAAACATATAGCTTGCTTTCACAGTATTATCTGGGACTGGGGGTGGGGTGTTGTACAAATGGATGTATTATGTTTATTTTATTGTTTAAAATGAGACAGGATTAAATATGTTTAAGCTTTGATGGTGAAAAGAGTGATCCAAAGTGAAGAGTTAGAAACACTGGCAATATGTCAAAAAATATTTCCTTTGAGAGCTACTGAAATTGTTGTCTACAATCAATGTTCACACTTTTATATCTTTCCCCAATTAACTGACAATGTGTCTCTTCCTTCCCGTCTTCTCAGGGTCTGCTTCACTAACCTTGACCCACATAGGAAGTCAGATAGAAATTGGAAATTTCTTTACTGAATGTGAAAAGAGAACACAATAAGAAATTGGGTGGTTAATCCAATGCATAAGAGCTGAATATATCCAACTGCAAAGGATGGCCTTGTTCACTAGCTAGGATAGTGCTTATATAGCAGGGCCCATATTGCTTCTGAGACTCTGTTCCTTTATTTTCCCATGGTTGCACAACCACCTGTTGAGCTTATGTTCTTCTTTAGTGCATTAATACATTCAGGCAGGTCACAATCAAGTCTTGCAGCACTGGGAAACCTTGACTAAGGTAACTGTGATTCTCTACTTTTATTCATCATTTGTTTGATTCATAGTTTAACACTCAGAAGGCAATTTTATTTCCATTGTTTCTAAGATCTTGAGAGATACCTTATGGTATCCCACATAGGCTGACAAGAAGGAACACTGTAAAATAGTTTATTGAGATGCAGGATGCAAATTCACTATAAGTAAACCTATGAGAAATTAATTTTTGACCTGAATGGGATGTAGAAGATGGCTAACTGCAAATGATAATTTTTCCTTTTGATTGTTTTGTATGGCAGTATCTTGACATAGGAAAATAAAAAAGAGAGATTTGTGAGTGTGTAAAAACCATTAGAAGTTACTTTGAACTTCAAAAAACAACATGCTTTAAATTGTTTCTCCAGTTGTTTTCCCTAGTTGGCAATTCCCTGGTTTTTATTGGTGTGTCACCTCCTCTAATGTCAAGTCTCTAAACTGTGTTGCTCAGTGATTCACTAAGATCAACAATGCCCTACTTCAGATCAGCCAAGTAGTTTCACTTGAACTTTTTTCTCATAATCACTTTATAATTAAAATCATTGAGTAAAATTCTAAGTCTCCTGAATGACTATTTATGGTTTTCTGAATCAGCATGTATGTGTATGTGTATATGTATGTGTGTGGAGACAGAGAGAGAGAAATAGACAGAAACACCAATGGATGGTCACCCTACTAAATTATTGGTGTGTCCTTTATTCCCACAGTTCTTTGTTCAAATCTCAAATAAGTCACTTATCATGTCACACAATAGTGCCACTATTTGCATTTGGTCTTGCCCTTTACAGTGTTCTATCCAATTTTGTATTCCGAGAACTTAGCACAGAGGCAGAAATTCAGAAGGTATTTAAAAAATATTTGATAAAGGAATTAACAACAAATTAGGGCCCAAGTGTTCTCCCTGATCCATATTCTATGGTAGAAAGATGTTAAAACTGAGTTTGCTGTTGTTACAGTGAGCATGCAGAGTGCATAAACAAATTCCAAACTAGCATGTTATATTATGTGTATCTCTTCTCCATGCCCAGTTTTAAGAAACACAAAGTTGAAAAAATTTTGCTTTGACTGACTATTTCATCATACAAGATTTTGTTTTCTATAGACCCACTTTTCATTCCATAATTATTGAAGACACACAAAATACAAGGCTAAATGTTAGGAATGAAAATCGGAATATGTTTAAATGAAGAAGAAACAGTTGGGAAATAACCAAACAGCATGACAAAGATTCATTAGAGAGTTAGAATTGCCAGATTTTAACCCTGTACTCTATATTTCTACCTGTGGGACTTAAATCAAGGGTATTAGCTATCTGTTTTTTTTTTGTTGTTGTTGTTGTTTTTGCGGTACGCGGGCCTCTCACCATTGTGGCCTCTCCCGTTGCGGAGCACAGGCTCCGGACGCTCAGGCTCAGCGGCCATGGCTCACGGGCCCAGCCGCTCCACAGCATGTGGGATTTTTCCGGACTGGGGTATGAACACGCGTCCCCTGCATCGGCAGGCGGACTCTCAACCACTGTGCCACCAGGGAAGCCCCTAGTTATCTATTGATAGCAATCTATAGTTATCTATCTTTACCCCAAAACTTAGCAGCTTAATAGAACACAAATTTATTACCTCACAGTTTCTGTGAGTCAGGAATCCCTCTGTGTCAGAGTCTTTCACACCCATGACTGTGGTCTCATCTGCAGTCTCATCCGCAGTTTCAACTATGGAGGGGGCAGCAGTTGTTGACAGGGTTCAATTCCTTGAGGATTGTTGGACTGAGAACCTCAACGGCAGTTAGCTGGATGCCACCCTCAACTCCTTGCCATGTGGGTCTTTTCAACAAGCTATCTTACTTCATCAAAGTGTGCAAGCCAAGAAGGCAATAAAGAGAACCTATTATCAAGGTTAGACATCACAGTCATTTATAATCAAGTCACAGAAGTGACATCCCATCACTTTTTCTATACTCTGACTTTTAGAAACAACTTACTATGCCCAGCCCCTATTCAAAGGGAGGAGATTACACAAGACTGTGAAGACCAGTAGGTGGGGATTATTGAGGGTGACCTTAAAGGCTGTCTGTTACAGCAAATAACTAAATTTCTCTAAGCCTACTTCCTTTTTCTCTAAAATAGAAGACAAAATGTCTCCTACCTCATGGGATTGATGTGAAAATCAAATAGTACATTTAAGCCCTGAGCATATAGTGAGAACTCTGTAAATGTTAGTTCTCATTAGGTAATCACAACACACCATGACATGTCCTGTGGTCAGGTTATTCAAATGACTATGGGACCACATGAGAGGAACACTTAATGCCATCTTGAAAATTATAGACAGGGCTTCCCTGGTGACGCAGTGGTTGAGCATCTGCCTGCCGATGCAGGGGACATGGGTTCATGCCCCAGTCTGGGAAGATCCCACATGCCACGAAGTGGCTAGGCCCGTGAGCCATGGCTGCTAAGCCTGCATGCCCAGAGCCTGTGCTCCGCAATGGGAGAGGCCACAACAGTGAGAGGCCCGCATACCACAAAAAAAAAAAAAAAAAGAAAAAGAAAATTATAGACAAATTTCGCAAAACAGATGAAGTCTACACTGAGGCTTGGATATAGGACGGAAGTAGCCAGCTAAGGGATAAGAAGAAAGAGAATGGGATTCCAGGGAGAGATAAAGCCCTAGAAACCAGAGAGAGTGACATTGCCAGCTAGACTGAGAACTGTGCAGGACGGATTACCCCTCTCCTCTTTGGCATTCCTGCCTGAAAGGTGGGACACAGAGAGAAGGTAGTTAATGTCAGAAGCATGCAAATGTATGTGCGCATACACCATCAAGCTCCAACACAATGATACTTTGTGCACATGACCTTTAATTAATGCAGAAATGTCTAGAGAGAGAAAGAGGAGAATAGGAAGAGAAGTTAGAATTGTCATCTCTAGGTCAAAAGGACCTGAGTTTCTGGCAATGCCTCTTCTGTAAGTGAGATGCCATCCTGCTCCTGGTCCTTATATAGCAGTGGTCTCCTGGACCTGGGTGAGCCAGACCACTAGGACAAGCTTCCTTGGCTGGTCCATTCTCAGCAACTTTGATACTGTTTAAATTTCCCAATGCTAAACACTCATAAAGTTTAAAATCCATTTCATAGCTCCCATATTTATAGGGCATTGTATTAAATTAGACTTTATTGATGTTTTACTTTGAATTGCTTATATATTTATATTTTTCAAGATAAAACAAAATATTATCTCAAAATACACACTGAGGATTCTTGTTCCCATCCCCATGTCTTTCTACCCTCCCCCCAAATATTAATAGGAAATAACTGATTTTCCCCAAAGTTGTTTCTTTGATTTTCTCCTAATATTTTATTTTGAAAGTTTTCAGATGACAAGGAAAGTTACAATAATCCTATTAAAAACACCCAAATGCCCTTCATCAATATTCACTAGGTGATAACATTTTGCTGCATTAGCTTTATCTCTTTCTCTCTGTATGTGTACATATACATATGTTCATTTCAGAGTTGGTTACAGAAATTAAAATACTTTACCCCTAAGTCTTTCTAAATAAACATGCAGAAACAGCTAGAAACACCTTGGAAAGGGAGAGCACGAAGGAGATTGGGAAAAGTATAGCCTTACCCAGGATTAAACCATACAATAAACCCTCTATAAGTAATGCAGTATAGTACTAGAACCTGACTAAGCAGGCATACCAATGACACAGAATAGAATACCTAGAAATAAACTCAAGTACATATGAAAATTTAGAAGCAAGAAGGGTGACATCTCAAAACAGTGAGGAAAAGATGTACTACTTTTTAATAGTGTGGGGCAAACTAAATAGCTATTTGGAAAATGTAAACTTGGGTCCACTCCATACATAAAAAGATACTACATATGCATCAGATCTCAGTATGCAAACAGTGAAAAAGTATAATACTTAAAAATAATAATAATAAGTGAATTTCTTTATAACCTAAGTGTAAAAAAAAAACCAGGCACAATTTCAAAAACTGACAAATGTGCCTGCAACAAAAATATTAAAACGTCACATGGCAAAAACTGAAATTTGTTTAAGAAATTCATCCATAAACCCACTTGTGTTCCACACTTTTATTGAACCAAGCAGTGAGGTTTATTATTCAGTGGTGACTAAATTTCCATGTGTTCAGGCAGAGGTAAGCTCTTTCCTCTGAGCTTTCCATTATACATCTGTTGGGTGACTCACTGACGTGTAACATTGTCCTGGTCCCAGGGAACCGATGTTGTACTTGGAAAATCTGCTCATTGCATCTCCAGTCCAAGTGTTTGACATCCTTCTAAGTATGTCTGTCAATTTCTTGCTCTTCCTCTGTCTTCATACTTAATTTTTCGTTTAATGTATTTCTAATAAAAACACAAGACTCTGTACTGAAGATATTTGGCGTGAATTTGGAAACATGAGAAGATAGAAACCTCTTTTATTTCTAATTTCTTTTTAACAACAGAAATAAATTAAACTCAATCATGCTTGCATGAATGATTCTATTTTCATTTAAGGGACTCTTAAATGAAAATCCAAAGATTTTGCAGAATTAGGAAAACTCTTTGTCAGAGTTTTCCTAACTCATTTATTTTTATTTGAGGGCATATGGTAAGATTCTTTCCTTGACAGAATACCATGAAATTAATTTTGACATATCGCTGTAAATGATGCCATTGTACCACCTCCATGATTAAATATTTGTGAACATCGCCCAGAGCTTTCAAAAGGACTCTGTTTCCTTCCCATAGCAAAGGCCTGGAAAGTGATGAGCCCATTTCCTGGTGATGGGCAAAAGCAAAAAAAAATATGAGGATTCAAGAATTTGTCAAATGATACAACAGCAATAAATTTTCTCCCAGTCTACCTGTAGAAACATGTAAAATCCCTAATGAGATTTTGCACTAAAAAAGTTAATTTTTGGATAAGTTAAAATATGACAGTTTAATAAAAATGATCATGTTCTAACAGATCATTCAACCAGCAAGCTTTGAAAACTTCTGGTGTAAAATTAATATATCAAAATGACATCTGTATCTTTCAAGAAATGTGTCTTTTAGGAGAACCATAGCCTGCCTAAATTTAAAATTTTTTTTTTCATCAACATGACTTTAAAATGATTCCGAGGATAGAAATAGGAAAGGCTTTTTCCCCTCTAGCAATTTTTTTTAAAATTTCTCTCTTCGGTGAAATGATACTTAGCAGCAGCTGCAGCCACAATCTTTCAGTTCTGCCCCCCACCAACACTCACAGTCTGCACCATTTTAAAATGTTACTTTGCTGTTTAACAGGAACAAAAAATGGATCGATACTCCAATAAAACATAAATTCACCTGTCAAGGACTGAACGTTGTTAAGAGATCTGATCAACATAATAAAAATCTCGTCTCTAGTCTCAAATCATGGCCAGAGACAGCACTGAATACCACAGGGACTCATTTTCCTAAATTGTGAAAAGCACATTTTGAAAAGGACAAGAAGTTTCTTATGGACAAGAAAGGCAACAAGAAGAATAGTTTAGAGAAGCATTGAGCATCCCTTCAAGAGGGCCTTGCTAAAGTGGCAAGGGGAGGGAACCAGGGGTGACTAGGAGAATCTGGCTTCTAGAGCTTCAGCTTCCATAATAACGTTTCCTAAAACCGATCTGCCTGCGAATGCAGCACAGTCAAGGTGTCCCCTTGCTGAACTGAACTTCTCTGCCTCTGCCTTAAGAAAAGAAAGGTCAACCTCCAGTCTTTCTGTAGTGCTTGAGGCTGTAATAACTGCCGGCACTGGTAACTGTGGTCCTGCGAGTTGGCAACAAATCCCTTCCCAGGTGGGTGCTTTCAAATATTTGGCTACTAAAAAATTAGAGGACCTACTTGAATTAACTAATAGATAGCACTCTTTAATAATGGCTCACCATTTAATCTTGGCATGTAATATTGAAGGTGTTCAAAGGATTGAATAATGTTGCAGTTAATGAAAGACCCTCCATTTCCACTCCCTGTTTACCTGAATAAGATGTCTGAGCTACCTTACAGGGTGGTTGTGAAGATCAAATTAATTAAGATAAAATGTGAAGGGCACCAGGAAGAATGGCAGGTACATAACAAGTATTGCATGAGGGACTGCTATTATTACTATTGTATTAACTAACTATATTACTTATGTATAATAATAAATATTCTAAAAAATTATGATTATATAAATTTTAAAATATATTAATTATAATGAACTATATTTACTAAAATTAATACGTTATAAATGTTATACTATATACATGTGTGTATATGTGTACATGCTCATTACAGAAAATACAGAAAGATTATGCATAAAACATTTCCAAATCATAAATATAACTTATTTTAGAGTAAAATTCTGTGGAACAAGTTGAGGAGAAAGTTAAAGATGCTAATGTAAAACTGTTAAGACTAACTTATTATGATTTTACATGAATGAGGGTGGGAAGCAAATCACCTCCAAGTTTATATTCTATTGGATACTTTAAATGGAGTGAAATAATTATTTTTAAATGCCAATATTTTGACTATGCTGACAATTATACTTTTACAAGTATTTGAATGCATTATAAACATATATTTTTAATCCCCTACCTCTATCTTGTCCCTCCCCCTTCCCTCTCCCCACAGGTAACCACTAGTTTATTCTCTATATATGTGTCTGCTTCTTTTTTGATTTATTCACTAGTTTGTTGTATTTTTTAGATTCCACATATATGTGACAACATGCAATATTTGTCTTTCTCTGTTTGACTTATTTCTGTCTGACTTAGCATAATGCCTTCCAAGTCCATCCATGTTGTTGCGAATGGCAAAATTTCATTCTTTTTTAAAGCTGAGTAGTATTCCATTGTATATGTATATTATTAATATATATATTATACACACACACGCCACATCTTCTTTATCCATTCATCTGTTGATGGACACTTAGGTTGCGTCCATATCTTGGCAACTATAAATTATGCTGCTATAAAGATTGGGGTGCATTTATCTTTTCTAATTAGTGTTGTTGTTTTTTTCTGATATATATCCAGGAGTTGAATTGCTGGGTCATGTGGTAGTTCTATTTTTGTTTTTTTGAGAAGCCTCCATACTGTTTTCCACAGTGGCTGCACCAGTTTACATTTCCACCAACAGTGTAGGGGGGTTCCCTTTACTCCACATCCTCACCAAAATTTGTTATTTGTGTTCTTTTTGATGATGGCCATTCTGACAGGTGTGAGGTGGTGCCTCACTCTGGTTTTGATTTGCATTTCCCTGATGATTAGCAATATTGAGCTACAGTAATCAAAACAGTATGGTACTGGCACAAAAAAAGACACATAGATGAATGGAACAGAATAGAGACCCCAGAAATAAACCCACACACTTTTGGTTAATTAATCTATGACAAAGGAAGCAAGAATATACAATGGAGAAAACACAGTCTCTTCAATAAATGGTGCTAGGAAAACTGGACAGTTACATGTAAAAGAATGAAATTAGAACATTCTCTACCATCATATACAAAAATAAACTCAAAACTGATTAAAGACCTAAGTGTAAGGCCATAAAACTCCCAGAGGAAAACAGGAAGAATACTCTTTGACATAAATCACAAATATTTTTTGGATATGTCTCCTAAGCAAAGGAAACAAAAGCAAAAGTAAACAAATAGGACCTAATTAAACTTAAAAGCTTTTGCACATCAAAGGAAACCATCAACAAAACGACAGCTTACTGAATGAGAGAAGATATTTGCAAATGATATGATTGATAAGGGGTTAATATCCAACATATATAAACAGTTCATACAACTCAACATCAACAAAACAAACAACCCGGTTAAAAAATGGGAAGAGGAACTGAATAGACATTTTTCCAAAGAGGAAATGCAGATGGCCAACAGACATGTTATGAACATTTAAAAATATTTTTCAAAATTACTTTTTTGGGGAGGGAGGTTGTATTAGTCAGGATTCTCCAGAGAAATAAAACTAGCAGAATATATAAAGAGAGGAAAAGATTTGTTATAAGGAATTGACTCACATAATTACAGAGGCTGAGAAGTACCACAATCTGTCATTTACAAGCTGGAGACCCAGGAAAGCCTGTGGTGTAACTCAGTCCAAGTGCAAAGGCCTGAGAATCACATGAGCCCATGGTATATGTTCCAATTCAGGCCTGAAGAGCCTGAGAACCAGGAGCATCCAGGACAGGAGAAGACCTATGTCTGAGCTTAAGAAATCAGGCAAGAATTTTAACAGGTGAATTTCTCCATCCTACCCCTCTTGTTCTATTCAGGGCCTCAATGGATTGGATGATGTGCACCCACATTAAGGACGGTGATCTACTTTTCTGAATCCACAGATTGAAATGTTAATCTCATCTAGAAACACCCTCACATACTTGCTCAGAAATAATGGTTAATCTGGGCACATAATGGCCCAGTCTTTTTGACTCACAAAGTTAAGCCTCCTGGAGTGAACAGATATATTCAGAGGCCTCTGGTTTATATTGTGTAGAATGAATGCATCATCTGCCTCCACGCTTCCCAGTCTCCATACCACTGCCAGAATAACTGGTGAAGACACAGCTCTGTCTTCTTCTTGTCTCTTCTAAAACTTCTTCAATTCCCTTCTACCTCAAGAGAAATACAAATCTTTCAGCCCAGTCTACAGTCTCTTCAACTACAGACCCATCCCTTTTCTGCTTCCTCTTCTGCAATTTCTTGATGTCCCATCCACACAGAGCACTGGCCAAAGGAATTATTCTCAGCATACCCTCTTCTCTTACAGTGGTACCTTTGGCATCAGGATTCCTCTTCCTAGAATGCCATCCTTCTCCTTCTCTTCCCATTAGGGGCCCCATTTAAAATGGGATGTTGCCAGAGGGGTCTACCTGGACCATCCTATCTAAAAGAGCACCCTTGTCTCTGTCACCCTGGATCCCTCATCTTACTTTATGTGTAAGCACAGCACTTTACATTGCCTGTCATTATATTAAATATCTTTTTTTAATGTCTTTTTTTCTTCTACTAGGCTATAGTTTCCATGAAAGCAGAAACTTGGTCTTACTTATTTTAACACTTGTGTATCATTACCTCCAAGCAGTGCTGGTACACTCTAGACATCCAATAAAAGCTGTAAATGGATGCATACATGAACCAGAAAGTGTCGTATTCAGTTCTGTATCCCTGGCATGCTTAGTTTTACAATGCATATGTATTGACTTGAATATAGCACAAAAGTCTGTGTTATTGTTTACAACAACAATGTCTAGTCTCTTTATCTGAAGATATTTTAGCAATATCTAAATAGCTTTGTTTCTAAAAGAACCAAAGTTACAAGCATGAATTTTACTAGATGACCAAGTTCCCTTTAAATCCTTGGGCTTTATGATAATTTAAGACAGAGACATACATTAAAAATAATCACCTTGTACAATCTATATATTCCTATTCTCTCAAATACAACTTTTCTGCAGAAACCTTGGAGACATAAAATCTAAAAGAAAAAGGAAAAGCCATTGTGTTTTTTTTTTCAAATTTAACATTAATTGTTTCCATTTTTAGAAATGTCTTCACCACAAAGTATCATTTTTTGCTTTTTAGCAATTCCAGTTTCATTTCTGTGGGTCTAATGCAAGAGATTTGAAAAAGAAATTAACTGTCTCCAAGGGGTTGTAGGAAGATTTGACTGCTGTCCTCTTAGGTATGATGGAGTATCCATGTTTATTTATTCTGAATGTAAATTTGCAATCTCCTCAAAGGTGGAAAGGTGGTACCTGTTTTAATTAATAAAGATGATTTTATAAAACAAACATGCCTACACACATACACAACGGGGTGAGAGATTAGGAAACAAGACATCACTGGCAAAATTACCAATGCAAGAACCTCTCAGAAATCAATCCATCCAGGACTCCGTTTCTGCCCAACACAACCAACACCTGCTTAGCTCTGTCCTCTTTTCTGATTTGCCCTTTGCGGCTGGCTTCCTGGGCTGTCTCTGTGACTGCTCTCAGCCATTTCTAAATAAGCCACTCAGGCAGTTTGGGTGGGATTGGCTTCCAATGATCAAATAAACAGTGTTTTTTCAATAAGCAGAAGAGTTTACAGCAAAAGCAATGTAGTATGAATAAAGTTATCCTAGTAGGAGATAAACAAGTAGATATGCTCACCTCAGAGTCATGTTATGGAACTTAAAATACTTCTCAGAACTGTGTTTCAGAGGATTACTTCTGACAGAAATATTTTTTCAGAACACCTATGTTATTCATTGCATGAAAGCTGAAGTCGTTTTATTTCCAGGGTTGGGGGTAGAAAACTTTCCTGTGATCTCCATCTGTGGCGCCTGCCATTAAATCATAAACGCCAATTTGTATTAAAAGCTTGGATTGCCCAGAAGAGCTCCTGAAGTTTTTAAGGATTTTAAGTGAGTATATGAGAGGAAAAGCTAAAGAAATGACTAAAGAATTTGTTATTTCCAAGATTTGGGTATGGCTCTGGGACAAGGAGAAGCTAGCCAGTGAGCTAAAAACAGTTTTCTCTTTCACTTCTTCTGGAATGTGCCCCCCCCTTTTTTTTTTTTGTCATTCTTGGCTTGGCTCACCACTTCCAAAGCCTCCTCTGTCGTATCATTCTGCCGGAGGATTTCCTTTCCAATATTTTGGCTGAATGTTCAGCTTTGTTAGCAGAAATGCAAAGTGAGCGCTTTGAAGCATTACCCACTAAAATCCAATTTTAAACAGTTAGAGCTACAACTTCCTCCATCCTCTGGGAAACGAGCCTTCAGTTTCTTTGTGCTTCAAGGCAGAACAGTCGGAGCTGGAATTATCACCCAGGCCATAGTCTTGCTGAGACCATCAGATAAGCCACCAGAGTGAGGTTTGGCAGGCCACACTTAAAAGGGGACTTCTTGGAAAGGTGAACTGCTTTTTTTTTTTTTTTTTTTTTCGGTACGCGGGCCTCTCACTGTTGTGGCCTCTCCCGTTACGGAGCACAGGCTCCAGACGCGCAGGCTCAGCGGCCATGGCTCACGGGCCCAGCCGCTCCGCGGCAGGTGGGATCTTCCCGGACCGGGGCACGAACCCATGTCCCCTGTATCAGCAGGAGGACTCTCAACCACTCCGCCACCAGGGAAGCCCTGAAATGCTTTTTTTTAAAAAACAAAAAAACCTTATTTCATTTTGGAGTATAGTTGATTAACAATATTGTGTTAGTTTCAGGTATAGAGCAAAGTGATTCATTTATACATATGCATGCATCTATTTTTTTTTCAAGTTCTCCTCTCATTTAGGTTATTACAAAATATTGAGCAGAGTTCCCTGTGCTATACAGTAGGTCCTTGTTGGTTATCCATTTTAAATAGAGCAGTGTGTATATGTCAATCCCAAACTCCCAAGATGAGCTGCTTTTTGAAAGTGGTAAATATTGATGACTTTTATACAGTTTTGTATAAAACATAAAAAGTACATCTGAAGGTATGAATATCATATTCTTTGAAAGAACTCACACTTCTTTAAGTGAAAGATAAGAAATATTTTGTGAGCAATGCAAGTATCATTAAAATTTTAAGAAAATATACCCTTTCATAAAAATGCCCATTTAATAAACTCTGAAAGTAATTTATGATACATATCCTTAAGCCTAATAATACCAGTTTTCACATATTATCTAATTTTTATAACTTTTTCTCAAGAAATAAATTTACTATACCCACTTCACAGATAAAGAAACCAAGATCTTGAAGGAAATATCCACAGTCAGCAATTTAAACTTTGGATAAAACTATCCCTTGATATTGTAGCCATGTTGCTATTATGAAACTATTATGAAATGAATCAGAATGGGGGTAGCTTTTCTCTTGCTCTCTTTTTATGCTTCTATGTGCCTTTCTGGCCATAGATAAAGTAAAACCATGTTAAAAAAAATGAGGCAACGGTAAAATTCTGAATAGGCTGTTTACATATATTCTATGAGTGCAATCATCACAATGAGTTTTGATTGCTTCCTAGGAACTTAGACTTAATTTCATTTCTGGACCATAGTAAGAAAAAATAATTGTCTTGATTCTTTGCATATTTAACTTAACCTTCCTAAAATATTGTAAACAATTATGACCTTTCTTTAGCTGCTTTCCCTTGTCATCTTTTCTTAGGAAGTAGCCTTGTATCAATCTCTTCACAGATGTTTCCAATTTTTAATTATCCACAGACAATAAAAGTGTATTTCAATAAAAGTGTGATATTCTGATTGCTTTGTCATATTCATATATCCTCTTTTCTCCCAGAGAGGTGGTTAGTAAATGAAAGTTGTCCTAAGTCATTAGAAGATTTGGGGTACAGTGAGGAAAGAAAACATTTTGGTTATGAAATAATTTTTTTAATGTACTGAAGATAGGAGAGTATAATTTGTCAATGGGATGAAATCAGGGTCCCTACCAGCCCATATGACACCTTTGTGAGAACTAGAAACATACTCCTCTCTGAGGGGACATAGCCTTGCATAACTTGTGGAACTTGGCCCCTTTCTGCCCCCTCGACCCACTGAACAGCCTGAGAGAAATGGTAGTGGACTTCACCCAAAATAAACAAATTTCAATATAAACAACAATGAAGATTCACACATGCTTTCAACAAATACTTATCAGTGTTTATCATGTGAAAGTTTTCTAGGCTCCAGGATGCAACAGTGAATAAAGCAAGTCCCTTCTTTCATGAAAAACATGTTTTCTTGGGGAGATGGAAAATAAATGAATGAATATGCAATATAGTAGGTTCTAATATATACTGTGAAAAACAATGAGACATAGGGTAACAGAGGAGAAAACAGACATTCTAGGGACTAGGGAAATGCTTTCTACTGTCAGTTGATTGTAACATTGTGTTAGAGACAAGACATTTTAGTGAGTGTGTAGGGTGGAGGTCTCTACATGTCAAGCTAAGGAAGCAAGGTGTGAGGGTACTAAACTAGGAGCTCTGTGTATGTGGGAGCAACAGCAAGGAAGCTGGTGAGGTGGCAGCCAATGGCAGAGTCACTAGAAAACATGACAAAAAGGTCCTCAATGGGGCTAAGTCAAAGAGGCAGTAGTGGCTAGAATGTTGGGTTAGATTCTGAGTGAGAGGGGAAGCTACTGGAGAACTTTGAAAAGAGGGACTCTATATTTCCTATGGCCATTGAAAGGATCACTCTGGTTGCAGTGTGAGAAATGGACTGGTAGGCAGGAGGGCAGAGGAAAAGACAAAGCGGAGGCCACGCAGTATTTCTGGGAGGAACATCAGCAGCTTGAAGGGAGTGGCTGTGGTGACAGAGATTAGAGGTGGAGTATGTTGCTTTCTATCATCAATGAAGCCTCTTCAGATTAGGCCAATGATATGCTGAAGCTGGTTTGTACTGGCTCACAAGAGCCACTTGTTCAATATTTGGGAATGTTACAAGCCTATTGTTAAACACAACTACTAAGAAAAATTTAAATTATATAAATTTATAGTTAAATATATTTAAAACAAAGGTAATAAATATTAAAATACACCATATAATAATTATTTTATTGCTTTACTATTACCTAGTCTTTAGGGTTTTTAAAATATCTATTGTATTCATATGGTAAAAATACTGTAAAATGGTGCACATCTCTTCCCAACAGTGTGTTGAGTGGCATCATATCAGTAGATTAAAATTAGCCATGGTCATAAAAAAATGTGGTCTTTACCTACAATGGAATATTATTACCTTGAAAAAGAACGAAGTCCTGCCATTTGTGACAACATGAGTGAACTTAAAAGTGAAAAATGTGAAATAAGCCAGTCACAGAAGGACAAATACTATCTGATATCATTTATAGGAGGAATCTGAAATAGTCAAACTCATAGAAGCAGGGCTGGGAGGAGGAAGAAATGGAGAGGTTTTAATCAAAGTGTACAGAATTTCAGTTATACAAGTTGAATAAATTGTAGATACCTGCACAACATAGAGCTATATAGTTAGCAATACTGTATTGTATACTTAAACATTTGCAACGAGGGTAGATCTTATGTTAAGTGTTCTTATTAAAAAATACAAATATTGTTACAAAATTACAAAATAATAATAATAAATAAAGAGTATGGAAAATAACTTTTGAAGGTGATTGATGGTTTATGGCATAGATTGTGGTGATGATTTCATGTGTGTACACTTATCTCTAAACTCATCAGTTTGTGTATATTAAATATGTACAGCTTTTTGAATGTCAATCATACCTTAATAAAATGCTTCTAAAAATTGGTCATGGAATTCCCTGGAAGTCCAGTGGTTAGGACTCCATGCTTCCACTGCAAGGGGCCTGGGTTCGATCTCTGATCAGGGAACTAAGATCCCGCAAGCCATGGTGCAGCCAAAAATAAAAAAAATACGACCATGATGAAAGACGTATTTACCCCATGTAAATCTGTGTGTATAAACACTAATATCATAGGTTGATGTATTGTTTTTTTGATTGTCTAGACTTTAAAAAAAGTGATGGAGAAATGTTAATAATGTAGAATTAAAATGTGCCAGGTCAAAGTCTGAAGCTGAAAGAAACTTCCATTTAATGAATTTAATTTGTGCAAGTGTGAGAAATAGTTTAACAGTAAATCACATATTTAATTACAATATTCTGGGGGGAGGAAACAGTGAATTGGGATGTAACACTTTCGTAAAATCATGGTTAAATTTCAATTCTTGGTTGGCTACAAATATGAGTTTAGCAAAATCAGCAAAACGCATTGTACAAAAATCCATTGGCCATATGGCATTTACGGTAAATAAATACAATAAATATTGTGTATTTCATTATTAATTGTAAACTTTTGTGAAAGTTTATATAATTAAGATTTATAAGAAACTTGTGTACATATATACACATATATTTTTTTTGAGAACTGGTTGTACCAACAGACCTCTGCATAAGGCTCCTTTATATTGGCATTTAGAATTTGAAAATCAGGCACATGGATTATACATAATAAACTGAAATTCAGAAAAATCTCAGAATATGGGGCAAATGTTTACTTAGTAATAAGTAGCAAGCACCCAAGGAGCGACTCTGAGAAATGGTCCTCCTCAGCCAAATGTAACCTGCTGTAGGAGTAGAATATGAGCTTCACTCACCTCTTCCACATACATTAAGTTCAACACCACATGCTTCTTAAATGGAAACACTTCTCAATCTAAACCATGGAACATATTCATATAGTGCCAACTCCCATGACCTTTTTTTATGCATGCCTATTTTACTAAGAAAATCAGCCACAGATATTGCCTATTAAATTATTATTATTTTGAGCTTCTGTGACCTGCAGTCACACAGAACTAGAATGTGTTTAGAGGAATATATTAACCCCATGGTAAAAGAGACTACATTTTGTTTTGATCCAATACTGAGTGAGGCAAATATACTAGCTCACCTTTCCACTTGCCCTATTCTGTACTTTCATATCCTCAAAGAATTTTCTTTTTTTAAAAAAAAGTATTTATTTATGGCTGTGTTAGGTCTTCATTGCTGCATGCGGGCTTTCTCTAGTTGCAGTGAGCGGGGGCTACTCTTCATTGTGGTGCACGGGCTTCTCATTGCAGTGGCTTCTTTTGTTGTGGAGAATTGGCTCCAGGTGCGTGGGCTTCAGTAGTTGTGGCACGCAGGTTCAGTAGTTGTGGCACACAGGCTCTAGAGTGCAGGCTCAGTAGTTGTGGCACACGGGCTTAGTTGCTCCATGGCATGTGGGATCTTTATGGACCAGGGCTCGAACCTGTGTCCCCTGCACTGGCAGGCAGATTCTTAACCACTGAGCCACCAGGGAAGTCCCAAAGGATTTTCCAATTGATAGAGGTAATTATCTCCCAATTCTCTGAGAACTCTTTCTTATTTAAATATATTCTTGGTATTCATGGGATAACGTCACTGGTATATCCCTCTAATTATGATGTTTTACATATTTGACCTTTAACAAATTAAAGTTTCTGTTTCTTAATACAAAACACAATAGTTATTCCACTGGCAAAGTCAAATATGGATTATTAATACTCTTAATTGAAATCCACTTAAATTACCTTCTTAAGACATATCACTTGAAGAGAAGCAACAAGTAATGATACATTACTGTGAACTGCAAATCATGGTCGCCAACTTCAGTGGTCAGAGAAAAAGTAGCGACAGTAGTGGAAGACAGATAATCTGTGTTGTATCCATGTGACACTGAAAAGAGTGTTGCTTTCAGCCCCTAATTTTGGGAGTGCTATATGGGTTTTGTACCTTTCTCCCAGTCTTCTCCAACTCCCACAACCTGACTCTTCACATCTTGGGGAGGAACTTTCCTAGGATGCCAGATTATTAGAGTTTGAACTAGGAGAGTCCCTGGTAAACTGGTATGGTTTGTTACCTTACTCTCAGTAGAGATCCAAAATGAAGTTAAAGTACAGATCACATAGGAGAAAGGGGGAGGTTAGGATATAGTTAATGGCTGTAAAGTCATGTGGGTAAATGAGATCATCCAAGATTTGTGAACAGGAAAAAGAGAATGGTAAAACAAACAAACAAACAAAAAAAAAACATGACACACACCACACAAGACAACCAACGTTACGGAGCAGGCTGAGAAGGAGAAGCTAATAAAATAAACTAAAAGTTAGAGAGATAAAAAGAGAGCCAGGGAACAGGTATGCAAAATTATAGCTAAGTTCTCTTAAAAATGGCAATGCAAAGTTTTATCCATGAGCAGATGAAATTCCTCTTTGATTGGTGTAATCAGCTATTTGAAATCTTAGATACAGTTTATAAGAAATGTTTACTTTGAAAAGCTCATTTACATTGAAAAATATTCTTTAGAATTTTATTAGTACAAATACTTTTCTTCAAAAAATTATATGTCCTTCCTGAGATATTTTTGGATGGTGCTGAGATTTATGTTCCCTCTGCTTAACCTGTTCTACATGTTATCTTAAAACACCTACTTCTCTGTAAGAAACTCTGCATTACACGATAAAAGTTTCCTCAGAAAGGTGGTGGAAAAATACAATAATTATCATAAGTGCTTCATTTGGGCTGTAGAAAGTAGAAAAATAAATGTAAACACCTATTATGTTATTTGTAAAATTGAACATCTCCTTCATATATAGACTGGCTAACTAGGGTTTGGGGCAATGTTTGCAAATTACTGGGTGTACTACCATACTCATAAATTCTACTTTCTTGGAAAAGAAGACCATACTTCAAGTAATGCAATAAAGCCATCAAGGAAACATAATGATTACCATACATGCTTGGTATAATAACTTCAAAGCCATGAATCATAGTATTTACCTTTTTCTCTCATTTCAAGGGGTGAATAAATACTGAATAAATACTGAGTAGAAATGGGTTGTTAAAACATCTTAATTTTTCTTTCTATAGACATCCACAAGCATTTAAAAGAAGCCAAAACTAGTCCCCAGAATTCTTAGACACTCAAAGTCATTGTTAAGCTTGTAGTGAAAACTCAATCTTAAATTTACAGAATCACCCTTTATACATAGGTAACACTTCCAGAAACCTCGTCTCTCTTGACTGCATTTATAGACATGAAAAATTCCTCCAAGTGGTGAAAACTCAAGAAATCCAGGTACTTCACTCCATAGATGACATTCTCAGGCCTTTGCTGTCTTACTATTACTTAACTCACTGGTCTCACATAGCCTACTTATCTTACATATTTATTGCATTGATTTTCTATTGTCGTATTTACAATTTCTCTTTCTATTGATCTATTAATCTATTGCCCTAAAATGCAAGCTCAATCTTGTGTGTTGCTCATTGATTATCCCAAGATGTACCTGTAGGTGTTCCATGATTATTGTTGCATACATGATGCTGGATATAACAAATAAACAAATAGTACAGCATGACTGGTGGTCTGGCTTGTGTCCCTCCTACATGAAAGTCTTTTTTTTTTTGGCCATGCTGGGCGGCTTGTGGGATCTTCTTTCCCCAACCAGGGATTGAACCCAGGCCCTTGGCAGTGATGGCACAGAGTCTTAACCACTGGATCTCCAGGGAATTCCCTACATGAAAGTCTTGATTGATGGGCTTTGGGAGGGTAGGCAAAGGCGGGCATCCTACACTCTGAACACCAGGCTTCAAAAGGGAGCCACTGCTGCCAAGGTCCTCTTGCGTGTCTTCCCTGTGCCCAGAAGCTCTTTGCAAGATGTGCTTAGGAAGTTGTTTTCAGAGCCTATGAGCTTCCCTCTTGCCTTGATTCACACCCATGAAGTAACTCAACCAGGGCTCCAAGCACTGGAGTCCCCTTCCACCTTCCCTCTTCTCACTTCTCTGTTTCCTCCAAATGTAATGAAATGAGAAATTCCTAGCCTTCTTCATTCACCGGACTCCCTTCTTTCCTCAGCACTCAAGAAACCATCTAGACTTGGGGGGTGGGGAGGGGGGCAGAGAATCTTGAAAGGACTTAAAGCTCAGGGCTACAAAGGATGGTATTTCCAATACATGTGAGTCAAAAATGTTTGGGGAAAAGGGAGGGGTCAGGATCACCTGGGTCCCCAGTTACAATCACCTCAATTCTTTGGAAAAAAGAACTCTGAGTTTCAACTAATTAAAATGCTGAAGACAATTTGGAAAGTGACGTATTCAACCCATTTATAAGTTGTGTTCCACTTATATGGCCTTGTCTCTTCTTTCACATTCTTCTAATTACTTCTTCCTTGTCCATGCTACTTAAAATTGCAAACTGCCTCTAATCTCAATAATCCCTATTCTCCTCTCCTGCTTCCTTAACAGCATCTGAGATATTTTATATCAGATTCATATTTCATGCATTTATTCTGTTTATTATTTCCCCTATTCCATTAGAATATCAGCTCCATGAAGCTAAGGACTTTGTTTTGTTACCCCAGGACCTAGAATTGTTCCTGACACATGGTGAATGTTCAGTAATTACTCGTTGACTGAAGGAGTGAATAATCTAATTGACACACTGCACTCTCCATTTATGAGCTATTATAATACACCTCTTCATCCACAGTGTGATGTAATGATTTACAGCATTGAAATATGATTGACAGGGCTAACACTCACATTCTCATTCTCACAGCACTTGCTCATGGATTTGTCTAGCAGTCCACATCTTTTGGGGCTTCCCTCATCTCCAAGCTTATAAGTCATTATACTCTGACTTTCTTCCTTATTCAACCTAGACCCCACTCTCCTTTGTATCAAATTTCTACTCCCCAGTTCACTAAACCCTGCTAATTTTGGCCTTCTATCACACTTGTCCTGCAGTTTTCCAAACCTACATCCTTGAATCTATCTTATATCCTTGAGTAGCCAATCACCATGGGAGAAAATATGACTGTGTAGATGCTCTTACAATGTGACAGCTTTGAACTTCAGCTGGGACCTCAGTGCTGCTTGCCTGGGTTTGTCACTGATATATTCTCTGTCCTGTCCTCTCTTCCTCTACATGGGCAATTACAGACATTTACATTTCAAGCAAACCAACTTTCCCTGACCCCTTTCACTTTTCATTAAGAAAGAACTCATGTCATATTTTGAAGAGAAAGTAGAAAGTATCAGGTGTGAATTTCCTTAACTTTCACCTACCTTCACTTACCAACTTGTCTCTCCCCACATCCCCTGCTCATAGGCCTTCTTTGCATTCCCACAATGGGTGGTTTGATCCTCAGATACTGACCAAATGACTCATATTGGGACTAGAGCAAAGATAGTAGTGTCTACTCCAGACAGCATAGATTAGAGAGGATTCTAAATTCCTTGTCAACATGTAGTACCATTACATCATGTTTTACAATTAAAGAAGATTCTAATATTTTCTCTGACTGAAACTTCATTTTCAAAAAAACAATGTGATAAACAATAACCTCAAAAATTGTCATTATAATTGAGTAAATTATACTAAGACCTAAAATATGCTCTTATCTTTTGCTGACTTCTAAAAATTGATTTCAAAATAATTAGAGCAATAGGTAGATTCAGGTAATATGTACACATATATAAATAATGTCAGAAAACTGTAACTAAGCTAAATACACACCCATAAGGATTAGATATACTATAATAAATTTATATTATAAAGATTTTACACAACCATTAAATGGTATATTAGATTTCTAATTCAATGAAAATGATCACAATGTAATGGTTTTTGAAAAATAAATTATATAAAACTATATATAGAATTTAACAATATTTTGAAAATATATATCCAAAAGATATACTCCAAATTATTAAACTTTATCTCTCGGTGATGAAATTATAGGGGGTTTTAATTTTATTCTTTATGTGTAATATTATTTCAAAAGTAATAAATGGTATAGTTTAAAAGCACATTTTGAAGCATGCATATTTTGACTTTTAATTTTAGAAAAAAATATACATATGCACATATATATGTGATTATATATAAAGAGTACTTTGGTTTGTTAATGTCATGTGAATTGTCTTATCGTCTATATAGCTAAGGAAAAATCAGATTGCTTTAAAGAAATCCTAAAAATGGATCAAGAAAGCTGACAAAAAGTTAAATATTATGGCATTGAGACCTTGCTTATTTTCATAAAATACATTTCTTAAATGTTTGCTTTCCTCTGTTCACATAAAGACTAATAAATCTCATTCAGCCCCACTGCATTGGTTTCATGATCCAAACAGGCATTTCCCCTTCCTCATGACAGGAGGGAGCTTTTTAAGCTGACCAAGCACAAAAGATTTTTCCTCCTAATTTCCCCATCTTGACATGAATGAATAATAACCATCCTTCCACCTGGAACTAGGTCTCATTCTAAAGGGTATTACAACCTCTTTTGAAAATGTATTATGCTCCAGTTTGAAGATATCTTAGGGAAAGTGTTATAGTATAAAGTCTGAAAAATCAGAAATCCACCCTTGTTTTGCATGTGGAAATCAGATGAGACAATCATTTACTGTGGAGAAAAAAAGTATGCTCTATTGGGCTGTTACAAAAGCTGTAATTTTATTTTGAAGTTCTCAAGTTTTGTTCTCCTGGTATACGGTTTTTATGCTAAAATTATGACTTTGTAATGGGTTGTGAGGCATACTTTATGCACTATCATAATTATAAGCTATTACAGTTCATTCTTTGTATCAGGATGGTTTTATGGACATTTAAATGAAGTTTCTGACAATGAAGCTAAAGCTCTAATAGTACTACATTATGGTTACACCTGGTGGTATGCATTCTCTCCATTTTTCGATTATAAACCATTGGTGGGGGAGGAAGGTGGGGTTTAAAACCCCAGCTGCTTGCCTCACAATGTGCTCCAGCAGGACATGTAGATTTATCAATCCATTTGTATTTAAATAACCTATACGCTTTTTGCTTCACTGAGCCACAAAACCACCAAAGAGAAAAATCACCCTGGTGATTTCAAGTTCTTTTTGCCAAGAAAGACAACTTGAAAGTTTGAAAACATAAACCACAGTGATCACTCATCCTTTTCCCTTGACGTGGAAAAGCAGCTTTGACCTGTTTATTGCTTACTCTCCAGTGTTTACTTATTAGAAATGATCTGTTAGCATGTGCCAGGGCCCTTTTTCACAGTATTTATGATATTTACTATGCTTTTGGTTTCTTATTTCTGTTTTGAAGGCTGTTGAAAATAGTCACCTTATTCTCAATCTCCTGCAGCTAAAGCATTTGATGAGAACACATTTTCCAGCTGGGGTGTTGACTGAGTAGACTCTTGAATAAGGTGTAATTAATATTTTTTTCTATTGAAGTATAGTCGATTTACAATGTTCTGTTAGTTTCAGGTGTACAACAAAGAGATTCAGTAATACATATATATATATATATATATATATATATATATATATATATATATATAATTTTTTCAGATTCTTTTTCATTATAGGTTATTACAAGATCTTGTGTCACACTGTAGGTCCTTGTTGGTTATCTATTTTATATAGAATAGTAAGTATGTGTTAAACATCCCATGTGGCAGTAGAGTCTTATCATATGTGACAAAGTGGCCAAGGTTTTGGTAGCTGTGTAAAGGAATTCCACTGAAGTCAATGAAGAATTATGTAACGATATGAAAGCAGAATTAAATACTGAATGCAAAATTTCCAATTTAGATGACCTTCAAGAAAACAACAAAGAAAATCCAATTGAGAAAAAAAATGCACTGAGAAGACATTATGTGCTCCCACAAAGCAAGAATGTGAGAAGCACTTACTTAGGACTCCTGTAGCCCCTTAATTCAGGCCTTATTATGCATAGGAATTAGAGCCCATATAGTCTTCTATCAAATTGTTCCACGTCACTGGGAAAGTATTAATTTCATCAATGTGAGCGAAGTATTTTTAAATCATTCCTGAGAAAATGCAGGCTTCTAAAAAAGAATACAACGTATTCTTTGAAAAGAAGTCTACGGCATCATAAAAATATCTCACCCATGTTTGGTTGCAGTATCAATTTGGCTTCCATCTAAAGTACTCTCAGTTCTTGCATATTTTAACACTTCCATAAAAGCTGTAAATAGAGGGAGGTGCAGTCTGTTTTTACTCGATGCTATAGAATTCACTAATGAAGACAAGAATGAGGCATTCCAAATATATAAACAGTCCACAGTGGATGAAGAAATGAATCCTGCCATATTGATAATTTCCCAGCAAGACTCAAATCTCAGACACCTGACCTAACTCTTTCCTACAACACAGGAAGTACCAGTAGGTTTTTTTTTTTAATAGGGTATTATTGCATTATAATTATCCACATCATAAAAATGACTCAGTTGCAAAATTTTGGACATTTAAGCAACCATTTTGACTGATTTTGTGCTAGAGGAATTATCTGGTTAATTGTTTAGCCATAAGTATTGATTTGGTAGTTGAAGTTATATTCACATTAAAGCTATCGTCTACTGTATATATAGCCCAAGTGAATTTTAAGAACATTACCTATATATATCTCTGAAAAAGGACACAGCACTTCAAACCAATTAGGCATAATATTTCTGGGCAGTTATTCCTGTTGATTACGTTGGTTTGTGTGTGGAAAGTGAAGGATAAGACCTGTGGATCAAACTGTTATTCTAACATCTAATTTACACACTAGTGAAACTACATGGCTAAAGCTAAGAAAGAAAGGGCAGTTTCTTTGCTTACGTAAGCTTAGAAAGTAGATGGTGTAAAAACAATATTGTAGTTAGAACAAAAGAAAAGATTAAAAATATCAGGAATACAATTATTCCACTATCTGGCCCCAGAAATATTTATAAAGTCTGGTCCATTGTTCCATATGCATTCATTGTGAATATGCTTACAGAATTATCTAATGTTAGGAAACTTGCACTCTAAAATAGTGTTTCCCAACTTATTTGATAAGAATCAACTGGGGAGCTTATTAAAACAAATAAACAAAAAAAAGCACATTTCTGGGTGGCTCACTCGGAGATTCTTGGAATGTATGTTTTGTGTTTTAGTAAGCTCTTTTTTCCCCATGCCTCATGATTCTTTTGATCTGAGAAATTTGAGAAAAATTATTCCAAAACTACTGATAAGAAAAATGAAGGCCAATATTTTACCAGATCTGTAAAACAAAATGAAAAATCAAATGACAATATTTTTCTTAAAAAATGAATTGTTGTAATAAATTTAAGGGTTAAGACTCTATACAGGTCACCTGTATAATGACGATAAATTTTCATTAGCTAATGTTTCAACTTATTTGTTGAAGATTACTTTAGCATTCTCAGATTTCAAAATTAGTTGAATGAATTAATTAGATATATTTTTCACTTAAAGGAAAATATATCCAACTTATGCATTTACAAGTAAAGACTTTAAAAATATTTTATTACCAAGTAATTGATGTTACTTGAAAAAGAATCAAGATTAGGATACAAAGGATAAATTAAAAATCATCTATAATCTAATTTCCTAAAATTAACTGTTATTAACATTTCATTGAATATATTTCTAGACAAGTTTTAGTCATAGAATCTTAATATAGTTAGGTGGTTTCTCAACATATCTTAATTCAACCTTTCTTTTTTTCTCTCATGTGGTTGGAGGGTAGAAAAGGGCATGCTGGCAACTAGTAGAATAAGTTGTTGGGAAATAGAGAACTAATACATTTTTGTTGTCTAACTCTCCTTCATATCATTTTCATACAATGTTTGTAAGAACATGTAGTTTTCATTCTTTAAATCTTTGTTTAAAATACTAGCTAATCTTAGTTTATCTTTATAATGGCTAAAAAGGAATATGAGAGGATGAGTCTTGCTTTTTTAGTTTAGTTTTCTGATAATACCCTTCAACCAGGCTATTGTTTGGAATGAAGCAGCCACAAAGTTGCCACTGGTCAGCTATGCCCTGCTCCATGTCTTACTTCTAATTAGAGCAGTCATTATCAATGAGGACCACAGAGAGAGCATCACATCCCAGAATATGTCTTTGTGTAAGGGATAAGCACTCCCAAGCCCTTCTAAGGTCAGAGATTTATTTTAATTAGACCTAACTATTGACGAGCCTTTTGAGAAACCCAAATTGCTTAGAAAATAAGTATTTTTTACCTTTTCTATGAAAAAAGAGAACCACCTTTACCAATTTTATCACAGAAAGCCCTTTCTTTAAAACTTTATTGAGGAATAATCAACAAATATAATTGTATATATTTAAAGTGTGCAGCATAATGATTATATATATATATATATATATAGGGAGAGAGAGAGAGAGAATTATATATATATATATATATATATATATATATAGAGAGAGAGAGAGAGAGAGAGAGAGAGAGAGAGAATGATTACCAAGATCAAACGAATTAAAACATCCATCATCTCACATAGTTAACTTTGTGTGTGCATGTATGTGGTGAGAATGCTTAAGGTCTACTCTCAGCAACTTTCAAGCATTCAATACTGTATTATTACATTAGTCACCAAGCTGTACATTAAATCTTCAGAACTTATTCTTCTTATAGTGGAAAATGTGTATTCTTTGAACTACATCAACTGATTTTTAATTCTCCCAGCCCCTGACAATCACCATTCTATCTTTCAATCATTCTATGATTTCTATGAAATCAGCTTTTTTCTTTTTTAATTTTGGATTCTACATATAAGTGATACCATACAGTATTTGTCTTTCTCTGTCTGGCTTATTTCGCTTAGCATAATGACCTCCACATTCATCCATGTTGTCACAAATGGCAGGATTTCCTTTCTTTAATGCTGAATAATATTTTATTGTATAAATATATGCTACTATTTCTTTACCTATTCATCTGTCAAAGGACATGTAGATTGTTTCTATGTCTTGGCTATAGTGAATTATGCTGCAATGAACACAGGTGTGCAAGTATCTCTTTGAGATGCTGATTTCAGTTCCTTCTGACATATACCCAGAATTGGGATTGCTGGATTATGTGGCAGCTTTTTCCACCCTTCCCACTCATACCATGCAGCCCTGAATTTATCTGCTGTATTCCTTGCAACTAAGCAGGGGAGTCAGGCAGAATGCATGGGCATTTGGAAGGACAATTCAAGGGTAGATGGAAGAGATGCCAAATGGCTGCTTGAACATTTGACAATTTCGCTAGTCCTGAGTGAGGAGGGTTTCTTAGCCCAGTCAGAAGTCGTACAAGTTGTTGAGCCTGGAACACCCTGCTTCTAATGCAGTTTTTGTTTGCTTATTTTTATATTTTTCATTCAGGAAACATAATATGTGACTTTTTTCTTCATCTTTCTTTTTTTACATGTATTTTCTGCCGTTCTCTTTCATTTGTTTTCTATTATGAATGAATTTCTTTTCAGGCACTTGCATCACTTGCCCATTTTCAACTCAGTGTTCTAAAGCCCTCTGGGTGGAATAAATACTTAGAGGCCCATCCCACAGCTTGGAACACTGTGTGTGCAACCTGCTGTGAACATTTTAAGAGAAGATGGCAGGTCTCTCTGCCCTTTTCATCAAAAATGTTCCCAAAGACTTAAATTTTATCAAGTGTTCTATCTGGTAAATGGTTATAAATTTATATAAACATCTACTAAGTTAACATGAAATTAGTGAAAATGATAAAATCCTTGTAATATCATTGGGATGTGAAATCTAACAGTCCTGGGATGCTCGTGTTTAATTTGGGAAGCACTGATTTCTCATGGAGGTGACTCTGGGCCAAATAGGAATGTTCCAGCAGGGGGATAGATAGTATAACTGTCTGCAGATTCAACTTGCATGTGGGTACCAAATTCTCATCCTTCAGAGACACCCCTGACATTCCATGAGCCCACCAGCTCTTCCAGGGGCTGCTTGGGAGTTTCAGTCCATTCTAGTAGAATGAGTTCCATACACCACTGCTGTTTACATGTCTTTCCTATCAACCTAAAATGAACAAGCTAAATTCAATTTCTGATAGGAAAGATCTGTACCCCAGAAACATGTAAGTTAGCAGAGGCATTAAGAGATAGGAGGATTTTTTGGAATCAAAGATAGGCTAATGTTACATAATTGACACCAATTTATAAACAAGGAAATATGTCCACAGAATACAAATGGCTGAAAGTAAATGAAACTATATTTCATACAGAGAAGTAAAATAATTATCTGAGAAATATGTATACACTTTTTAAAAAGACACAAACCATATTTGAAATTAATGACATAACAATTATGACCAATGTAGCTTGGGGACTGGGTAACCATAGTACGGGCAGTATTATCTGGATAAATAATTTTCTTTTCTTCTTTTAAAATGTAGAAACATGATCAGCAGAAATCTAATTATAAATCACACTGTCCAAATTTCAGTGAATTCTTGAGTAGCTCACATTTCTTTTCTACTTAAAAGTATTTCTAAATGAAAGAGAAGACAATTCAGGGATGAATTTCTGATATAATTAGCTTTTAACCTGTATCTCTGAAATAGGCTATGGCTTATGTAATATATTATGTAAGTAAATCAAGATAAATAACCTTTTTTTTCTTTAAAAAGGGGAAGAGGAACAGATTGCTTAGAAGTCTTGAAATGTGAATTATGCCAAATGGTCTTATGGGAATTTTCTCTCATAGTTCAAAATGATTCCCTTGGGAAACAGTGAATTTCATTCCTTAATAAGCATAATGAGATTTTTATATAGTACAGAAGCAGTTGTCAAAGGGTGTAGGGACATACTGCAGAGATTTTTAAGCTAAGATTTTTTTTCAAACATCTTTATTGGGGTATAATTGCTTTACAATGTTGTGTTAGTTTCTGCTGTATCACGAAGTGAATCAGCTATACATATACATATATCCCCATATCACCTCCCTCTTACATTTCCCCCCAACATCCCAATCCCACCCCTCTAGGTGGTCACAAAGCACAGAGCTGATCTCCCTGTGCTATGTGGCTGCTTCCCACTAGCTATCTATTTTATATTTGGTAGTATATATAAGTCCATGCCACTCTCTCACTTTGTCCCAGCTTACCTTTCCCTCTCCCCGTGTCCTCAAGTTCATTCTCTACGTCTGCATCTTTATTCCTGTCCTGTCCCTAGGTTCTTCAGAATCATTCTTTTTTTTTTTTTTTTTAGATTCCCTATATATGTGTTAGCATATGATACTTATTTTTCCCTTTCTGACTTACTTCACTCTATATGACAGTCTCTAGGTCCCTCCAGCTCCTACAAATAATTCAGTTTCATTTCTTTTTATGGCTGAGTAATATTCCATTGTATATATGTACCACATCTTCTTTATCCATTTATCTGTTGATGGACACTTAGGTTGCTTCCATGTCCTGGCTATTGTAAATAGTGCTCCAATGAACATTGTGGTACATGACTCTTTTTGAATTATGGTTTTCTCAGGGTAAATGCCCAGTAGTGGGGTTGCTGAGTCATATGGTAGTTCTATTTTTAGTTTTTCAAGGAACCTCCATACTGTTCTCCATAATGATTGTATCATTTTATATTCCCACCAACAGTGTTAAGAGGGTTGCCTTTTCTCCAAAACTTCTCCAGGATTTATTGTTTGTAGATTTTTTGATGATGGCCATTCTGAGTGGTGTGAGGTGATACCTTATTGTACTTTTGATTTGCATTTCTCTAATGATTAGTGATGTTGAACATCCTTCCATGTGTTTGTTGGCAATCTGTATATCTTCTTTGGAGAAATGTCTGTGTAGGTCTTCTACCCATTTTTGGATAGGGTTGTTTGCTTTTTTGTTATTGAGCTGCTTGTATATTTTGGAAATTTATCCTTTGTCAGTTGCTTCGCTTGCAAATATTTTTTTTCCCTTTCTGAAGGTTGTCTTTTCGGTTTGTTTATGGTTTCCTTTGCTGTGCAAAAGCTTTGAAGTTTCATTAGGTTCCATTTGTTTCTTTTTGTTTTTATTTCCATTTCTCTAGGAAGTGGGTCAAAAATAATCTTGCTGTGCTTTACGTCAGAGAGTATTCTGCCTATGTTTTCCTCTAAGAGTTTTATAGTGACTAGTCTTGTGTTTTGGCCTTTAATCCATTTTGAGTTTATTTTTGTGTATGGTGTTAGGGAGTGTTCTAATTTCATTCTTTTACATGTAGCTGTCCAGTTTTCCCAGCACCATTTATTGAAGATGCTATCGTTTCTCCACTGTATATTCTTGCCTCCTTTATGAAACATAAGGTGACCAAGTATGCATGTGATTATCTCTGGACTTTCTATCCTGCTCCATTGATCTATATTTCGGCTTTTGTGCCAGTACCATACTGTCTTGATTACTGTAGCTTTGTAGTATAGTCTGAAATCTGTCAGCCAGATTCCTCCAGCTCCATTCTTCTTTCTCAAGATTGCATTGGCTATTCGGGGTCTTTGGTGTTTCCATACAAATTGTGAGATTCTTTGCTCTAGTTCTGTGAAAAATGCCATTGGTTGTTTGATAGGAATTTCATTGCATCTGTAGATTGCTTTGAGTAGTATAGTCATTTTCACAATGTTGATCCTTCCCATCCAAAAACATGGTATATTTCTCCATGTGTTTGTATCATCTTTAATTTCTTTCATCAGTGTCTTATAGTTTTCTGCATAAAGGTCTTTTGTCTCCATAGGTAGATTTATTCCAAGGTATTTTATTCTTCATGTTGCAATGGTAAATGGGAGTGATTCCTTAATTTCTCTTTCAGATTTTTCATCATTCGTGTATAGGGATGCAAGAGATTTCTGTACATTAATTTTGTATCCAGCTACTCTACCAAATTCATTAATTAGCTCTAGTAGTTTTCTGGTAGCATCTTTAGGATTCTCTATGTATAGTATCATGTCATCTGCAAACAGTGACAGTTTTACTTATTCTCAGATTTGGATTCCCTTAATTTTTTTTTTCCTCTTTGATTGCTGTGCCTTAAACTTCCAAAACTATGTTGAATAATAGTGGTGAGAGTGAGCCACCTTGTCTTGTTCCTGATCTTAGTGGAAATGCTTTCAATTTTTCACCATAGAGAATGATATTGGCTGTGTGTTTGCCATCCACAGCATTTATTATGTTTTCGTGCCTACTTTCTGGAGGGTTTTTATCATACATGGGTGTTGAATTTTGTCAAGCTTTTTCTGCATCTATTAACAGTATCATATGGTTTTACTCCTTCAATTTGTTATTATGGTTTATCACATTGATTGATTTGTGTATACTGAAGAATCCTTGCTTTCCTGGGTAAACCCCACATGGTCATGGTATGTGATCCTTTTAATATGCTGTTGGATTCTGTTTGCTAGTGTTTTGTTGAGAATCTTTTCCTCTATGTTCAGCAGTGATATTGGCCTCTAGTTTTCTATTTTTGTGATATCTTTGTCTGGTTTTTGTATCAGGGTGATGCTGGCCTCATAGAATGAGTTTGGGAGTGTTCCTCCCTCTGCTATATTTTGGACGAGTTTGAGAAGGATAGGTGTTAACTCTTCTCTAAATGTTTGATAGAATTCACCTGTGAAGCCAACTGATCCTGAGCTTTTGTTTGTTGGAAGATTTTTAATTACAATTTCAATTTGAGTGCTTGTGGTTAGTCTGTTTATATTTTCTCTTTCTTCCTGGTTCAGTCTCAGAAGGTTGTGCTTTTCTAAGAATTTGTCCATTTCTTCCAGGTTGCCCACTTTATTGGCATATAGTTGCTTGTAGTAATCTCTCATGATCCTTTGCACTTTTTCATTGTCAGTTGTTACTTATCTTTTTCCTTTTCTAATTCTGTTGATTTGAGTATTTTCTTTTTTCTTGATGTGTCTGGCTAATGGTTTATCTATTTTGTTTATCTTCTCAAAGAACCAGCTTTCAGTTCTATTGATCTTTACTATTTTTTCCTTCATTTTTTTATCATTTATTTCTAATCTGATATTTGTGATTTCTTTCCTTCTTCTACATTTTGAATTGTTTTTGTTCTTCTTTCTCTAGTTGCTTTAGGTGTAAGGTTATATTGTTTGTTTAAGATGTTTCTCGTTTCTTGAGGTAGGATTGTATTGCTATAAACTTGACTCTTAGAACAGCTTTTGCTGCAGTGCATAGGTTTTGGGTCATCATGTTTTCATTGTTATTTGTTTCTAGGTATTTTTTTTAATTTCCTCTTTGATTTCTTCAGCGATTTCTTGGTTATTTAGTAGTGTATTATTTTGCCTTCATGTGTGTGTATTTTTTTACAGATATTTTCCTGTAATTGATATCTAGTCTCATAACGTTATTGTTGGAAAATATACTTGATAAAATTTCAATTATCTTAAATTTACCAAGGCTTGATTTGTGACCCAAGATATGGTCTATCCTGGAGAATGTTCCATGAGCACTTGAGAAGAAAGTGCATTCAGTTGTTTTTGGCTGCAATGTCCTATAAATATCAATTAAACCTATCTTGTTGAATGTGTCATTTAAAGCTTGTGTTTCCTTATTTATTTTCATTTTGGATGATCTGTCCATTGGTGAAAGTGGGGTGTTAAAGTTCCATACTATGGTTGTGTTACTGTCAGTTTCACCTTTTATGGCTGTTAGCATTTGCTTTATGTATTGAGGTGCTCCTGTGTTGGTGAGGTGCATAAATATTTACAATTCTTATATATTCTCTTGGAGTGATTCCTTGATCATTATGTAGTGTTCTTCTTTGTCTTTTGTAATAGCCTTTATTTTAAAGTATATTTTGTCTGGTATGAGAATTGCTACTCCAACTTTCTTTTGAGTTCCATTTGCACGGAATATCTTTTTCCATCCCCTCCTTTCAGTCTCTATGTTTCCCTAGGTCTGAAGTGGGTCTCCTGTAGACAACATATATACAGGTCTTGTTTTTGTATCCATTCAGCCAGTCTATGTCTTTTGGTTGGAGCATTTAATCCATTTACATTTAAGGTAATTATCAGTATGTATGTTCCCATTACCATTTTCCTAATTGTTTGGGGTTTGTTATTGTAGGTCTTTTCCTGTTCCTGTGTTTCCTGCCTAGAGAAGTTTGTGTAGCATTTGTTGTAAAGGTGGTTTGGTGGTGCTGAATTGTCTTAGCTTTTGTTTGTCTGTAAACGTTTTAATTTCTTTGTTGAACCTGAAGGAGATCCTTGCTGGGTAGAGTAATCTTGGTTGTACATAGTTCCCTTTAATCACTTTCATTATGTCCTGACACTCCCTTCTGGCTTGCAGAGTTTCTCTGAAAGATCAGCTGTTAACCTTTTGGGGATTCCCTTGTATGTTATTTGTTTCTTTTCCCCTGCTGCTTTTAATTTTTTTATTTTTATTTAATTTTTGATAGTTTGATTAATATGTGTCTTGGCAGGTTTCTTCTTGGACTTATCCTGTATGGGACTCTCTGTGCTTCCTGCACTTGATTGACTATTTTCTTTCCCATATTAGGGAATTTTCAAGTATAATCTCTTCAGATATTTTCTCAGTCCCTTTCTTTTTCTCTTCTTCTTCTGGGACCCCTATAATTTGATTGTTGGTGTGTTTAATGCTGTCCCAAAAGTCTCTTAGGCTGTCCTCAATTCTTTTCATTCTTTTTTTTCTTTATCCTGCTCTGTGGTAGTTATTTCCACTATTTTATCTTCCAGGTCACTTATCTGTTCTTCTGCCTCAGCTATTCTGCTATTGATTCCTTCTAGAGAATTTTGAATTTCAGTTATTGTGTTGTTCATCATTGTTTCTTTGCTCTTTACTTCTTCGAGGTCCTTGTTAAATGTTTCTTGTATTTTCCTCATTCTTTTTTCAAGATTTTGGATCATCTTTACTATCATTACTCTGAATTCCTTTTCAGGTAGACTGCCTATTTCCTCTTCATTTGTTTGGTCTGGTCATTTTTTACTTTGCTCCTTCATCTGCTGCATATTTCTGTCTTCTCATTTTGCTTAACTTGCTGTGCTTGGGTCTCCTTTTCACAGGCTGCAGGGTCATAGTTCCCATTGTATTTGGTGTCTGCCCCCAGTGGGTAAGGTTGGTTCAGTGGGGTGTGTAAGTTTCCTGTTGGAGGGCACTGGTGCCTGTGTTCTGATGGATGAGGCTGTATCTTGTCTTTCTGGTGGGCAGGACCCCCTCTGGTGGTGTGTTTTAGGGTGTCTATGACCTTATTATGATTTTAGGCAGCATTTTTGCTAATGGCTGGGGTTGTGTTCCTCTCTTAGTAGTTGTTTGGCATGGGGTGTCCAGCACTGTATCTTTCTGGTCGTTGAGTGGAGGTGGGTCTTAGCCTTCAGATGGACATCTTTGGGGGAGCTCTAGGCCCACTGACATTAAATGGGGCCAGGAGATCCTTGGTGGTTCATAGTCCTGAACTCAACTCTTCCACCTCAGAGGCTCGGTCTGAGATCCAGCTGGAGGACCAAGACCTTGACAGCTACATGGCTTATATATAAATGCATTAAATTCTCCAATCCAAAGGCACAGTGTGGCTGGCCTTCTGCACTCCACTCAGTCCCCCATACAGGTGTTGTCTTCCAGGCCTGGTTGATATGGAGAGCCTGTTTTGGAACCATGTTCAGCTGCATTCCCTAGCATTAGAAGAAGCAGCCATCGCCCCATCCTCCCCTAGCCCTGCTGTAACTCATCACGATCCTGGAGTGCCTGAGCAAAGTTAAGATTTCTGACAGGAAATGCAGACCATGCTAAGTAGAATCTCTTGAACTCAGTTTCCTATCTTTCTTCTTTGAGACTTAGTTAGATATTTATTGTGTTGGCCAAAAATTTTCTTGGGTTTTTCCATAAGATGTTATGGCCTCCTTAATAAAATTTATATATTTTAAGTTTTCCTGAAAGAATGAAGTCCTAATTTTACAAAAATTTTACTCTGACAAAGAAACATAAAAACTCATAGAGATGAAGGTGTAAACTCGCTCTGTTAAGCTGAAAAATGTGCCTTTATTGATGCGATGTCCCAGAAGTTTCAGGATCTTGCATTGTCAATTGACTCTTAAAATAGACTCAAGGAACAATTCCTCAAGTCTTGAGTGAATGAAGCTGAAAGACTGTAAAATACACTACCATTAAGAAAAAAAATTCCATCTGGATAAAGTAAACGCTTTTATATACCTTCCTGCTATAAATACTGGCCCAGAGGTGTGAATTTTGTATCCACTTTTATATTTCCAAAGTAAAATCTATTTTGACTTCAACAGAAGTTGGAGCAAAGTGCAAAGGAAAAAGAAATGTTGCTATGAGTTTTGTACATTATAATCTCTTACAGAAACGGGTTTCACAATTTCTCTCTCCCAGCTGCTCCATGCAGAAATTTAAAAAGGGGTCTTTGAGTGACAAGAACTGAGATAAGGAATACCATAGACTCAGAGCACCAGTATGCCCAGTAACAGAGACATTTTGACATGCACTTGGACTATATACTTACTCTCAAAACAGACAACTCACTCACTTCAGGTCTATGTGGTCAATAAACAGCATATGTGATCATGTTTTGCCATTGTCAAGTGCTACTGGTATCTGTCACTTTCAAAGCTCTGTCCAAGCCATAATAAAGGTAAATTTTTTGCAAGATACATGGTCCATGACATTCCTTTGAGACACTGCTGAATCAGACAACTGGCAATAAAGCTGAGACCCTGAGATATCCAATCTCTCACCATCACTTTATTAACAATCCTGCCTCTTGCTGTCGCTTTCTGAATAATGACTTACACTAACAGAAATTCTGGTTCTTGCCTTTCAATAAATTCTCAGGATACATTTCCTGGGGAACTATGCTTTTGTGTGTGTTTCTTTTCTTAACAGGAATTGATATTTTAGACACACATGGGCACTTGCTTGTAAGCTTTTAGCTACTTCATTTAATTCTGTGCTTTTTGGAGTAAGTAGATGAGTAATAAATGAAAACAAAGGTTTTTTAACCATACTTGCCCAATTCCAATCAAACTAATATTTACCAGCTATGTGGCAGTTGGATAGCTGTTTATCATCTCTAAGCTTTAGTTTGCTCTTCTAAAAAAAATAAGAATGGTAGCATCTATCTCATAAGATAATTAACTGGAGAGATTATAATAACCTAATAATATATATAAAGCACTTACCACAGTAGTTGGTACATACAGAGCGCTCAGCTTATATATATATAAAAATTTTTTAGTGCCTAAGCTATTCTCCACTAGAATAGAGGTACCTTGGGAAGTAGTACTAACTTTACTATTTCAGCACTAAAGTAGACACACTACACTCCAGGTGGCTGAATCGACAACCATCATCAACACATTGGTGAGAAGGCTACTCTGTAATGTGACTGTGGCCCACAGCTCTCTCAGTATAGAGCTGAGAAGAGTCAAGGTTAGGAGCAGTACAGTGAGCTAAGGCTTCAGGTGCAGTGTAGGATTCTGATTTTTATTGGCAATTCAGATATTTTGTTCATCATAGATTTTTTTGCATTCATTTTAGATTTTTAAGATATTGAATTAAAATGTTATTTATCTTGATTCCTATAATTTTTGGTGTCCCTTCAAATTGTATAACCTAAATGAATACCTCACTTGCCTCACCCTAGTTCCAAGCTTGGCTCCTGAGTCTTATGGTCTCCCTTCTCCTCACCCTAGCACATTTAGAATGGTGTGAGTTCCTTTTCCCCTCGAGCTAGCTTTCATCAGTTGAATATGATGACCCCTGGCTCATTGCTGACTCATCAGACCTACCACCAGCAGTCATTAGTGATCCTCCTGTGCTCTGAAATTGAGTGCAATTTTAACTCAATTTGTGATGCCCAGTATGAGCCAGTGTCTAAACCCAGGTGCGTATTCCTGAATTCTATCAAGTTATATGGCAATGAGAAGGGACTTCTACCCAACTGCATAGGACATTTGTGAGAGATAAGGTTATCAGTGATCTTCAGTCCCCTAGAACAGCTGTCTCCAACCCTTTTGGCACAAGGGACCAGTTTCGTGGAAGACAATTTTTCCACGTATGGAGTGTGATAATGTAAGCAAGGGGGAGCAGTGAGGAACAATGGGGAGCAGCAGATGAAGCTTCACTCGCTCACCTGCTGCTCACCTCCTACTGTGCAGCCTGGTTCCTAACAGGCCTCAGACTGCTACCGGTCTGTGGCCCAGGGGTTGAGGACCCCTGCCATAGAACATTTAAGAGTTCATCTAATATCAGGTTACAATCACTGTCCCTTGTCCTATGAAAATCTGGGCTCTGAATTCTAATGAAAATAATAAAATATCTAACTAAATTCCACCCTCAGAGAAGATTAGGCATTGGAAGAAAACTGGCACAATGCTTAGAGAATGCTTTCAATCATTCAGCATTATTATAGCTCTGATTGTTGTCACTTCGTGTTATCAGTCCCATTTGATAAGTTAAAAAGTTGGACAGAGAGATTTATTTACAAAGAATCCCAGTGGAAATTAGAATCAAAGCTGTAAAAAGCATTTATAGCTAGAACTAACTTTTACATCTGAGATTTTTTAGTCCTTTTCCTAGCCCTTGCAATTACATTGTTTGAGGTGCTCTCCAATTTCCAGTGTAGGAAGAATAAAAAGTTATCACAATGCTTTCATGTGGCATGAGTTATGCTCCCCAGTCCCACCCACAGATATCCACCTAATTTTGGCAAAGTTAAAGATGCTCACATTTGTCAGGTTACAGAGTGACCTACTGTCCTGGTCTTAGCTCTGAAAACCCTGCAACCCAGGAAGACCAGGATGGTTAGTCACCCTAGTTGCTAATCAGAAATGTCCTCCACATTGCAAATGCACATTGATTTTTCTTTCCTCACTATTCTTCTTAGTTAATTCACATTTTTAATGATTCACCCAAAAAAACAATTGTTTAATTTCAGCATTTTGTATTCAGAAATGAATCAATAATTACCCTTAGCTAATATTTTGAATTTATGATAAGAGATCAGCCTTTGAAATACCAAAGAAAACCATGGGAGAAAGTGTGGAAATAGCAAATTGTACATGTCTTGTCAGAAAACAACCACAAAAAATAACGGAACAAAATTTAAAGGTGCTCTAAATATATATTATGAAATTATAACTATATAACCACCAGCTTAAAATGCAGGTTATATCATGTTAACATTCCAGGTGAATCTCTGGGCTATCTCCCCAATGCTGTTCTTGTCATTTAAAACTCATATTCCCTTATTCATCCATTTCTCAAATATTCACTGACCATCATTTTTCTCTGCAGTGCACTGTACAGTTATGGAGACTATAAAGGCAAATAAGAGAGTTCAGGCTTGTAGCTCAAAAAGGGGGATTAAAATTAATGCAATACAGAGTGAGAGGTGCCATAGCTGAAGTCTGTACAGCTGGAGACAAAAAAGCAGGGGAAAAGTTTAACTTATTTCCAGGAACGTTTGTCCCAATTTGACCAATATTTTCCAAAATTTAAAGTATTTTCTACTGCCCTGCCTGTGTTTTCTATACATCTCAAAATTCTATACATCCTTCATAGCCAAACCAAAAGTTGTAGGAAACATGTCTTAAACCCCGATCAGGATTAAATATTCATTTGTCTAATTCACAATTAGTATTTATTTTAGTATAGCATGTGAATTAATGTATTCATGACTAGTTATATATTACAAAAAAGATGGTTACCTCACACCATACACAAAATATATTCTAAATACATTAGAGCACTAAATATTTAAAAATCAACAGAAAAAATTAGTAGGCAATATTTCTCTGGCCTTACAATAGAAAGAATATTTTTAAGCATTACAGCAATAAAACAAAAATCATAAAGATAAAATATCAGTTAGAACTCTGGTTAAATTTAGCAAAAACCCATATAAAATTAGTTTAAGTTGAAAAGGAGAATTTATTATATGTATATTGAGTTGCAGAAGTAAGGATGTGGCTGGACCCCAGAAATAATTAGAAGCAGAGACTTGACCCCATTAAGATATTTTTAATCTCTCCTCTCCTCTGCATATCTCCTTCATTCTAATCACTGCACATCGTCCCTCCATTTCTCTGTCAATATGGTGAAAGGCAGTCAGTGTGCTGACTGCTGTTGAGCTTCCAGTTTTGTGGGGTGGGTACCAGAAGAGAGACGGACTTACTTTCTCTTCGTCGTCATATAAAAGTCCAGCAAGAGAGATGAACATATGTTGAAACACTCAGCTGTCACTAGAGCATAATATGTCCACTCCTGTCTCACCACAAGAATGGTATGGAAGCATGAGTGGGAAACAGTTTCCAAAAATAAAAGGAGTAAATAACTTCATTATAAAAAGATAGATAAAATTACCTTAAAATATAAAATCTCATGAACAGAAAAAAAGTGAAATAAAATTAAAAAGCATAGCAAAATAGAAAATGTATCTGAAACAATCATGGGAAGATAATTTGTTTCCTTAATGCATATATGTATAAGATAAATATAGATACTCCACTCAAAATGGATAAGAACCAGGAATTAAAAATGGGAGAAAGAACACTTACAATGAAATGCAACAGGACATTGTAGGGAGATGTTCAGGTTCATTAATAGTTAATGAAATGTGAATTTAAATAACCATCACTTGCAAAGTTTTTGCCTAGGGAATTGATTTTTTTTTTAATTTACAATGCTGAAAAATTCAGAGAAATGTGCACTTTTCATACACTCACAGTAGGCACGTGAATTGATGCAATCTTCCTTGTGGGCAATTAGGTAATATGCATCAAGATCTTTTAAAATGAACATAATTGAGGAAATAGATGAGCAAATTTTTTTCACAAGGATGTATTTATTGAAACATTATTTTTGATAACAAGAATTGAAAATAAAGAGATGTCCAACAACAGTTATCTAAATAAACTTTTGTTTTTTGAGATGGAATAGTACACACCATTAAAATTATATTTTACTAAATATTGAATAACATAAAAATGTCATTAAGAGAAAAGTACAAAACTCATACATGCAATATGATTCTAGTATAGATCTATACATTGAAAAAAAGATTGGAAGAAAATACACATAAATCTTGATATTGTTAACTCTGTGAGTGGTAAAATTTGAATTTATTATTTTTTTCCTTTTTTCTATATTTTCCAAACTTCCAATAATATACTTGATCTGCTTTCTTTTAAATTAGGAAAAATAAATATTTGAAGACACTTCAAATTTTGAAATTTAAAAATAACTCTGACTAACTTTTGAGTCAATGAGGGTATAATGCATGTATTTAAAAACATCTTTAAAATAACAAACATGCAAAAAACACACGTTAAAATGTTATGGAATACTGCCAAAGCTATATGGAGAAGTAAATATGCAAACTCAAATGTTTTAATAAATTTTAAAAAGGCGTAGACATATTTATAAATTTTTTTAACAGCCAAAATGACAGTAAGTACAGTTTAGGTATAAAGAGAGATCCACCAAAGTCACACTGAGGCTATTTTTTTAATTTCTCAGAAAGGCAAACACATTGATTCCTTGGCATTTATTGTTACAGTGGGGGTTACTGCTTCCTACATTAGATATTTATCGTGGTTTTGCCTGACAAAATAGTATGAAAATTAATATATTTCATATGCATCCTCATGTTTTAAGAACATTTTAGCTCAAAAGAACACTCACATATTATATAATAGCTTAAGCCTTTAATTCAAGTATAGTGAGTGCAGTAAGCAAAACAGAAACAATGGATATTTGAAGATGATTACATTATGAGAAAACTCAACATAATAAACAGAAATTTAAATAATTTTTAATAGAGCAGAAAGGCAATTAGATGTAGATACAAGGAAATAAAATCAATTGCATCATAATTTGTTAATTATTCCTTGATAAAGTTGGGGGATAAAATAAATAAAAACAAAAAAAAATATTACAAAAGATCGAACTCAACTGTCAAAAAATCTTAACCCCTGAATATGTTTAAGAAAAAATATTAATGTGTGACTTGTTTTTGAAAACTATAAAATGAAACTAATAAATATAAATGCCTATGTTCTTAGAAAGATAGGATTTTTAAATATTTCTGAAAAATAATTTATACAATTCATGATATTCTCAAAAGAATGAATAAATAGGCAAAAATTTTCAAGAAAAATATTCTATAAGAAGAGTAATTTGGGAAGAAGGGTCATTTCCCCAGCAAGTGTTAAAACTAGTGTTAACACAGTACGATGCTATCATGGATAAAATCAGAAAGGTCAACCTAACAGAATAGTCTGGAACATAAATTATATAATAATTCAAGGTGATGTAACACATCAGTAAGTATATATATATATATATATATATATATATATATATATATAAAATTTATACTTACATTATATTGGCTTTTCCCCTAATATCATACACCAGAATAAATTGTAAATAGATTAAATAACTAAATTATAAGAAAAAAAATTTAATCCCAGTAGTAATTATATATGTGAATATTTATCAATTTGGTGGATAGAGGAGAAATTTTTAATTGTAAATAATCCAACAGTCTCACAAGGCTCTTCAGTTACTGTAACAAATGACTTACCCCCAAAAGAGGAGCTTTAACTAACCAAAGATATTTTCCTGCTGAAATGCCAAAGTGAGTCTGTTGCAGGTTCTGCTCCACACATCCTTCCTCTGGATCCCAGGCTGACGGAGCAACTGTACTATCCCAGTCACCAGGACAGAGAAACAAAAGAGAGCTCTGGGGTTGCCTCACTGGCCATTAAACCCTCTGTCCAGGAAGTGGCACACGTAACTTCTGCTCACAAGTCATTGGGCACAGCGCAATCCAATCCCGATTAGGTGTAATCCATTCATACATTCGGAAAAGAAAGAGCCAGAAAATTTAATAACTATTACAAAGGTTTCATGTTTGAAGGAAAAAATCAATATATTTGACATTATAAAAACTTAAAATTTCCTTCCTAAAATCTACTCAGCATTAAGAGCTCAATAATAAACTGGAATACATTTGCAATAAAAATGTCAAATGCTTTGAATCCTTATGTGTAAGAGAGCAACTTACCTCAGTAACAAAAACAATGATATTTCAAAATATAAAAAGACAAAGGACAGGAACAAGTTATTTAAAATTACAGACATACAAATAGGTAGTAAATAAGTTTTAACAATTAAACTCATCCATATTAAAAAGGATGAAAATTAAAGCAATAATAAATACTTTGTGTCACAGTTAGTGTGTGAAAATAACCATACAGATTTTCAGTGAAGTTGTCTTTCAGTTAGGCATTTCTACACAGTGGATGCCAAGTACAAATTGGTCAGCCTTCACTTCTGCCTTCTGCATGGCAATGTAGCTTTATGTAAAAAAAGCTTGAACTGTTTATAACATATGACCTAATAACTACATTTCAAACCAATTTTCTTTCTCCCAGCAAAATCATGGAAAGCACCAGTTGTCAACCATAGTAGGATATATAACAGTGAAGAATTAGCAATAATTTACCAAAAAAGTGAGGTTAATTAGGTAAACCATGTTATAGCCAAACAATGAAATATTAGACAGCTGTTAAAAATGAAGGCTGGTTTTGGGGAAAGATGCCTATGGTACAGTGTTATGTGAAAATGTTGGGAGATAATAGGATAATATCATTTTAATTATTTTAAAAGAATTCAGATATGTATAGGAACAAAATAGAAGGATATTCACCAAAATGTTAATAATAATTGTTTCACAGTGGTGTGATTATACTTTGTTGTTTTTAGCTTTCTTTCTATATTTTACCCAATTTATATATCTGTGTTTTTAAAACAAAATTTTTAGAAAAATTAATGATGCTTGCACACATACCAGACAGTGGTGTCCACTGTGGGAATTCACAGAACGCAGCATATTTTAAAATAAATGTAAAGGAGCAGCAAAGAGAATTTCCAAGTTTTAGTACTTCTAAAATAAGTAATGCATGTTTTTCCAAAAGTTTCCCTAAGTAACATTCGAAACACAGATCCCTCTGTGACATGACATTTTACTGTGCTTTATTTTTGATCAACTTGTAGCTCTCCTGGATATGAGTATTAGTCAAGTTTATCTCTCTTCATCTGGGATCTAAATGTTTCACAAAGAGATTTTCTCAGAGAAGTATCTTCTATAGACATTATTCATTATTCATGTCAGCACAAACTGTGCATTTTGTAGTGTTGGACCTTAGAATGTGGCTGAGACAATCTAGGAGGGTATGCTCAACTGAAAAACTTCTAGACTGCGAGACTTGAAAAATAACAAATACAGAATTTCAGTTTGAGACTCTTTAATGGAAGGAGGTTGTAGTAAAATATGTGTGTTTAAACTTGAGAGTCTGTAACCTTTTCAGGTGTTCTACATGACTATTGTTTCCTAGTATACCATTTTTCACAGTTTTTTAAATCAGTGAATGAAAAGTTTCATTAAAAGGATTTTTTAACATCTTTATTGGAGTATAATTGCTTTACAATGGTGTGTTAGTTTCTGCTTTATAACAAAGTGAATCAGCTAGACATATACATATATCCCCATATCTCCTCCCTCTTGAGTCTCCCTCCTACCCTCCCTACCCCACCCCTCTAAGTGGTCACAAAGCATCGAGCTGATCACCCCGTGCTATGCAGCTGCTTCCCACTAGCTATCTATTTTACGTTTGTTAGTGTATATATCTCCATGCTACTCTCTCACTTCATCCCAGCTTACCCTTTTTTAATGTTTCAAATAAATATGCAGAAATGTTAAAACCTAATGGAAAAGAATAGAAAGAAAAATAAAAAGAAAATGTAGTAAAGGACTTTGCATTTTTAAATATTTGCATTAAATATCAAGAACTTGCATCCTGCCTACAACATATCTGAGATGATTAATTAAAAGAGGCTTTTTTCATAGAAATACAGACCATCTTCATGGTCAGATTATTTTTGTAAATGGAAAAAGAAGGTAAAAATTGATGGTATAAATCAAATATTACTTTTTCAGAAAGCTGTGTCATAATAGGGGGTTTATATTTCTGATCAAGAACTTGTTTAACTTTTCATTAATATGAGCACAAACACAATATTCAAGACTGCAGATTATTTTAGTCAGTCCCAATGAAAGCAGGTCACTGGATCAAATTTTTCAGAATGTGTTTCTCAGGATAGTAATTCCACTTCATGTCCCAGTTACAAAGAAAACTGTCCTATAATCAAATGAATTTGAGGGACTCTGGATTAAACATAGTCAAATTGCTTTCTTTACTATAGGACTTCTGAGAGACTTTTATATGTTATCGTGCAGCGTAAATTTCCAAAAATGTATGCTACTCAGCAGTGCTTCCCAAACATATTTGACCACTGAACTCTCTTTGTGTGCAGCATCTCATGGGTGACTTCTGTGCATACAGATTGGTAAATACTGCTCTGTCGGATCTGTGAACTTCCATTTGTTCTGGCTTCAGACGTCAGTTCTCATCTTTAACAGCAATATTTCCTTCTCAGCAAGAAGAAATTTCAGCTTGCAAAACAGCAAAAATAGAGGGGGGAAAAAAACTAGAAAATTGTGGTAAAATGTATAACACAGCTTCTCTGGAACCACATGTTGTGAACAGGGAGTATTCCATTCACTTAATTAATAAGTAGATAAATGAAATTTGAGCACTTTCGTCATTTAAATGAGATGTTAAAAGAGAAAAATGTAATTGTTCTCAAGAGACGTTAGAATGATCACAGACTTTCATAAGAATAAAAGTTTGGTATGAATCCTTTGGCAGTATTCTTGGTTCTCGCCTGAAATCAGTAGTTGACTAGGAAATGAGCCATTCCTCCATGATGTGAAGGTGTTGGCAGCCTGATGAAAGTGATCGTCTAGAGAGGATCAGAGCTCTGAAAGTGCTTGGGGACAATAGACCATAATGATTGAGAGGGAGTGAGCAATCACTGCTCAAAAGCAGTAATGGGGAAAGTCGGAGAGTCTCTCAGTGTCTCAACAGCCACCCTCCTGTCCTGCCTCTTTCATAAGCCTCTTGGTCTTGGCAGAACTTACCACTTTATCAGGCAAGATGTTAAAGCACAAAGAGACTCAATTCAATTAAATGGTCATTTGCTGGGGACATCGTACTATGCCCAAATCATTACATTGAACCCTGGCCGAGAGGGCTAGTATAACACAGTCCTTACCCCTAAGAAACAGACTCCCAGCTTACAATTTTATACCAAAATGAATTCCTCAAATATGTGCTAGATTATATGTTATCAAAAGAGAGGGAAGAGTTCACCTCTGGTAGAAGAATCAGGAAAGAGTCCACACTGGAGAGGACAAAGAGTGGGCTTCTTGTTTTGTTGATAGAATAATCAACTGCTGTACATAGTGTTTTGTTTTGTTTTGTTTTTCTGTAATCTACCACCAATAGTTCACCCTGTCCCAATAGACTGGAAGCTCTGCAGAGGGCAAGAACCAAGTGCTTTCATCTCTGTATCCCCCACTGCACTAGCATGGTCTTAGACATGAATTGGTGGCCAATAAAATTTGATGAATTGAATTACATTTAATATTGACTATCACTGGAATGAGGGTAATTTTGGCTTTGGATAGATTTTTAATTGTATATGCAACTGAAATTAGTTAAGAAAAATTACTGGCAGCATCTGCTAAACTGTTCATAACCCATAACTTTTCCCTTACCTGGCCTTTCCCATAACTGGCTACCTTTTCAAGAAATTCCTCACCCCATAGCCATATTTTCTTCTTCTTCAAAGGCCATTCCTACTGAATTCATGCAGCTTTCTCTGAGACATCAAGGAGACAGCTTGGGCGTGGTTATTGTCTCAGGGGAAGAACATCAAACCCCATTCTCCCTTTACAAAGGACACCAATATCTGAAGAAACTTGTAGCAGATTTGGGCAACAGCCAGGTCATTGAGTCTGTGCCCATCCTTATCCACAGCTCTGTCCTCAACCAGGACATCATGAAAGGTAAAAATCCAGGTATCCCTTGTACTCTAATGCTCCATTAGGTCAAGAAACACCCGCTTCCCCTCCAAATTCAACTACCATGAAAACTTCATCAAGACTATTTTGGTCTCCAAAAATACACAAGAAGAGGTAAGCTGAGTGGGAAGAGAATATATATCTAAGGGAATTTTAGAATCTAAATGTGTAGCCTTGAAACTAAAGGAGCAGTAAATATAGGGTGTAGTAAATCGCTTATGATGTAATAAACTAGAATTATAGATGTGGCAATAAAGGGAGGTAATAAAATATTTCATATTTAACGAGCAGCTAACAGCAAAGGAATAGATCAAAATGCCATCTTTTTTTGATTTGTTTGTTTTGTTTTGTTTTGATTTTAACATCTTTATTGGAGTATAATTGCTTTACAATAGTGTGTTAGTTTCTGCTTTAAAACAAAGTGAATCAGCTATACATATACATATATCTCCACATCTCCTCCCTCTTGCATCTCCCTCCCACCCTCCCTATCCCACCCCTCTAGGTGGTAACAAAGCATGGAGCTGATCTCCTTGTGCTGTGTGGCTGCTTCCCACTAGATATTTTACATTTGGTAGTGTATATATGACCATGCCACTCTCTCACTTCATCCCAGCTTACCCTTCCTACTCCCTGTGTCCTCAAGTCCATTCTCTAGGCCTGAGTCTTTATTCCTGTCCTACCCCTAGGTTCTTCAGCACCATGTTTATTTTGGATTCCATATATATGTGTTCGCATACTGTATTTGTTTTTCTACTTCTCACTAACTTCACTCTGTATGACCGACACTAGGTCCATCCATGTCACTACAAATAACTCAATTTCATTTCTTTTTATGGCTGAGTAATATTCCATTGTATATATGTACCACATCTTCTTTATCCATTCATCTGTCGATGGACACTTAGGTTGCTTCCATGTCCTGGCTATTGTAAATAGAATTGCAATGAACATTGTGGTCCATGACTCTTTTTGAATTATGGTTTTCTCAGGGTAAATGCCCAGTAGTGGGATTGCTGAGTCATATGGTAGTTCTATTTTTAGTTTTTTTTAAGGAACTTCCATACTGTTCTCCATAATGGCTGTATCAATTTACATTCCCACCAACAGTACAAGAGGGTTCCCTTTTCTCCACACCCTCTGCAGCATTTATTATTTGTAGATTTTTTGATGATGGTCATTCTGACTGGTGTGAGGTGATACCTCATTGTAGTTTTGATTTGCATTTCTCTAATGATTAGTGATGTTGAGAATCCTATCATGTGTTCGTTGGCAATCTGTATATCTTCTTTGGAGAAATGTCTATTTAGGTCTTCTGCCCATTTTTGGACTGGGTTGTTTGCTTTTTTGATATCGAGCTACATGAGCTGCTTATAAATTCTGGAGATGAATCCTATGTCAGTTGTTTCATTTGCAAATATTTTCTCCTATTCTGAGCATTGTCTTTTCATCTTGTTTATGGTTTCCTTTGCTGTGCAAAAGCTTTTATGTTTAATTAAGTCCCATTTGCTTATTTTTGTTTTTATTTCCATTTCTCTAGGAGATGGGTCAAAAAGGATCTTGCTGAGATTTATGTCATAGTGTGTTCTACTTATGTTTTCCTCTAAGAGTTGTATACTATCTGGCCTTACATTTAGGTCTTTAATCCATTTTGAGTGTATTTTTTGTATGGTGTTAGAGAGTGTTGTAACTTCATTCTTTTACATGTAGCTGTCCAGTTTTTTGAGCACCACTTATTGAAGAGGCTGTCTTTTCTCCATTGTATATTCTTGCCTCCTTTATCAAAAATAAGGTCACAATATGTGCGTGGATTTATTTCTGGTCTTTCTATCCTGTTCCATTGATCCATATTTCTGTTTTTGTAACAGTACCACACTGTCTTGATTACTGTAGATTTGTAGTATAGTCTGAAATCCTCGAGCCTGATTCCTCCAGCTCCATTTTGTTTTCACAAGATTGCTTTCACTATTCGGGGTCTTTGCTGTTTCCATACAAATTGTGAAATTCTTTGTTCTAGTTCTGTGGAAAATGCAATTGGTAGTTTGATCGGGATTGCATTGAATCTGTAGATTGCTTTGGGTAGTAGTCATTTTCATAATGTTGATTCTTCCAATCCAAGAACAGGGTATAACTCTCCATCTGTTTGTATCATCTTTAATTTCTTTCATCAGTGTCTTATAGTTTTCTGCATACAGGTCTTTTGTATCCTTAGGTAGGTTTATTCCAAGGTATTTTATTCATTTTGTTGCAGTGGTAAATGGGAGTGTTTACTTAATTTCTCTGTCAGTTATTTCATCATTAGTGTATAGGAATACAAGAGATCTCTGTGCATTAATTTTGTCTCCTGCTACTTTACCAAATTCATTGATTAGTTCTAGTAGTTTTCTGGTAGCATCTATAGGATTCTCTATGTATAGTACCGTGTCATCTGCAAACAGTGACAGTTTTACTTCTTTTCTGATTTGGATTCCTTTTTCTTCTCTCCTATTTCTGTGGTAAAACTTCCAAAACTATGTTGAATAATAGTGGAGAGAGTGGAAAACCTTGTCTCATTCCTGATCTTAGAAGAAATGGTTTCAGTTTTTCACCATTGAGAACGATGTTGGCTGTGGGTTTTTAATATACGGCCTTTATTATGTTGAGGAAAATTCCCTCTATGCCTACATTCCTGAGGATTTTTATCATAAATCAGTGTTGACTTTTGTCGAAAGCTTTCTCTACATCTATTGACATGATCATATGGTTTTTATCCTTCAATTTGTTAATATGGTGTATCACATTGATTGATTTGCTTATATTGAAGAATCCTTGCATTCCAGGGATAAACCCCACTTGATCATGGTGTATGATCCTCTTACTGTGCTGTTGGATTCTGTTTGCTAGTATTCTGTTGAGGATTTTTGCATCTAAGTTCATCACTGATATTGGCCTGTAATTTTCTTTCTTTGTGACATCCTTTTCTGGTTTTGGTATCAGGGTGATGGTGGCCTCGTTGGATGAGTTTGGGAGTGTTCCTCCCTCTGTTATATTCTGGAAGAATTTGAGAAGGATAGCTGTTAGCTCTTCTCTAAATGTTTGATAGAATTCACCTGTGAAGCCAACTGATCCTGAGCTTTTGTTTGTTGGAAGATTTTTAATTACAATTTCAATTTGAGTGCTTGTGGTTAGTCTGTTTATATTTTCTATTTCTTCCTCATTCAGTCTCAGAAGGTTGTGCTTTTCTAAGAATTTGTCCATTTCTTCCAGGTTGTCCATTTTATTGGCATATAGTTGCTTGTTGTAATCTCTCATGATCCTTTGTATTTCTACAATGTTAGTTGTTATTTCTCCTTTTTCATTTCTAATTCTATTGATTTGAGTCTTCTTTTTTTTCTGATGGGTCTGGCTAATGGTTTATCAATTTTGTTTATATTCTTAAAGTACCAGCTTTTAGTTTTATTGATCTTTGCTATTGTTTCCTTCATTTATTTTTCATTTATTTCTGATCTGATCTTTATGATTTCTTTCCTTCTGTTAACTTTGAGGGTTTTGTTGTTGTTGTTGTTGTTGTTGTTACTGTTTTGTTCTTCTTTCTCTAATTGCTTTAAATATAAAATTAAGTTTTCTATTTGAGATGTTTCTTGTTTCTTAAGGTAGGATTGTATTGTTATAAACTTCCCTCTTAGAACTGCTTTTGCTGCATCCCATAGGTTTCAGATTGTCATGTGTTATTTTTCCTTTCTTTCTAGGTACTATTTTATTTCCTCTTTGATTTCTTCAGTGATTTCTTAGTTATTTATTAATATATTGTGTAGCCTCCATATGTTTGTGTTTTTTACAGACTTTTTCCTGTAATTGATATCTAGTCTCATAGCATTGTGGTCAGCAAGGATGCTTGATACAATTTCAATTTTCTTAAATTTACCAAGGCTTGATTTGTCATCCATGATATGATTATCCTAGAGAATGTTCCATGAGCACTTGAGAAAAATGTGTATTCTGTTGTTTTTGGGTAGAATGTCTTATAAATATCAATTAAGTCCATCTTGTTTAATGTACCATTTACAACTTGGGCTTCCTTATTTATTTTCATTTTGGATGATGTGTCCTTTGGTGAAAGCGAGGTGTTTAAGTCCTCTGCTATGATTGTGTTACTGTCAATTTCACATTTTATGGCTGCTAGCATTTGCCTTATGTATTGAGGTGCTCCTATGTTGGGTGCATAAATATTTACAATTGTTATATCTTCTTCTTGGATTGATCCCTTGATCATTATGTAGTGTCCCTCTTTGTCTGTTGTAATAGGCTTTATTTAAAAATCTTTTTTGTGTGATATGAGAATTGCTACTCCAGCTTTCTTTTGATTTCCATTTGCATAGAATATCTTTCTCCATCCCCTTACTTTCAGTCTGTATGTGTCCCTAATTTTGAAGTGTGTCTCTTGGTCTTTTTTTTTTTTCCTTTTTTTTTTTTTTGTGGTATGTGGGCCTCTCACTGTTGTGGCCTCGCCTGTTGTGGAGCACAGGCTCTGGACGCACAGGCTTAGCAGCCAGGTCTCACTGGCCCAGCCGCTCCATGGCATGTGGGATCTTCCTTGACTGCAGCACAAACCTGTGTCCCCTGCATCGGCAGGTGGACTCTCAACCACTGCACCACCAGGGAAGCCCTGGGTCTTATTTTTGTATCTGTTCAGCCAATCTATGTCTTTTCATTAGAGCATTTAATCCATTTACATTTAAGGTAATTATCAATATGTATATTCCTATTACCATTTTTTAAATTGTTTTGGGTTTGCTTTGTAGGGTTTCCTTCTCTTTTGTTTCCTGCCTAGAGAAGTTCCTTTAGCATTTGTTGTAAAGGTGGTTTGGTGGTGCCGAACTCTCTTAGCTTTTGCTTTTCTGTAAAGGTTTTAGTTTCTCTGTTGAATCTGAATGAGACCCTTGTTGAATAGAGTAGTATTTGTTGTAGGTTTTTCCCTTTCATCACTTTCATTATGTCCTGCCATTCACTTCTGGCTTGCAGAGTTTCTGCTGAAAGATCAGCTATTAACCTTATGGGGATTCCCTTGTATGTTATTTGTTGTTTTTTCCTCACTGCTTTTTATATTTGTTTCTTTGTATTTAATTTTTGATAGTTTGATTAATATGTGTATTGGCATGTTTCTCCTTGGATTTATCCTCCATGAGACTCTCTGTGCCTCCTGGACCTGATTGACTATTTCTTTTCCCATATTAGGGAAGTTTTCAACTATAATGTCTTCAAATATTTTCTCAGTCCCTTTCTTTTTCTCTTCTTATGGGATCCATATAATTCGAATGTTGGTGCATTTAATGTTGTCCCAGATGTCTCTGAGGCTGTCCTCAATTATTTTCATTCTTTTTTCTTTTCTGCTCTGTGGTAGTTTTTTCCACTATTTTATCTTCCTGGTCACTTATCTGTTCTTCTGCTCAGTTATTCTGCTATTGATTCCTTCTGGAGAATTTTTAATTTCATTTATTCTGTTGTTCATCGTTGTTTGTTTGCTCTCTAATTCTTCTAGGTCCTTGTAAATGTTTCTTATATTTTCTCCATTCTATGTCCAAGATTTTGATCATCTTTACTATCATTACTCTGAATTCATTTTCAAGTAGACTGCCTATTTCCTCTTCATTTTTTTGGTCTGATCAGCTTTTACCTTGCTCCTTCATCTGCTGTATGTTTCTCTGTCTTCTCATTTTGCTTAACTTATTGTGTTTGGGGTCTCCTTTTCACAGGCTGCAAGTTCCTAATTCCTGTTTTTTGGGGTGTCTGCCCCAAGTGGCTAATGTTAGTTCAATGGTTTGTGTAAGTTTCCTGGTGGAGGGTACTTGTGCCTGTGTTCTGGTGTATGAGGCTGGACCTCATCTTTCTGGTGGGCAGGACCATGTCTTGTGGTGTGTTTTGGGGTGCCTGTGATCTTATTATGATTTTAGGCAGCCTCTTTGCTAATGGGTGGGGTTGTGTCCCTGTCTTGCTAGTTTTTTGCCATAGGGTGTCCAGCACTGTAGCTTGCTGGTCATTGAGTTGAGCTGGGTCTTCACGTTGAGATGGAGATCTCTGCAAGAGCTTTTACCTTTTGATATTACATTGAGTGTTGAGGTGTCTGGTGGATCAGTGTCCTGAATTTGGCTCTCAGAGGCACAGTCCTGACACTTGGCTGGAGAACCAAAACCCTGTCAGTCACATGGCTCAGAAGAAAAGGGTGAAAAAAAGAAAGAAAAAATAAAATAAAATAATTAAAATTTAAAAAAATATTAAATTAAAAATTAAAAAAAAATTAAAAGTAATAAGAAAAAGAAAAAAAAAGGAAAGAAAGAAAGAAAGAAGAGAGCAACCAAAGCAACAAAACAAATACAAATATGTCCTGTCATTTCACTATTCTGCTCAAAACCCTCCAGTGATTTTCCATCTCACTCAGTGTAAAACCCAGAGTCCTATTATGGCCTATAAAGCCCTCTGTGATCTGCTCTAATCCATCACCATCATTGTCCTCAGCTCATCTTCTACTGGTCCAAACCTGGCTCACCCCCGTTCACCCTCACTACTTCTCAAAATTAACGCCAGACAGCTCCCACCATAGAATATTCTGTTCCCTCTGCCAGGAATGCTTTCCCATTATCTTCAATGCAGTTTCCTTACTTCCTTCAGGTTTTTACTCAGAAGTTGCCCTCTCCATGAGATTTTTCCCAGCCTCTCACTCTGGCATGCCAATGGCCTCCTTCTTCTTCATAATCAGTTCCCCTTCTAGAATGTAAAGCCCTAAAGTCAGATTTTTATCTATTTTGTTCACTGCTGTATCCCCTGTGCCTAGTACAGTGTCTGGCTCACAGTTGGGTAGGCATTTTATAAATGAATGAATAAATGAGAGACTGAATCATTGAATGAATGAGTGAGTTCTTCAATAGATTTATAGACATAACATAAGCAATGACCAGTTGAAGTAAAAAACAAACAAATAAATAAATGTGGGGTGTAATTTTACTGCATTTCTGAAATGGTTGTTATTGGAATATATTCACAATTACAAAGTAAGTAGAATCAAAACAATATATTCCTTTTACAGGAACAAGATTGAGTGTTATTATTTTTGTGTGTGTGTGTGTGTTCTTTTTTTGTGTGTTTGTTTGTTTGTTTTTATCTCTCATCATCAAGTGAGATGGATTCCCTGGAACAATGGAGTATTGTTTTTCTTAAATTCCTTTTGGGAAGAATGGTGTACATTTTATACTTCCACTCATCACCCAGCATAGGCTCCATCTAGAGGGAGCTGGAGTGGAAACAATAGGCAACAGTAGAAATGCTTCTTTATAAAATATGTGCGTGTAACAAGGTCTTAATTCCCACTGCTTTATACTTACACTGACTCGACTAGGATACCTCCCTGCTCCACAGAAAACTAGGAACTGCCCGGTTCTCTTTCATCAAAGCTAAACACAGCTTTCTTCAGGAAAAGCACATATGTATTTAATAAATGTGTGTTGAACTGAATTAAACTACTGTAAGCCATGAAGTTAGAGGAAAGGTCTTTAGAGGAAAGCAGTGATTTGAAAGCAGGTTAGGAAGCAGTTTATTAAATATACTTGGAAACTAAGAAAAAAATTTTTTTAATTTAAAAACATTCAATAAATGGGACCTAGAGCAAGGTTGGATCATTTTAATATACAGATTTCTGGACTCTATTCCTTGACATTACAATTCTATTGGATTATGTGTGGAATGGGGTCTAGAAAATGTTTGGAAACCATTGCTTTGGGTTTACCTCAGGTATCCTTGAAAAAGCACAGCATTTGGTCTTAGCCTTCTCTAAGTGCTGCCTTTTGCCTACAGTGATTACGCTGTTGACCCAACAGTAGTAGGGTTTATGATTATGAACAATTCTCTTGGAAGGCTAGATTGAACTATGTGATGCAAACCACTAGCTTTGACTAGGCCCACATCTCCCCACCACTATACCCCACTGAAAACAAACTGCTACCTGTGCAGGGTGTAGCCATCTGTGGTTACCAGCTGTGTCCCTATAGTCACAAAACACTACAGTCTATGACTTAGCTTGAACTCATTGGTTCAGAAGTCTACCCAATAGAGAGAGAAACACTCTCATGGTAATGGAACTCTGCTACCTAAGTTTTACTGCAATTTCAAGTGAGTTTTTCTCTGCTTACTGTAAAGCACTGTGCCATGAATTCAGAATCCTGTTGCAAGAGAATAGTACATTCATAGATGTGATTTCTTTTAAATTGTCCATTTTCAATTTCAAAGCTCTTGGGATAAAAAATGATGATGATGTATATCTTAGTCAGTGAGGGCTACTATGACAAACACCATATACTGGGTGGCTTAAACAGCAAACATTTGTTTCTCACAGTTCTGGTGTCTGGGAAGTCCAAGTCAAGATGATGTCAGATCTGGTGTCTGGTGAGGACAGGCTTCCTGGCTTGTAGACAACTATCTTCTCTCCTATCCTCACATGATAAAGGTCTCTCTCCCTCTTCCTCTTCTTATAAAGACACTGATTCCATCATGAGAGCTCTACTCTAATGATATAATTACTTCCCAAAGTCCCCACCTCCAAATATTGTCACATTAGGGTTTCAACATATGAATTTGGGGGGACACAAATATTCACTCCATAGCATTCTGGACTTGATCCTTCCAAAATTCATCTCCTTCTCACATAAAAATACATACATTTCATCCCAACAGCCCCAAAGTTCTTAACTTGCTCCAGCATTAGCTCTAAAATCTAGAGCTGAAGTCTCATCTAAATTTCATCTAAATCAGATATGGGTGAGGCTCCAGGTAAAATTCTCTCCCAGCTACGAAGTTGTGAAACCAAACAAGTTATGTACAAAATACAATGTTGGGACAGTCATAAGATAGTTATGCCCATTCCAAAAGGGAGAAATCGGAAAGAAGAAGGAGGTGATGGGTCCCAAGCAAGTCTGAAGGCTAGCAAGGCAAATTCCAAGAGAGCTTAACGTTTGAGAATAATCCTCTTTGGCTCAATGCTTTGCCATTTAGAGCCACTGAGGTAGCAACATCACCCCACAGTTCACTGGAGTGCTCAGTGGCTCACTGTGGAGCCTGGGCCACTTCACAGCTTTGCCCAAGGAGGTCACACCCCAGTTTCGCTGGGCAGACCTGCTCCCAGATCTCCAAGTTGTCTCGTACCAAAAAATGTTGGTTTTGAGTTTCAAAACTACTCCAGAAGGTAGGCACACACCTTATTTTTTCACACCATTTTTTGAGTGAACATGTGTGGTGCCTTTTCTCAGGTGAGGGATACAGAGTGGAAGGGGACAGAACCTTTCACATTAGCCTTATTTGTACCAACATCTATTCTTCGCAGAAGAGTATAATAGTAAAAAAACAAGACAGGGACCCATAGGCCCTTGCAAACCAAGCCTAAATACACACATTCATTAAGAAAAAGTGTTTTTCAGAACACAACCTATTTTGCTGTGTATAGATTATATGATGCTACCCTTATCATTTTAAGTGGCATGAACATTCACACAGGAAGTCAGAGCCTGACTCAAAACAAAAACAACAACAAAAACCCTTTTCCACTTTCTGACCCTTTCCTTTTGGTTGGACAATGTGTTCTAAATTATCATTTGCCATAACCTCAGCCTGAAAATGGTGGGTAAGATGGGGAAGAGGCTGGGGGTATACATTGATGATGACCTTTGACCCTCATTCAAGCCTCCTATTGGTGATAAGACAGAGGCTGGTCCCTAACCATATTAAGAGGGTTCTGATTTTAATTCCAACATGTATATTGGGGAAGGAGGGATTTCCCCACACCACCAAGCAAATCTCTGTCGCCAACTGGGTGTCTTACAATTCAACTGAATTTTGACACCATCTAGCTAAAGATAGTGTCAGATTCCACAAGTTAAGTGTTCAGTCATACAAGACTGACCTTCACTTCAGATGTACCCAGATTATCATCTGTGCTTCTGACTGACCAACTGTAGGTTGGAGTTCCAATGACCCTCTCCTTGGCTTTGATTTATTTGCCACAGCAGCTCACAGAACTCAGAGAAGCACTTTATGTACTAGATTACTGGTTTGTTAAAAAGAATATATTTCAGGGACAGCCAGATGGAAGTGATGCATAGGGCAAGGTACAGGGAAAGAGTGTGGAGCTTCCATGCCCTCTCCAGGCACCCCACTCTCCCCAAATCTCCATGTGTTCTCCAACCCAAAAGCTCTCCAGACTCTGTTCTTTTGAGCTTTTATAGAGGCTTCATTACAAAGGCAAGATTGATTAAATCATTAGCCATTGGAAATTGAACTCAATCTCCAGCCTCTCTCCCCTTCCCAGAAGTTGGGGGAGGGGGAACTGAAAGTTCCAACCTTCTAATCATAATCGTTGGTTTTCCTAGCAATCAGCCTCCATCCTTAGATATTTTCCAAAAGCCACCTCATTAATATAATAAAAGACACCTTAATTGCTCTCAACACTTAAGAAATTTTAAGGGTTTTAGGAGTTTAGTGCCAGAAATGAGGTCAAAAACCGAACATATACTTTTAAAAAAAAATAAATTTTATTTATTTATTTGTTTGTTTATTTATTTGTTTTTTTAAATTTATTTTGGCTGCATTGGGTCTTCATTGTTGTGTGTGGGCTTTCTCTAGTTGCTGCAAGCTGGGGCTACTCTTCATTTTGCTGTGCAGTTTTCTTATTGCGGTGGCTTCTCCTGTTGTGGAGCACAGGCACTACGTGCAGGCTTCAGTAGTTATGGCACACGGGCTTAGTAGATGTGGCTCTTGGGATCTAGAGTACAGGCTCAGTAGTTGTGGCGCATGGGCTTAGTTGCTCCGCGGCATGTGGGATCTTCCCGGACCAGGGTTTGAACATGTGTGCCCTGCATTGACAGGCGGATACTTTTTTGTTTTGGCAGGCGGATTCTTTTTCCTTTTTGGCAGGTAGATTCTAATAACTGCATCACCAGGGAAACCCTGTACTTCTTATTATAAATCACAATATCACATATATCAGTCAATCTATAAGGACTGATTTATAATTTGTACTTAGTCTGATTCACTTAACAGAAAACAGAAAATGTTTTTATATAATTCACATAATTAAAAATAGAAAAATAGTTTATGTAAAAAATATGAACAATACATCTTAACTTTGGGTACATATGACGTGTGACTGTGGGTGGTGAAAGTGAACATGGAAAAGCCAGGCACATGGATTTTGAGGTTTATCACCCTCCTGCACTCCATCTGCCATGCTCCACTTCTCAGGAGTTCAGTTAAAAAGAAAAGAAAAGAAAAGGAAATCTGGGTCTTCATCTTCATTTGGTTCCTTACCTTCATTTGAGGAACTCTCAAATTCCTGTTTTCTTCCCTCATGCACTGACTTGGCTGGGACAATTTAGAAAAAAATAAGATGGTCAGGGGTGGGAGGGGCCACTTAACTTCTCTTCCTTGAGCCTCAGTTAGTTTCTTAGTTTTGCTTTTTCTAACCCTTCCATGGCCCATTGAATTTTTAAGAGAAGTCATGCTCAGCTCAGCTTAACTAATAGAAAGAGAGAGAAGAATTGACCTTAGGAAAAAAAGGGAAGTGGAGAACAATGTTGGGAGAGAAAGAGCAGAGAAAGAAGAGGAACAGAAGAAGGAAAAAAGTAGGGATTCCTCCTCTGGAAACCATGGAACCCAGGCCTCCAGAAATTGCCTATATGGAGAATCCCAAAGATTGAAATGTCTCATTGACAAGCTCATACCTACAAAACTAAAATAATAATAATAGTAGTAATAATAATACACGTGTCATTATGTATGTGTCCTTCTACTCCCCTGTCAGAGACACTGAAACTCAATTTTGTAAAACTGCAGCTATGGGGAGGAGAGAGGAAGTGGCTGATGCTGAAAGAGTCTGCTTCTGTGTGAGGTCTGACACTTGTTAATAGCTTTCTCCTGTTTCTATCATATTTCACTTTCTTGGCACTTCCCCAGTCTTGTATATATCTCACTTCACTCACTATAGGTTTTTGGTATTTGTCAGCAACCTTCTCTAAAGAAAAAAAAAGGAGATAGTGATAGGGTGTTGAGTTAATGACACCATTTATAATGCTTGCTTGAGGAAGGAATGAAAGAATGTAACCCCCAAAATGAAAAAACACAGTCTACTTACACACCATCTAAGCACATAACAAAAGCACTTAATATTCTCTTAAACCCAGGTATATCCAGCTTTATGGAAAAGACAACCCTATACCAAAGAAACAATTCTGAGGTGAGCAGGCAGTTCTACAGGTGACAAATCCCTTTTTTATCCTCATTATCCATGTGTAATAATATTTATTTCACAGGCATAATTGAGTGTTCAGGGCACTTTCACTGCATTATTATCATTTTCTTTATAGAGCAGTCCTCCAAGGTAATCAAGGCAACAGTCTTAACTAATATTTAGAGATGAAGTACATCAGAAATAACCTGGTGAAGTAAATATATTTATATTTATAATGAATCAAATACCTGAGTTTGTTAAAGACAAGGCTTTGTGATTTTGAATAATCTGGTCAAAACATGTGAACTCTCTATTTTTTTCATTTATAAAAACAGGAACAATACCTCCTACCTGGATTATTATAAGGCTTAAATGAAATATTAATAGTGAAAGAGCTATTTCATAGTAACTTTCTTCCTGGTACTTAAAAATGTTTCTCAAACAGGAAGCAGGTGGACCAAGATTCAAAATTCAGAACTTCATTTCCAATTCAGGTATTTGTTCTAGCCTGCCATATACAGATTAATGGTGCTCACATCTGAGCCAGTGGTTAACTTTTCCCCTAAACACCTGCAGGTTGAACATCTTAAGATACTTTGGTCTTCATAAGGATGGTGATTCTGAATACAACACAGTCCCTCTTCATGAGGATACAAACCATGTTCTTGCAAAGATAGACAAGTAAACAAATAATTGCTATTAATTACTGTGGAAGCCCTAACATCAAACGGTTTCTGGTCTTAAGTAGGGGCTATTCAAATTGTGGGTCAGCTAGTTTGCTGCAGTAAACCCACCATATGCCAATCTTCTTCTGGTGAAAAAGTGTCTATTTTGTGAGCTTACCACTTCACTGTTGCACATCTACTAACACTTCTGAGAGAAATTGAAAGTCCCCTTATCCCAGGACCATTGTCTGAAAATAGAAAAAGACAAAATCAAAGAGAAGAATTATTCCTAAGGTTAATTTCAGAATAAATATCCAATATGGTTCCATAGGAAATATTAACATGGTCACATAATATTCACCTCTGGTTTCTCAAAGAACAGAGAAATAATCTTCACATGCATCTCATCTCACTAGTCTATAAGAGCCAAAGACATTTCCAAAAGGAGCCAAAACAGTTGAATACAAACATCTCAGCTTTCGAAAACTGACACTAGTTGGTTATTTAACAAAGAAAGTCAGTTTAGAAAGAAATTGCAGGAGCTTCAAGATGGTGAAAGAGTAAGACGTGAAGATCACCTTCCTCCACAAAAATACAACAGAAATACATCTACACGTGGAACAACTCCTACAGAATACCTACTGAACGCTGGCAGAAGACCTCAGACCTCCCAAAAGGCAAGAAGCTCCCAACAAATCCTGGGTAGGACAAAAGAAAAAAGAAAAAACAGAGACAAAGAATACGGACAGGACCTGCACCAGTGGGAGGGAGCTGTGCAGGAGGAAAGGTTTCCACACACTAGAAGCCCCTTCGTGAGCAGAGACTGTGGATGGCAGAGGGGCGGAGCTTTGGAGCCACGGAGGAGAGTGCAGCCACAAGGGTGCGGAGGGCAAAGCAGAGAGATTCCCGCACAGAGGATCGGTGCCGACCGGCACTCAGCAACCCGAGAGGCTTGTCAGCTCACCCACCGGGGCGGGTGGGGGCTGGGAGATGAGGCTCGGGCTTCGGTCGGATCCCAGGGAAAGGACTGGGGTTGGTGGCATGAACACAGCCTGAAGGGGGTAGTGCACCACAGCTAGCCAGGAGGGAGTCTGGACACAAGTCTGGAGCTGCTGAAGAGACAAGAAACATTTTCTTCCGTCTTTGTTTCCTGGTGCGCGAGGAGTTGGGATTCAGAGCACTGCTTAAAGGAGCTCCAGAGACGGGCACAAGCCGCGGCTAACAGCATGGACCCCAGAGATGGGCATGAGATGCTAAGGCTGCTGCTGCCACCACCAAGAAGCCTGTGTGCGAGCACAGGTCACTCTCCACACCTCACCTCCAGGGAGCTTGTCAGCAGTCTGCCACTGTCAGTGTCTCAGGATCCAGGGACAACTTCCCCAGGAGAACACACGGCACACCTCAGGAATGTGCAACATCATGTTGGTGTCTGCCGCGGCAGGCTTGCCCCGCATCCGTGCCCCTCCCTACCCCCGGTCTGAGTGAGCTGGAGCCCCCGAATCAGAGGCTCCTTTAACCCTGTCCTGTCTGAGTGGGAACAGACACCCTCAGGCTACCTACACACAGAGGCGGGTCGAAATCCAAAGCTGAACCCCGGGAGCTGTGCAAACAAAGAAGAGAAAGGGAAATCTCTCCCATCAGCCTCAGAAGCAGCATATTAAATCTCCATAATCAACTTGATGTACCCTGCATCTGTGGAATACATGAATAGAAAACAAATCATCCCAAATTAAGGAGGTGGACTTTGGGAGCTGTGATTTTTTCAGTTTTTATCTTTTTGTGAGTGTGTATGTGTATACTTTTCTGTGTGATTTTGTCTGTATAGCTTTGTTTTACCATTTGTCCTACAGTTCTGTCTGTCCACTTTTTTTTTCTTTTCTTTTTTCTTGAAGTATAGTTTTTAGCACTTGTTAACATTGGTGGAATTGCTTTTTGGTTTCGTTGCTCTCTTCTTTCTTTCTATCTTTTTAAATTTTTTTTTCATTACTTAAAATTTTTCTTAATAACTATTGTTTATTTTAATAACTATTTTATTTTACTTTATTTTATTATATATTCTTTCTTTCTTTCTTTTGTTTTTTCACCTGTTATTCTGAGCCGTGTGGATGATAGGCTTTTAGTGCTCAAGCCAGGGATCAGGGCTCTGCCTCTGAGGTGGGGGAGCCAAGTTCAGGACACTGGTACACAAGAGACCTCCCAGCTCCATGTAATATCAAATGGCAAAAATCTCCCAGAGATCTCCATCTCAACGCCAAGACCCAGCTCCACTCAACGACCAGCAAGCTACAGCACAGGACACCCTATGCCAAACAAGTAACAAGACAGGAACACAACCACATCCATTAGCACAAGGCTGCCTAAAATCATAATACAGCAACAGACACCCCACAGCAAAGAACTAGAAGTGGACCTTAACATCAGGAAGACAAGATCTAGCTTAGTTCACAAGAACACAGGCACCCGACCCCTCCACCAGGAACCCTACACAATGCACTGAACTAACCTTAGGCGCAGAGGACAGACACCAAAAAAACGGGAACTACAAAACTGCAGCCTGCGAAAAGGAGTAAGTTAACGAAAATGAGAAGACAGAGAAACATACAGCAGATGAAGGAGCAAGGCAAAAACCCACCAGATGTAACAATTGAAGAGGAAATAGACAGTTTACCTGAAAAAGAATTCAGAATAATGATAGTAAAGATGATACAAAATTTTGCAAATTATAAAATGGAAAAAATACAAGAAACGTTTAATAAGGACCTAGAAGAAATAAAGAGCAAACAAACAGTGATGAACAACACAGTAAATGAAATTAAAATTATTTGGAAGACATCAATAACAGAATAACTGCGGCAGAAGAATTGATAACTGACCTGGAAAATAAAATAGTGGAAATAACTACTGAAGAGCAGAATAAAGAGAAAAGAATGAATAGAATTGAGGACAGTCTCAGAGACATCTGGGACAATAGTAAACGCACAAACATTCGAATTATAAGGGTTCCAGAGGAAGAAGAGAAAAAGAAAGGGACTAAGAAAATATTTGAAGAGATTATAGTTGAAAACTTCCCTAATATGGGAGAGGAAATAGTTAATCAAGTCCAGGAAGCACAGAGAGGCATATACAGGATAAATCCAAGGAGAAACCTGCCAAGACACATATTAGTCAAACTATCAAAAATTAAATACAAAGAAAAATTATTAAACGCAGCAAGAGAAAAATAACACACACGGGAATACCCATAAGGTTACCAGCTGAACTTTCAGCAGAAATGCTGCAAACCAGAAGGGAGTGACAGGACATATTTAAAGTGATGAGGGGAAAAACCTACAACCAAGATTATTCTACATAGCAAGGATCTCATTCAGATTTCATAGATATTAAAAACTTTACAGACAAACAAAAGCTAAGAGGATTCAGAACCACCAAACCAGCTTTACAACCAATCCTAAAGGACTTATCTAGGAAGGAAACACAAGAGAAGGAAAAGACCTACAAGGATAAACCAAGAAAAATTAAGAAAATGGTAATAGGAACTTACATATCAATAAGTACCTTAAATGTAAATGGATTAAATGCCCCAAACAAAAGATATAGCTTGGATGAATGAATACAAAAACAAGACCTGTATATATGCTGTCTACAAGAGACCCACTTCAGACCTAGGGACACATACAGACTGAAAGTGAGGGGATGGATAAAGATATTCCATGCAAATGGAAATCAAAAGAAAGAGAGAGTAACAATTCTCATGTCAGACAAAATAGACTTTAAAACAAAGACTATTACAAGAGACAAAGAAGGACACTACACAATGATCAAGGGATCAATCAAAGAAGAAGATATAAAAATTGTAAATATTTATGCACCCAACATAGGAGCAACTCAAGATATAAGGCAAGTACTAACAGCCATAAAAGGGGAAATTGAAAGTAACACAGTCATAGTAGGAGACTTAAACACCTCACTTTCACCAATGGACAGATCATACAAAATGAAAATAAATAAGGAAACACAAGCTTTAAATGATACATTAAACAAGATGGACTTAACTGGTATTTATAGGAAATTCTATCCAAAAACAACAGAATACACATTCTTATCAAGTGCTCATGGAACATTCTCCAGGATAGATCATAACTTGGGTCACTAAACAACCCTTGGTAGGTTTAAGAAATTTGAAACTGTATCAAGTATCTATTCCGACCACAACACTATGAGATTAGATATCAATTACAGCAAAAAAGAAAATCTGTAAAAAATACAAACACATGAAGGGTAAACTATACACTACTTAATAACCAAGAGATCAATGAAGAAATCAAAAAGGATATCAAAAAAATACCTAGAAACAAATGACAATGAAAACACGATGACCCAAAACCTATGGGATGCAGCAACAGCAGTTCTAAGAGGGAGGTTTATAGAAATACAATCCTACCTTAAGAAACAAGAAATATCTCAAATAAACAACCTAAACTTACACCTAAAGCAATTAGAGAAAGAAGAACAACCAAAAAAAAAAAAACCCAAAAAATAAAAACCCAAAGTTAGCAGAAGAAACGAAATCATAAAGATCACATTAGAAATAAATGAAAAAGAAACGATACCAAATATCAATAAAACGAAAAGCTGGTTCTTTGAGAAGATAAAAAATAGATGAACCATTAGCAAGACTCATCAAGAAAGAAAGGGAGAAGACTCAAATCAATAGAATTACAAATGAAAAAGGAGAAGTAACAACTGATACTGCAGAAATACAAAGGATCATGAGAGATTACTGCAAGAAACTATATGACAATAAAATGGACAACCTGGAAGAAATGGACAAATTCTCAGAAATGCACAACCTTCCGAGACTGAACAAGGAAGAAATAGAAAATATGAACAGACCAATCACAAGCACTGAAATTGAAACTGTGATTAAAAATCTTCCAATAAATAAAAGCCCAGAACTAGACAGCTTCACAGGTGAATTCTTTCAAACATTTAGAGAAGAGCTAACACCTATCCTTCTGAAAATCTTCCAAAATATAGCAGAGGGAGGAACACTCCCAAACACATTCTAAGAGGCCACCAACACCCTGATACCAAAACAAGACAAAAATATCACAAAGATAGAAAGCTACAGGCCAGTATCACTGATGAACATAGATGCAAAAATCCTCAACAGAATACTAGCAAACAGAATCCAACAGCACATTAAAAGCATCATGCACCACAATCAAGTGGGGTTTATCCCAGGAATGCAAGGATTCTTTAATATACATAAATCAGTCAATGTGATTTACCATATTAATAAATTGAAAGAGAAAAACCATATGATCATCCCAATAGATGCAGAGAAAGCTTTCGACAAAGTCAACACCCACTTATGACAAAAACCCTCAGGAAAGTAGGCATAGTGGGAACTTTCTTCAACATATTAAATGCCATATATGACAAAATCACAGCCAACATCGTCCTCAATGCTGCAAAACTGAAAACATTCCCCCTAACATCAGGAACAAGACATGGTTGCCCACTCTCACCACTATTATTCAACATAGTTTTAGAAATTTTAGCCACAGCAATAAGAGAAGAAAAAGAAATAAAATGAATCCAGATCAGAAAAGAAGTAAAGCTGTCACTGTTTGCAGATGACATGATACTATACATAGAGAATCTTAAACATGCTACCAGAAAACTATGAGAATTAATCAATGAACTTGGTAAACTACCAGGGTGCACAATTAATGCACAGAAATCTCTGGCATTCTTATACACTAATGATGAAAATTCTCAAAGTGAAATTAAGAAAACACTCCCATTTACCACTGCAACAAAAATAATAAAATGTCGAGGAATAAACCTACCTAGGGAGACAAAAGACCTGTATGCAGAAAATTATAAGACACTAATGAAAGAAATTAAAAATGATACAAACAAATGAAGGGATATACCATGTTCCTGGAATGGAAGAATCAACATTGTGAAAATGACTCTACTACCCAAAGCAATCTACAGATTCAGTGTAATCTCTATCAAACTACCACTGGCATTTTTCACAGAACTAGAACAAAAAATTTCACAATTTGTATGGAAACACAAGAGACGCCGAATAGCCAAAACAATCTTCAGAATGAAAAACAAAGCTGGAGGAATCAGGCTCCCTGACTTCAAACTATACTACAAAGCTACAGTAATCATGACAGTATGGTACTGGCACAAAAAACAGAAATATAGATCAGTGGAACAGGATAGAAATCCCAGAGATAAACCCATGCACATATGGGCACCTTAATGTTGATAAAGGAGGGAAGAATATACAGTGGATAAAATACAGCCTCTTCAATAAGTGGTGCTCGGATAACTGGACAGCTGCATGTAAAAGAATGAAATTAGAACACTCCCTAACACCATACACAAAAATAAATTCAAAATAGATTAAACACATAAATGTAAGGCCAGGCACTAGAAAACTCTTAGGGGAACACATAGGCAGAACACTCTATGACATAAATGACAGCAAGATCTTTTTTTACCCACATCCTAGAGAAATGGAAATAAAAACAAAAATAAACAAATGGGACCTAACGAAACTTAGAACCTTTAGCACAGCAAAGGAAACCAAAAACAAGACAAACAGGCACCTCTCAGAATAGGAGAAAATATTTGCAAATGAAGTGACTGACAAAGGATTAATCTCAAAAAATTACAAGTAGCACATGCAGCTCAATATCAAAAAAAAAAAAAAAAAAATCCAGAAATGGGTAGAAGCCCTAAATAGACATTTCTCCAAAGAAGATACACAGATAGCCAACAAACACATGAAAGAATGCTCAATGTCATTAATCATTATAGAAATGGAAATCAAAACTACAATGAGATATCATCTCACACCAGTCAGAATGGCCATCATCAAAAAATCGAGAAACAATAAATCCTGGAGAGGGTGTGGAGAAAAGGGAGCCCTCTTGCACTATTGGTGGGAATGTAAATTGATACAGTTAGTATGGAGAACAGTATAGAGGTTCCTTAAATAATGAAAAATAGAATTGTCATATGACCCAGCAATCCCACTACTGAGCATATACCCTGAAAATATCATAATTCAAAAAGAGTCATGTACCACAATGTTAATTGCAGTTCTATTTGCAATAGCCAGGACTGGAAGCAACCTAAGTATCCATCAATAGATGAATGGATAAAGAAGATGTGGCATGCATATACAGTGGAATATTACTCAGCCATAAAAGAAGAGAAATTTAGTTATTTATATTGAGATGGATGGACCTAGAGCCTGTCATCCTGAGTGAAGTAAGTCAAAAAGAGAAAAACCAATACCATATGCTAACACATATATATGGAATCTAAAACAATAAATAAATAAAGGCCATGAAGAACCAGGGGCAAGACAGGAATAAAGACACAGACCTACTAGAGAGGGGGCTTGAGGATACAGGGAGGGGGAAGGGTTATCTGTGACAAAGTGAGAGAGTGGCATGGGCATATATACACTACCAAACATAAAATAGATAGGTAGTGGGAAGCAGCTGCATAGCACAGGGAGATCAGCTTGGTGTTTTGTGAACACTTGGAGGGGTGGGGTAGGGAGGGAGGGAGGCACAAGAGGGAAGAGATATGGGGACATATGTATATGTATAACTGATTCACTTTGTTACAAAGCAGAAACTAAAACACCATTGTAAAGCAATTATACTCCAATAGAGATGTTTTAAATAAATAAATAAATAACCATTTAAAACGTAAGAATTTTCTATATATTTTGACCCAGCAATAAATAATAAATAAGTAATAAAAACTTTTAAAAAAAGAAAGAAATTGTCCCTCCACAAAATAATTTTAAATTAAAAATTACAGGTGAGTATTTATTTACTACTCTTTCAAAAATAAGTTCAAAGTAAATTTTCTGAATGAGATTCTGCCAATTCGAGTTCTTTTTCTTAGAAAGAATAATCATAAATCATACCTGTGCCTGTGATGTTTGGACTTTCTGTCCCATTTTTTTTTGTCTTTGTATTTTTCATTTCACAAAGTTATAGCTCTCCATCTATTTGTATCATTTTTAATTTCTTTCATCAGTGTCATAATTTTCTGCATACAGGTCTTTTGTCTCCTTAGGTACGTTTAATCCTCGATATTTTATTCTTTTTTGTTGCAATGATAAATGGGAGTGTTTTCTTAATTTCACTTTCAGAATTTTCATCATTAGTGTATGGGAATGCAAGAGATTTCTGTGTAATAATTTTGTATCCTTCTAGTTTACCAAATTCATTGATTAGCTCTAGTAGTTTTCTGGTACCATCTTTAGGATTCCCTATGTATAGTATCATGTCATCTGTAAACAGTGAAATCTTTACTTCTTCTTTTCTGATGTGGATTCCTTTTATTTCTTTTTCTTCTGTGATCGCTGTGGCTAAAACTTGCAAAACTCTGTTGAATAATAGTTGTGAGAGTGGGCAACCTTAGGAAATGCTTTCATCTTTTCACCATTGAGAACGATGTTGGCTGCAGGTTTGTCATATATGGCCTTTATTATGTTGATGTAAGTTCCCTCTATGCCTACTTTCTGGAGTGTTTTAATAATAAATGGGTGTTGAATTTTGTCAAAATCTTTCTCTGCATCTATTGAGATGATCATATGGTTTTTCTCCTTCAATTTGTTAATATGGTGTATCACATTGATTGATTTGTATATATTGAAGAATCCTTGCATTCCTGGGATAAACCTCACTTAATCATGGTGTATGATCCTTTTAATGTGCTGTTGGATTTTGTTTGCTAGTGTTTTGTTGAGGATCTTTGCATCTATGTTCATCGGTGATATTGGCCTGTAGTTGTCTTTCCTTGTGACATCTTTGTCTGGTTTTGGTATCAGGGTGATGGTGGCCTCGTAGACTGAGTTTGGGAGTGTTCCTCCCTCTGCTATATTTTGGAATAGTTTGAGAAGGATAGGTGTTAGCTCTTCTCTAAAGGTTTGATAGAATTCACCTGTAAAGCTGTCTGGTCTGGGGTTTTTGTTTGTTGGAAGATTTTTAATCACAGTTTCAACCTCAGTGCTTGTGATCGGTCTGTTCATATTTTCTATTTCTTCCTTGTTCAGTCTCGGAAGGTTGTGCATTTCTGAGAATTAGTCCATTTCTTCCAGGTTGTCCATTTTATGGCATATGGCTACTTGTAGTAATCTCTCATGATCCTTTGAATTTCTTCAGTTTTATGTGTTACTTCTCCTTTTTCATTTGAAATTCTGTTGATTTGAGTCTTCTCCCTTTTTTCTTGATGAGTCTGGCTAATGTCAATTTTGTTTAGCTTTTCAAAGAACCAGCTTTTCATTTTATTGATCTTTGTTATCATTTCCTTCATTTCTTTTCCATTTATTTCTGATCTGATCTTTATGATTTCTTTCCTTCTGCTAATTTTGGAGTTATTTTGTTTTTCTTTCTCTAATTGCTGTAAGTGTAAGTTTTGGTTGTTTATTTGAGATGTTATTTTGTTTCTTAAGGTAAGATTGTATTGGTATAAACGTCCCTCTAGAACTGCTTTTCCTGTATCCCATAGGTTTTGGGTAATCGTGTTTCCATTGTCATTTCTTTCTAGGTATTTTTTTCATTTCCTGTTTGATTTCTTCAGGGATGTCTTGGTTATTAAGTATTGTATTGTTTAGTCTCCATGTGTTTTTATTTTTTACAGATTTTTCTCCTGTAATTGATATCTAGTCTTATAGCATTGTGGTCAGAAAAGATAGTTGATATAATTTCAATTTTCTGGAATTTAGCAAGGCTTGGTTTGTGGCCCAAGATATGATCTATGCTGGAGAATGCTCCATGAGCACTTGAGAAGAATGTATATTGTGTTGTTTTAGGATAGAATGTCCTATAAATATCATTTAAGTCCATCTTGTTTAATGTATCATTTAAAGCTTTTGTTTCCTTATTTATTTTCATTTTGGATGATCTGTCCATTGGTGAAAGTGGGGTGTTAAAGTCCCCTACTATGATTGTGTTACTGCTGATGTCCATTTTTATGGTTGTTTGTATTAGCCTTATGTATTGAGGTGCTCTTATGTTGGGTGCATAGATATTTAAAATTTTTATATATTCTCTTGGATTCATCCCTTGATCATTATGTAGTGTCCTTCTTTGTCTCTTGTAATAGTCTTTGTTTTAAAGTCTATTTTGTCTGATATGAGAATTGCTACTCCCACTTTATTTGATTTCCATTTGCATGGAATATCTTTCTCCATCCTCTCACTTTCTATCTGTATGTGTTCCTAGGTCTGAAGTGTCTCTTGTAGACAGCATATATACAGGTCTTGTTTTTCTATCCATTCAGTGAGTCTATGGCTTTTGGTTGAAGCATTTAATCCATTTACATTTAAGGCAATATTGATATATATGTTCTTATTCCCATTTTATTAATTGTTTTAGGTTTGTTATTGTAGGTCTTTTCCTTCTCTTGTGTTTCCAGCCTAGAGAAGTTCCTTTAGCATTTGCTGTAAAGCTCGTTTGGTGGTGCTGAACTCTCTTAGCTTTTGCTTGTCTGTAAAGGTTTTAATTTCTCTGTCAAATCTGTATGAGTTCCTTGCTGGGTAGAGTAATCTTGGTTGTAGGTTTTTCCCCTTCAACACTTTAAATATGTCCTGCAACTCCCTTCTGCTTGCAGGGTTTCTGCTGAAAGCTCAGCTGTTAACCTTATGGGGATTCCCTTATGTGTTATTTCTTGTTTTTCCCTTGCTGCTTTTAATAGATTTTCTTTGTGTCTAATTTTTGATAGTTTGATTAATATGTGTCTTGGTGTGTTTCTCCTTGGATTTATCCTGTATGGGACTCTCTGTGCTTTCTGGACTTGATTAACTATTTCCTTTTCCATATTAGAGAAGTTTTCAACTATAATCTCTTCAAATATTTTCTCAGTCCCTTTCTGTTTCTCTTCTTCTTCTGGGACCCCTGTAGTTTGAATGTTGGTGAATTCAATGTTGTCCCAGAGATCTCTGAGACACTCTGCAATTATTTTCATTCTTTTTTTCTTTATTCTGCTCTGCAGTAATTATTTCCCCTCTTTTTTCTTCCAGGTCACTTATCTGTTCTTCTGCCTCAGTTATTCTGCTACTGATGTCTTCTAGAGAATTTTTAATTTCATTTTTTGTGTTGTTCATCACTGTTTGCTCTTTATTTCTTCTAGGCCCTTTTTAAACATTTCTTTTATTTTCTCCATTCTATTTCCAAGATTTTAGATCATCTTTACTATCATTATTCTGAATTCTTTTTCAGGTAGATTGCCTATTTCCTCTTATTTTTTAAGTCTGGTGGGTTTTTACCTTGCTCCTTCATCTGCTGTGTGTTTCTCTGTCTTCTCATTTTGTTTCACTTACTGTGTTTGTTGTCTCCTTTTCTCAGGCTGATGGTTCGTAGTTCCCATTGTTTTTTATGTCTGGCCTCAGTGGCTTCGATTGGTTCAGTGTATTGTGTAGGCTTCCTGGTGGAGGGGACTAGTGCCTGTGTTCTGGTGGATGAGGCTGGATCTTGTCTTTCTGTTGGGCAGGTCCACGTCTGGTGGTGTTTTTGGGGGTGTCTGTGGCCTTATTATGATTTTAGGCAGCCTCTCTGTTAATGGGTGGTGTTGTGTTCTTGTATTGCTAGTTGTTTGGCATAGGGTGTCCAGCACTGGAGCTTGCTGGTCTTTGAGTGGAGGTGGGTCTTGGTGTTGAGGTGGAGATCTCTGGGATATTTTTGCCATTTGATATTATGTGGAGATGGGAGGTCTCTTGTGGACCAGTGTCCTGAACTTTACTCTCCCACCTCAGAGGCATAGCCCTGACACTTGGTTGGAGCACCAAGAGCCTCTCATCCACACGACTTAGATAAAAGGGAGAAAAGAATGAAAGAAAGAAAGAAGATAAAATTTTTAAAAAGTAAAAAAAAAAAAAAATTAAAGTAAAAATAATTCTTAAAAAATGTTTTAAAGTAATTTAAAAGAAGGAAGAAAGAAAGCAACTAAACCAAAAAACATATCCACCAATGGTAAGAAGCACTAAAAACTATACAAAAAACAAACAAAGAAAAATAAAAGTGGACAGACAGAACCCTAGAACAAATGGTAAAAGCAAAGCTATACAGACAAAATCACAAATAGAAGCATACACATAAACACTCACAAAAAGAGAAAAAGTGAAAATATATATATATATATATATATATATATATATATATATATATATATATATATATCTCGTTGCTCCCAAAGTCCACCTCCTCAATTTGGGATGATTCATTGTCTATTCAAGTATTCCACAGATGAAGGGTACATCAAATTGATTGTGGAGATTTAATCCGCTGCTCCAGTTTCTGCTGGGAGAGATTTCCCTTTCTCTTCTTTGTTCGCACATCTCCCGGGGTTCAGCTTTGTACTTGGACCCGCCTCTGCGTGTAGGTCACCAGTGGGCAACTTTTCTTCGCTCAGACAGGACAGGGTTAAAGGAGCAGCTGATTCTGGGACTCTGGCTCCCTCAGGCCGTGCAGAGGGAGGGTTATGGATGTGGGGCAAGCCTGCGGCTGCAGAGGCCAATGTGACGTTGCACCAGCCTGGGGCACACCGTGCGTTCTCCTGGGGAGGTTGTCCCTGGATCACGGGACCCTGGCAGTGGCGGGCTGCACCGGATCCCTGGAAGAGGGGTGTGGATAGTGACCTGTGCTCACACACAGGCTTCTTGGTGGCGGCAGCAGCAGCCTTAGCGTCCCATGCCCTTCTCTGGGGTCCGCGCTGATAGGCGCGGCTCGCGCCCGTCTCTGGAGCTCCTTTAAGCAGTGCTCTGAATCCCCTCTCCTCGTGCACCAGGAAACAAAGGGCCAAGAAAAAGTCTCTTGCCTCTTCAGCAGGTCCAGACTTTTTCCCGGACTCCCTCCCGGCTAGCCGTGGTGCACTAACCCCTTTAGGCTGTGTTCACGCCCCCAACCCCAGTCCTCTGCCTGAGCTCCAACCGAAGCCCAAACCTCAGCTCCCAGCCCCGCCCGCCCCCGCAGCTGAGCAGACAAGCCTCCCGGGCTGGTGAGTGCCGGTCGGCACCAATCTTCTGTGTGGGAATCTCTCCGCTTTGCCCTCCGCACCCCTGTTGCTGCACTCTCCTCTGCGGCTCCGAAGCTTCCCCCCTCCGCCACCCGCCATCTCTGCCAACGAAGGGGTTTCTAGTGTGTGGAAATCTTTCCTCCTTCACAGCTCCCTCCCACTGGTGCAGGTCCCGTCCCTATTCTTTTGTCCCTGTTTTTTTCTTTTTTCTTTTGCCCTACCCAGGTACGTGTGGAGTTTCTTGTCTTTTGGGAAGTCTGAGCTCTTCTGCCAGTGTTCAGTAGGTGTTCTGTAGGAGTTGTTCCACGTGTAGATGTATTTCTGATGTATTTGTGGGGAGGAAGGTGATCTTCATGTCTTACTCTTCCACCATCTTGAAGCTCCCTTGTCTTTTTTTTTTTTTTTTTTTTTGAGTGGAGGGAAAACTTGAAGCACTTGCAAACCAATCTAACATATACAAGTTTGCTAAAAACCTACAACTGGCCTTAGGTAACGAATCACTCAGTGGTGATAGTAGATGAAAGTAATCTACTAGTTATAAGTATTCAGCATTCTATGGGCACTGATTCATATGTTTTTTTTTTTTTTAAATGAGGTTTATTGGTCAATCAAGGAGTAAGCTTAGTGGAGGCCAGCTAAGAGCCTCTACTGTATGTTCTGTGTCTGTTGATAATCCCAGGACAGCTCTTAAAGTACATTAAGAATGTGCAGTTAATAATACTTAAATTGCCTCTGTCAACAACAAAGCTGGAGCTGAATTCTCTGATGAGGCTTTAAGTGCTGATATTTTGTATTGTTGCTTGTGATGAGGTCTTCATTTTTAAGATATCAGAGGCTTAATGCATGTGTTTATTGAGTGGGGGAATTTATTTCTCCAGAGATAAGATACAGGTGTTTTGGGGCGGGACCAGTTTCTCAAACCAAAAGCATAGTTTTCTGAATCTGCCCATGCACTTTGGAAAGTTCTATCATATGACCCCAGAATTCTGAGCCACAAAGAAGAAGAGATATTTTCATTTTGAAAAAAAAATGCCTATATGACTCATTTTGACTCCACTCAACTCTGCATGATGCTTCTGGAGTCTAGAATGTCTGCTTCTGAATAGCAGGAGTTTTATTCTAAGGAAGGATAATCCTACCAGGATACAACTGAAATTGTGCTTAGGTCAACCACAGAGTGATTCATTTCCAAACTGTGGAAAATCATCCTCCACCATATTATCAGTCATACTTTACATGGTAGTAAATATTTAGAGTTCATTCACCATCTGATAGGTATTACACAGTCCAGTATTGGATTTGAAATCTTAAGCACACATATGAAATTTTATCTGCGTCTGACACATACTGATACACTTAACTTTTAACACTGGGTTTGGGATCTGTTCTGACCATTCCTGCTTTTATTATTTTGGGTATTTTGTTTGTATCATTTATATTCTTCTTTTTAAAAAAATGCACACGAATAACGTAACTAATTGCTTCTCATGCATCTCTTTTGCTTCTGCAGGAGGAATTTTTGAAACTGTGGAAAATGAACCTGTTAATGTTGAAGAATTAGCGTTCAAGTTTGCAGTCACCAGCATTAACAGAAATCGAACCCTGATGCCTAACACCACATTAACCTATGACATTCAGAGAATTAACCTTTTTGATAGTTTTGAAGCCTCACGGAGAGGTAACTATTTTCACACTTTTAAAAGCTTCTTTGGGTGATATGTCTGCTCTACAAGTCAGCTTCTTTTTGCTACCTGCCCTTTTTCAAAGTGGACATCTCTGTGCAAATGGGTTTGCAGGAAATCTTGGTGCAAGATGTCACTGTCCAGCACAATCTGAACCATCCTAATGGATGTTGCCTAGCTCTGTTTTCTGGGCTTTCTGATTAGCTTAGCCTTCAGTGCCCTCCACTCTATGATTAACTGGTTCAGCTGTGAATGGAAAATGTCAAGCTTGATCTGTTTTTCCTTCCTGAGGCTGAGATACCACCATGAAATTGTACAGTGCAGTCAAATAAAACTTTGTAGAAGGTCATACACACTGAGCATGTGGAAATGCCCACAACACACAGAATTCACAACCTGAATCTTAACAGGGTGTGAGCTACTGGGTTTACCTACCACTCTCTCAAATAATTTTTTAACCCCTTTCCACAAGATCATAGAAATGTGAAGATTATAAATATTGAATCATTATGTTGTACACATGAAACGTTATAATGTTATATGTTGATTATACCTCAATTTTTAAAAAGGAAAAATTTAAGAAAAAATTAATGGAACGGTAAAAGCAATCAAGCAAGCAAGGGACTTGGGGTCAAAGAAAATTAAACCTAGGAGAACAATCTCCGCATTTGATTCCCTTTTGCACCTGAACAGAAGACAAGTTCCTAAAAAGTAATCTAATTTGTACTCAGGCTGCAAGGTTTGTCTCATGCAAAGAGTCATTGGAAGGGTGGGGCTTGTTTACACATCCTTCAGACACTTCCAAGATGACTCTTTGAAGCCACGTTTGACATACTTGAAGTCTGGCCTCTAACTAGGGAGTTGTTGGACCTCCATACAGGAGTTTGTGTGGGTACATCACCCCAGAATAGGAGGGGCTCTTTTTCTCCTAGAGGAAAGCTTTGCCCATCAAACACACAAGTAAATGGAATACAATGAATGCTGATTTCTAAGTAACTAAATATTGGTTGTTTCCACATAGAATTAACCCAGTTTGGATTGAAGGATGTGTTCACCTAGTAGACTCTTCTGAAAGATTCTTAGTGTCCTTTACAAATAAAATGTGAAACTTGCTCTCCTGGGAGTACAGATGAAAATGGAACTATATATATATATATATGAATATTTTCTTTTCAAAGATGGATGGAGTTGTAGGTACTATACAGGTCAGAGTTGTCTATGACAAATAATAAAACATTATGTTTATATAGCACTTTAAAGTTTACAAGGCATCTTCACATAAATTATCTCTATGTGTTAGATCTCTATCTTCCTCTCTCCGTATCTCCTTTCTGTGTCTCTGTCTGTCTCTGTTTCTCTCTCTCTGTTTCTCTCTGTCTCTCTCTCTCTCACACACACTCACACAAAACATTGTTGAATAAATATCCCAGAAAGCCAGCCACATTTAAAATCCAAAGTGTTTTTGTGACCTGAAGTACCTGCCATACTTGTAAATTAAACACTCCCAAAACTTCTTAAAACTGGTAATTTGCTGGCAAACAGAATTCAAAAGGATTGATTTTTTTGTCAAGTAATATTAGCATCCCAGAGCTAAATATTAGCAGGAATCTCAATCCACCACCTATACTAGATGAAATAATAGTTCATATACTTTCATGCCCTCATTTTTTCTTGCTAACCAATGAAAGCACATCCAGAAAATGAGCTTCTGAGGACAGTTTTCACTTCTAGCGCTTAATACAGAAAGTTATATCTTCATACCTCATGTGATAATTCAGTACCGAAGAGCACAGTGTCAGAAAGTTCCTTGTGAATATTTGCTGTCCCACAGATATTTGAAATATGGCTCTCAAATATTACTTATTAATTTTTCTCTCTAAATCAAGTCAGATAATTTTAACAAAGCCATATAATTTTTCTACTTATTTTTATTTGTGTGATGGTGTTATGATAAAAATTGACAATTTCATTTATAAATTTTGCTATTATTTAATTCAAATATTCAACTATTATTTCATGGCAGTTCCAAATCCCTTTAAACTAGAATTAAAATGTAAATTTGAAATGTTTTTACATTTATATTTAATGCCAGCATAAAGTTATGCCTGCATAAAATGAGTAGGCACTATTTTACATTGTTATAGAAGATAATCTGTCCCAACATTTCTGGAAGGCAATTTGGTTTATATGTATCAAGTGACTTAAAAATATCAATACCCTTTAATGACAGATTTCAATCTACTCAAAGAAAATAATGTAAAATTTAGAGAAAAATATAAGAACTAAGACAAGTGTTTATAATATTACTTATAATAACCAAAAAATAGGAGCAGCTTAAATATTCAGTATCATAGGACTAGTTAAATAAGTAATGACATACTCATGGATTAGGCTATTCTATGACACTAAAAATATACTTTTGCAGAAGTTGTGATGACTTAGGGGAAATGTTGTGTTTTTAGCATTAAACTTAGTGTTAAATACAGGAAGCAATGTCTCCAACTTTATCTATATCGTGTTCAATTTTTTAATAAATTAGAACACCAAACTTTGAATAGATATTATCCCAATGATGGAATTTCAGGACCTTTTTTCTTCCTTACACTTTTCAATATTCTAAATTATCTCAATGTGTATATAATCATATAATGCAAAAAATAAATAAATGTTAAAAATTAATTTTTATGTACATATCTACTTGATTTTGTTTGGCTACATGTTGGCTGATATTGAAATAGAAAGAAGCCTGTCCTTGAGCTGGGTCCCTGGGCTCTAGTCAGTTCTGCCATTGTCCAGTGGCCCTGACTCACTTCATTGCCTATGACATTAGTGGGTTGGAGAAAATGTCTTCTGAGATCCCTTTAAGCTATGCTAATCTATTATTATATAATTAATTAGCTATCAGTATCACTTAACATTCTTTAGCAATTTTTCAATACCCTGGACCTCCTTTCTGAGTTTTGGGAAGGACTGGAACTAAAGTACTCTGCAGCCACCCAGAGAGTCTTTTGAATTCTCTGACTCATTAATACCTTCATTGACACATTGCCAGATGACAGAACTTGATTTATATGACATTCGTTTGGCAAATGGCTTAAAGAATAGCTCTGAGTTCTTCTGGGTAACACCACACCAAGCAAGAGATTTAGACTCCATTTGATTATAAGTAATGAAGTGAGGACTTCCCCGGCAGTCCAGTGGTTTAAGACTCAATGCTTCCAATGCAGGGGCTGGGGGTTCGATCCCTAGTTGGGGAACTAAGATCCTACATACCGCCTGGCATGACCAAATTAAAAAGAAAAAAAAAAAACAGTAATGAAGTGAGACCAACAACTCATTTTTGTTTGCAGGGAATTGGCCTTGTGATGTGTTGCTAATCATTTCCCCATTTACATCTCTAATATTTAGTATCTCAGGGATATTGGAAGTTGGATGAAGCATATTTCCTCAGCATACAGATGGAGAGTGGATAATAGTTTCCAATAGCGAAAATAAGGAGGAACCATGAAAGGGAAGATTAAATTCACAGAACTCTCTCTTTCTCTCCTCTTTTCCCTGCTTTCCCTCTCCACCCCTTCCTTGTCTGTGGACATCAGCATGTGACCAGCTGGCGCTTGGTGTGGCTGCTCTCTTTGGCCCTTCCCATAGCTCCTCTGTCAGTGCTGTGCAGTCTATTTGCAATGCTCTCGAAGTTCCACATATACAGACTCGCTGGAAACACCCTTCAGTGGACAACAAAGACCTGTTTTATGTCAACCTCTACCCAGATTATGCAGCTATCAGCAGGGCAGTCCTGGATCTGGTCCTCTACTACAACTGGAAAACAGTGACCGTGGTGTATGAAGACAGCACAGGTATGGGACTCACACAAGCCCTCACATGGCCATGTCTGGTCTGGAAAAAGGGAACCAGAATTTGCTACAGGCCTTGACTCATCAGGCAGAGTGTATGAATATGTTCTTTTATATGAAGCTAATTGAATATTCTAATTGGGAAATGTCATGTGTAGCTAATTCATTTTCCTTTTGGTGAGTTGACCCTTTCTGATGACCCTTTCATCATCAAACTTAAGGCACTTTTTAAAAAGAAATATCACCTTATTAATATATGTTGTAATCCAATCTGAATATTAAAGATGTAATTTAATGTATCCAACTCTGTTAAGACTGACCACGACTCCATTCTTAAATAATGCAGAGAAAGTTTGAAATTGACCATGAAGTATGATTCCAATTCAATAAATAGCTACATAAATGCCTTGAAAAGTTTCTGAAGTACATACACAAAGGGATAGTATTAGAGATTGTATCAAGAAAATCTGACCATTTCATGGGATAAGGACTAAGAACCCCAGTAATGAGCCCTTAGTGAAGCTTGCTTTGTTCTGCCTGCTTATTTTAGGAAGAAGGACAGACATGGGGTGCTCAGCGTTTCACTAGACATTTCTCTGACTCTCTTCCATTTGAAGTTTCTCTCACTGGCGCCTTCCCCCTTTGCCTCCTGTTTACATTTTGAGGTTTGTTGGAGTTCCGGACCCCTTTTATTCAGCTAAATTCTTCCAGTAACTCTTCATTGTCCACATAGGAAAGTCCAATTCTAATTTAAAGCTCTTCACCATCTAACCATTTTCATCTCCATTAACCCAGGCACCAGCTGCTTTACATCCCTGTACTGTTACATCACTTTTAAATACCCCCAAGTCCATCCCTACTCTTTCAGAGGCTGGCCCCTCACTTTGGATAATCCTCCACATAACCCCCAAGGTGATAAGCTCCCTCATTCTCCATGATCACGCTCAAATAGCATTTCTTTTTAAAGTTCACTGAGACGACATTAGGAGTCAGTAGCATATTGTAAATATAAGCATTACATCACATGATTCAATTATCTGCTTAAATGTTTTTGAGACTAGGAATTCCAAAAAGTTGGAATTTTATCTTTTTATTTTTATAATCTGCTACCTAACACAGTAATGTTTACTTTCTGAATATTTTTTCTTCAAGAATTGAAATTAGCTCCTTTCCTTAATCTACACATTTGGTAATAAGACTAATAAAATCATCATTGAAAATTAACAAAGCAAAGCACTTTTGAACTTTTTAATAGTATTTCATTTTTTTCACTCATTTCCACCAAGCACTAGCATTTACTGTTCCTCAGGGGATGAATAGTGAGCCTCCTCTATTTGGCACTAAATTCTCCTTCCATTTTAAACTGTCAGATAAAAGTGACTATTGTGGTTGGAATTATACATTTCTGTATTTTCTTATACCTCATCTCATTTGAGAAAGAAGTGAAGGTAGGTGATTGTATATATAATTTATAAATATTATATTCAAAACAGTCCTACTGGGAAGGATAAGCCACAGGCAGTCATATTTTTAGAGCTTCACTTGCTTGCTGTGAAGGAAGAAAATATATTATCAAAAGAACTCCATAAGTATATTTAAAGAGCCTTAAGATATAGATTATATTATATATAGGTATGGTAAGGCCTTCCATGTTGTCTACCTTTGTAAATAGAGAATCAAATGAGTTAATAAAATAATACTATTTCTCATTATGTAGTACACTCTATAGCATAATTTTCTCTCACTATTTCTACCGTTTCCAGCAATGCTGGGCCATCTAAAAGAAAAACAAATAAATGAATAATATTGAGGCATCTGGATTTAATTTAAAAAAGAGTTCAACTAAAGGTGTGAGCATAATTGTATTTAGAAAAATTATAATTTTCAAAAGGATAACATAAAATTTGATGTCCTAACCACCCTTTTGATTTCAAGTGAGCACACATAGTTGACAGCTATTTTGCATAAGAGGAAATTCGAACTATCATCTCTATTACCTTTTACAAGAGACGGAAATATCCTTTCATTCCTGTTAAGTTCACCTGAACTCAGTTGCTCAATATATACTTGCTGAAATTGAAAATCCAAATGAGTCTGTATTTTGCCCATTAAGTTAGAGACAATTCATGTTAAAATGATTTTTCTCCCAAAGACATTAAAAATGTAAATGAATAACCAATTGAGCCATTAAATTGGAACCCAGAGAGTAAACAGGTCAACTGAGATCAATAAAAGAAGACATCTTTTGACTATGAGTGGGTTTAATACTGCTTGACTCAGGGTTTTGGTTGAAGAAATTATCAAGTCATAAAAAGAAAACTTAGTAAACCTGAAGGAAAAGAAAGGACTTAGGTGTCCTCAGCACCTGCCCTCACACCAAAATTAACTACCCATTAAAGAACATTTTACTGGGATTTGTTTAGGAGTTTGTGAAATAACCTGAAGCCAGTGCAGATGTCTAAGGTACCAAATGGTCCTTGACTCCCATTGAAGTCAATGGGATCACTGTGCATGTCTCTAAGGACAAAATCCAAATCACTAAATACTAGCAGGCAGAATTCTGTCCTCTGGAAGAACAAATGTAGAAAGACCCTAGAGAACTGCCAGAGGGAGTTTTGCCTCACTTCATCTCTCTCTCTGGTGCCTGGATATTCTTCCCATCAGTCACCTACTTCTCTCTGACTCCCTCATTCAGAGGTGACCCTAGGCAATGTGAAATCACTGCTCATTGCTCATCCCCTCTGCTTCATTAGACCCCTGGTGGAAGCCTGGCTTCTATCCCTTCACACACTTCAGAAAGGGCTGAGAAGCTGAGCACCAAATGCAGTGTGGAGAATATTCAACAGTTTCTGCTTTCTCAAGGCTAATCTTAGTGAAATGTAGTCATAGCTAATTTTGTAGGACAGGGACCAGGAAGCCTTTCTCTCAGAAGGGTTACATACTATATAGCTTAAGCTTCATGGGCCATAGCATCTTGCTCACAACTATCCCACTCTGCTGAGGTAGCAAGAACACAGCCACAGGCAAAATATAAATGAACAGGTATGTTGTGTTCCAATAAACCTTTATTTACAACAAACAAGGAAGCCAGTGTGGTTGTATCAGACTGAGAGGGGAAGGGTGGTGGGGTCAGAGAGGAGGGCCTTCATGATCATGGAGGGCTTTGTAGATTATTGGAAGAGCTTTGGTTCCTCATGAAATGGGAAGACATTGGAGAGTTTTCAGAAGAGGAGTGACATGATCAGATTTATACCATAAAAAGATCACTCTGGCCCTTGTATTAATAAAATGTCATAGAGAGGGAAGCATAAAATTGGAGGCTATTAGAGAAATCAAGGCAAGAGATGAAGGCGATAGCAACAGAGGAGTAAGAAATGGTCAGATTCTGGAAATATTTTGATGTTGAGCTGGAATAATTCTCTGAGGGGTAGAGGCTGGGTGAGAAAAATAGAGGAGTCAAAGATGACCCTAAGCTTTTTGGCCTGAGCCACAGGATGGAGTTGCCATTGCCTGAGATGGGGAAATGGATAAATGGACATAGCTTGGAGAAATAAGGCTATCAAGAGTTCAGTCATGAATATGTTAAGTTTGATTTTGCAATGTCTACTAGATATCCAAAAAGAGGCAATGAGTAGGCAGTTAATATATGACTCTAGAGTTCAGGAATGTGGTGTAGGCTGGAGATACAAAACTGAGGGTCCTCAGCATGTACATGGGAATAGATGAGGCCATCAGAGAAATGAGTTCCAACCAGATGTGTTCATAACACGTAGTACTTAAGAGGGATTTTTTCATCCACCGTTGCCTTAAATCATTTTTCTCAACACACCAGAGCCATGAGATTTATAAAATGCAACCTACCATAAAGAACTATTATCTGTCACTTACTTAAAACATAGTCTCAAAGCTTTACAATGTGGATTCATTTGAGATAAGATTAATATACAGAAAAATGTCAGTGATTGAAAGAAACATTAAATCCAGAAAGAAAACCCAAGAAAAATGACAACCACAAAAATCACAATAACTAAATTCTTGAAGTGCTGACTGATTGCCATACATTGTTATAGTTATTTTATATAATTAACTCATTTAATATGCTCAACCACCCTGTAAATAAGTGCAATAGCTACTCTTTGGGCTATATTTAAATAGTGACTTAGATTTGTTATGCTTATTGTATTTTCCTTCATTTGCCCATAGAAAATAGAAAGAATATATTGTTCAGAACCAATAATCTTGACAGAGCCCTAAAATTTAGACTTGAAGAAAATTAAACATTTTGACATAGGTGATTAAGCCAAAATGTAAACAATCATTGTCAAGTAAAAGAATAAGTGAATCGTTTCACCTTAGCAATCATAATTCACACCTCTGTGTTGTTATGATGACTCATACTAGCCAAAACCCTCTACCACATGCCCTCCCAAAATTCTACCTGAAATAGTTGGAGAATGGAAAGTCCTTGGCACTCAGCACCAACAAGATAATATATTATAGTTCCCTTTCTTCTGCCCTTACTCTTTTTTACCCTTCCTATTTACCCACTCCAGTCCCCTGACCAGAACCCTATCAAATGTTCAGAGTTCTGCTCAGGAAATCATTTTTTAGATATTTCATGGTGGTTTATTATTTTTAGCTACCATTGATATTGGCCAGAATTTAGGACCAAAACATACTGGTAGAGCTAAATGCAACATAGTTAATCTCAAATATTTTGACTAGATTCTTCTATGAGGTTCTTTGCAATCAAGGAACATAATTTTTCTTTTGGGAAGTCTTTAGCCTTTTTTGATGCACTTTTGAAAAATCGTATATATGGAGATATGCACTTAAAAGTGCTGTATTTCCCCAGGTAATTCACTCACTTACCCATCTCCTTTTCTCAGTTCTGATTTTTTTCCTCCCCTCTGGAGGGTATATAGATCCCCTTAAAAATCCTATTAGATTTGGATACATTAATATACCAACAGGTTTGTGAAATGCCATTTTGCATGTTTCCAAGTTCAAATGAAGATGAAATTAACATTTAAAATGTGCGATCTTATCTTTGGGTCCCAGTGGTTTATTACATTCATTTTTATGACATCAAATCCACTGTTGTGGTACAATGAAAAGGGAATTGGACTAAGACTCAAGAAAACCTAGGTACTTTTCTTTTGAACTGCTGCTCATTAAATATAACTAAAACTGTCCAGAGATTGATTGAGTTGCAAAAAATGAGGTAGAGAATTTCTCGAACCAAGAGGTGTTCAGCAGCAGCTGTGTAGCAGGAATTCATGCATCAAGTAAGGGCTTGACCTTTAAGGTCTCTTCCAATTTCTTGCTTCTGTAACTCATTTTCAAGGCCAATCCAAACAATTAACCTCAATGTGCCTCGCTTTCCTTACTGTAAAACGGCACTGACATATATCCACCTCAGAGGTATATTCTGAGGTTTACAGAGCTATTTATAAGACATGTAGGGATACTTCATAAAAAGGGGCAATGCAAATAGCAAAGTTTATTATTATTTAAGGAGAAGACAGGGAAAAATTTAAACAGCTACTGGAAATAGCATGTTCTTTTTTTCTCCTCCATATGCTCCACCTGTTCCCAGAGTCTACGTGCATAAAAATCAGCACATTTCTGTGTCATATCTGAGTGCACAGAGTAGATAGATGGCCAAAGAAAGAGTTTAGAATTTGAGCACTTTTGAATGTTATCTCTACATGCAGAGCCCAGATCAAACTCGTGTGAAATAAACAGGCTCCTTCTTCTCAAGCACTTTTCAAACCAAAGGTGCAGTTCCCAATTGCATTACTAAGGTACGAGTGGAGGAAGGAGGCTCATGTTTCGTCTTTTTATTAAGAAATATTTGAACTTAGAGAAAAATGGCAAGAAACGTACAATGAACTCCTGTACATCCTGCATCTAAGTTCAGCAGTTGTCATCATTTGGCCACATTTGCTTTAATGCTCTATACATCTCTCAGTATAACAACAACACAACAAGTAGTAGTATTGTTGATTTGAAAGTAAGTGACAGACAGCATATGACCATTTTACCTCTAAATACATTAGTGTATATTTCCTAAGAACAAGTACCTTCCTTTTTATAACCGCACTACAGTTATCAAACAGAGGAAACTTAACACGGATACAGTTTTTAACATCTATGTCAATATTAATGTCTATATAGATATATATGATATTCTAGTTTCCCTAATTGTCTCAATTGCAGTTTTTTTGAATCCAGGATCACTCACTGCATTTAGATGTCAGGTTGTTTTAGTCTCCTTTGGTCTAAAGCAGTCTGGCTTTCCCTTGTCTTTCATGACCTTCATATTTTTGAAGAGTCCATACCAGTTTTACTGTAGAATATCCCTCTATTCACTTTGTTTAGTTGTCTCCTTTTCTGCATTTCGTTTTTAAAGTGTCTCTCCTGCAGTGGACTAGAAAATCCGTCATCGTTGCCAGGTTTTCATGCACCCTTACCATTCTCTGCAATTGGAATCCCATCTTAGAAGTACTGGGTCACTCTGGCCGGGCTGACATCCACACACAGGAAGGCCATTAGCAAAGTTAGGAATTGTGCCTACACCAATTTTCTTTCCCTGAGGTAATGACTTGTTTAAAGACAAGTTTTAACTTTTTACAATGAAGTGTAATGGATTGCTGGATTGCTGGATTGTTGTAAAATGAAAATAAAAGGGAAAGCTTTCTCTAAATTTTGTCTCCTGTGGACTAAAAAGCCTTTCTAATTGTAAATTCTGTGATGTTTGCTAATGAAGGCAGCAAGCCTTTTTTTAAGCAAACAATTGCTTCGGAAGAGAAACGTAAACCTCCCTGTTTCTTGCTCTTTGTTCTTTCTACATCTTCGGTCTGTAATCTTTAAATCTGCTGATCTTCTCCTTTCCTGAGGCATGTTCACCTGCACATGGACAAAATGAGAAAATTAGGGCTTAGTAGTGAGTTTTTCTGAAAGGTAAATTTAGTCCAATTAAAACTAATCTTTTGTACTGAGTTCTCTTTTCTCCTCTATTGGTATTAAAATACATTTCTGTTGTGAAACAATTGTGAAAGCTCACAGTTACTTTTTTTGAGGAGGGAACCTGTTTATTAACAGCTTCATTTGCCAAACAAAGGCTGAATGTTTTATGCTGGTCCAAATTTTTTAAATTTTTTCTCTATTTATGCAGATATTTATTTATATAGTTAGTTAGTAACTCAGTCAGTTAGTTGGTTGATCTTAAATCTCAAAGTCAGGAGGAGCCACTGATTTGATGAAAAGAGCCCTAGCTTGGGGAGTCAGAGGTGGACCTAGCTTTAAACCCTGGATCTGCCACTTAATAGCCTTACACAATCTTGAGCAAATTGCTCCAGCCCCTGTCAGCCTCAGGTCATAGTTTATCAAATTAAGTAATGTGATGCCCCATGTATAATACAACATTCGATGGGATGAACTCCTTCTGTTGGCTGTGCGGACCTTAAAGCAAGATGTGTTCATGTTGTATTTCCAGCCCTTAACATGGATGGGACTTGGCATGGAGTGAACATCCAGAAAATGTTTTCCTGTAAAAATGAATGAACGAAGGGAGAGAATATATTCAACTTTAAGTTCCATTAACATGCATCTAAGTCTTCATGATAGGAAGATGAACTTCAAGATTGCCATTTCATTTAGTAAAGAACAAAAGAGCAGTTCATTGCAGCATATGAAATGTACTTCTTAAATATTTTTCCCATTTTATTTAAAGGCTACGTTGATCTCCCTTGTGGTCATGCTCAAAAAAAAAAAAAAAAAAAAAGGAAGTGATTGAAAAGCAGGAGGGCGATAGGAAAAAAACAAACAAACAATAAAAACAAGAGAGACTCACAAGCAGCCTGGAGTAAAGAAGAAAGGAGAATGGGTACCTCTTTCTACTTTTTACCTCTCTTATCAAATAATCCAAAGCTATATCTGGTCCCTCAAGCACCAACAATTTGTATTTGTAAGACATGATGGTGACATGGAGAGACTGAGTGCTAGACTCACAAGCAATCTGAATCCATAGCTCCTCCTATCTTTGTAACCCTGAGTAAGTTACTTAATTGTTCCAAGCCTTGGTTTTCTTACTTGAAATTATGAAGATGATAACCTTTGCTTCATAGGGTTATTGTTAGGATTAACAAATACACAAATCCATGTGCTCAGTTTTCTTCCATTAGGACTCATCAGTTGCTCAGGACAAGTGATTCTGGAAGTAAGAGGACAAGTGACTCACTGGTGCTTGGGAGCCTTCAGCCACATTGGTTGATTTGAAAAGAAGCAAGAACCCAGGAAGTCTATCATTCTAACAATTTCTATTTTTATGTTAAAGAAATTAAAAAGGATAATGAGGGCTTCCCTGGTGGTGCAGTGGTTAAGAATCCACCTGCCAATGCAGGGGACACGGGTTCAAGTCCTAGTCCAGGAAGATCCCACATGCCGTGGAGCAACTAAGCCCGGGCGCCCCAACTACTGAGCCTGTGCTCTACAGCACACACGCCTAGAGTCTGTGCTCTGCAACAAGAGAAGCCACTGCAATGAGAAGCCCGCACACCACAACGAAGAGTAGCCCCTGCTCACCTCAACTAGAGAAAAGCCCACATGCAGCAACAAAGACCCAGTGTAGCCAAAAATAAAATAAATATATTTTTAAAATATAATGAGCACTAAATCTTGATACGATTCTACAACTCCTTCCTTCCTTGCTCTGGTCCATTTGACTCTGAAGAGTAGCTTACAAATTTACTGTACTCAGGACCACAACTACCCAAGGTACAGAGGAATCTTATAACATCTTAGACACAAAAATGTAGCTTCTAGGGAAAACAAATAACTAAATAAATAAAGCAAGAAAACAAAAGAAGTGCATCAAGTCCAGAGGAAGCTGGCATCCATGTTGTGTCTTGCACAGTGCATACCACAATTTCTATCTGAATAGTGATAAAGCTTAATATTTCCTATTGATTACTTGAAGCTGACACATCCTGAAGGCACAGACTGTGTAATAAAAAATATTCAATTTTCCAATGGTAGTCCTTGAGTAAGAGCCAACATCATGCAGTGTAGTGAACACCAGTTAATATTAGGGGAAATAAGATGGAGGCTTCATATAGCTATTGGTCTTGCCCTATTAAAGCACTTTTATTAAAAAAATGGTGCAGTTCGGTGGATTCATATTTGTGGTGAATTAAACATTCTTCATCAAGTTAGTTGGCTGTATATACTTTCCTACAATTTACAAATGGTGTATTTTTAAAGAATTTGTTTCTGCCCTTATTATCATAATCTTCTAAAATTCTATTGTCTTTTCTTTTAAATCAAGAAATTATTTTCCCATACGATGTTCAATTATATTAGAAAGAAAATACAATAAGCCATTTATAAATAGCTTATATGGCAGGAACTGGAAGACTATATAGAACAGTCCAACCAATTAGCTGGTAAAGAGTATGTTATATATAAATACTTGCTGAAAGGTTTACAGAAGTTTATAACCCCAAGAAATTCTAGTGTTCTATCGGTTTTCTCTAAAGTGAATGGGTGTTACCCATTTCAAAAAGAATCTTTGGAAACTTCAAGCAACTTTTTGTTTACAAAAGTCTTACAGTATTGACTTGATTTGTTAAAGATTTGTGGTGAAAGCTGGAGAGGACAGTTGCATTCTAAAAAATTCAGAATCCTCTTGGGAGAATTGTGCTTCCAGCAACACATACCCACAAAAGGAAAATACAGTATAATCCATATAGAAAGAGGAATTTCATAGAAAGAGGAATGACTAATGAGAAGTCAATAATGTAACCTTTAGGTAGATGGCCTCTTGATACATTTTGGGAATTATATGAGTTTGCCTATAAATGGCAATAAGCAAATACTTTGGACAGAACAGTTTGTTGAATGATTGAATGTCATTTTCTAGGTCTCATTCGTCTGCAAGAGCTCATCAAAGCTCCCTCCAGATATAACATTAAAATCAAAATCCGCCAGCTGCCATCTGGGAATAAAGATGCCAAGCCTTTACTCAAGGAGATGAAGAAAGGCAAGGAGTTCTATGTGATATTTGATTGTTCACATGAAACAGCCGCTGAAATCCTTAAGCAGGTAAGAGGGTTAGGAAGGAGGTGAAAATGTTGGGGGACGAGTTCATTTATCTTTCTCAGACATGCCATCTGGTTTCACTTAGTGCAGCGTGATAAAATGCCAGCAGTCCAGTTTAGGCTGAAGATTGCAGATTTAAGAACCCTTTTAAAGGGTCATAGGGCTCAGACTTCTTTGAAGCCACCTGTTCATATATAGTTGTAGATGTGTGGTCCTGTGTACATACTCGGAGATATATAGATCCTGCCAGCAGAGATTGAGAGGAGAAGAGTATCATTTCAAGTTGAGTAAGCATCTCTTCTTTTATGTCTTTTGAAAACACCAAGCTAGATTTCATTTACAAAATGCCTGACTTGTCCTAAATACATCTTCCTCATGGCAAGACCTCTTTTGTCAAACATGCAAGATTCCAAACACAGTGAAAAAGGGGCATGGAGAGAGTCACAGAAAAGATGCTTCCCTCTTCTAATTTGTTACAGACAATGAGCTGCCATGCATTAATGTCCACCGGATAATGTGGGTGGAAACAATAAATTGTGAAATCTTATATAAATGAAAGATCTTAATAACATTGAGAATGATAACAACAGAGTTAATACTTTCTGGGCACTTCAGGATATAACACTGGTCTTATGTCTAAGAAAGAAAACTCGGAATCAAAATAAAAAACAGATTAAAAATAAATTTAAAAAAAAGATTAAACCTAGACTCATGGTTCTCAACCCAGAGTGATTTCATCCCCTCAGAAACTTCTGTCAATGTCCAGAGACATTTCTGGTTGTCATATTGGGGGTGGTGGCACTTTACTGACAGCTAGCAATTAGAGGTGCTGCTAACCATCCTATAAGACACAGGATCCCACCCCACCCCACAACAAAGAACTACGTAGCCTAAAATGCCAACAGTGCTGAGGTGGAGAAACTCTAGCATAGACAGAGACAATGGGAAAGTCAAGCCAGATGTTTAAAATAGAAGCACTAATAAAAAATCAGAGGATTGAATTTTGGGGAAAGTAGGAAAAAAATAGCCAGGTTATATTTACTTGGCCTAATGGATGTCTCTCTGTATTTAAGTGGTTACTGTGGCATGAGGCAATGTTCTTACCTAAAATGACACAAGGTGTTATTATACTCCCTAGTTTAAAATATCTGGGGTGTACTGTTGGGTTGACTGGTAATGGGCACTAATTTCACAAGTAGACCAACCCCTCCATACAAATGCAGAACTGTGGGATTCTGAATCACTTAGAAGAGCTCTCTGGGCACAGTCATACAGCCTGACTCTCCAGTGCTATATCTCACACTGGAAGGGCATTTCTCGGAAGCCACTGAGTCATAGAACATATTTTAAATTGTGGTTGAAAACAATCGTAGACGTCATCAAGGCTAATCCTCTCACTTTATAGGAGATAAAATAACTTTCCCAGAGTGACACAGCCAGGAACGGGCACTGAGTCTCCTTTATCCCATCTGATGCTTTCTCCACAGTGACACGTTGCTTCTCCAGTTAGGCAGACTATCTGTTACTTACTTCTAGACTATAGTTTCATTAACAAGTCTTTAGATATTATAAGTACCTCTCAGTAAAGAAAGCCAGCATGCTGCAGTGATGTCAGCAACTAAAGAACTTGAAAGGTGAATAAATATCATCAGCTGCTCTTTATCTTAAGGCTTCACTTGAGAATTTAATACAGTCATTAAAGTGTGTAATGGAGTGTGGGCCAGAACTGAGAAAAACACCCAGATTTTATGCATAGCCCTCAAAATACAAAGAAGTATCCCTTCCCAAGAGTCTTTCATAACAGAAGCTAGGGACTCTGTTACATTTAAGAGAATGATTTTCTGATGAGGCTTCTCTTAGTCAGAAATCCACTTAGCTCACATAACTGGTCATATCTCTCCCAAAGGGCAGGCTTGGAATAGGCAAGGGAAGTGCCCGATGGCCATGGGCAGGGGCTGCTAGAGTTTCTCCTGTATTTTGATAAATGTGGATATAAAATTCCTTTGATGTAAGTGGTTCTTTCCTGTGGCAGAGAGAGTACATCGTTCAAAGGAAAAATTAAAAAAAAAAAAAAAAAAAAAGGACAGAAAATCATCTAAGAGAAGCCCTCTCAAGAAATGTCTGGCAGGGGAAAAGAGGAGTAGGATTAGTTCCACTTTGCACAATCCATTGACACAAACATTTTTCTCCATCCTGTCTTACCATGTTTTATCTTGTGTTTGTTTTTCCTAATCACGTGAATGGTACAATTGGCTGTGAAGCTTGGGGGAAGTGACTAAAAGACTGTTCATCCTCTCTTTGTTCTAGACCCATGCTCTGAAAAGATTGGGAGGGGTGGAGAACCTTTTTAAAAGCTTCCAGCATGAAACCCTTACCTTATTGCATGTGAAAGAACTATTGCTCATTTTGAAATCACAGCAAAGGATCCAGGTTGGCTTAATGGGCTTCATTTGAACCTCCAAGAGGCTGTTATGGTTTGAAAAGTTATAATGAAGACCATAGGACTTTCTATTCTAGTCCAGATGAGGCACTAGTACTCTGTGTGATTCAATTTTAACTTGCTCCATTAGTTCTGGACAACAACATTTAGAAACTCTTGCAGAGACCTTTCCTGAATCTGTCTGCAGTGTCTCTAGGGAGTCTGAAGGTTCAGGAGTTCAGGGTCCTGATGCCAGCCACTGCTCAACCAATCTTTCTCCTGAGGGAAAGAAAGGAAGGAAAGAGACATATATTTTACTGAGGTACCAAAGATGGTGTCACGCACCCTGTATGTCATCTCAGTTTATCCTGAAGTAAATTTGGTATTCTCACTCATAGCTGAGAAAACTGAAGCTCAGATAAGTTAAGTGCCTCATACAAGGTCACTCTCTGAATAGCCAGCCTGCCCTATGATCTCAGATCCTGAATGCCTACTTTACCATAAGGGTCCCCCATTTCATAATGGATAACCATTCTGAACTAGGCTTCCAGAAATGTCTGGGGAAAACACAACCACTTGCTGCTGGTCTCCTTTAGGTGAAATTAGTATTAATATCTTTTACTTCTTTGGTGACTAAAATCACTGCTGAGAAAATTTTCTATGCCAGGTCAACATCTTTCTTCTCATGCACATTTCCCATTATTTCCCTGTACTTCCCTGCACGTTCATCATATTTTACTACTTTTTAATTATTCTTAAGAAAAAAGAAATCAAATTCACTTTAAAGAATATATTTGACATTTCTCTAAAAGTAAAAATTGGGGAAAAGTCTATAATTATTCTTGGGCATGATAATCACTTCAGCAAAGTGATTATTTCTATTCATATTGAACAAGTGCTATATGATGAGAATATGAAAAGTTATTTCCCCAAAATTAGTTAGAAATTCAAATGTCAAGACTTGCTTAGGCTACAGGGGAGCACGGCTCTCATAACAAGAAATGGTCTTCGTGAATTTCTGCATTCTGAGAGTGGCCCCAAAAACCAGCAGCACACACATGGCACCCGTCACTGCATGCCTTCTTTCCCTGTCCATGCATCACTTCCCAGCAGGCATCCTGCTGCTTTTAGAGGATGCTGATCTCTCCTTAGCCTGACTTTAATGTGGAAATCCCAGGTCCCCAACCCCTCCTCACTCCCACATCCCCCAAGTCCCTCTGTCTTCCCACTGACTGCTCACCATCCACCGCACTTGCACCTTCACTCGCTCCTACTGAGTATGGTTCTCCCGAGGGAGTGGCTGATGGAAGATGAATTTATGGATGAGACACAGGGGAATTCCCTGGTCATCCAGTGGTGAGGACTCTGCGCTTCCACTGCAGGGGAACTAAGATCCTGCATGTCACACAGCACAGCCAAAGAAACAGAAACAAAACCAAAACAAATAAAGATGAGGCACAGGGTAGGACGATTCTAGGTAGGGAATTCCTAACATGTGCCTAGTGCCATGCTGGGTAATAAGCAACCATATCCTTTAATTGACATAATAATCATTGACATAATTAGTCCTATCTTTTTTTTTTTTTCTGGAAATGAAAATTGAAGCTCAGGGACAGCGTTAATTTTATCTACCGAGCATGCTTTTAATGCAAAAATCTGTGGCCTGCATGATGTGACCCATCCGCCCCCTCCAGCCTCCTTGCCAGCCTCCAGCTTCCAATACACTATTTCAAGGGCACTCTGCCTGGTCATGTAACATACCCTCCTTTCCCTACTTTATGGCCTTTGCACTTGCAGTTGCCAACACCCGGAACATTCTTTTCCAAAGTCTGCCTCACCTAAGCCTTCATGATTAACTCTTGGGAGATAAAGGAGAAGAAACTATTTTCTCTTTCCTTATGACCTTGCACTCTACTTAGTTGCTCTGTAATCCTAATAAAAATCTATAATTAACTAAGGACATTGATTCATTTGTTATCTCTATCCCCTACTATACTGTAAACTACAAGAGGGTGGGAGCTTTCTTTGTCTTGTTCTCCCAAATCCCCAACATCTATTACATTATTTGACACACAACGAGTGACCAATACGTCTCTGTTGAATGAATAGATGAAATGAATGATCCAAGAACTGTGCTTAGAAGCTCTTAATCAGTAATCTCCCAAATCACCTTTCTTCCACTCCACTCAGTATGCTGAACTCTCAACTCTGCCAAGCACATTTGAACAAGTCACCCCTCTGTGCCTCAGTTTCCTCAAAAGGAAGGTTTCATTCAACCTTGAAATTCTGTATTATTAAGACCTGTAATGCATTTGAGCTAATGATTCTCCTTCCTGAAAATAAATTTGCTTCTTTGGAGAACTGCAGAGTCATTTTCAAATCCTGTAATAGGATTGAGAAAGCAGGTCACTATTTCAAGCATAGTGAAACCTCATGGTTCTCTGATAGGGAGGGAAGCGATGCAGTGGTGCTTCATCTAACAGGGAAGCTGTTTCAGGGTTGGGCCAATTCCCTGAGCTAGAGAGTGGCTGGTGGATGAGCATGAACATACTGTTTCTGACTCAGGAAAACTGCTGTCTTGTTTACATGAACAAGTGCATCAGAGGGGAGATGTTTTTCCTCCCTCAACACTCGTGGCAATGAGCATTAAGCTATAATTGAGCCATTAGCCTACATAGAACATTTTAGTACCAAAATATTTTGTAGAATTATATTGCATTTTCTCCTGTCAACATTTGTGTGTTTTGTTTCTATTTTTTTTCTTTTGTTTCAATTAACATACAAACAAGACCAGGCAGAAAATGTATTTTTTAAACGCTTGGCTTCCCTCTGCTAAGAAGTGCAATGGCAATGCTGATTAATCAAATAATTTTGTGCATGGATTTTTTTCCCCATATAAGGTTTGCCTAACATCTCTGACCAAGGCAAGCAGAGGTAGTTACATGGGTTTCATTTCATATTTTCACAGGACAGAAATATCATCAGCCTTCATCTCTTAGGACAGAAAACATCAAGTCAAGCAGTATAGCTGTGATGTGCTAAAAGGTTGCAATTCTGTGTTTGGAACCTGCGCCAGCTAAGTCAGATCCCCAAGTCTGTTATTTCTAATCATAAACACATAAAATAAGCCAAAGACCTTAGGGCTACCTTTTACTCAACACTTATTATGTGCCAGGCACTGTGCTAAGCAAGTGAAATGCATCACTCATTTAATTTTTATGAGAAAATTCTGCATACAAGAAACTGACAGACTTCAGAGAGATTTTGTAACTTGCCCAAAGTCACAGAGCCAGCAAGTGGCTAAGCTGGGATTTGAAACTTATCTCAGGATTTCAAAGGAAAAGAAAGTATCCTATTCTGCTACTGTTATGTACACCAAGAAGTCAACTGATTCTCCAAGTAATGGAACCTGGAACACATTTTAGTTAAGCTTCATACTTCTTGGATGCGTTATTTCCTTTGATTCTCAAACATTCAATCATTTCTAGTTTACACAAGTTCTCAAGAAATGTTGTTTATATTGAAGTCAAGTAATGAATGTGGTGGGGACATGGTAAAGAAATTCATTTTTTCATTCAACACATATTTGTTGAGCACTGATTGAAGGTGATAAAGATACAACAATGAAAACAACAACAAAACCCCAAATCTCTGCCACCTTAAGGCAAAAAGAGACCTTGAAAATGAATGTCACAAGAGTTTAGCTATCTAATGCCAATTTACTGGTTGGAGACCATGAAGCTAATTTCTAAAGCAGTATGGGACTGTGACTAGAATCTTAGACTGAAAGTTGGGATATGCAGTTGCAAACTCTGCTCTTCCCCTAATAGGATAAAATAAATGCCATTTATTGGGTAGTCATTGTGTGCCAGAATAGGCTATGTATTTGACTGAAGTGTTATCTTTTTACTGTCTCAACGTATCCCATGTTACAGATGAGAAGAATGAGGTTCCAGAGCATACACTCAATAGCAAGGCTGGAATTTCAAATCAGGGTCTATTGTGCCTCTGATCTGAGTTTCTTAGCCCGTCTTAATATGCTACTTTGAGCGAGTCTGTTTATTTTTCTGAGACCCAGTCACCTCACCTGTAAAATAGGATTGTTGGATTAGATTCTAATTGTTGCTAAACTTCTCTTCAGCTCTGAGCTTCCATGCATACAAGCGATCAAGAACCCTCTTACTAGCGTCTAGACATAAAGAACTTGCACATTGCCTTGTACTTAGTAGGCTTTCAAAGAAATGGGGAAATAATTAAGCAGTTCATTCTTTTTTTAAGGTTTTTTAGAGTCCTTTGCTAGGCTTTGAGATACTTAATTGATGAGAAGGTCATTACTTAGGATAAATCCTGACAATGTAATCATGATGAATCTCAGTTTATACTAACTGGATGACAATTTGCAGTTTGTTATATAATTTTTTTGACAGCACATTCCTATTCTAATTATGTTTCTCTCAGGCTGATATTAAAATCTCTTTACATTTCCTGAGCACATAGTTCATTTGGATTATAAGGAGCAGTTCATAGATGTGAGTATGTTATTAATATACACAAGAATTAATTGACCTCTATGAATAATCAAAAATTTACTGAAAGAGTTTGCAATTTGTTTGTATTCTTAGTGTGCAGGATGCCCTTTTGAGGATGCTCTAAAACCTCCAATGAGTAGATTTGGAAAAGGACTTAGATTTGTTTCAATTCGAATTGAAAGGTAATAAAAATCACATATATGCCTCAGAGATGTTCTAATGCTTAATTCTAGCTACATCAAAATTTGGCTGTAATAGGCAATAAGAGAAATTATCTATGCAAGAGAAGTGGGGGTAATTTAAAAGGAATCATGTAAGGAATCTGAAGATGTGTATAACAAAAAGCATGTCTTAAGCCTGTAGCAGGATCAGTGATCCTCAGCTCTATTCAAAATTTTGAGGATGTCTGTGCCCCTCAGAGTGACTTTCTCAGGGGAAAAGATCCATAGCTTCTATCTGATTCCCTAAAGAAGGCTGAAGTAGGTTAAAAATCACTTCATTATGTTAACCATATCTGCTTCTTCAACCCTTCATAGATGCAAGATTTTACCAAAAATATCCCTCCACCCTACTTTCTCCATGAATGTTAGCCACATCCCTTCTGTTATAAGCATGACCCTATAAGATCTAAATGTCACCATTTAATTCAGTTGACATGTATTGGCTATTTTCTATGTGCTAAAGACTGTGCCAGGGTAAAGGGAGAATAAAGTGCTGTGAAAAACCTCAATGCACTGAATGAGGTTATTTAGTAGAGGACTTAGTTATTTGTTCTTTGCTGCATCTGCAAAATGGGAATGTCATAGCCCATAGCTCATGCTGTTTTGAGAAAAGTTAAATGTGACAATGCCTATGAGGCACTAAGCAGCCCACCACTGATGCATGAAGTATTCCACATGTTATGGATTAGCATCATCAGTATTATTAGTGATATGGTATCTAGGCAAAACTACAAGAGTGATACAGTGCTTCCCAGTCCTAACTCTATCACTGCATCACCTCCTCCATCATATCACAATAGTGGTTCCCAAACCTCCTTTCAGTCTGAATTACCAAGTCTCCCAACCTTATGAGGATCTCATCTGATGTCATTAAGTCTCCATATGCCAGACTTAACATACTGCATCTTCCTACTCATCCTTCCCCCACCAACCAGAAATACCATTCGATTACTCAAGCCAGAAACCTGGGAATCTCCTTGACTCTCCCTCACGTTTCCTATTTATTAGTTACCGAATGTTGTAGATCCTGCCTTCTAAATAGGTTTCAGATTCTACCTCCTTTTCTCTATCACTTTCATCATCTTTCTCCTGTGCTAGAACAATTGATCTCTCGGTCACAAGTCCCCTCCCTCTCCTTTTATCCACCCAGCCTCGATGTGACCTCAAAAACTGTTCATTTTAAATAAAATATCTGATCTTACCCCTCTCAAGTTTGAAATTCCTGAGTGCCCGACCCAACCCCTTATTGCCTTAAGTATAAAGCCCGCATTGTTTAGCATGCCAGGCAAAGCCCTAAGCACGTTGTGTCCACTGCCATTATAACATCAAGCACACAAAAATATCTATTATTATGTGTATCACACAATGTTAACAATTGCATTACAATTTTTTTTTTACAAACTATCCTTTCCTTTTTTTTTTAAAGTAGTACTTTTCTGAAGATTTTAATTAATTAATTAATTTATCTATTTATTTATTTATTTTTGGCTGTGTTGGGTCTCCGTTGCAGTGCACGGACCTTTCACTGAGATGCCCCTCTCCTCCCATTGTGGAGCACAGGCTTCAGGCGTGCCAGCCTCAGCAACTGCAGCACGCAGGCTCAGCAGTTGTGGCGCAGGCGCCCAGTTGCTCTGCAGCACGTGGGATCCTTCTGGACCAGGGCCCAAACCCGTGTCCCCTGCATTGGCAGGCGGACTCCCAACCACTGTGCCACCAGGGAAGTCCCAAACTATCTTTTCTTCATGAAAGCTGACCCCATTAAAGAGACTGAAGTTCTTCCTGAAAGATCACTGAAGGGGTTTAAAATTAGAATCTAATTAATTATAATGTCTAAAGAGATGTTATAATAGAAGAGCTATGTAGGTCTGAATTCCTGACAGAAGGAGGAAAAGTGAGTGAGGCTCCTCATAATACCTGCAGCATCATCCATGGTACAACCTTTTATAATGGGGGCCAGCTCTCTGAACAAGAATAGAGGGGCAACTTATCAAGCTCTCTTGGCTTGATGGATTCATTCCTTAAGATAAAGATCCAATTCCTGTCCTTCTAACTTTGCTCTCAGCAAAGAACCATACATTTTTATTTGGGTTCTCAAAGTACAGAAGGACTTTGTACAAATTACTGACTTTCCTCCCACATATACCTCCTATTATAAATATAGCACAAAGAGCCCAGGATTGAAATCAAACCTGGGTTCAAGTACTATAACTATGCTCACATCTATAAATTGAGGATAACACTTCCTCCCCAATAGTAGATAAAGAACCTATTACAACAGTGGACATGTTGTAGCACTCATCAAATAATAGTTTTGGTCATTATTGTTATCCCTTTAAAATATGAGTTTGGTTAATATAAATCAGTGGTTCTCAGCTCTGGCTGTATGTATCACCTGGAGAGTCTTGGTATCACAGATACCAATGCCTAGAACATACCCTAGACCAAATAAATCAGAATATTTAGGGATAGGGTACAGTCATGGGTGTTTTTAAAGAGTTCTTTGGAGATACTAATGCATTAAGAAACACTGAAAAAAAATAATTTTTTCCTAAGCCTGATAGCTATTAGATAAATTGATAAAATAAAGTCATCTAAAAAGCCAAAAAATTGAGAAACAGGACCCAAATTATGATAACTTTATTGTGCTACAGAGATATCATGAGACCAGCAATACCACCATTTAGTGACTACATGACTAATCTCTCCCTCAAAAGGTTACCCTCAGGCAAATTTGAGGTATAGTTTTTATTATCACCATTACAAAAGAAACTTATTGCAAAAAGATTACAGTGTATGCAACGTATTCTCTGTTAAATTTCCAACTTCAAGATTCGTTCAGTTCTTTGCTGCTAAAACTTTTCTTCTACTGTAGTCTTTCTTATACCTCATATTTCCACCAATTTCCCTTGGATGTTGCAGAGAGTTTATTCTTTGGGTTCATGTAATCCTCCAAAAACTCCACTCTCTCCCATTTGCCAGGTTGCCTATTTCATTCTGCTAGGGGAAATCTCTTTTTTTCCTGCTCTGTTGTCAGCAGACTGTACTTCTTAAATAGCATAATCTCTTCTGCTGTGCACCTGGATGATGCCATGTGGCTCTTCTAGTAGGATTATCTTCTGAAGCTAAACTAAACCCCATTGGGCTCCACTCCATTTATTAATATCTATTAGTATCATCAGCTTCCATTCTTCTTCTGACCATACCTCTGGAGAGAGAAGCTTATAAAGGAATTAAGACTGAAAAATGCTCTCAAATAGTGCAGCTATTCCATTCACCAGCACTGTGTGGAATACTCTTTGCTTTCCTTTGATTTCACTTGGAGGCAGGAGGAAAGTGGCCTGGGTTTGTAAATGGCATAGCACTATCTTTGAATGGAAGGAAAACCCTAGACTCTTTGTGGGTAGCTGTATCTGTGTACATGCATGTGGTTAGTATATGTAAGTGAATGGAGGGTCACAAAGAAATTTAGAAAGTTTTCAACTTCAAACATGTCATTTTTACTCTTGATACATGCTCTTGATATCAATACTCCAAAATTGTGCAATCTCATAGGCCATAATCCCAGAAAGGTGAGCAAATGTGGAGCGTTAGTTTCATATTGCTGCTGTAACAAATTATCACAAATGTAGTGGCTTACACAATAAAAATTTACTCTTTTACAATTCTGGAGGTCAGAAGTCTAAAATCAAGCTGTTGACAGGGCTATTTTCCTTCTGGAGGATTCAGGGAATATCTAGTTCCTTGTCTCTTCCAGCTTCTAGAAGCTGTCCTCATTCCTTGGCTTGTGGTCCTACATCACATTGCCTCTCATTCCCTCTGTTTCCATCTACACATCACCTCTCCACCTTCTATCTGCTTCCATCTTATAAGAACCCTTGTGATTACACTGGGCCCACCTGGATAATCCAGAGTAATTTCCCATAAACTAAGATCCTTAACTTAATCACATCTGCAAAGTTCTTTTGCCAAGTAAAATAACATATTAGCAGATTCTGGAAATTAGGATGTGGACATTTTTAAGGGGCCATTATTCATCCTACTCCATAAGGATATGGGTAGTTTTGTACATGTCAGGGTTTTCAGGGATCCAATGCTGTTTTCCATACACTCCACTGTTACCTTTGTAGATATGTTACAGTCATTCAGTGTTGTATGAGTGTCTTTTTTTGCATCAATAAAGATTGATCTAAAGGCCTAATTTACCTAGCTTGTCCTACTGGTGACAAACCTTAAAAACTACGTTGCCAAAGGAGCATTCTGCTCAAAGGATAGTGCAATTGCAGCCTAAAGTACCACAGTTGGCAGGTGAGAAAGAGCTACATCCTAGAGCTCAAACTTTCTTCTTAAAACTGCTTCTCTGAGACTTGATATTATTCAACTGGTTTCCTGAAGATTTATTTTATGCTGAAATAACTTATTTCTATCTTGAGGTAAAAACATTATTTTAGCCACATTGTATGTCACACATTTGGAAGTTGTTCACTTGAAATTATTGACTATAAATCATGTCTGATGGTTTAGAACTTATCCTGATATTGATAAGGCTATAAAAGGAGGAATACACTTTAGGTTAGTCAATATAAACTTCTAAGACACCTATTTTTCAATGGAAAGATGTAGTAATAAAAACCCTTATAAATATTATAAGAATCCCTCAAAAATGCTTAGGAGAACTCCCGGTTCCATTTCAAGTTTCTGCTACTACGATAGCAGCATTATGCCAATTATTTGTGATGTATGAATTGCTTTTAGCAATGGATGCTGAGAGTTTGTGGAGAATTGCTGTCTCCATAGCTCTGCATTGCCTTCAGAAAAATGATCCTGTTGAAATGTGACATAGGCATCTTTATACCAGGACATGTTATGGGAAGATTTTTCTCAGAGACTTTCCAAGTGTCTTATAGACCAACTCTGTCACCAACCATAGGAGTTAGACTCCACAAACTCTCTTCATCTAGACTTGGACGAGGGTCCTCAAGACAAAGTAAAATATGGTCTTTGTGATGCTCAGGCTGTATGTGATACCTTTACTCATCTAAATCCAGACCGTCTTTGCAAAGAACAACAGAGCTAGACCAGGAAGAGTCAATACTACTGTGAACAAGGCCATGAGAGTTCTATTGTAAAAACTCCAGAGAACAGCTGGGCAAATGTGGAGCCATCATAGTTAATGAACTACAACTGTGCTTCAGAGAACCTTGATAACATTGGGGTCATTAGAGTTGTCCTTCCAAGAGTCAACTGCCAATGAGTTCTTTTTTTTTTTAGCATGCTAATTAGAGTATAATTGCTTTACAATGGTGTGTTAGTTTCTGCTGTATAACAAAGTGAATCAGCTATATGTATACCTATATCCCCATATCCCCTCCCTCTTGCATCTCCCTCCCACACTCCCTATCCCACCCCTCTAGGTGGTCACAAAGCACGGAACTGATCTCCCTATGCTATGCAGCTTCTTCCCACTAGCTATCTATTTTACATTTGATAGTGTATATATGTCCATGCCACTCTCTCACTTCGTCCCAGCTTCCCCTTTCCCCTCCTGATGTCCTCAAGTCCATTCTCAAAACTGAGTTATTTGTAGTGAGGTGGATGGACCTAGAGTCTGTCATAGAGAGTGAAGTAAGTCAGAAAGAGAAAAACAAATACCATATGCTAACACATATACATGGAATCCAGAAAAAAAAAAAAAGGTTCTGATGAACCTAGGGGCAGGACAGGAGTAAAGATGCCAATGAATTTTATTGTGCTTTCTGATGATTCATTTTGACTACAAAAGAAAGAAAACAGTAATTATTTTCTAGCTACTGAAACAATAGAATAGTCTGTGCCATTTCCATCATAGCATAATACAGAGAAAGCCTTCACGTAGGTGTCAGCCTCTCTTCCCCTCACTCGTTTAAGGATTGTGTTATCTAGATGGAAAGGAATGTCATATGTATGCAGAGTATGTAGGACTTTTAGTATTTTGGTATTGTTCTCTGTATTAACCAGGGTTCTCCAGAGAAACAAAACCCATAGGAAATATATATGAAGAGATTTATTATGAAGAATTGATTCACTTAACTATGGAGACTGAGAAGGCACACAGTCTGCCATGTGCAAGCTAGAGACCCAGAAAAGCTGTGGTGTAATTACAGTCTGAAACTATAGGCCTGAAAATCAGAAGGGTCAGTGGTGGAAATCTCAGTCAAAATGCAGGAGAACACCAAAGTCCCAGCTCAGGCACTCAGGCAGGAAGGAAAAGGGGTGAATTCCTTCTTCCTCTGCCTTTTTATTCTAATCAAGCTCTCAGTGGATTCGATGATGCCCACCATACTGGGAAGAGTCAGCTGCTTTCTCAAAAGCTTATTTCATCTGGAAACAGCCTCACAGACACACCCAGAAATAACATATAATCTGGGAACCCCTCGGCCCAGTAAAGTTGATATGTAAAATTAACCACCACCGTCTACAAGAACTTTTGATTTCTTATCATTGATTCTGCAAGGACATAGAATATGATTAACTATGAATGGTATTTTGTTAGAGGCCTTTTTTTATTACCCTAACCCAACCCAGCTATATCAGATCTGAATAGTTCATCTCTCTTTATGGAAAATAAAAAAGTATTCCACTTCTCCCAACGATGATAATTTATTCATGTTATATTTTTATTATACAAAGAACTGAAGCAGCCTAGAAAAATACATTTGAAAAAAGTCATAAATATTTTTTAAGAAAGGGGCGGATTTGGTACCAAGGGAAAAATTAAAGAAAAACATAAAGCTGAATGACAATTGCACATAGAATATATACCCTATGTTCCTGAGTAGTTGCTAATGGAGGACCCACAGTTTTTACCCTAAAGTCTCTAGTAATCAAAAGAAAGTCATGACATACCTTGAAGTATTCATGAAACAGATAATTGTATTTATTCAGAAAAACCAAAACAAAAAAAATGGCTTGTCTGGCACTGATAATCATGGTAGTCACCTGTCAGGGTGAGTGAGATCTCTGGAAGGTGACATATGTCAGTATCTTTCCCACTTCCTTGACCAAAACCAGTGCATGGCTCCACCCAAGCACAAGGGGCCAAGAAATGCAATCACATCATATTGGATAATTGGAAATGGTACTAATGAAGTCCACACTATGGGTCTTCCAAAATCAAGAAGATTAATAGGTATTAAATACATCCTTACTATAGATATAAAATGTTATTGAAAGGGCTATGTTTTTACAGTCTATCAATCTATGTCAATAATATGGTTTAAAGAGGATATTTAATAAGAATAATTCTGTTAGGAAACAACCATTATTAAAGTATTGGTGGAAGCAATTAAGGGGAATGTGCCATCAGTACAAATAGTATTGACAGCCACAGTTATTACTTATTAGTGTGTGTGATGTGATGTGTTTTGCACCATTAAAAATGATTTAAATAGAGCCAAAACTAGTTCCTAGTAATACTGTCTTGGTAAAGTGTACACTGCCTAAGTCAGTGCCTCCTGGTCAATCCAGCAAAATACAGTAAAAAAATTCAAACAAGGTAGTGTTTGTTAAGAAAAAGTCAGTTTTGCAAAATACCGTTTAAAAATCCCCATATCATGATTACACTATTTGAAAAACTGACATTTATCTTGATATGACATTTTCATAATCCCTTAATGACTTTTAGCTGAAATAGCAACAGGCAGAGAGAAAATCGTGGTGTGAATGCTATAAAGTATAAAGTATACTACCATTTGACAACAGAGCAGCCAGTCCAAATCAGTCTACAAACCAAAGAGTTTGGTGCTATTGGCTTTATTTTTATCTAAAATTTTCTCATTCACCCATGTCCTAGAGAGTCCATAAAATTGACAGCTCAATGATCCATGACTATACTTGTTTCTTAATTTTCATTTCTAGGAAATTAAAGGAAAGAACCAGGAAGCACTGACCCAGGCACTAGGTAGGAAAGTCAAGAATGGGGATTTTTGTAGTATATCAAATAAAAAGTGTATCTGGAAGACCCAAGGATTCTTTCTGCAACAAAAGCCGGTCCATTAGCTATTTATTCACTGCATCTGCATGACTCTTTTAACATTAAGTAAGAGACATATCAAATGAATATTTGCTTCCTGAAATTATGAATAATAATAATTAGTTGAATGGTTGCTTTAAAAAAAAAGCCTATACTCTCAATTTGTGACCAAATGCCCCCACAATAAAGTTTAAAAAGAAAAATTAGCCCATATGAAAAGCTGGAAACTCAGGTGCCTTTGTATTTTTTCAGAAACAATATTTTAAACCTCAGTGTCCAGGTCTATATCTTGACATAAAACTTTCCAGTTCCCTTTCAAGAGATAGCCTTGTCTGCAATTATACTAACAACCTAAATGAAAAATTGAATTCCTGACTGACCCCAGCAGGTTAGCTGTTTATGCTCCAGTGATATAAGAGACCAGCTAATAAGACCTCACCACGCATGATTTTAAATGTTATTGATGGCCCTAAAGCAATCCTACCCTTTTAAAAATCCTTTTGTGCACCTGGCCTTGTTATCACCACAGGAGTGACTTACATACTGTGGGCTTATGATTCATAGAGTTTCCTGTCATTTTTCCTACCTTCATGACATTACAATTTCACCAAATATTCCTCTGGTTTCCATGTTAGCAGAGAGGGCATAAGAAGTGTCAGATCTGTGCTCGTGTATGTTACGTGCCCTCTCCAAATACCCTCTCCATTTTTTACCCCCTTTCATGTAAAATCATTCTAGTTTACATATCTTAGACACCTTATAAAACCTCCAATAACTTGTGTTGCTTTTCTAAAGAACTTTTCAATCCATCTCTTCAACTGAAGTTATGAAAGTCCTTGTTCCTTAATGCAAACGGACATGTTTTCCATCGAGCAGTGATTACCAGCCACTGCTGTGAAATACAGAAGCTCCACTCTCAGAAATTCTAATTCTGGATGTCTCTGGGATGGAGCATAAGAATATCTGATTTTCAAACTTCCAATGGGGATTCTCATTTGCATCCAGAATATATCAGGGTTGTGGGGAAAACTGTCTTGAAAGTTTCATTTCTGAGTCTTCTCCATTCATTTCTAAGCAAATACCAAAAAGACAGCATTCAAACAGTCCTTTGTGACCTGCACCAAGGAAGGTGATACTCTTGATTTAAAAGATTGATGACAATATCTTATCTCCAAAGCATTTGCAACTGTTTCTTCTCAGTGGACACCATTTTCACGAATCCAAAAGTAAGATCACAGTTTTAAGAAACTACCTCTACCTAGAACCCCTGTCCTTTCTGTCTACCTCCTTTTGACCCCTCCCCACCAAATAAAGACAATATACACAGGATATTTGGAACTGTCAGGATCCCAGTTAGGTAACAGACTCAGAATTAAGAGGCAGTGAGACTAGGTATAAAAATAGTCCCCATCCTTCTATCTATAAACAATCCTCTTTTCCCCTACTCACTCTGTGCGATAAGATGGGAAAGGGGTAGAGAGAAGGGTTTCAGAGATATACATATTTATAAAACCTCATTTAAATATATCTACATATCAGTATTGCCAATTCAACATTTAATGAGTTTTACTCTGAGGCATTATGATAAGTACTAAAGCTAAGGAGATCAATAATATATATATATAAGCATGGGATTACTCAGAAACCCCGGGAGTAGGAAAGGCAAAACTCTGTGCCATTATGTACAACTCCAGATATAAAATTTGTTGAGCATAAACTATTTTTAAATTTGATCGTCAGACCAATTAATTCCATGAAGGTCAAACATAGCATACTGAAAGTGCATTGGATGGAGGTCAGTGGCCTGGATCCTAGCTCCACATCAGTCATTGGTTTGTCTCAGGTTTCTGATCTACTGAGTCTATGGATTTCCAAAGCCCCTTCCTGTTCTATGTCTCCAAGCTATAGCAGTCAACCTATGAATTATCTCTTTCTTATTATAATTCTGTTTCTGATTCTTCTCTTATTTCTCTTTTGCAGATCCTGTTCATGGGCATGATGACTGAGTACTATCATTACTTTTTCACAACCCTGGTAAGCATATCTAGTGGAAATGTATTCCACACTATATATATATATATATATATATATATATATATATATATATATATATATATATATATATAATCTTCAGTTATTTTTAAATCAGCCCCACCAGTGTCAAGGCAAGTTATTGTCATGGAGATTTATTTTACTTTCCTAAGAACCCTCTAAATCCAGAAAGGCTGAACAGCAGGTGTCTTCCTTCCTTCCTTTCTTTCCCTTTCTTTCTGTTTGTTTGTTTGTTTCTTTCTTTCTTTCTTTCTTTCTTCTTTCTTTCCTTCCTTCCTTCCTTCCTTCCTTCCTTCCTTCCTTCCCTCTTCCTTCCTTCCTTCCTTTCTTTCTTTCTTTTTCCTTTCTTAACTAGCATCAATGCAAGTGCACCCAGAAAGGAAGTAAAATCAAGCTTTCATTAAATAGAAACTGCCAAAGTACAAACTATTAATAAAGAAGAATCATCTACATTTTCTATATACATTAGACGGCACACCAAAGTGTATCTTGACATTTTTTGATCTGATGTGATTTCCCCACCTGTGGCCAGTGGACAGCTGGGTTAGCCAAGGTTCACCTGTCAGGTGTTTTGAAGACCATCAAGATAAAGAGCTTGAGAGATGCTTTCCACACTGAACATTTTTCATCATAAGAAAAATCATGGCTCTAAGATGGAGAAATTCAAAAGGAACTATACAACTTTAAATTTTGACAGATTATCAGATCAAGGAGAATGATTTAGGCAGTTAACAAATCAAAATGATGTGATAGCTCTCACCACACACACACACACACACACACACAATACACCCCTCCCAACACACACACACTCCACTCTTTTACATGAGAAGAAAACACAGGGCCAACCTCCATTTCTAACCTATAAAAGTGTGTCAACTAAAATCTACCCAGATTTTGGGAGATTCAGTAAGAGTATCATTTTACCAAATAAAACTGGCAAGGCAGGCTAGTACGTTAGGGAAATCAAAGAATTTGGAACAAGGATCAGGCAGCTACCATAAACATACTTCTAGAAGTAGTAAATTCCTCTCCTAATTCAAGTATCTCTAAGAGCATGAAGGGCTGCAGAGGATGCCATGAGGCAAATGCTTTGGGGCAGGTGTCAAAATTATCACTGCTCCTGAGCTTGGATCTAGGGAGTGGGATGCAGGGCAGAAATTCCTGAACTAAAGTTTCCGTGGTCTTCCCTCCATTGACATCCTGATCAGGTCCTCTGTCAGAACAGTTGAGGGAGACCCTGAGAACTGGAAAGTATCTTACTCTGATCACAAATATGGTCCTTTCCCCATCACCATGAACACGTAGGTTTTACTCAAGGTGAGATTGTCATCTGCCTTAGAACTTCCTATCCTTCCCCAGTGTACACACCAGTTGAGTTGGCTTCATTGAAATTTGAGAAAAATATAAACAAAGAAACCTAAGAAGGTTAGTCTTCAATGGAAGGACAAACCAGTTGCCCTCATATTCTTGCTTTCCTCATCCTCCACTAACAAGGGGATGTTGAAAATTAAGCCTCAAATTTTCCATATTGTTTATTGCATAGAAACAATTTGAAAACCAAGCTAATTTTGCACATGGTTAATGTATCCATTTTAGCACAATTGTATTTTTGTATTGTTGAATTAATAAGGGATTCAATATGCATCCTGGAAGTTTCTGTCTGAACCCCCTGTATCTTGAGTAACTTTCCTTCTATTCATTGAGAGGGCTCAAGAAATCATTCTTCCTTGGGTCTTATTCTTTAAATTTGTTTCTTTAAGCAATTCCTTTTGGTTTTATCTGCATTCTGCCATGCTTTGCTTTTATATTCCTACCATACTTGCTCATGAGTATTAATGAAACTTAAAGAAAAAATTGGTTAGTGCAAGGGAAATAAATAGAAAAATTTAAAAGGCAATATACTTTTTCTTACATGAGTGAGTTCAGAGAGGCATTCTTATGGTTCTACAGTCTAATCCAAAGTTATCTTGGGAAGAACTAATGATGTAGAAAAGAGTTATTCAAAAGAAAAATCTATATGCATCTTCTGCACATATAAATCATGGAGTGTTTCTGAAGCTACTTCTCTTTAGTAACCACTATCATCACAAATAATGTACTGTTTTGTATTGTTCTTTCATAAAGCAGTTACATTGGTAAGCAATTTTTATGGAAGATTTTTTTCTTTTATTAACTGTTAAATGCTACTTTGAAAGTTTGGTTTATTCATAAATGTGAGATATTTTAATGATATGTTTTAGTGTCTAACATTTCTTTACAGGAAAAAGTTGAAATTATCACTTAAGTCTATTTTAAATATGAGCCAACATAAACTGGTTTACACTCAGCTTCATCTGTAATGGACAATACTAGGGTGGGTTCAAGTTTTTTCCCTGCAACATTATCTAAAAGGGAACAAATGCTACTGTTAAGATACTCACATCAACACAACCATAGGCTCCAGTTTATTCTCTGAAGAGAACATTTTGGTTCTTATTCTGAGTTTGTGTAAATGTTAACTCTTTCTACTTTTATCATTTTTAATATTTCTCAGGACTTATTTGCCCCAGGCATTCTTTATGCTCTCATTATATGGGACATCATAGGTTATTTTCAGTGAGCAAGGGAATGTTTTTTTTTTTTCTGAGAGTTATCTTTCCATCAAATGTATATGTAAGTTCCAAACTTCACCTCCTTTGCAAGATTCAAGGCAGCCTGGGGCAGCAAGTTATGAGGGAGAAGGGTGGTACTGCCACTGACAAGTGGATCATTCTCAGGCCAGTCACATCACGACTCAGAACCGCAGTTTCCTCATCTAGAAAATAAAAGCAGTGAATCAAATGGACACAAAGATCCCTTTCAACACCCCAAAGACTATATCCTAGGAACAGAATTCTATAGCTTCTCAGAATGTCACATCCTGTTCCCAAGGGCATACTAATTATTGGCAGCTAAATTCTTGTTCTTGGTTTATACAAACTTTAACAGTATTGCAAAAAAAAAAAGTATGAAAATGAAAACTGATTACTTAGAGTTTGTCAGGCAGCATGCAAGTGAAAAACAAGAGGAAATGTTCTTTTATCGAACCAATGTGATGATGGCTGCCATTCTTGTTTTAACCATTTGTTGCTTCTGCAATCATTAGTTCTCTTTTGCCTAAAGAGCACAGAAAATGTTAACTCTTTCTACTTTTATCATTTTTAATACTGCACAGGACTTATTTGCTTTAGATCTGGAACTCTATAGGTACAGTGGTGTAAATATGACCGGGTTTCGGCTGCTTAATGTTGACAATCCTCACGTGTCATCCATCATTGAGAAGTGGTCCATGGAGAGACTGCAGGCCCCACCCAGGCCTGAGACTGGCCTTTTGGATGGCATGATGACAGTAAGTAGTTTTAAAATAAAATCATTTGAGATGATGTTTGACTTCCTTAGGGGTTAGGTTAAGAATCTCATATACTTGGGCTTCCCTGGTGGCACAGTGGTTGAGAGTCCGCCTACTGATGCAGGGGACGTGGGTTCATGCCCTGGTCCAGGAAGATCCCACATGCTGTGGAGCGGCTAGGTCCGTGAGCCATGGCTGCTTAGCCTGCATGTCCGGAGCCTGTGTTCCGCCTCGGGAGAGGCCACAACAGTGAGAGGCCCTCGTTCCACCGAAAAAAAGAAGAATCTCATATGTTTTTCATAGTGAGAGGAAAAAGTGTTATAAACTGTGCCTTGACTTGTATGAGAAGAGGAGAAAACATTTAATGTACAGTAAGTCCCCTACATATGAACGAGTTCCATTCCAAGAGCACGTTCGTAAGTCCAATTCGTTCGTAAGTCCAACAAAGTTTGCCTTGGTACCCAGCTAACACAATAGGCTATATAATACTATACTATAATAGATTTATAATACTTTTCACAGAAATAATACATAGAAAACAAACAAACACAAAAAATAAAGGAAACATTTTTAATCTTACAGTACAATACCTTGAAAAGTACAGTAGTACAGTCCAACAGCTGGCATCCAGGGGCTGGCACCGAGTGAACAGGCAAGAAGAGCTACTGACTGGAGGAGGGAGAGGAAGTGGGAGATGGTAGAGCTGAAGGGTCGTCAGCAACAGGAGACGGAGGGCAAACTGCAATTTCACTCACGCCCGACATTGATGAATCACACGTTTGCATCTTTGAAAGTTCGCAACTTGAAGGTTCATATGTAGGGAACTTACTATTTTGAAAGCCTGTGCATGGCTACTATCAAAAACTGCTATCTTCAGCTTCCTGAGAGTAATGGCTTCAGATAAAAAAGTTAACAGGAGTAGCCACCACTGTCAGCCAAATGGAGACGAAGCATAAACAAAAGCAAGGGTAAGTGGGGAGACGGTTGCCCCTGGGAATGTGACCTTGGGAATGAGGAAGGGAAAGAGGAGGAGCAAGCTGCCTATAAAGGTTCTGCAGAACCAGCTTACCTTCCTCGCTTCTGCTACATCTCAGCAAGCAGAAGCACATGTGGAAAACTCTGGATTTCCATAGAGTTGGTGTGTTCACATTCTTCCCATCCTGAGCACAAGGAGGTACACCTCTGCAGACACTGACAGTGCTTTATACCAGCCATATGTCACTCTCAAAGCAGATGTCAAGCTTGCCTCCTAAGGAGAGACATGTACTCTGCTGAACAGATAAATTGCAAACTGCCTCATCAGAGAGCTTCTCACTAACATCATTTGTCTCTTGTTGTCAAATGCGCCTACCCTTGCTTTATTCTCTAATGAAGCTCCCCGTGTGATGGAAGAAAATTGCAGGAAAAAAAAAAAAAAAGATTTCTGTGCCAGAACAGTGTCATCCAAAGGAAAAGATACTGGGAATGTGGGCAGGTAATAGCATTTTAAATTGGCATAGTATTTCATTCTCTGTTCCCATCATCGGGAGAAACACTATTGCTTTTAAGATGCAATTTACTGATAACTGAAAGGTATCATCGCACAGAGAAATAAACTTGGGATTTCTCTTCTTTTTCTACCTTTTTTAAATGAGGTACAAATGACAAAAAAAGAATAAATGAGTGAATGAAGTGGTTCTGGAGGCTCCCATGTTCAAGGTCTCTGTTTTTTAAACCTGAAATAACTCAAGATACACAAAGAGATCTGAAAGATAATGATAGAAAGCATTTTGATACAAATGAGTCTTAGGATGATTTGAAACATTGCTTTGAATAAGAATAAGTAAAGAATATCCAGGGAAATACTAGACTTCTGAAAAGGAAGAAGAAACGCTAAAGAAAGAGAGAAAAGGAGGGAGAGGCAGCAAGCGAGAGAGAGAGAAAGAGGTGCTATTTTTTGTTGTTGTTGTTGTTGTTTCCTGCTGGATTTATAATTCCAGTGTGTTCAAATATGATTCAAAATCTTCTGCCCATACCCCAACCCACCTCCCAAACAAGGTCTCTATCCCAGGATGAGATTTTTACCTATGCTTGGTATGTACGCCTAAAAGAGTTATAATTTGGAGCTATATTAACACAGATTGTGGATTCGCGACAAACATTAAATATTCATCACAAGTATGGCTTAATGTAGCAAAGAAGTGTCTGTTGCCTTCAGTTATACTGAGCTGACACAACAGTTTGTACATATTGACTGAGATGAGGCAAACCACTGAATGAGGGAGATAGAGACATTCCATTCTCACCCAATCAGGCCCAGCGATCCTGTGAACAGGAAGCATGGCAGAGCCAAGTCCCAGTGGATGAGAGATCCCATTCGGTCTAGAGTTTGTCATTGTCTTTTAATCTAACCAGAGGGGTCTCTGTGATTATTGCTGTTATTGTTATTATAATAAACTATAAAAAGGAAATGGGGATTTATTAGGACAGAAGACAGTGGCTCACCAGGTTGCTCTAAAATTGGGTACAGTAGCTATGTTAGGACATGACATTATTAGTCAAAAAAAGTGGTAGCACTCAGTTGCCCACTAGTAGTCGGATCCCATCGTTATGCAGATAGAGCCTTGAAATTGATCCTGTGAAGCTTAGTGTTGACCTTTATTTATCCAAAGAGTCCATTTTGCAGTTCACTGTTTCCTTTTGGGTTCTAGTAGAGGCGGCTAATTTGGGGATATAGAAACAGAGTCACAGAAAGTTTAAAGGACAATATAAGGGTATCCAACGGACTGATCATTAAGTCAAGAGAGAACACTCCAAGTCCCCAAGCCCAGGCCCAGTGCTAACAGGTCTTTGTTCTCAAATTGCCTCTGTACTCAATCTCTTTCTTCTCTACCTTAAAGTTAAACAGTTCTTTGGTTTCAATTCCACTGGACCTATATATCTCAGGTCCAGCATTCCATTCATTCTTGAATCTCCAGGATTTGTTGCTTCCAGGGCCTAGAACCTTCCCCTATTCAGGTTTGCTCAAATGCTACCTCACCGGAGAGGCCTTCTATGAACCTGCTACTTAATATAGTAGTCCCCTTCCTGTTATTCCCCCTCCCCTAACCTGCTTTACCTTTCTCTGTAGCCCTTATGACAATAAGTCATATTTATATTTGTTCGTTGTCACTCCCTATAACAACATAAACTCCATGAAGATGGAGATTTTGTCTTTTCATGTTCTGCTCTATTCCCAGCACTAGGAAAGGGCTGGCACAAAGCAGATCTTCAATAAATATGTATTAAATGAAGGAATAAATGTACTGTATAAATATGAATTGAGGTCTACTAAGACTCAAGATATTAAATGAAAAATATTCATGTAGGCCTGAAATAATACTGCAAAAGTCCAAAGACAGCTTCTATAAATGAGAAATGGACATGATTAGTAAAGAGAGAGAATATTCTAAAGTAATATTATTTCAAAACTTAGCCATAAACTAACCACTATTAATATTTAAGTAATACCCTACTATAATAGAATTTCTTTCTCCTAAATAACACGCATTATCCCACCATTCTCCAAAGTGAATTTCCCTGTAGCCCTTTATAGTTATACTTTTCTGTGTGCCGCAAACATACACAGATGTGCATATGAATATATAATATAGGAATTTTTCTAACCTATATATTTTTACTTTCCACCTGCTTATCTATTTTCCTCTTCAAAGTTTTAACTATTAAGAATTTCTTAGAACGTCATACACTAAAAATATCCTCAAAGAATATTATTATGTCAAAACACATCCAAATCTGAAAATAAGAAGAAGTAGGCCATGTCTAAGTCCAAAAAATTTGACTTCAGATTTAAGAAACATAAACTTAATTAGAATAAAGATATTGACTTTAAGAAACAGGATAAAATTGAGTTAAGAAAACTGTTACTTACTCAATAGAGTTCAAAAATAGTGAAATTCATTATTTGAAAATATCTTGAGATATTAAAAACAGTGTTTTATCAACCAAAATGTTAATTAACTTTCTTGAAGTTTAGAGTGATTTTGTAAAATCTACTTCATTCCTTTTCTCTCTGTTTAAATTTCTCTCAGCATTTGGGCTAATTTGATCTGTTGGCTTTTGAGGATATACTAGAGTAATGGAGTGGCCCATTCTCAGATGGATTATTCTCTGATTTTGAACCTAAAATTGTGTATGATTCAATACTGCTGAGTCATGGGAACAGAAAAACATCAATGTCATCTGCCTTCCCAGTTCTTCAAATGCATTCACAATGAGTAGTTAAGTCAGTACCCTTATCTTACATCTAAGCCTTTCCTATAATGATCCACAGAGAAGACCACTTTGAGTGTCTACCCTGAGTGTCCACTGTTACCCTTGTGATGGAAGACAATAGGCAGTGAGATTCAGTAGAAAAAGCAAGATCTTTCCAGATAAGGAAAACCTAATTTTTAGTCTTTGCTATATCCCTGAATAACTAAATAACCTAAATTATTTAGCCTTTCTGAACCTCCTAGCTCATCTGTAAATCTCTATAATAATACTTTACAGTGTTACTTTACAAATTAAATCAGGTAACATATATAAAGCCTTTAGGACATAGAATTGAATTTACTTGATGATACCTGCTGTTTTGCCAATTTTTAGTCAATCAAAGAAGAACAAAATACATTCTGAAATACAGAGGCAGAATTCTTATTCTGTCTTATTGAAGGCAAAATCCATTGATTTACAAGAGACACATTCCTCACTTTGCACGTATAGCCCAAGGTGGCTTATTCCCTGGGACATGTGTGACCTTGTATGACCAGTAGCATCACCCAGGTCTGTTTTCCAACTCCACATATAGTCCTCTTTCCCCTATTCCTGTCTCTCTCAAAAGCTGGCAAATACTCATTGAGGCTCAAAATATGCCAATTTCTGGGCCAGTCCTCACTGGACATGTTGGAGCTGCAGTCCTAATTACTGAATTTCTAGACTGTGAGTACATGGTGATATCTTTGCTACCTTCCACAACCTGTTTCTAAACACTAGCTCTCTCTTGAGTTGCTCTCCCCTACTTCCTGAGTGCTCACCACCTCTCCTAGCACTTTTGTTCCCTCAGAAGCATCCACCCCCACCAGCTTTTTCTCCCTAGCAGGACTCATGTAGGCAAAACACTAGTCCTCCCACCCTTATCAGAATCCTCATCACTTCAAGAGGCATGTCTCAGAAAAGAGGGAAACCATCTAATTCATATTAAGTGGAAAATTTCTGTTAGCTCTGTGCTGTGGGTGAGATATTTGCATTAATAGAGGAAACTGTTAACACCATGAAGAAAGGAAATTCAGGAAAGGAGGGGGATGAGGTATTATTTGAAAGTATTTCCCTCCTAGAGAACTGACTTGTGTATCCATATCAGGTTAGTGAGAATGTTTCTAAATTTGGAGAGAAAATAGGAAATCTATACTTTTTGCTCATTTGCTTTCCAAAGACTATGTCTCCCTATCTCCTCTAGCTTTCTCCAACAACAGTTACATACCAGGCAGGCAGAAAAATGTGGAGACTCCATAGGGCCATATCATGTTTTTAGTCCTCATCCTTGAGGTGACATAGCATCTCATTGTTTTGTATTGGGGTCTCCAAGGCCACATTCAGATTTGATGATTTGCTAGGAGGACTCACAGAAATCAGAAAAGGTGTTATACTCACAGTTACAGTTTATTACAGTAAAAGGATACAAATTAAAATCAGCAAAGGAAAAAGTCACAAGGGACCAAGTTCAGAAGAAATCATGCATGAGCTTCTAGTGGTCCTCTCCCACGACAGTTGCATTGACAGTGCTTTATTCTCACAGCAAAGATGTGTGAAAACATTATGAAGTGTTGTCAACAGGGAAGCTCAGCTGAGGCTTGGTGTCCAGGGATTTTATGGGGGCATCAGTCACATAGGCATAGAGCACCTACACAGCTGACTTTAGTTGGTCTCCAGCCACTCCAGAGGTCAAACTGATATGGCATGGTCCAGAGCCCCAAGTGAACAAAAACAGACATTCACCATAAATCAAACTGTTAGCATAAACTATTTGTATTACCCAAGATCCCAGAGATACAAAGATACTCTGATCAGGCAGGATATTCTAAGGAGGTAATCTCCCAGAAGCCAGTCAAAGGCTAGTCCTTTCTTCAGAATGTGCAGAGATTGAGCATCCTGAGCCCTCTGAGTTAATCCTTTATTGCACATCATTGTAATAACCAAAACATTGTGCATTGGCAAGAAGCCCACTTTCAATATGCTTGTTTCGTGATACATGTTATTGCAAAATGATTATCTTACAGGCATTGAGCACTGTGGTCTCTTCCAGGCTTTAGATGCAAATAAAATGTGAACACAAACATATTTGAAACACAAGCCAGTTTTTTTTTTTTTTTTACATTTACCTAAAATGACTTGAGAGTTGCTGTTTGGTAAGCAGGTCTCCAGCATAAAACTGAAAGGGGGAGGAAATTCAGTGGTAGTTCATTTGTGCTATAAAATACTTAAATATCTCCTCAATTTAAGAAAACATTTTATGACAAGGGGAAGCATAGTTTAAGAATAAATGGTTTTCTTCCTTGAATTTGGAAAGCACTGATCAGGCCTATAGTTTTGAACCGTGTTACTACCTGGCCCAGTGTAGAGACATCCTTGACAAAGAAAGTTAAAATCCTAGTCTCTACGTTAAGTTTATGAAAAAGTTAGATCATTGGAATTCCTCTCCTCACACTTCTCTATCAAATCAATCAGCCAGTTAGTGAATATATATACAAAAGTGTTTCAAAAAGGCATATTGCACTGCTAAAAATGTCCAGGTCCCCATAGCATGGTGGTTAAGGGCATGAGCTCTGAAATCTAAACTTTCATCCTGAGATGGAATCTTCATTCCTTGCTTTACTGGCTACATAACTTTAGGCAAGTTATTAAAGTTGTTTCCTATATCTCCAAGCCTCAATTTCTCTGTCTGTAAAATGGGGACAATACCTACGTCAAACGTTTAACTTCAGTAATTGAAGGAGATAACGTGTAAAATGCTTATACTGCCTGGCATGTAGTTAATCATCAATGGATATTGACCACTGTTGAACTATTATTATAATCATTAAATCACCAGACAAATAGCTGGTTTAGAAGCAGTTCAGCTTTGTGGTTGAGAGCATAAATTCTAACACCAACTTCCTGCATTTGAATCTTGGCTTTCCCACCACTAGTTTGGGGGCAACATTTAACCTTGTCAATTCTTCATCCATAAAGGAGTAGAAGTTATGGTGGAGATTAAACGTTTGCAAAATATTTGAAATAACACCTGACATATGAATGCTCAATAAATGCCAGCTATTATGATAGATTACATTTTTAACAGTCTCATTCTGTCAATAGATTAGCCTTAAACTAGTCACTTAATTTCCCTGAACTTCAGTTTTCTGATCTATAAAATGGATTATATCAGTGTTGAACTGAAATGATCAGAATATTTTTAAGCTTTAACAATTATCACCATCACAACTTCTATATATCGCTCATATTAAGTATGAGTGAAGCAATTAATCTTAGAAATACATCATAAAACCTTGGGATTATACAGTTCTCACAAAAGTGTATTTTATTTTAAGCATGAAATAACATTAATTCCTTCAGCAAACATTTATTAAACAACTTTTATGTGCCAAGAACTGTACTAGCCACTAATAAATGAAGTTGAGCACTTTTATCAAGAAAGAGATGTAAAAACAATAACTATAAATATACTATATGGCAAATGCAGTGATAGATATTGCACAGGATAATAAGTATTCAAAGTAGAGATATTCTCTGGACTCAAAGATTAATAGAATGCCAGATGTAGTTCCCCTTATTTTCTCTTTCTACCTCCATCAAGACACGTTCAATAAATGATGAATAAATATATGTTGAATAAATCAACTGTTTTCGGAAAACCACATGATAGTCTTCATTATAAGACCTAGATTCTTGGTTTAACTACCCAATTACTGGCTATAGGTATGACCTTACACAAATCAATATAGTGTCTGGAGGTCAATTTCCTACATAATAAATAGTTTAATCCATCTATTCTGCTTATTTTGCGGGGTTGTTGAGAATTTCAAATGAGCTAATATATTTGAAGTTGCTATGAAAATCCTCATGTAAAATATGAAGGTATTATAAGATGTTATTCTTAAAGAAAAACACAGGGCAGCATATTTTATAAAATGCTGAGAGCATTATGTGAAATTTTGCAAATGAGAGAAATTTCATGAGGAGTTGAAGAATATGTCCAGCTCCCCAAAGGAATGACTACTTATCATCTCTATCAGGAAAGTAAGTGCTAACAAGAGTACATATTTTCTGAGGAAGTTCCACATGTCTGTTCTTCAGGTCTCTTCAAATCTGCCATTGAATTTCACTCTATGCCTACAACCTTCTTGACTCTGGTAAATGCAAGTGTCCTAACATGAGTATTCTTACCTGAAAATCACATGTTAATTTTACTCACAGCACTTTCTTTCTACCAAATATAAACAAGTAAATAGACTGATAGATAGGTAAATACTGAGAAACAGAATCCAATATTGAAATATTGAACCTCTACCTCAATGTAGTTGATCTTAACACTGGGCTTACCATAAGACACTCCAAAAATATTTGTTCCCTGAGTCAAGTCTTTTGTGGCTGATCCAAGTTCCGTTTCTTTTTTTCTTTTTAAGAACTTAAAACAAAGCAGAGCCATGACTACAATTTTCTCTGGCATATAAGGTGTTATTTTAGAGAAAAATAGCTATTGGAGAATGACAGGTGTTCAGCTGGAGAATAAATGGCTGCTGAGATCAGAAAAATAGAAGATAAGGAAGCAGGCAGAGTGATTACGCAGGTAAAGGAAGTTAAACAAAGGTGGAATTGAAGATGTGGTGTGTGTCTTCCTCCACAGACTGAAGCGGCTCTGATGTATGATGCTGTGTACATGGTGGCCATTGCCTCCCACCGGGCTTCCCAGCTGACTGTCAGCTCCCTGCAGTGCCATCGACACAAGCCATGGCGCCTTGGACCCAGATTTATGAACCTGATCAAAGAGGCAAGTGATACTTGTCCACAGTTCAGTTCTTCCTTTGGCTTAATGCTGCTGGACTTGTCCATGTGGTGAGGTCCTTCCCATTTGGCTCTGTTGGCATGATGTCTATAAGAGATGAGAAGGCACCATCAACCAGTCTGCTGGGAATTCACTGTTAAAAGTTTATCTAGGAGAACTGTCAGGAACTTTCCAGTGTGATGCTGAGAAGCTTTAAAAAGCTACCAGATCACAACATTCACCATCTTTCATTTCAACTATAACCCCAGCTGCTGCTGGCCCTCCACACATGTTCAAAATAGCTCACAGGTGCTTATTCTATGGCCTGTTGAGTCAAGAGGTAGGTTGGTCCATCTCTGAAGAGTACCAGAGATAATTCCCATGTTGTCAGCCTCTAGTGCCTCTAGTCCCAGTGGTTTCCTCAGTCTTGGGTTCTACAGGACTGAACAGAAGGACCTCTTTGTTCTAATGATATACTGATTATTTCACCATTTGTCAGCTAGCTGGAAAAGTCTGGTACCTTTCAAAACCTACCACATGTACTAAAGGATTTTCAAGAGTACAGCGTTTGGGAAAGGAAATAATTCTCACTGCTATTTCAGGGCAATAGCCCTGAAATCTTGGGCACCCATTCCTTTTCTCTAAGGCAAGTTGATTTCCCTTCACCAGACCCTGTTCTAAGATCCTGAGATGCCGTATAGACACGTATTCTTGGATTATCTTTGACCCCAACACACATTTCAGAGTGTGCCTGGACTTGACGAGATGAAATAAGGTACTTGGGGGCAGCCGGGCCTGACTGGGGATACACCATATGCTGTGATGCTGTTCTAATGTTTTCTCTATGGGATGCAGAGATTTACCTCTCAAGTGAAGGGTATCTTTATTCCTTTCTGTAGTGGAGTAGGATGGGGTGAGGCAAAGCCATAAAAGAGAAGAGTGGCAAGGAACATAGTGCAAGAGAAGAATGCCCAGCCAAGAGCAAGGGGGAAATCTAAAGAAAGATACCTACTTAGGTCTTTACCTCTGCTAGTCTCTTCAGCACATACAGACCCCTCTTCAGGCTCTTCAATCTACTTCCTCATTGAAGGCTGACTCTGATCCGTAAGAGTCAGGACCAGAGAGACAGGCAGTATGAAGGTTAATACTACCCAGGCTCCAAACCAAGGTTATTTACAAGGCTGGGATTGAAGTACGGCTAATAGCAAAGTGTCTTGGGCACACAATTTAAGGAGGCACTTACTTTCAAGCTTGAACCCTGCACTTCCAAGAGACTGCTTCCTTAAATTGTGTGTCCTGGGTCCCTCTCTTACATCATCCTATTCCTGGCATGGTTATTTGGGTTTAAATTCCAGCTCCACTAACACTTATGAGCAATGTAACCTGGGGAAGTTACTTAAACTCCTTGTGTCTCAGTTTTCTCACCTGTAAAATGGGAATAACATCTTCTATCTCACAGCATTATTGTGAGGATAAAGAGTAAAGTTAATACTCGTGAAGAACAGTACAGCAACATAGTAAGAATCTGAAACATTAGCTATTCTCTTACCGTTGGAATGGACCACTCATAACAGCCCTTGTTCAGTTCTACTGAGGATGATGCCAGGAATTTAAAACTAGCAACAGAAACAACAACAGAGAAATCACAAATAGGCATAAAATGACCCATTCTGACAGCTACATACATCTGACATACTGTGCCTAATAGGAAAACATCACACAGCCTCTCTTCTCCCCGCAGCGATCATAGTTATGTCCTGAATCGCCAGCCTGATCACCTTGATCTTTAACAAGAAAACAGCTGGCTTCCCTTTATCTCATACCAGTGCAAGAAGAGGCATGAGACAACATGAAAGCTTGGGATCAAACACTCTGGAACACCCTAAGCACCTTTTTTCTTATACTTAAGTTGCATAAGAAGGTGAAATTACCAAGTGATCTTTAGATATGTTTAAAGAAATAATGAGCTCTAAGATGAGGGACCACATTGAAAGCAAGAAAGCATTTTACATTCAGTTACTCCAAAGAACAAATTCCCCATTCTCAGGCTCCACAGCTGGGGGTAGAAGGGGAAATGCATTAGAAACCTTGTGTTCATCTTTTCTTTTATCTCCTGAGTCATGATGCCTTATACTGCCTTTGGCAGGGTGTAGGCATCTGCAGAGAAAATGGGAAAGCGGGTTAACCAGGAGTAATGCCCCAGCCTGTTGAAAGACTGGCACTGAGGGAATTCTGAGACAAACTAAAACATGCAGAAGTGAGAAAATGCAGATATTTCTTTCAGTGAATACCTAGTACAACAAAACTTTGCAGCTATCAGGTTTTATTAAGAAACATGAAATAAAGCACTTGGTCCTAAAACTTCTCCTGGTCCTTTCTTTTAGTAACTATCATTTTCTAAATGATTTCCAAAACTATAATCAGAAATAATGTAAAGAAGCAAGTCAGCAGATTGAATTTATGGGGTGAAGATCAAATTTGTCACAGGAGGTAAACTTCCCGAGCAGAGAGGTATTTGCGTGTGCACTAACCCCTGATAATTCCACACACCATTTAGAATCAGTAAGCCTTTCAGAGAGATCTCTCAGGCTATCTACGTTTCAGTGTTTTTAGGCTGACCAGAGAGAAAGAATTAAAGAATATTTCAAACATGATAGGGTGTGTTATAGTGTTATCTCTCTGTGCATTTGCTAAGCAAATACATATTAATAAATTATAAATTCCCATTCAACAAGCATTACTGGGACCCCATTATATAAGTAATATTAACTTGATGCTCTAGAGGATATTGCCCCAAAATTATAAGATGTGGTTTCTACTGTCTACTAATATAAATTCTACATAGTGGAGGAATATCAGGCTTCATATGAAACTTTCATTTGAACCCACACTCTTCAGCAGGATATGCAAGGCCCCTAGTGATCTGGTTCCTGACCTCCTGTGCCATCTCTCTCATCTCCTGTCTCAGTCCCAGCACTTGCTGAACCTATTGTGGCTCCCTGAACTTGTCATATGTTCCTTCCAAATTCTCTTGCCTCTGATTGAAGTGCCTCCTCTGGGTCATCCTTTATGACCCAATTCAAGCACTAGCCCCCGTCTACTGGCCCTGACTCACAAATTCAGGCTCCTCTCCTTTATTACGTCTGTTGTTAGACAATGGTATTTGATTGCATGTCTGTCTCCAAGCTGTGCTTTTCTAGTCTCGATTCCCTAGTCCTTGCACAATGCTGAATGTAGAATGAGCACCCGATAAATAGATGCCAAACAGGTAGATGAATGGATAAGTGAGTGAGTGAACAGCAAAGGAACTGAAGAACATATACGATCTATGAGCAAGTATTATAGCTCAAACTCCCTGTATATGAATATCATATTCAGACACAATCCAATAAGGCAGAAACCAGGGCCTGGGTTAGACTCATCTACTGGGGTCCTAGGTTCTAGTGGGAGAGTAAGGCAAGGGTCTTAGGTTCTAGTGGGAGAGTAAGGCAGGGGTCTTAGGAATAGACCAGCCTATTTAACTGTGAACTGAGAGTGTAGACCCTGAGATTTCATCAGTTTGCTCTCTGTGTAAACCTAGTCATTTAGCCTTTTTTTTTCTCAGTTCCCTCTTCTATAATTTGGGGATAATATACCTAATTCACATGTCTGTAAGGATTACATTTAATATATGTACAGCCTAGCAAAATGTCTGGCTTACAGTGATTGCTCAGGAAAGGGTAGCTACCATTAAATGGAAGGTCCTTGTTAAAATGGATATCATATAAGGTGGTGGTCAGGAAGAAATGTGGCAACATGTATAAAACTTTAGGTGTACTGCCTAGCATATGTAAGCATTGCATTCTTGCTGTTGTTACTTGGCAGTGTCACTGTTATTACTGAGGCTAAGGTGAAGTAGCAGTGCTTATAAAAAGAAGGACAGGACCTGGCAGTGGAAAATCAGTAGTTCAATGGAGACAGTCATACAAGCGGCCAAATGTAGTGATGCCAGGGATGGAGGGAGCTTTCAATCATCAAGCACACACGACTGTTCAGGAGGGACCCAAAGACATTAGGTAACAATCAACCATGCGGAGGTAATAGAAAACCTTGACAAACCACATCTCAGGTCAGTCTGGGAAATGATAGCTGAATGTGGGGTGAAGAAGCTGAAACACTTCCTGTTTGTGGCCAGAGTTACTCTGGACCCAGAGTAAGTTCCAGCTGGCCGTGGAGAAATCAATGGGAATAGCTGGCAAAGGAGTAAACACATCAAAGCATCTGGGAAGAAGAGAGTCTCAATCACAGGTGCTGAGAAGAGCAGTGAATGGTGGGTATGGCAAAATGAATCAGATTTTAGGTTAAATCAGTGGTTCTTAACTATTTTCTGGGTTACAGACCCTATATTAAAACTGATTTAAACCATGTATCTATTATTCCCACAAAAAGATTTGTTTGCAATCTCAACTGGTCTCCTTGAAACTCATGTTATACACACACAATGGAATATTACTCAGCCATATAAAAGAATGAAATAATGCCATTTTCAGCAACTTGGATGGATCTAGAGGTTATCATACTAAGGAAGTCAGAAAGACAAAGACAAATATTGTATGATATCACTTATATGTGGAATCTAAAATATGACACAAATAAACATATCTATGAAAGAGAAACAGACTGACAACTACAGAGAACAGACTTGTGGTTGCCAAGGGGAAGAAGAGTGGGATAGTGAAGGATCAGAAGTTTGGGATTAGCAGATGCAAACTATTACATATGGGATGGATAAGCCACAAGGTCCTACTGTATAGCAACAGGGAACTATATTCAATATCCTGTGATAAACCATAATGAAAAATAATATGAAAAATAATATATATATATATGTATAACTGAATCACTTTGCTGTACAACAGAAATTAACACAACATTGTAAGTCAACTATACTTCAATGAAATGAAAAAAAAAAGTCTCTGAACTGAGTATTTAAGTCATAATTTTGTTGAAAACATGTTCCAGTATGGTGACCAGCAAAAATATAAATGAAACATAAGGAGTTCTGATGGGCTCAGATGCAGTGGTCCCACGTGGAAGTGGCGAGAAATTAGTTTACATAAATATGGAAAGACAATTGGTTTCCACCTGAGAAACTCTGCTGAGAATTTCTAATTTTATTGATGATTGATAAAGAAGTCACTGTTCTTCAGGCAGAAACAAAATGATATTTTAGACAGTTTATATTGGTAGCTATGTGTAAGTTTGATTGAAACAGGAAAACCCACAATGATTATTGAGGAATTGTGGACATCTTGGTTCAGAAGTAATCATCACTCATAAAGAGTTAAAAGGGGAAAAAATGTTCTAGAGAAATAAACAAATGTTTCTTGAATTAGTCCTAATTTCTCTCCAAAATTTAGACCAAAATGAATTTAGGTCTAAATTCATCCAGTTACTTCCCTGTTGGAAAAATCCATCTTGATGTCCTGCTGCCACCCACATATCAACAAATTCCCGAATAGAACCCATCAGTTTTATCTATTAAAATTATTATCACTACTATAGGCTCAATGTCAATGAATGATGATGTAACCGGTATATCAAACAAACACAACTAGTGGGACAACAAACTCAGTTTATTTTGTTCCTACTGCTCAGTTAAAATTATTTAGTGAAAAATTGCATAGAGACTATGATTTTTTGTTTACTAAGGTAATGGCAGTCCTAAAGGTTCTTCAAGTTGAACTTCAACTTATGAATTAGACTATCTAGACATTAATCAAAAGCGCAACTTGATATAACATCATATTTCTCCTCTCCCTGATCTCTGCTGGAAGACTCTAGGGAAATGGAGGGATGGTGGGCTCTCCTCTTTTTTCTTTCCTTGCTGACTTCCTCACCACACACTTAGCTGCTGGACCTCCTCCCAGGCTCAAAAAGTGTTAGGACAATGGTCCCCAACCTTTTTGGCACCAGGGACCGGTTTGGAAGACAATTTTTCCACGGATGGTGGCGGGGCGGGAGGTTGACTAAGGCAGTAATGCCAGTGATGGGAAGTGATGGGGAGTGGCAGATGAAGCTTCGATCACTCACCTTCCGCTCACCTCCTGCTGTGTGGCCCGGTTCCCAACAGGCCACGGACCTGTCTGCTGCCTGGGGGTTAAGGACCCCTGTGTTAGGACACTTCCTGATTGGCTGGACTGCTCAGTACTCTCTAAGCTTAGCAGGAAATTCCTACATTAAGCTGGTGCCCCCGTAAGCCTGGTAGATTTTTAAAGCTTAGAGTTCCTACTGGGCAGTCTCTTCTGATGTTTCTTTGGCTCAGACCAGTGGATCCCTGTTTCAGATGGAAGGGTATGGAGAGTTCTCAGCCCCTTGAAATCCAGTAGTACATGTCTTGCTCTTTCTGCTGAAGTCTCCTCACCCTTCTAGACAGTCCTATTGACTATAAACCAAGACTATCCCACCCAGGTACCATGGATACAAATCTGGTCCACAGGAAATACCTACTCATTCCTTCCTTGGTAATTCAGGGAATACCTCTAATTGCAATGCAGCAGACTTCTGCTTGACCCATCATTTCAACTGGTCAACTCTATGTAGACTTCTTTTGTCACTTGGGAGTCACACCGTAGTCCACCTCCACTTTCTCATGTTTGAGTCAGCCATTGGTCTTCTGCATCTCCAACTGTAGCCAACCTATTTCAGATTTCTCCAAATGGCCCCCTGGAAGCTCCATTCACCAAGAATGGAATTAGAATACAGTATCCTAAAGGCAGAGGGGTGTGAACTCACAGAGAGGCAACAGCTCTGTCCAGAGAAATCTCTTCAGCAACCACCTCTACCATACATGTGACCCTTTGTATCAATCCTTGATCTAGAACAGTCTCTGAGGGAACTTCCTTTGTACATATGTACAGGAAACTTGGGAGTGTCTAACTACCCACTCTAGTATCCTGATATCCATCATCTGGGCACCTGACTTGACACATCACACAGTAAGATAGGACATATCACTCAAACCAGACCTCTACGTTTGTCTAAAATTATTCATCCAACTCAGCACACTCATCGCCTTAAGTCCCATCAGACTTTCTATCCTAAATATTCTTTAGTAAACTTCCTTGCCCACTGCCCTCATCATTTCTTCCCTGGATCATTAAAATAGCCTCTAACTAGGCCCCATATCTTGACTGTCAGTGCTTCTACAACTGTTGTCACCATATAAGGAAAGTGATGTACAAGAGTGCATAGTAGATATTCTACCCTCTAGAAACACGAACTTGCTTATAGTTTCCTGCATTCACCATGCTTTTCTCATACAGTAAAGACAGGTGAGTTTCTCTTTTCCTGACAAAACTGGCCTCACAACACCACTTTTGCCATACTCCTTTCAGTCTGAAAAGCACTGCCTCTCATTTTTCATGTGGCTAACTCTCTCTCTCAGAGTTAATTCTCCTAGTCCAGTAAGCCTCTCTCTAACCTTTATTTGGGGATGGATTCTCCACTGGACTTCATAGCTCCTGTATATCTCTATGTTAGCATTTCACATGCCTCATTCAGACACTGTAAGATCTTTCCCCTGGACAAGGACAAAGTCAATTTATCTATGTGTCCTCACGTCGCTGTGCAGTACATGGCAGGCATTTAAAAGATGCTTGTTGAACTGACCCCAGGAAGATAAAATCTAGCAAACTCTTATTAAATTTCACTGAGCTGATACTTGATTTTAAACCATGTAAATAGTTCCTAATTGATCTGGTCCAAAATAAATTTCCTACATAAGAGTGAAACATTATTTACAAATGCCAAATTATATGGTATATCACTGAGAACTATGTAAAATATGGACAGCTTTCTGCCACTGTTTGGTTATGAAAATGTAATTTATTGATTTATTTTGATGGAATGAAGATTAGAAATTTGAATACATAAACAAAATATTCAAATTCAAGCTTTTAAAAATCAAAGAGTAAAAGTTAAAATTCTCCACTGAGGCACCTATATTTGCTTTGATATTTATTTGGACTTTTACTTAGTATGACAGTATTGAGAAGATTTTGTTTTTGTTTTTTTTTTAAATGGGATCCAGGTGAAAAAAAAAGTCCCTAGAGAAACATAAGCTTTGACATGATTTTATCCTACTGTGGCTCCAGTGACACTTCCCTTTATGCATACCATTTGATTTTGATTGCCAGGACAGGCTGTCCCTTGGATTAATTAGATGACATTGGATCTGGCAGCAAACTCAGTCAAATTTCCACTTTTCAGAAAAAGTTCCATTTGTATTTTTCATTCCACACCCATTGAAAATTACCTGCATTCTGACTCCTAGCTTGCACCGTGTACGTGAAACCCATTCATCCCAGCATTCTCTCACATTTAGGACATTTAGACCTAAAGGAAGAGAGAATTCTTCAGGTCCTTGCTTCAGTTCCCTGTACAACTCTGGACAAAGAAATGGCATCCGTTCTTAAATGTTCAAAGTTTACAATTTTAACCAATTATATGCATTGTCTCATTTATAACTAAGGTGCTAAGATACCTGCCCCTGAAATATTCAGTTAGTGGCTAGGTGAAAAATCACCTGTCAGAAATGTTGAAAGGGGATGTCAGCATAAAATGGGAAGTCTGTCAAGTTCTCCTTAGTTTATATGATTCTAAATAACATTTTTATTTATGAGATAGCATTCAAAGACTCATGTCAGTTATCATCTTCCTTCCATTCAGCTACTAATGTCCTGGCTCTGCAAGGTTGATTGAAGAATTTGCTTTCTATACTACAGTCTGTTATGTAGGTGTGTACATGTGAATATGTACACATGCACACATGTGTTTAATTTATTTAAATGGATGCCGTTTTATAGATACATATGTGCATATGTATACATATATGTATGTGTGCACATAAATATATGTGCATGTATACACACATTCATATACATATGTGTGTATGCATATACATATATATGCATGTATGCATATACACACACATAGAGAGAGATATGGGGATGTGTGGGTGTGTACATGTTTCTGTATATATATATATATAATTTTTGTGTGTGTGTGCCTACATATATTTGTGTGCATATATATTTCATTCAGCAATTTTCTTTTCCAGTCAATCTTACTTAAGTTTTGGAATATATCTAAGTTGATGCATATTTATTATTTATCCAAATCATTCATTTTTGTTGAAATCCAGTATTCCATCATTAATTCATTCAGCAAATATCTCCTAAATACTCAATATGTTGCAGCCACTATTCTAGACACCAAGAATGCAAAGGTAAGCAAAACAAAGCCCTTGCTCTCATGAAACTGATACTCTAGTGGGGGAATCAGACATATATAAAAGGCAATATTGTACTTCAGATGATGACAAGGATTATCAGAAAAGCAAAGCTCAGGAGAGGTAAGCTGTGCAGGAGGAGTCCATGAAGACAGAAATGGGCATTACTGTATTATATAGGGTAGTTAGAAAATACTTCACAAAAAATGTGAAACTTGAGTAAAGTCCTAAAAGAAAAGAGGGAGCAGGACATGTAAATATTAAGAGAGTAAAGGATCCAAGCAGAGGAACAACTCATGCACTAAATATACTTCAGGGTACTTATCCATTTCCCCATGAATGGATATTTTGGCTGCCTGCTTTTCTTTTACACATCCAAATAATGCTGTGATGAACATCTAAGTAACAGCTTCTATGCACAAATGCAAGATTTGCTCTAGAGCAGCACTGTCCAGTAGAAATATTATGTGAGTCACATAGATTTTCTAGTAACTACATTAAGAACTTAAAATAAACAGGTACAATTAATTTTAATAATGCATTTTATCTAACCCAATATATCAAAAATATTATTACCTCAACATGTAATCAATATAAAAATTACTATTTTACTTTTTTTATAAGTCTTTAAATTCAGTTTACATTTTAAACTTATAGTCTTCAATTTATACTAGCCACATTTCAAGTCCTCAATAAACTTAGTGACTAAATAAATAAATGCTTACATAATAAAATATCCCACCCAATCAGGCTAACTAGGGAAAGATGTGAACTCAACCCATGTGGAATCTACATTTTTGTCTTCATAGACAAAGAACATATTGATTAGCTATAATAAGTATATACCCAACAAAGACAAAATTTGATTAATGTGACCAAAGTAGTATAAGGAATTCAAGACAGAATGATTTGATTTCCAGATTAAATTGATCACATAATCTAGATAATTAGACAAGTGCCTTATTCCCACCCATTTCACACCCCCTGGGTCTCATATTTGTATTCCTGCCCATTTAGCTGATTTGCAAGTACAGAAGCCAATTCATTCTATTTTGGAAAACATGCCATCACACAAGCCAGTGCCAAAGGAAACTAGTTTATGAAAAAAAAAGGCAGGTGCACATTCTAAGATAAATCCTTAGGAAATAAAAATAGTTTACCCAGAGTTCATGGCAAAGATATAAAGTCAGCAGATTTAAAGGTGGAAGTCAAATATTGGCAAGAAAAGCCACTATATTTTTAAATTATGCAGTGATCCATGCAAGCTGTTATTGCAAGATAATGGGTTATAAACAATACATATAATAGTTAAAATAATTATATATTGAACAGATGAGAATATGATAAATGCATCATTTCAGTTCCTGAAATAGCTGACATCCAAAGAAGTTATGTGGTCTAAAGATTATGTTTATCATTTCTTCCTTTGCTTAATGTTTATTTTCATTACCATTATTATGTATACTTCAGATTTTCTTTTAAATAGCTTTTCTGAGAACTGGCTGAAAATTGTGGGTGACGGGACAGAGATCACATTGCTTAGATGGGGGGTGAATTTCAGATATTTGTCATTGTATTATACTCCAGGGACCTGAGTAAGACAATAATTGTACAGTTAGTCCATCAGGGCTATATTTATACAATAAATATAGAGTGGGCCTCCTTTAATTAAAAACAAATGAAATAACACCACAATGAATCACATTTGTTAACTTTTCTATTCAGGAAACAGAGTCAGGTGAAGACAAATTTTTGAAACACATAAATTTTTTCTCTGTTCTCTTTTCTCTGCACCATCTCCCCCAAGATAACTTTATCTCTTGATCTTATTCTTAGTAATTTCATGATAAAATGTTAGCAGAACGAAGATTTGCCAAATGAATGAATCACTGTATTAATTATGGAGTCAGTAAATGCTTAAAAGTGTCATTCCCTTCATGTCATTCCCTTCAGGCCAATTCTTAAACTTGGAAAGCCTTCAAAGCTCAAAGAAAAATATCCTTAGAATTGGATTGCTGTATAAGAGCTGATTTTGGGGGTGCAAGTAAACTAAATCTAACTGCCCCTCCAGTCCCACCACCATAGGCACCATGGCCTTGAGAAGGTCACATGATTTCATTTCTTTGACCTGCAGGTTGTGCAGTCTGCTTGTCCAGATCTTTCTAGAAGAAGAAGAAAGGGGACAGGAGGATGGCGTGGGGCATGAAGATATGTTTTTTCCTCATTGTAATCCTGTAGTTCCTCCTAGGTCTCACAGCCAGTAGGAAGAAAATCCTAATTCCCTGTCTTGCTACATTCCCACTGCATTTCTCCTACTACTTGAAAGTGTGTAACTTTTGGAAGTGCTACTTTATTCAACCATACTTTCTACATATATTTTGGATATCTATCAAACGCAGGTGTTGGACTTCAAAGATGAGTAAACCATTTCCTGCCATCAAGGAATTAACAATCAATTGGAGAAGAGATAGTTAACACAAATAGTTAACATAATATACAATTATTATGTATAAATACCTAAGAAATACACAGTTGATAAAATACAAGTTTTTAACAGTTAACATAATACAAGACCTAATAAAGTATACCAGAGAAGTATCCTTCTACAAGAACAGAGACCATAACCATATTTTTCTCTCTTAAAAGTTTTGCATCCCCTAACTCCAAATTTTTCACGATTCCAATTTGAACAGCAGCATATTTTATAATAACCCCCCTAATGACAGCAACACCTCTGAAATGTGACTGGGTAGCCATTTCAATATGCAGCGTTTGTTTTCAAATACTGCATTGCTAATGGAACCCATTCTTCTGGTACTCAAGGCAAAAAGGGAGACTCCTTGCCAAAGGTTAACATTGAAAATGTGTTGAGTGATTCACTTAGTATAATTTTTTTTTTTTTTTTTTTTTTTTTTTTTGCGGTACGCGGGCTTCGCACTGTTGTGGCCTCTCCCGTTGCGGCGCACAGGCTCCGGACGTGCAGGCTCAGCGGCCATGGCTCACGGGCGCAGCCGCTCCGCGGCATGTGGGATCCTCCCAGACTGGGGCACGAACCCGTGTCCCCTGCATTGGCAGGCGGACTCTCAACCACTTGCGCCACCAGGGAAGCCCCACTTAGTATAATTTATTGATTGTTTTTCAGAATTCCCAGACTAGAAATAGTGTGCTCAACAATGCATAAAGAAATTGATGGTGCTAAACATTGAAATCAATCAATAAAATTAAGAACAGGGTATATGAATCAATCAATGAAAACTAGAGAGAGGATTCTCAAACACTACCCTACTAATAAAAATCCCACTGGACTTACAAATAAAAAGAGAGGTAATGCTTTCCAGTTGTGTTCAGGTCTGCCGAGTACTGACACCTACAACTCGGTATTCAGTCTAAAGCAGCCATAGTTTAAAGCTAAGTTTCCAACGATAAAGCTTAAATTCAGATTTTTTTAACACAGATAATAAGTCAGCAGCACTATTTTCCTTTATTAGATTTGTGTGTTTGACTCAGCAAGTCAATTGCTTTTCATGACTTTGAAGCAGAATAACCCATTTAAAGAAAGAAAGATTAATAATGTGCATTGTTATATATGTATAACAACTCTCCATTTACTGTTTATCATAATGTGTTAAGGTGCTGTGTTTCTAATATATGTACACACACATACACACAGATACACACACACCAGTACACGTGAGTCTTGGAATTCAAGAAAGAGTCCAGTGTCAACTTAGTCCTATCATTGATGATCTATGTAACTTTGAGTAAATCACATCAACACTTTGTCTCCATGAGTTCAAAATTCTATTAATATGACTTTTAAATGTCCTAAAAAGTGAGAGATTGATCAACTACTTTTCCACCCAAATAGTTTCACCAACTCCCTGAGTACCTTCCTCTGTGCCTCATGTCAGACAACCCAGGAACATTGTACAGAGAGAAAAACTCACAACCTCTGGGCAGCCCACTGGAATAAAGTCTACATAAACTTGGTGGTCAGATTTACCCTGGAGTATTTACCTGTTCAGTTATAAGAATTGACCTATCAACTCAGCTCACAGTTTAGAGTACTAGAATATTAAGTTTCTCTTCTCTATTAACTAAGTGGTTTCAAGTGCTTGTCTTGTGGGGAGTGCAAAGATCACTGTGGTCCCTGCCAGCGAGGTGGAGGAGGACAGCCTTGAATGTTTCACAAGGGCCTAGGACAGTGGCAAGGTGAGGATACCTTTGAGGATTGAAAGTCAACTGCACTGGGAGCCCTTTGTCCACCCAGATTGGGTTACATTGAAGTTATCAGGAGCAAAAATAAAAGAAAATAAAATCACAGACATGGAACAGGAAGGAAATATGAAGAAAGAAGAAGAGATCTTGCATCAGTGGTGACTCATAGGTCCATCCAGATGAACCAGGGGTCTTTTTGGTGCCCACTGGTAGAGAATCCTCCTCACTTAACTGCCCACCCAAAGTGCAGGAGGGATGCAGGGCTAATCCTTCCAGGTACCAAAGGCTGACTGATCTAAGAAATCTCATGCACTGCTCAGAAAAAGGAGTCTAATGCCAAAGCCTACTGTTGGGTCAAGGTGCAGACCTTTTTCAGTTACTCTCAAGTCAGGTGTTTGAGAGTGTTCAGAAGCTTAACGGGGAAATAATAATTATTGGACAAGAATGAATAGGAATAGACATGGTTTAAATGGTTTATATCTATTTGCTCACTTGATCCTCACAACAGCCCTATGAGTGTTATTTTCATTTTACATAAGGAAACAAGAGACTTAGCAAGGTTGGATAATTGTCCAAAGGTTACAAGCTAGATCATAATCCATCCAGGTAGAACATGAACAGGCCAATGGTCTCAATCTCTATACTACACTGCCTCTGTAATCTAAGATTTCAGAAATTTGACATGGCTAGATAGAGCCTTAATCTCTACCCAGTGATATCCAACTAGCATTCCCTCAAAGCCTTGACTATAATTTATTCATATCTGTGCTTTTGTTTATTTTGAAATATATCTGATAATCCTGTGAAATTCAAAGCATGCAGCAACGTTCCTCAGAATCCTCTGTGACACAGCTGTGCTTCTACCCCATGAGTGCCTGAAAAGGCACAGATGCCAATGGTCCAGAGCTTTGCTCTGCCCTGAATAATAAAATGATCAGGAGTTTGACTGCATCTGGCTCTCTTTGAACAGTGAGGATTCAGACTTCTTCGATGCAAAATATGACTGTGTCCATTACAATTCTTATTACTCTCATTTACACTTACAGAATACTAAAAAAAACAAACAAAAAAATTTGGAAGGGCTTAGACTGAAAATATAGTAACCCATAACTTCTCTGAAAGTTCAGTGATTCAGCAACTTCACCTCTCTGGCAGAATTACTTTATACTCCCTAGCTGGCAGTATAGAATGGTAAGATGTTCAATTCCCTCATACTGAATTGGGGAGATTGAGCTAGAGGGGTAGGCACAGCAGTCTCGGAGCACCAAAAACAGATCAGCAAGAACATTTTGGGTGCTCATACACTGGTTATATGCTCTTTCTTGGAAACTATTCTAATACACTGGGTCATCTTCTCAGTTGAGTGCTGTCTTTGGAACCAGAAAGTATGGATCTGAATCCTCACACCCTCATCTCATAAGACAAGGTTAATGATTCTTACACAGTTGCAAGAATGAAAGGAAATAGCATTTGTGAAAGTGTCTAATACATTTGACAAGAGATGGAGAGAGTGTTTCCCAAAGATGAGATATTTATAACATTGTCTGTATGCTGATTGGAAAGACCCAGTCAGAGAGGGACAAGTTGCTAATGAAAGAGAGAGAAAAACTGCTGGAACAATTTCATTGTGTAGGTGAGAGGGGAGGGAGTCTGGTGCACACATGCATATGAACACGGACTGTTCATTTCTAGTAACAGGAGGGAAAGCAGAGAATACAAGCATAGATGCTGGGACATAGCGGTGAAACTTAGTGCTTCTGCTTCCTCAGTAAGACAGAGCAAGATCGTCACTGAGACTGAGGATGAACAGTTAGGATTTCTTACAGCAATGAAAGAAGTGGATGTCAGCCACATTACCTATATTTGAGAATTCTTCCAGAGTAGAACCATTTAATAAAATAACAAATATTAATATGTACCATTTACCAAGATTGCTCTGAAACGTTTATTTTATAATCAGTACTGAGAAAGATATATCAATACTAAGGGCTAGGAATTGTGACAAGAACTGTATCCATAAACAGGTGAAACCCAGTCCCTGACTTCAAGAAAAGCAGATTCCAATATAAAGATAGACATGAAAACAAATATATGCCTTAGTCTGGACTGAGTTATAGGTTAGAAGCATCTTTAAGGTGCAGAGAGGGTCACAGGGCAATCGTGTTCTTCCATCTGAGTTGCTTTAAAAGTTTCTCAGAGGAAATGAAGTTTAGCCTCATTTGGAGGACAGTGGCAGGCAGCATGGTGGGGAAGGGCATTCCATTCTTGGAGACTGGTTGGTGGTTGAGAATGAATTATGGTAGGAGGTCAAATAGTAGATGATGAGTAGAGGCCAGTTCACGAAGTACCCTCTAAGCTGTGCTAATGATTCCGAGCAATTCTGTAGGCTAGAGATTCTCAAAATGTAGTGCACACAAAAATCACCTTGAAGAAATTGCCAAGAAAATAATTATTTCCCTCATTCAACCTCCAGAGACTTAGATACTTTTTATGCCAGCTTGAGAAAGATGGCATTTGAGGTATCAAGATGAACTTGAACTATGTTGCCCATCCTCTGTTCCCTGTGTCTTGTATAATTCATCCCTAACCAATGATGTGAGGTATAATCATGCTTTTTATATTGTACCATTATTCAGAAGTAAACTTTCATCAGTGTTCACAATAAAGAAGAGACTGAAAGAGACATTAGTAGACCAAAGCAAAAATAAGCATAGCCTGTTGCCCTCCAGTTGTCAGATCTAAGCGAAAATCTAACAAAGCAACACAGAGCAGCCATGAACTCATGCTGAGGAAGAGGAAGTAGGAGGAAGGAAAGAAGGAAGGCCTGGGTCCAACCTTTTTTTCCCCTAATTTTCATAACAGCAGGAGAGGTGGGGATATGAGGAAAGGCATGGGTGCTGCAGAGGGGCAGGGCAGGCCCTGTTCAACATCTTTCCACCTTTCCTTCCCAGTCCTATCAGGGCCAAACAGCAAGTTCAGCCCACGGCCAGGCTACAGTTGTCGACATTACTGAAATTACAAACCAGTGATTTCAAGGTCAAACTAATTATCACTGGAAAATAATATGTGAATGCTGACTACCTTTGGGTGCAGCCTACGAAAGAACACTAGGAAAAACAGGATGCAAATGTTCATTTTTGGCTTTTATGTTAGTTGATGGTCCTAAGGTTTGCCTGGGCAAGTCAGGTTTTGACACTAATAACTGGAACTGACCTTTTGGGTATAAATGTTAGAGGTTTTTTTACTCATTCATTCCTTTCATTGATTCCATGGTAAATACAGCTTTAGAGTTTATGTGGTATGATAAGTCAGAGTAAAGGCAGTGTCTTTTAAGGGAAACACTTTTTAAAAAAAATTCATTCTAAATATCCTATACCCTTTTAAAGTAAATATTCTGAACCAAAGTCAGACAGGCTGATAACAACATCATCTAATTACCCAAATAATCTAGACTTACTCAAATAATCTAGTTATGATTTATGACCAAAAAATAAAAGAATCTAATCAGGAAGTGGCAGTATTTGTGATTAAAATTCTTCTGAGGCAAGGAACTGAAAAATAAATATTTTTTTTCTTAATCAATATATGTGATGAGTGTGGTCACTGTCAAATATTTTAAAAGACAATTCCAACAATTGCAAGGGATTTACTTTTAAAGAAATAATGAATTGCAAGAGATTTACTTTTAAAGAAATAATGTGGCAAATTGTTGATGTAATTTTGAACCTCAACTAAGTTTGCTCCATTCAAACATTACACATTTTCTTTTCATCTTGCTATTATTAGAAATGGAAATAGAGCATCTTTACACAAAGTGACACATCTAGCCAAGAATTGCAATTACCATCACAGCTCTCACATTTTATCGACAAGATCTGCCAACAAAACATTTTGAAAATAAAGACAATAAATGAAAATCTCCCTATGAAATGTTACCTGAGCATTAGACAATTATTCTGCATATGTTTAGCTTGATAGAATTCATACTTCAGACTCTTATGCATAATATGTTGATGATTACATAGGGTCAAACTTACCAACTAAATTATACAAGTGCTTTTTATTCATTCTATTTTTATTATTTCAGATATGAATTTTTAAATTAATCATAGTTTATGAAAAACTCAAGTCCAACCATTTTTACTTTGACTATTTATGAGATTACTAGCTATTAGGGAAATAAATGTACTTTAATCATTTTAAAACTGACATTATAAATTGAGGAACTGAAGAAAAAGGAAAGAGAAGTAAAGGAAGACAGAAGAATTAAAAAAAAAGTCTTTGAAATGAGACAACCTGAATTAAGCTTGGATTCCCCATTAACTAATGATTCTATCTTGACCTAGCTGAGACTCAGTTTCCTGTGGATAACAAAGGAGATAAAAATTCCTACCTTGCAGAGTCTTGATAATGATTAAAGGAGATGATATAAATTAATAGACAGTCAGTATGCTAATTCCCATCTTCCTACCCTGTATGACCTAAAGGAAAATTTCTATGTTATCTTGAAGATATGAATGGCCAACTAAATGGTAGCAATCTTTCCAGTTTTAGATAAAATTATAGTAAATTACAGATTGATATAAGTTACAGTAAAGTTCTGTTGCCCTGGAAGCACAGCCTAAGTTGGGGACACTTGTATGATTTATTGAGAGAGCATTCTCAGGAGAGGCAGGTAATGGAGTGAGGGAAGGTAAGACAGAGAAAGAAACTAGGAGAAATCTACCTTCTTCCTTATCCCACCAGGGGACTTTTGGAACATGCATTTCACCAGCATGTATGGGCCCTCTAGGAGTCTAACACACCCCAATATTACTCATTCATTGGCTATAGGCCACCACCCTCCTGGGAGTTTGGGGCATATCGTCCCTAGCATTTCCCAGCTAGTACTCCTATAGGCCTAGGGCAACCAACACTCCCTGTAACAAGGCACCAGGGGAATTGGGTGGGACACAAATCACAACCACCATAGGAAGGAGGAAAAAGACTGAGTTCAATCACATAGACTTTATTCTAAATCATGCACTCCAACATAGGGAACTTAAACAAGAACTATATGACAATTCAGTTTTTCAAAACCAAATGCGAGAACAATTATGTACTCACGTTTAAGAAAAGTTAACTATTGGATTCTTTAAACAGAAAATATTCTTAGAACATCTCACATTGAATTTGATTTGTATATATTTGATTTCCCTACACATTTTAGGAATTTTATCATCCCTGAGATCTCCAGCTCTATGATCTTATGAATCCATCAAGTGCACTGTATTGCAGCTATATTGTAGATGCTAAATTTTATTGATTCAGGAATTAGGGCAACTTATGTATATATCTATCAAATCATCAAGGTGTATACCTTAAATATATACAATTTTCAATTGTCATATTACCCCCATATAACTTAAAAAAATAAAATACATTGAAACACATGACTCAGAAAGAACTTTCTTAGTTGAGTTACATAAATAAAGGACATTTTGCAACTTTCAAAAAAAAAAAAAACTAGGATGCCTTGACTGATACCATTAAGCTACTTACTGGGAAAAAAAATTCTGTATTGAACTTGTCCTATAATTAGGCTGAACAGCAGTCCTAGTTTGCCTAAAACTGAAGTTTTCCCCTGGATATGAGACTTTCAGTTTTAAAAGCCAGACAATCTTGAGCAAACTGAGACTAATTGGCCACCCTACCTGAAATTTATAGCAAGAAGTTTCCTTATACCTATGAATTAAGATATTAGAGTATTTGGTTGTTTAGTTTTGGCTTATTCATCAATAGATATATAATTTGCCCCCTCTCCATTTTTTTCTTTTTTTTGCCATGAGATATGTCTTTTTTATTCTTCCAGTTTTATGGAGATATGATTGACATACAGCACCATATAAGTTTAAGGTGTACAGCATAATGATTTGACTTACATACACCATGAAATGATTATCACAGTAAATTTAATGAACCATCATCATCTAATATAAATACAAAATTAAAGAAATAAAAAAATTGTTTTTTATTCTGATGAGAACGCTGAGGAGTTACTCTCTTAACAACACTCATGTGTAACATACGGCAGCGTTCATTATACTTATCATGCTGTGCTTTACATCCATAGCACTTATTTATCTTTTAACAGGAAGTTTGTGCCTTTTAACTGCCTTCATCCAATTCTGCCTCTCCCCACTCCCGCCTCTGGTGACCACAAATCTGATTTCTTTTCCTCTGAGTTTTTGTTTATTTGTTCTTGAAGTATAATGACTTACAACACTATGGTGGTTTCTGCTCTACAGCATAGTGATTTGGTATTTCTATACATTTCAAAATGATCACCATGATAAATCTAGTTATAGTCTCTCACCATGCAAAGAGGCTACATAGTTATTGACTATGTTCCCCACACTGTATATTTCATACCTGTGACTCACTTATTTTGCAACTGGAATTTTGTACCTCTTAATCTCCCTAAACTATGTTTTACTCCTCCCACCCCCTCCCCTCTGGCAACCGCCTGTTTGTTCTCTGTATCTATAACTCTGTTTCTGTTTTGTTATGTTTGTTCATTTGTTTCTTCAGACTCCACATGTAAGGGAAACCAGAGAATATTTGTCTTTCTCTGGCATATTTCACTAAGCATAATATCCTCTAGGTCCATCCATGTTGTTGCAAATGGCAAGATTTCATTCTTCTTTGGCTGTGTAATATTCCATTGTAGATTAGATATAGATATACCATATCTTCTTTATCAATTCATCACTCCATGGACACCTAGGTTGCTTCCATATCTTGGCTATTGTAAATAATGCTGCAGTGAACATAGGAGTCTTTTCTAATTAGTATTTCTATTTCCTTTGGATAACAACCCAGGAGTGAAATTCCTGGATCATATGACAGTTCTACTTTTAATTTTTTGAGGAAACTCCATACTGCTTTCCATAGTGTCTACACCAATTTACATTCCCACCAATAGTGCACAAAGATTCCCTGTTTCCCACATTCTTGTCAACACTTGTTACTTGTTGTCTTTTTTTTATAATAGCCATCCTGACAAGTGTGAGGTAATATCTCATCATGGTTTTGATTTGCATTTCTCTGATGATTAATGATGTTGAACATCTTTTCATGTGTATTTTCTTCAGAAAAATGTCTATACAGATCCTCTGCCCATTTTTAAAATCAGATTTTTTTGATGTTGTGGTGTATGTGTTCTTTGTATATTTTGGATATTAATCCCTTATCAGATATATCATTTGCAAGTATCTTCTCCCATTCAGTAGGTGGTCTTTTTGTTTTGTTGATAGTTTCCTTCATTCTGCAAAAGCTTTTTAGTTTGGTATAGTCCCATTTGTTTATTTTTGCTTTTGTTTTTCCTGCCTAGAGAGACATCCAAAAAAATATTCTGAGATCAATGTCAAAGAGCTTACTCTCTATGTTTTCTTCTTGTTTTATGGTTTCAGATCTTACATTTAAGGCTTTCATCCATTTTGAATTTTTTTGCATGCATGATGTGAGAGTCCAGTTTGATTCTTTTGCATGTGGCCACACAGTTTTCCCAACGCCATTTATTGAAGAGGTTATCTTATCCCTGTCGTATATTTTTGCCTCCTTTGGCATAGAGATTAATTGCCCATAAAAATGTGGGCTCTTTTCTGGGCTTCCTATTCTGTTTCATTGACCTACATGTCTGGTTTTGTGCCAGTATCATAGTGTTTTGATAACTGTAGCTTTGTAGTATAGTTTGAAATCAAGGAGCTTGATACCTCCAGCTTTGTTCTTCTTTCTCAAGATTATTTTGGCTATTCAGGGTATTTTGTGTTTCCATGCAGATTTTAGAATTATTTGCTCTAGTTCTGTGAAAAAAATGTCATTGGTGTTTTGATAGGGATTACATTGAATCTGCAGATTGCTTTGGATACTATGGTCATTTTAACAATATTAATTCTTCCAATCCATGAACATAGTATATTTCTATCTGTTTGTATTGTCTTTAATTTCTTTCATCAGTATCTTATAGTTTTCTTATAGTCTTCTGAATACAGGCCTTTCACCTCCTTAGGTGGATCTATTCCTAGGTATTTTATTCATTTTGATGCAATTGTAAATGGGATTGTTTTCTTAATTTTTCTTTCTGATAGTTTGTTGTTAGTCTATAGAAATATAGATTTCTGTATACTAACTTTATATCCTGCAATTTTACAAATTTCATTGATGAGCTCTAGTAGTTTTTTGGTGGCATCTTTAGGATTTTCTATGTAGATTATCATGTCATCTGCAAACAGTGACAGTTTTACTTCTTCCTTTCCAATTTGGATTCATTTTATTTCTTTTTCTCTTCTGATTGCTGTGGCTAGCAACTTCCAATACTATGTTGAATAAAATTGGCAAGAGTGTACATCCTTCTCTTGTTCCTGATCTTAGAGAAAATGCTTTCAGCTTTTCACCATTGAGCATGATGTTACCTGTAGGTTCACCATATATGGCCTTTATTATGTTGAGTTATGTTCCCTCTATACAAACTTTGTGGAGAGTTTTTATCATAACTGAATGTTGAACTTTGCATTAAGCTTTTTGTGCATCTATTGAGATGATCATATGATTTTTAATTTGTTAATATGGTGTATCATACTGATTGATTTGCAGATACTAAACCATTCTTACATCCCTGCAATAAATCCCACTTGATCACGGTGTATTCTCCTTTTAATTAATTGTTGAATTCTATTTGCTAATATATTATTGAGGATTTTGCATCTATGTTCATCAGTGAAATTAGCCTGCAATTTCTTTTTTGTTGTTGTTGTGATATCTCTGTCTGGTTTTGTATCAGGGTGATGCTGGCTTTCTCTGCAATTTTTTTTTTTGAATAGTTTAAGAAGAACAGGTGTTAATTCTTCTCTAAATGTTTGGTAGAATTCATTTGTGAAGCCATCAGGTCCTGGACTTTTGTTTGTTGGGAGGTTTTTAATTACTGATTCAATTTCATTACTGGTAATTGGTCTGTTCATATTTTCTGTTTTTTCATGGTTCAGTCTTGGGACATTGTACATTTCTAGGAATTTGTCTATTTCTTCTTGGTTGTCCATTTTATTGGTGTATAATTGTTTGTAGTAATCTCTTATGATTCTTTGTATTTCTGTGGTGTCAGTTGTAATATCTCTTTTTTTATTTCTGATTTTATAGGTTTAGCCTTCTCTTTTTTTCTTGATGAGCATGGTTGAAGTTTTATCAATTTTCTTATTCTTTTCAAAGAAACAGGCTTTTGTTTTGTTGATCTTTTCTATTGTTTTTTAGTGTCTATTTTATTTATTTCTGCTCTGCTCTTTATGATTTCTTTCCTTCTACTAACTTTGGGCTTTGTTTATTCTTCTTTTTCTAGTTCCTTTAGGTGTAAGGTTAGGTTATTCATTTGAGATTTTTCTTATTTTCTGAAGTAGGCTTGTATCTCTATAAACTTCCCTCTTTGAACTGCTTTTGCTGCATCCCACAGATTTTAGATCATTGTGGTTTTGTTTTCTAGGTTTTGTTTTTTTATTTCTTCTTTCATTTTTTTCAGTGATTCATTGGTTGTTTAGTCATATATTGTTTAGCCTCCAGTGTTTGTGTTTTTTGTCATATTTTTTTTTCTTGTAGTTGATTTCTTGCCCACAGTGTTGTGGTCAGAAAAGATGCTTGATATGATTCAATCTTCTTAAATTTACTGAGACATATTTTGTATCCCAGTGTGTGATCCATCCTGCAGAATGTTCCATGTACACCAGAAAAAGGATGGAATGTTCTATATACATCTATTAAGTACATTTGATCTAGTATGTTGTTTAAGGTCAGTGTTTCCTTATTGATCTTTTGTCTGGATAATTGTTCCATTGACCTTAAATGTAAAATGTAAAGTAATCAATGTATTTTGTACTTATTCAGCCCCTCTATGTCTTTTGATTGGAACATTTAATCCATTTACATTTAAAGTAATTATTGATATGTATGTATTTATTGCCATTTGTTAATTTTTTGTGTGTGCTGGACGGGTTCTGGGCCCTCTGATGGACAGGGTCGCATCCTGTGTGCCCTCTACATTTAAACTTTGGAATGATACAAACAGTAGCAGATTTTAGATCTTCTTCACTGCCTCCCCACCCCATACCTAATCCCTGAAAAGTTGTTTTTAGATGAAGTTCCAAATTAAATGACAGGATTTCTGTCAGGTGTCTCACTTGTTTGTTCTTAGGCAGGAAGTAAAATTTCTTACCAGTTTCTATAGGTCATCCCTGATTTCTTTAAGTAGGTATCTAAGCAAAGCTTTTTCTTGATTCAGAAGTAATTTTTTATTCATTCCTGCTTCTTTCTCTTTGTAGGCTGTTGTGAGATTAGGATTTAGTCCTCTCCCAATTTGAAAGCTGGTTTTCTACTTTTCATAATTTAGGAAGGTATGCTGTTGTCTAAATCAATTTACTATTAGATTTGTCAATACACCCAAAGTTTGTCATCATGTGAAGTCAAGAGAGAATATAGGATTGTAAGTGATTTGCTAACTTTCACAACATTTAAGTAACTTATGCTTAGTCTAAAAAAGGAGGTAAACACCTGGTTTTATCTCAACTTCAGTGTCTTTCCCAAGAACATTGCCAATTTCTGGTCACAGCCTAGGGCCTGACTCATGTTGTGAGGTTCCTGTTTTACTGCTTTTTCTGATCCAAGAAAAACTGCTGACAACGCTCTAGCTAGAGTGTAAAGCACAAGTAAGATTTAAGTTCAGAAAAGACTAGACTATCCACAAAAGAATGAAAATAGGTGGTGATCTCTCTGGAGCAAGTCTGACAAAGTACTTGTCCTCAAAGGCTAAGGCATGTCCTCTATTTCAAGGGAGTTTAAAGAAGGGCCATGATAGAAGCAAGTCATATCTTTCAACAAATTGCTCAATTGGGTTCCAATTCCAATTTTATTCTTACCTTGTAGCACTTTCACATGTGATACCTTCGTCCCATTAAAACTGATGTAACCCTTGCATGAGATCACCTAGTGATTGCCTGCAAGAAAAATTCTACTCAGAGCAGAAGTACCTGCTACATCTCAGTTAATATCCAACACTTGAAAACTACAGAGCTGATGCTTGCTTTTACCTGGTGACCTACTCAATATAATTGGGGCCCTTATCCACAACCAAGCTTGCTGTTTGCAGGTGGACACATACTAAATTAATTAGCAAATAACTTCATAACATCACATGCTTTCTACATATTTCATAAACGCTTGTCTTTCTAGGGAGATTTACTTTACAGAAACACAGCATCTCTAGAGACAGAGATTGAATTCAATCCCTTCACTTAATGGAAATCTCTGAGGGGTAAAAATAGCCAGACTCTCTCTGGTCATCCTTTGGTGCTTGGATATGAAAATATTTTAGGTGTAAGGTTAGGTTATTATCCTCTCAACATTCCTACAAGATAGATTTTTGTATTCCCATTTGACAAATGAGGAAAGTGGAACTCAGTTTGTTTGATCAACTTGTCCAACTGGTAAAATGTAGAAAGGATTTGACCTTGGGGTTCTATGATGCCAAAATCCATGCTGCTTTTGTTATACCAAAACTGCCTCCATTCAAGAAATTTCCATTCAGCATGTTTAACTGACAGATTCACAAATGGCATGGTAAGAACATGTAAGTCTTATGAAGCACTGTTACCCTGGCCTCAATGAATCAGTAGTAAAATAGGAGAGGAAGACAAGTAAGCAATTGATCCAATCCAATGCATAGTTTCATAGTGAAAATTATGGAACTCTATGGGGAAACTTTGGAAGAATTCCTAACCCAGTTTTGAGGTTTCGAGTTTCTTGGAGGAAGGAACATCAAATATAAAATCTAAAGGGCAGTTAGAGATTATCAAGATGACACTGGGATATTAGGTTACCCCAAGCATTCCAGACAGGGTAAATGATAAACTGCAACTGAAAAGTAAATGAATATATGCAGAATTAAGCCAAATGCCATAGTACAATGAAAAGGAATGAAAATGCAAATGATCATGAAACAATAAAGGAAAAACAGGTTTGGAATAAAGATATTCTAAAACAAATAAGCCACTGCAAATTCTCAAGCACTAGGCTATGCAATACCAGCCCCAAAGGGTCCTCTGAAGGCACTTTGGTTTGAATTACACAAAGGATACGGGAGGAAATACAGCCATCCCTCAATATCCATGTGGCATGAGTTCCAGGACCCTAGTGGATACCAAAATTTGTGGATACTCAAGTCCATTACATAAAAAGGTGTAATATTTGCATATAACCAATACACAGCCTCATATACTTTAAATCATCTCTAGATTACTTAAAGTACCTAATACAAGTTAAATAGTATGCAAATCATTGTAAATACAATGTAGATGTTATGTGAATAATTTCCATTACATGGCATATTCAAGTTTTGCTTTTTGGAACTTTCTGGATTTTTTCCTAATATTTTTAACCTGCAGTTGGTTGAATCTGTGGATGCAGAATCCATGGATGTGTGAATATAATGCCACACTTCAAGCCTTTTCCAGTACGTATTTTTTTTCATGCTAAACAAAATACTGATGGCAGATGTGTGATGATCATTTATTCCCTATGCTCAGTGAATTTACATAAAATGGAAATCAGCAGCCTGTCTTAGTAATTGGAGTGTGACCCCTTTGCAAGCAGCTTTTGACAACATGTCTGTCCAGGAGTGTTTCTAAGGCCATTGCCCCAGAGGAACTGTGTACTGGGTGGCATTTGGGTGGAAGCCGTGCTGAGGTGAGACCATCAGTACCTGGTACACATCTTTTAAGAGCATCTTTTTATGAACTATTTGACTGTGTAATATTTTTCATGTCTCTTCCAAAATCAGTCATGTTTAGTATCAGTTGCTCAAACTTGCCTGGCGGTACAATCTGACAAAAACTTAAAGTGTACTGATGTTAATGTCACAAATGTTGGACAAAACAAAGAAACTGACTTTTGGCGACTGTATTTTTGAAGGATGAGGTTTCACACTGTAAAAAAAAACAAATTCACTTGATTCATTGTCAGTGCTAAGCAGCAGCCACACTTGCATTGCTCCTGCGTTGCTGTGTTCCCCTTCTCAGAAAGGTGTTTTATGTATTTTTAATGCGGTGGTAATAACCATTATTAAAAATTAAACCACAGGTTTACTTTCATTACTATACTTTCAAAGTACTTTGCTAATTAGAGATCTGGAAAGCCCATCTTTTATAATTGTTTTTTCTTATTTTAAAAGATTGTATTCAGTGATGGCTGATAGTAAATTTTGCTCCATACAAGAAGAGAGAAGGAAACTAAGCTGATCTAAATGAGGCCATGTCCAACCTGTTCTACTTAACATGATTCAGTTGAACTCTAATGGTATCAAAACAACTGACTTCTACCATTCAAACTTAATTATTCTATAATAGGGTGAGTAATGTGTGTTGCTTCCTGCTTAAAGCAATTTCGGAAATGACATCTTTGAAATATGGCACCAAGCAATTTTCTTCTCACCCATGATTTGTGAATATTGTTTCAAAACATGGTTAAGTCAAATAACCATAGTCTAATTAAGTCTTTTGTCGTTTTGAGGCAGTTTCATGAAATGCCATGGGATTTATTTGACTCATTTCTTCACTTGACTGAAAGTTCTTGATGCTGAGTAAATCTAAACCCTAGAATCCTCATCCTGAGGAAATAAATGCTGCAAAGCATTTGGGTTGAAATAGTATTGCTTAATGTGATGTTAGAAAAACAAAGTTGAAGGACTTACTCAGCAGTTCTGCCAAAATATCATGATATTGCTTTAGGCAAGTCCCATTTATTTCTTTGTGCTCTGACGGGCACAGCCGCAAAAGGGTTAGTTAAGAAGTTGTAGGTATGTGACCTAATCTATCACTAGGATAGTACTCCACTGAGGGAGCACTGGCAAAAAATAAACTGGCTTGTGTCCATGCTAAGGATGGATGCTAGATTCTGAAAGCGGACTTATGTGGTCAGTGTGACCCCAAGAACAATTATAAAAATCAGGATCTTTGGGGACAAATCAATTTTCTCAGCAAGCACAGACTTTGAAAAGACTCAATGGATCTTTTTTGCCTACAATACACCAAAAAGTCTTGTCCCAGAGAGGTCTGTATAATTTTTAAAAAATTCTTGGAATATAAGGGTATAGGATGCAATCAATACATGCCGAACTGCATGAGGACGGTATTTTGCTAGATCAATACTGTACTGAGAGACTTAAGAATATGCCGTTTTTCAAATGCTGCTTATCTTCAATGGCTAGTTCAATCTCCTTCTTCTTCTAAAAACTGCACTGGCCATACCAGCCACAGCTTATTTTTTCAATTCTGTAAAACTTTTATCAGTGCCACTCATTTACTTTTCAATTATATACTATATACTCCCTCCACATAAATAGACAGATAATAGATAAATACAGGATAGATAGATAGATAGATAGATAGATAATAAATAGATACCTTAATCATCAGAGTGTGAAGTCTGTCACTGAAATCAGACTCTGTAATCGTTTGATGACTGACTGGTAATTGGTGAGATTGTTCAGCAAATACAGGTAGCATTGGGTCTATGGAGTTGACAGGCTTTGAACCCTGTTTCAGTGATTTTCAGAGTATAGTATGAGGACCTTCTTCATCAAAACCAAATAGAGTGCTTATAAAAAATGCAGATGTCAAACAAGTATCCCAATGATTTTGTGCTCATTAGAATTTGACAGCCACTGCACTAATTTAATTAATGATGTAGGAAGGCAGTTAGTTTTTTACTGACAAGCAGCATAAAGGAAGGCTCTGACAAAGGGCGAGAGGATCATTGCAAAATGGTCTATGAGTGATCTTGCATCCGTGAGGAGAGCAGAGGAGATTCTACCTAGGTCAAGATAATAAAGGAACTGGATTTTTATTGAGCTTCCCACTGATGGTACTGTTAGAGGCTTTGAAGAATTATCTCTCTTAATCTTTACAACAACTAGTCAAAGACAGTATTAATTTTTGCAAAAGGACCTTGAAGAAGTTAAGCAACTTGCTCATAGTCACCCAGTTAATCCCACATCATTTGATCCCAGAGTCAAGCCCTTCCTAATACACCATGCTCAGACATCAAAACATGCTGGCAATTAAAATTAATATCACTGTGTTGAAAGGCATCTTGTTTACAATGCCAGGTTTATGACTAAAATTTGTTTGTGAACAACACTTGAAAACCAACGAAGTGCCTTTTAGCAGTATTTTTTTTAATTTTTAAATGCAATATGTGATTTTGTTGTTGTTGTTCCTTAGGCTGCTAAAAGCACATTAATTTACAATTTTATTGTCTTCATGTTTTACTTAAAAACTTCTCATTTTCCATATAGCTTTCTGAACCACAAATCTGTTCTGTCACGTGTTGCCCTGTGTTGTGCTTTATAAAAGTTAAGGCATTATTGATATCTCAGGATAACAGAGAAAGAGGTATTTTTAGCTTGATTAAAAATAAGGAAGACAAGGTACTGAAGAGAAGGGAATCAGGGGGATGTCCAGGAAGAAGGTTCCAAAGGAGGAGAGTCATTGTGACTGGAGATAAAGGACTTTAAAACATGTTCCCCAGTCTTTCAATTTTAAGTCAGCAAAAGTCACCAACTTTTACAGTAAAGAGTCAGTGAACAGCCACACACAAGTAAATCCAAAATAGAAATCCTAGGAAGTAGAACCATCCTGGGACCAATTTAATCCACCGTAGACAAGTAGAATGAGGTTCAGAAGAGCAATAAAGGTCAGTGATAGAGGGAAAATTAGGGGCATTTCAACCAAACTAGCATAAACCCAAGAGTTAGACACTTTCTAGACATTCCTCTTGCCTTGAACTCTGATGGCCATCAGAGTTCCGTGTGTAAATTCCCCAGGACTCCTATGGAGGGAACTGCAAAAAAGAGGCTGATGACTTCTTTTATTTTGACTCAGGCTGACAGCACTCTCCAGCTATGCTATACTGACTTTCAGGAGAGGCTGCTCTGCATAGATGAAGAACAGAAACCAAGAAATAGGATCCTGGAAGCTAGGGCAGAGGCTTCTGTCTTTCTAATTAAACCCAGCAGATTCAAGTTGGGTCATCTGAGCAACTCGGGCTTCTAACATGTCACTGAGTGGGAAGTCAGGATTTGGGGCTGATTTAGTTTGCATTTATATTTTATTTTTTATTTTTCTTGGTGTGAGAATATCTTCTCCTTTTGACACATGCAAAGTCCAGTGGGAGGATTTTAATTGGGAGAGATTAACCGACTCATCTTCATTTTCTTTCTCATGACCTTACCTTGGGGAATACAGAGTTGTGCAGGAGAAAGAATATGACACACACTTAGTTCTGAATCCCTCCAGGGCATCTTACTCACTATAGGATCTCTTTCCTCTCCATTAAAGTAGGAACAATACTACTTACCTTATCTGGCTCCTGTGAGGATCAAGTAAGATAATACAAGTATACCACTTAGCAATTGTCAATATATAACTTTGTAAAGTTATTAAATGACTCTCATGCAAATGTAAAGTAAGCATGTGCCATAAATACACCGATGGAATAATAATGATGGAAATAAACTCCTTAATGATGGAACCAACAGGACAGTAAAGCTGGTTCAAAGAAGAGTTAAAGGAACAGTGATTATATTGTCCACACAGAGAGGCTAACTGAAATAAGAATGCTGAATTAGAGATGAAACTGATTTTTGTCCTACAGAACAATAAAACCATAATTTCTGAGGTTATCTTTTGTACCAGACGTAAATTATTTGTATCTCTATTGGACAAACAGTCTACAAGTTAACATAATTTCATAGTCTTGACCCTGAACAATAGGAAATAGTAAAACAAACAAAAGTACAATCTCCTAGAGAGTTAGATCATCCTTGGGTGGGTCAGTTAGACAATGATCCCAAATGACCTTAAAAGCACATGCATTCATCCTCTTGTTTTATTTCCAAGTGTTAGATAATTTTCTCAACAGTCCCTCTCATATCATAAGTAATCTCTGAAGATTATTTATGTTACAGAATGTCTGGTGTCATTGTGTTGGACCTAATTAATGTACATGGGTGCAATAAGAGCTTTGATAAACTGCATAAGTTTCTTTGAGTATGGCCAGCAAATTCAGAGCTTCTGTTTAGCAGCTACTAAGGTCAGAAAATTAACTTCCATATGGAAATTTCAAAAGGAATCTCTGATTGCATTTTCATAAGCTTCTCTTGTTCCAGAATTGTTTTTGTGGCTCATATTGGTGTATTAATTTCCTATTGCTGCTTAAACAAATCACCATAAACTTGGTGGTTTAAAACAAAACAAATTTATTCTCTTATAACTCTGAGGTCAGAAGTCTGACAAGGGTCTCACTGGGCTAATGTCAAAGAGTTGGCAGGGTGGGTTCCTGCTGGAAGCGCTCAGGGAAAATCAGTACGCTTGCCTTTTCCAGCTTTGGGAGGCCTCCTGTAATCCTTGGTTTGTGGACCCTTTCCTCCATCTTCAAAGCTGGCAGTGAGCATCTTTCGATCTCTTTTGCTCTCTCCCTCTCCTTCTGTCTGTCTGACTTCTCCTGGATCTCTCTTATAAAGACCCTTGTGATTATATTGGGCCCACCCAGATAAAGCAATATGATCTCCCCATTTTAAGATACTTAACTTGATCACATCAACAAGTCCGTTTTGCTACATTCTAGGTTCTGGGGATTAAGACGTGCACACTTGCAGTTAGGGAACCATTATTCACCCTACCAAATAAAGGTAAGAAACTAAACACAAGAAACTCATCTGCACAGTATTCTTATACTACCTACACATTTTGGTGAATTTCTCTCTCTTTGAGGGACCCAACCGCTGGTAGATTTCCTGTCCTGCCAGTAAATGACCTTCCTCATGAGATTTATAGAGACCATAGAACAAATAACAGACAAGTTTCCTAAGAGGGCTTTCTAGATCTTGGTTCTAAATATGAGGAACAACACTTGTTTCTTAGTGGTGGGTTTGCTATACCTGATTAAATGAGATTTATTCTCAGATGTGGCAATCTTGGCATAACCTTATTGACACAACCAATTTGTCCAACTGTGTCCTGGTGAAAACAGAAGACAAGTGTTTGTTGATCTTATGCAAATAACCACATTGCCATAAAAACTATTGTGTTGTTACTGAATTTTGAGGAGTCAGGGAAAATAAATTACCGTATAAAGAATACGTCATTTACAGGAGTCTACATTGAGGGTTAACGATAAAGGATACCTTCACTTCCTTAATAGAACATTTACATATCAGCAATACTCAAAACCCAATAATCTCAATTAGATTTCCTCCCACTATTCATTTAATCCTACTTAAGTCGTGTACATCCGGATGTTGGGTCAGCATTCTGCATTCCTAAGGCCTTCTATTCCAGACCTACTAAAAAGAGTCCTGGAAGTCCTGATTCAGTGCTGTGCTACATTCACAGTTGTCTAAGTGATATCACTGTAAGCTCCAAAGTCTATACCAGTGACTCGATTTCTTAAAGTACCAACAGTAAGAGTATCAGGTACTGATCTAGGGTGGCCTTGGGCTGCAGCTGCTTGAAGCAGGGTTTCAGTTCCCGGCCAGTCATTGAGGTCGGATCTCGGTGGTGAGAACACCAAACCCTAGCCACTAGACCAGCGGTCAGTGCCAGGTCCCTGGCCCTATGGCTTTGCAGAAAAAGAATTCCACAAAGATGGAAAGTAGTGAAACAAAGTATTTATTAAGGGGAAAGAAAGAGTACAGGACGTATGGATAGACACACGGGCGGGCTCAGAGAGAGAGTCACGCCCTTGTGGCAGTTTGAATCACATTTATGGGGCGTTTCTTCCATGTTTCCTTTGACCAATCATTTTGATTTGCTTGGTTCAGAATCCATATTTGCTGTATCTCAGGATTTTCCCAGGTGTGCGCGCGCGTCTCTCAGCCAAGATGGATTCTAGTGAAGAGGCCTATGGGTAGACTTAGCCACTTAGCATCACTCCTCTTTTGACCTCCAGGGAGCCTTCCTGCACATGTGTAGTTGGGGAGGTCTCCTGAGATCGAGAATGAAGAAGACGTGGTCTCTTATCTTCTATCTGGGCAGGACCCAGCCTCCTCTCCCAATTGTCCTGTTATGCCCGTCTCAGAGTATCGGTCCACAGAGAATGAACACAAACCATTTGACCTGAGGGCCCATCTATCTCCTGCCTCAGTACCATTTTTCCATGAGGTTCTGAGACAGATAATCTTTGAAAAAGGCCCAGTTATCAGCCTATAGCTTATAGCAAAGTCTTCAGACAAACATGAGGATAAAACAGAAACCACTTGTTCATGATGGGAACAAAAGACTATCTGATCAGATAACATAGAAGGTAAATTATAAACTTTTACCTCTTCTTTTTAAGAGCAGACTAAGTACTCCAAGACCAATTGTCATTTTAAAATAAAGAAAACAAAACTCTAGTTTAATATTCATTTAGCATTTGACATAAAAGTATTCATAAAATTAAAATATGTATATTGGGAATTCCCTGGCAGTCCAGTGGTTGGGATGCAGCATTTTTCACTGACAGGGCCTGGGTTCAATCCCTGGTCAGAGAACTGAGATCCTGCAAGCTGCACACATGACCAAAAATAAATAATAAAATAAAATAAAATATCTCTCATTAATAAACCCATCAAAACTGAGCAAAGTTTGCCAAATTTTTGACACATTTCTTTGCTTTTATCCAGACTCATTATGTGCAGATACTATATACTTCAATGCAAACAAAATTCAGTTCCCTCAAACCTACTATATTATACACACTGATGTTTTTCTGTTCACTATACTTTTTCATAATTTGGTATATATTTTCTCTTTACCTTGTAAACAAAAGTATACTCCATTACCTTATATACATGAGCATGCATAATACAACACCCTAGGGCCACATACATCTTTTAAACACCTTTTTCAAAGTGGTAAACATAAACATGTTCATTAGCATGGCCCAAAGTTACAGCTTTTTTATAACATATAAAATAATGATATATAAAGAGTTACATGTATATATATGTGCACACTCACATACCTGGTGACTAGATGTCAGTATTACCTCTTATTAGAAACTATCCAGATTTCTAGAATTATCCATCAATTAACTTGATTTAACATAAGCTCAACATCTTAAATTTAACAAGGCACTTGGAAATTATGTTTAAAGTGATACATCACAAAGCACAATTACTACTGATAAAATAATTTTGTCAGAATCTTAATTCAATGAAATCACATACATAATTTTATATCTCCTTCATTATAAAAATTATAGAGCAATGCTAACTTTTCTTTTTTTTTTTTTACAGAAACATTTTGTTGTTTTTTTTTCTTCTTTTGGTTTCTTTTTAAATTTTTATTTAAAAATTTAAATATTGGAGTATACTTGATTTACAATGTCGTGTTAGTATCAGGTGTACAGCAAAGTGAATCAATTATGCATATACATATATACACTCTTTCTTAGATTCGTTCCCCAGGTAAGTCATCATCATTAACTGTGTTAAATACAGTTCCCTGGGTTACACAGTAGGTCCTTATTATTCATCTATTTTATATATAGTAGTGCGTAAATGTCAATCCCAATCTCCCAATGTATCCATCCCCCCACTTTCCCCCCTAGTAACCATAAGTTTGTTTTCTACATCTGTGACTCTATTTCTTTTTTGTAAATAAGTTCATTTGTATCTTTCTTTTTTAGATTCCACATATAAGTGATATCATATGATATTGGTCTTTGTCTGACTTTCTTAACTCAGTATGACAATCTCAAAGTCCATCCATTTTGCTGCAAATGGCATTATTTCATTCTTTTTTTATGGCTGAGTAATATTCCATTGTATATATGTATCACATCTTCTTTATCCACTTCTCTGTTGATGGACATTCAAGTTGCTTCCATGTCCCGGCTATTGTAAATAGTGCTGCAGTGAACATTGGGGTGCTTGTAACTTTTCAAATTATGGTTTTCTACAAAAATATGCCCAGGAAGGGATTGCTAGATTATATGGTAGCTCTATTTTTCATTTTTAAAGGAATCTCCAAACGGTTCTCCATAATGGCTGTACCAATTTACATTCCCATCAACAGAGTAAGAGGGTTCCCTTTTATCCACACCCTCTCTAGCAATTGATGTTTGTAGATTTTTTGATGATGACCATTTTGACTGGCAAGAAGTGATACCACATTGTAGTTTTGATTTGCATTTCTCTAATAATTAGTAATGTTGAGCATATTTTCATGTCTTTGTTGGCCATTTATATGTCTTCTCTGAAGAAATGTCTATTTAGGTTTTCCACCCATTTTTTGATTGGGTCGTTTGTTTTTTTGATATTGAGATACATGAGCTGTTTGTATATTTTGGAAATTTGTCACTTGCTTCATTTGCAAATATTTTCTCTCATTCTGATGTTTGTCTTTTCTTCTTGTTTATAGTTTCCTTTGTTATACAAAAGCTTTTAAGTTTAATTAGGTCCCATTTGTGTATTTTTGCTGTTATTTTCATTATTCTAGGAGATGGATCAAAAAAAAAGATCTTGCTGCAATTTATGTCATAGAGTGTTCTGCCTATGTTTTCCTCTAAGAGTTTTATAGTATCCAGTCTTAAATTTAGGTCTTTAATCCATTTTGAATTTATTTTTGTGTATGGTGTTAGGCAATGTTCTAATTTCATTCTTTTACATGTAGCTGTCCAGTTTTCCCAGCACCACTTATTGAAGAGACTGTCTTTTTTCCACCGCATATTCTGGCTTCCTTTGCCATAGATTAGGTGACCATAGGTGCATGGGTTTATCTCTGAACCTTCTATCCTGTTCCATTGATCTATATTTATGTTTTTGTACCAATACCATACTGTTTTGATAACTGTTGCTTTGTAGTGGAGTCTGAAGTCAGGGAGCCTTATGCCTCCTGCTTCATTTTTCTTTCTCAAGATGGCTTTGGCTATTTAAAGTCTTTTGTGTCTCCATACAAATTTTAAGATTTTTTTGTTCTAGTTCTGTGAAAAATGTCATTGGTAATTTGATAGGGATTGCAGTGAATCTGTAGATTGCCTTGGGTAATATAGTCATTTTGACAATATTGACTCTTCCAATCCAAGAACATGGCATAAGTCTCCATCAGTGTCCTCTTTGATTTCTTTCATCAGTACCTTATAATTTTCTAAGTACAGGTTTTTGCATACTTACATAGATTTATTCCTAGGTATTTTATTCTTTTTGATGTGATGGTAAATGGGATTGTTTCCTTAATTTCTTTTTCTGATCTTTTGTTGTTAGTGTATAGGAGTGCAGGAGATTTCTATGCATTAATTTTGTATTCTGCAACTTTACCAAATTCATGATGAGCTCTAGTAGTTTTCTGGTAGCATCTTTAGGATTTTCTGTATATAGTATCATGTCATCTGCAAACAGTAACAGTTTTACTTCTTTTCCAATTTGTATTCCTTTTATTTCTTTTTTTCTCTGACTGCCATGGCTAGGACTTCAAAAACTATGTTGAATAATAGTGGTGAGAGTGGATACCTTGTCTTTTTCCTGATCTTAGAGGAAATTCAGTTTTTCACCATTGAGAATAATGTTTACAAAGGGTTTGTTGTAAATGGCCTCTATTATGTTGAGGTAGGTTCCCTCTATGTCCACTTTCTAGACAGTTTTTATCATAAATTGGTATTGAATTTTGTAAAAAGCTATTTCTGCATCCATTGAGATGATCATGTGTTTTTTATTCTTCAGTTTGTTAAAGTGGTGTATCACATTGATTGATTGGCAGGTATTGAAGAATCCTGGCATCCCTGGGATAAGTTCCACTTGATCATGGTGTATGATCCTTTTAATATGTTGTTGGATTCAGTTTGCTAGCACTTTGTTGAGGATTTATGCGTCTATGTTCATCAGTGATATTGGCCTGTAATTTTCTTTTTTCTGGTATCTTTGTCTGGTTTTGTATCAGGGTGATGTTGGCCTCATAGAATAAGCTTGGGATTTTTCCTGACTCTGCAATTTTTGGAAGAGTTTCAGAAGGATAGGTGTTAACACTTCTCTAAATATTTGATAGAATATGCCTGTCAAGCCTGCACTTTTGTTTGTTGGAAGTTTTTAAATCACATTTTCAATTTCAGTACTTGTGATTGGTATGTTCATATTTTCTATTTCTTCCTGGTTCAGCCCTTGAAGGTTATACCTTTGTAAGTATTTGTTCATTTCTTCTAGCTCATCCATTTTATTGGCATGTAATTGTTTGTAGTAGTCTCTTATGATCCTTTGTATTTCTGTGGTGTCAGTTGTGACTGCTCTTTTTTCATTTCTAATTTTATTTATTTGAGTCATCTCCCTTTTTTCTTGATGAGTCTGTCTAAAAAGGTTTATCAATTTTGTTTATCTTCTCAAAAAAACAGCTTTTAGTTTCATTCTTCCTTGCTATTTTTTTCTCCATCTCTATTTCATTTATTTCTGCTCTGATCCTTATGATTTCTTTCTTTCTATTAACTTTGGGTTTTGTTTGTTCTTTCTCTAGTTGCTTTAGGTATAATGTTAAGTTGTATGTTTGAGACTTTCCTTATTTCCTGAGGTAAGATTGTATTTCTATAAACTTCCTTCTTAGAACCACTTTTGCTGCATCACATAGGTTTTGGATCCTTGTGTTTTCATTGTCACTTGCCTCTAGGTATTTTTTGATTTCCTCTTTGATTCTTTTCAGTGAACCATTTGTTGTTTAGTAACTTATTGTTTAGCCTCCATTTGTTTTTGTTTTTCTTAACTTTTTTTCCTATAATTGATTTTTAATCTCATAACATTGTGGTCAGAAAAGATTCTTGATATGATTTAAATTTTCATAAATGTACTGAGGCTTGATTTGTGTCCCAAGTGTGATGTATCCTGGAGAAGGTTCCATGCGCACTTGAGAAGAAAGTGTATTCTGTTGCTTTCCAATGAAATGTGCTATAAATATCAGTTAAGTCTGTCTGGTCTAATGTGTCATTTAAGGCTTGTGTTTCCTTATTGATATTTTGTCTAGATGATCTGTCCATAAGTGTTAGTGGGGTGTTAAAGTCTCCAATTATTATTGTGTTTAGATTTCCCCTTTTACGGCTCTTAGCAGTTGCCTTAAATATTGAGGTGCTCCTATGTTGAGTGCATATATATTTACAATTGTTATATCTTCATGGATTGATCCTGTGATCATTATGTAGTGTCCTTCCTTGTCTCCTGTAACTATCTTTATTTTAAAGTCTATTTTTTCTGATATGATTGTTTCTACTCCAGGCTTTTTTTTTTTTTTGATTTCCATTTGAATGGAATTTTTTTTCCATACCCTCACATTCAGTCTGTTTGTGTCTCTATATCTGAAGTGGGTTTCTTGTAGACATCATATATATGGGTCCTGTTTTTGTATCCATTCAGCCAGTCTATGTCACTTGGTTGGAGCAATTAAACCATTTACATTTAAGATAATTATCAATATATATGTTCATATTGTCATTTTCTTAATTGTTTTGGGTTTGTTTTTTGTAGGTCATTTTTCTTCCCATCCTCTTTTGTTCTCTTCTCTTGTGGTTTGATGACCATCTTTAGTGCTGTGTTTGGGTAGCTTTTCTTTTTGTGTGTATATCAATTGTAATTTTTTGGTTTGCCTTTCCCATGAGGTTTTGATATGGCAGTTCTTTTTTTTTTAACTTATTTATTGGAGTGCAATTGCTTTATAATGGTGTCTTAGTTTCTGCTTTATAACAAAGTGAATCAGCTATACATATACATATATCCCCATATCTCCTCCCTCTTGCATCTCCCTCCCAACTTCCCTATCCCACCCCTCTAGGTGGTCACTAAGCACTGTGTTGATTTCCCTGTGCTATGTGGCTGCTTTCCACTACCTATTTTACATTTGGTAGTGTATATATGCCAATGCCACTCTCTCACTTCATCTCAACTTACACTTCCCCCTCCCCTTGTCCTATAGTCCATTTCCTATGTCTGCCTCTTTATCCCTGTCCTGCCCCTAGGTTCTTCAGAACCTTTTTTTTATATACAATTCATATATATGTATTAGCATATGATATTTGTTTTTATCTTTCTGACTGACTTCAATCTGTATTACAGACTCTAAGTCCATCGACCTCAATACAAATAACATAATTTCCTTTATTTTTATGGCTGAATAATATACCATTGTATAAATGTGCCACATCTTCTTTATCCATTCATCTGTCAATGGACACTTAGGTTGCTTCAATGTCCTGGTTATTGTAAATAGAGCTGCAGTGAACATTGTGGTACATGACTCTTTTGGAATTATGGTTTGCTGGGTCATATGGTATTTCTATTTTTTGTTTTTAAGGTACCTCTGTACTGTTCTCCATAGTGGCTGTATCAATTTACATTCCCACCAAGAGTGCAAGAAGGTTCCTTTTTCTCCACACCCTCTCCAGCATTTACTCTGTAGATATTTTGATGATGACCATTCTGCCCAGTGTGAGGTGATACCACATTATATTTTTGATTTACATTTCTCTAATGATTAGTGATGTTGAGCATTCTTTCATGTTTGTTGACAAACTGTTTACCTTCTTTGGAGAAATGTCTATTTAGGTCTTCTGCTAATTTTTGGATTGGGTTGTTTGTTTTTTTTATAATGAGCTGCATGAGCTGCTCATAAATTTTGGAATTAATCCTTTGTCAGTTGCTTCGTTTGCAAATATTTTCTCACATTCTGAGGGTTGTCTTTTGGTCTTGTTTATGGTTTCTTTGCTGTGCAAAAGTTTTTAAGTTTCATTAGTTCCCATTTGTTTATTTTTGTTTTTATTTCCATTTCTCTAGGAGCAGGGTCAAACAGGATCTTGCTGTGATTTATGTCATAGAGTATTCTGCTTATGTTTTCTTCTAAGAGTTTGATAGTTTCTGGCCTTCCATTTAGGTCTTTAATCCATTTTGAGTTTTTTTTTTGTGTATGGTGTTAGGGAGTGTTCTAATTTCATTCTTTTACATGTAGCTGTCCAGTTTTCCCAAAACCACTTATTTAAGAGGCTGACTTTTCTCCATTGTATATACTTGCCCCCTTTATCAAAGGTAAGGTGACCATATGTGTGGGGGTTTATCTCTGAGCATTCCATCCTGTTCCATTGATCTATATTTCTGGTTTTGTGCCAGTTCCATAATCTCTTGATTACTGTAGCTTTGTAGTAGGGTGTGAAATCAGGGGGTTTGATTCGTCCAGCTATATTTTTCTTTCTCAAGATTGATTTGGCTATTCAGGTCTCTTGTGTTTCCATATAAATTGTGGAATTTTTGGTCTAGTTCTGTGAAAAAGGCCATTGGAAGTTTGATAGGGATTGCATTGTATCTGTAGATTGCTTTGGGTAGTAGAGTCATTTTCACAATGTTGATTCTTCCAATCCAAGAACATGGTATATCTCTCCATCTATTTGTATCATCTTTAATTTCTTTCATCACTGTCTTATAGTTTTCTGCATAGAGGTCTTAGGAGGTCTTATTCTTTTTGTTGCAATGGTAAATGGGAGTGTTTCCTTAATTTCCCTTTCAAATTTTCCAACATTAATGTACAGGAATGCAAGAGATTTCTATGCATTAATTTTGTATCCTGCTACTTTACCAAATTCATTGATTAGCTGTAGTAGTTTTCTGGTAGCATCTTTAGGATTCTGTCTATATAGTGACATGTCATCTGCAAACAGTGACAGCTTTACTTCTTCTTTTCTGATTTGGATTCCCTTTGTTTCTTTTTCTTCTCTGATTGTTGTGGCTAAAACTTCCAAAACAATGTTAAATAATAGTGGTGAAAGTAGGCAACCTTGTCTTGTTTCTGATCTTAGTGGAAATGTTTTCAGTTTTTCACCATTGAGAATGATATTGGCAATGGGTTTGTCATATATGGCCTTTATTATGTTGCGGTAAGTTCCCTCCATGCATACTTTCTACAGGATTTTTATCATAAATGGATGTTGAATTTTGTCAATGTTGTTTTCTACATCTATTGAGATGATCATATGGTTTTTCTCCTTCAATTTGTTAATACGGCATGTCACATTGATTGATTTTCATATATTAAAGAATCCTTGCATTCCTGGGATAAACCACACTTGATCATGGTGTATGATCTTTTAATGTACTGTTGGATTCTGTTTGCTAGTATTCAGTTGAGGATTTTTGCATCTATGTTTATCAGTGATATTAGCCTGTAGGTTTTTTTTTTGTGACATTGTTGTCTGGTTTTGGTATCAGGGTGATGACAGCCTCATAGAATGAGTTTGGGAGTGTTCCTCCCTCTGCTATATTTTGGAACTGTTTGAGAAGGATAGGAGTTAGCTCTTCTTTAATTGTTTAATAGAATTCGCCTGTGAAGCCATCTGGTTTTGGGCTTTTACTTGTTGGAAGATTTTTAATTGCAGTTTCAATTTCAGTGCTTGTTTTTGGTGTGTCCAAGTTTTCTATTTCTTCCTGGTTCAGTCTCCAAAGGTCATGCTTTTCTAAGAATTTGTTCATTTCTTTGAGGCTGTCCATTTTATTGGCATAAAATTTTTTGTAGTAATCTCTCATGTTCCTTTGTATTTCTTCAGTGCCAGTTGTTACTTCTCCTTTTTCATTTCTCATTCTATTAATTTGAGTCTTCCCCCTTTTTTTCTTGATGAGTCTGGCTAATGGTTTATCAATTTTGTTTATCACGTCAAAGAACCAACTTTTAGATTTATTGATATGGTATAATTTCCTCCATTTCTTTTTCATTCATTTCTGATCTGATATTTATATTTCTTTCCTTTTGCTAACTTTAGGGGTTTTTTGTTCTTCTTTCTCTAATTGCTTTATGTATAAAGATATGTTGTTTATTTGAGATGTTTCTTGTTTCTTCAGGTAGGATTGTATTGCTATAAACTTCCCTCTTAAACTGCTTTTGCTTCATCCCATAGTTTTGGGGTCGTCGTGTTTTCATTGTCATTTGTTTCTAGGTATTTTTTGATTTCCTCTTTGATTTCTTCAGTGATCTCTGGATTCTTAATTAATGTACTGTTTATCCTCCATGTGTTTGTATTTTTTACAGTTTATTTTTCCTATAATTTATATGGAGTCTCATAGCATTGTGGTTGGAAAAGATACTTGATATGATTTCAAGTTACTTAAATTTTCCAAGGCTTGATTTGTGACCCAAGATATGATCTATCCTGGAGAATGTTCCATGAGCACTTGAGAAGAAAATATATTCTGTTATTTTTGGATGAAATGTCCTATAAATATCAATTAAGTCCATCCTGTTTAATGTGTCATTTAAAGCTGTGTTTCCTTATTGATTTTCATTTTGGATGATCTCTCCATTGGTTAATGTAGGGCATTAAAGTCCCCTACTATTATTGTGTTGCTCTCAATTTACCCTTTTATGGCTGTTAACATTTGCCTTATGTATTGAGGTGCTTCTATTTTGGTGCATAAATATTAACAATTGTTTTATCTTCCTCTTGGGTTGATCCCTTGGTCATTATGTAGTGTCCTTCTTTGTCTCTTGTAATAGTCTTTATTTTAAAGGCTATTTTGTCTGATATGAGAATTGCTACTTCAGCTTTCTTTTGATATCCATTTGCATGGAACATCTTTTTCCATCCCCTCACTTTCACTCTGTATGTGTCCCTAGGTCAGAAGTGGGTCTCCTGTAGACAGCGTATATACGGGTCTTGTTTTTGTATCCATTCATCCAGTCTATGTCTTTTGGTTGAAGCATTTAAACCATTTACATTTAAAGTAATTATCTATATGTATGTTCCTATTCTCATTTTAATTGTTTAATTGTTTTGGGTTTGTTATTGTAGGTTTTTTCCTTCCCTTGTGTTTCCTGCCTAGAGAAGTTCCTTTAGCATTTGTTGGAAGTCTGGTTTGTTGGTGCTGAATTCCGTTAGCTTTTGCTTGTCTGTAAAAGTTTTAATTTCTCCATCGAATCTGAATGCGATTCTTGCTGAGTAGAGTAATCTTGGTTTTAGGCTTTTTCCTTTCATCGCTTTAAATATGTCCTTCCACTCCCTTCTGGCTTTCAGAGTTTCTGCCGAAAGATCAGCTGTTAACCTTATGGGGATTCCCTTGTGTGTTATTTGTTGCTTTTTTTTTTTGTTCTTGTTGTTGTTGTTGTTGCTTTTCCCTTACTGCTTTTAATATGTTTCCTTTGTATTTAATTTTTGAAAGTTTGATTAATGTGTCTTGGCATGTTTCTCCTTGGCTTTATCCTCTATGGGACTCTCTGTGCTTCCTGGGCTTCAATGACTATTTCCTTTCCCATATTAAGGAAGTTTTCAACTATAATCTCTTCAAATATTTTCTCAGTCCCTTTCTTTTTCTTTCTTCTTCCTGTACCCCTATAATTCTAATGTTGGTGCATTTAATGTTGTCCCAGAAGTCTCTGAGACTCTCTTCAATTCTTTTCATCCTATTTTCTTTATTCTGCCCTGTGGTAGTTATTTTCATTACTTTATCTTCCAGGTCACTTATCTGTTCTTCTGCCTCAGTTATTCTGCTATTGACTCCTTCTAGAGAATTTTTAATTTCATTTATTCTGTTGTTCATCATTGTTTGCTCTTTAGTTCTTTTAGGTCCTTGTTAAACTTTTCTTGTTTTCTCCATTCTATTTCCAAGATTTTGGGTCATTTTTACTATCATTACTCTGAATTCTTTTTCCAGTAGACTGCCTATTTCCTGTTCATTTATTTGGTCTGATGGGTTTTTACTTTGCTCCTTTATCTGCTATATGATTCTAGGTCTTCTCATTTTGCTTAACATACTGTATTTGAGGGTCTCCTATTCACAGGCTGCAAGTTCCTAGTTCCCATTGTTTTTGATATCTGCCCCCACTGGATAAGGTTAGTTCAGTGGGTTGAGTAAGCTTCTTGGTGGAGGGGACAGGTGCCTGTGTTCTGGTGTATGAGGCTGGATCTTGTTTTCTCATGGGCAGGACCGTGTCCTGTTGGGATGTTTTGGGGTATCTGTGAATGTATTACAAATTTACACAGACTCTCTGCTAATGAGTGTGGTTGTTTCCTGATTTGCTAGTTGTTTGGCATAGGATGTCCAGCACTTTACTTGCTGGTCGTTGATGGAGCTGGGTCTTAGCTTTGAGATAGTGATCTCTGGGAGAGTTTTCACCATTTGATATTACATGGAGCTGGGAGTCTCTGGTGGACCAGTGTCCTGAACTCAGCTTTCCCATCTCAGAGGCTCAGGCCTGACACCCGGCCAGAGCTCCAAGATACTGTCAGCCACGTGGCTCAGAAGAAAAGTGAGATGAAAAAATGAAAGAAAAAATAAAATAAAATAAGTTACTAAAATAAAAATTTTAAAGATATATTGTTAAAAATAAAAAAAATTAAAAATAATAAAAAGAAAGAAAGAGAGCATCCAAACCAAAAATCATATCCACCAGTCATAACAAGCACTTAAAAACTGTACCAAAAAAAGAACAGACAGAACCCTTGAACAAATTGTAAAACTAAAGCTATACAGACAAAATTACACAAAGAAACATACACATACACACTCACAAATAGAGAAAAATGGGAATATATATATATATATATATATATATATATATATATATATATATATATAGTTTTTTTAAAGAGGAAGAGAGCAACCAAATCAATAAACAAATCTACCAAAGATAACAAGCTCTAACTGGTAAACTAAGATAAACATAATACCAAAAACCAATTAGATACAGAAAGCAAACCCCAAGGGCACAGTTGCTCCCAAAGTATACCGCCTCAATTTTTTGATGATTCTTTGTCTACTTAGGTATTCCACAGATGCAGGGTACATCAAGTTGATTGTGGAGATTTAATCTGCTGCTCCTGATGCTGCTGGGAGAAATTTCCCTTTCTCTACTTTGTTTTCACAGCTCCTGGGTTTCAGCTTTGGATTTGGCCCTGCCTCTTCATGTAGGTCACCTTCGGGCATCTTTTCTCCTCCCAGACAGGACGGGGTTAAAATAAGAGCTGATTAGGGGGCTCTGGCTCACTCAGGCCATGGGAAGGAAGGGGTATGGAATGCCAGATGAGCCTGTGACAGCAGAAGCCAGCATGACGTTGCAAGAGCCTGAGGTGCACCATGTGTTCTCCTCGGGAAGTTGTCCCTGGTTCACGGCACCCTGGCAGTGGCAGGCTGCACAGTTTCCCAGGAAGGGAAGTGTGGATAGTGACCTGTGCTTGCACACAGGCTTCCTGGTGGCTGCAGCACCCTTACCATTTCATGCCCGCCTCTGGTGTCTGCCCTGATAGTCATGGCTTGCACCCGTCTCTGGAGCTTGTTTAGGCGGTGCTCTGAATCCCCTCTCTTTGCACACTCAAAAACAATTGTCTCTTGCCTCTTAGGCAGGTCTAGACTTTTTCCCAGACTCTCTCCTGGCTAGCTGTGCTGAACTAGCCCCCTCCAGGCTGTGTCCACGCAGCCCACCCCAGTCCTCTCCCTGGGATCCAACCTCCAAAGCCTGAGCCTCAGCTCCCAGCCCTCACCCACCCTAGCAGGTGAGCAGAGAAGCCTCTCAGGCTGGTGAGTACTGGTCGGTACTGATCCTCTGTGCAGGAATCTCTCTGCTTTGCTCTACACCCCTGTTACTGCACTCTCCTCCATGGCTCCTAAGCTTCCCCTCCATCCACTCTCCCACCCACCTACACCCCGTCTCCATCAGTGAAGGGTCTTCCTAGTGTGTGGAAACTTTTCCTCCTTCACAGCTCACTCTCAGAGGTGCAGGTCTCATCCTTATTCTTTTGTCTCTGTTTTTTTCTTTTTTTTATTTTGCCCAACCTAGGTATGTGCAGAGTTTCCTGTCTTTTGTGAAGTCTGAGGTCTTCTGCCAGAATTCAGTAGGTGTTCTGTAGGAGTTGTTCCACATGTAGATTTATTTCTGATGTATTTGTGGAAGGTGATCTCCAAGTCTTAATCCTCCGCCATCTTGAAGTTCCCTCTAGCAGTCTTTATATATACAAGGTTGTTTTAAGTTGCTGATCTCTTAATTTCAAATGCAATTCCCATTTCCTGCATTTGCACTCTCCTCATGGTTGCTGGTTTTGATATCATATTTGGATGATATGTACAAAGTCATAAGTAGGATGACTTCCTACTTTTACTGTATATTTCCCTGTACAGATGAGCTTTCCCATTTGTGATTTTCTAGTTTCTAGTTGTGGCCCCTTCCCACCCCACCCTCCTGCCTAGAGAAGTTCCTTTAGCATTTGAGTCAAAGCTGGTTTGGTGTTGAATTCTCTTAGCTTTTGCTTGCCTGTGAAGATATTAATTTCTCCACTGAATCTGAATGAGAACCTTGCTGGGTAGAGTATTCTTGGTTGTAGATTTTTCCCTTTCATCACTTTAAATATATCATGCTACTCCCTTCTGGCCTGCAGAATTTCTGTTGAAAAATCAGCTGATAACCTTATGGGAATTCCCTTGTATATTACTTGTTGTTTTTCCCTTGTTGCTTTTAATATTTTTTCTTTGTATTTACTTTTGTTAGTTTGATTAATATGTGTTTCAGTGTGTTTCTCCTTGGGTTTATTCTGTATGGGACTCTCTGAACTTCCTGGACTTGGGTGATTATTTCCTTTCCCATGTTAGGAAAGTTTTCAAATATAATCTCTTCAAATATTTTCTCAGTCCCTTCCTCTTCTCTTCTTCTTCTGGAACTCCTGTAATGTGAATGCTGGTGCATTTCATGCTATCCAAGAAGTATCTGATACTGTCCTCATTTCTTTTCATTCTTTTTCTTTATTCTGTTCTGCAGCAGTGATTTCTACCACTCTGTCTTCCAGCTCACTTACTCATTATTCTGCCTCAGTTATTCTGCTATTGATTCCTTCTAGTTTTTTTTTTCAGTTATTATGCTCTTCATCTCTGTTTGCTTGTTCTTTAAGTCTTCTATCTCTATGCTAAACATTTCTTGTATCTTCTTGGTCTATGCCTCTATTTTTTTTCTGAGATTTTTAAATTATCTTTACTATCATTACTGTGAATTCTTTTTAGGTAGATTGCCTGTCTCTTCTTCATTTAGTTGTTCTTGTATGTCTTTATCTTGCTTCTTCATCTGCAATACATTTCTCTGTTATCTTATTTTCTCTAATTTACTGTGTTTGTGGTTTCCTTTCTGAAGGCTGCAGGATCGTACTACCTTTCGCTTCTGGTGTCTGCCCCTGGTGGATGAGGATGGTCCATGGGCTTGTGCAGGTTTCCTGGTGGCAGGGACTGGTGCCTGCCCTCTCATAGGTGGAGCTGGGTCTTGTCTCGTTAGTGGGCAGGGCCATGTCAAGGGGTGTGTTTTGGGGTGTCTGTGAGCTTAGTACAACTGTAGGTAGCCTGTATGCTCATGGGTGGGACTGTGTTCCTGTCTTGCTGGTTGTTTGGCCTGAGGCATTTCAACACTGGGGCTACAGGCTGTTGGGTGGGGCCAGGAATTAGTGCCAATATGTGGACCTCTGGGAGAGCTCATGCATATTAATATTCCCTGGGACTTCCACTACCAGTGTCCTTGCCCCTACAGTGAACTACAGCCAACCCTTGAAACCCCAGGAGAACCTCCAATATCCCTAAGTAAGTCTAGCTCATGTTACTATGGAGGTAGTTCTTTGAGCTGGGTCCTAATGTGCATGAGACCTTGTGTGTGCCTTCCAAGAGTGGAGTTTCTGTTTCTCCCAGCCCTGTGGAACTCCTTCACTCAAGCCCTGATGGCCTTCAAGGCTAAATGCTCTGGGGGGCGGTTCTTCCTCTCAATGTCAGACCCTCAGACTGTCTTGGAGAGCTATTTTTATGTGGGAACATTTCTGTGTAGCCTGAGTGGGTTTCTTTTATTTATTTATTTATTTATTTATTTTGGTCTGATGCTATTTTTAGTATGGATGACTGCCACCTCTTTCCTCAGTGTATGCTGGCCATTATCCCCTTGATAGGGTGTTTGACTATTGTTGTGGTGACCAGAGCCCTAGATATTGAGCAAGGCCTCCCCTCCCCAGGGTCTGCTCCCTAGTTGTTGGAGTAGAGGTCCCCAGATCTGTTTTTAGCTATGTTTCTGATCTGTGGTATGAGGTAGGTGGGATTGGAGCACTCCCACTGTGAGAGAAGCCAATGCCTATTCCTCCTCTGGAGATGTCCACCTGTGAGTGTGTTCTGTTGTGTCACCTTTCCCCTGTTGTGCAGACTCACAAAGTACACTGTTGTAGGCATTGCTCTTGGTCCCACTTTAACACTAGGTAGGCCAGCTATTGGCCCTAGTGACTCTCACTCATTGTTTTCACCAGCCCAGCACAGATTCACTGAAGTCAGGTCCTAGGACTGCAGTAGTTGTGCACCTGGACCCACTGTGGTAACTATGGAAGAAGCTCAGACTCTGGCTTGGCCCAACCCACAAGTGTATGTGCCCACAAAGCCCACAGCTGCTAAAGCCAGACCTGTCTCAGCTGCAGGATAACTTGTTGTCTGTTTGGTAGTTCCACAGGCTCTGAGTTTATGAAGCTGTCACTGGAGATGTAAATCCATGGTTCATGCAGCCGTGAGGAGAGATTTCATCTCTTCTTCCTTAACCACATGGCCCCTGGGCTCAGCTGCTGTTTCAGCCCCATCTCTGTGTGTGGGCCACCTACTGGCATTTGCTCCTGAGGCTGCCAGAGCACACAAGCCTGCCAAGAAGGGACCAGAGCAGTGATTGGGGCATACAGGCCTGCCCAGCAATGTTAGCTTTTCTAATCAGTAAACCTGTGTACAAAGTTTAGAATGCTCAGTTTAACTAGCTTCTTCATCAGAAAACAAAACAATCTGTAAAAACAAAATTTCACTTGAGCTATAATTTTCAGTGATAAAATTAGTGGAAAAACATGAAATGGGCTTTTAGCCTATTTTTAATTCTTTTTAAAATCAAATATGATCAAAGGTGCATTTTTGTTATAGGAACTTAGGTTTTTACATAAAAATGTTTCTGAGCTAGGAATTTCTGTATTTTTTTTTAAGGGTAGCACATCAAGTATACTAAAATTTCAGTTTCTCTCTATTATGGTAATCTTGGGAATAATCATATAAATAATCAAATATGTAAACAAAACTAAAATGATCCTTTACTTTGTAAGGATTTATAATTTAAATTGTTAATACTTTCTGGAGCTAGGATTAAATTTCACATTTACAGAATGAGGTGAAGAGCCTTTTCTCATCTCTGGACACAGCACACAGTCACTGAGGGCTGTGGCTTCAGTTCAACAACCTTAGCCATGGGTTGAAAGTAAACACGGAACATAAAAACTCATGGGTACAGAAGATAAAGGGTAGTTCTGATAAATAATCCTGCTCAAACAAAAGAAAAATGCTAAGAAACCAAATTATTGATTATCTCTCACCCTAGAGATGAAGAATTAGATGTCTTTTATCTACCTGACTGGTCACCACATAATCAGAACAAAAAGTCAGATTCCCAATTGTTGTTGCTGCCAATGGAGAACACCTTGTGCAAATCAGATTCACATACAAGTAGGGCCTTTGCCTATGTTCTTAATTCCCACTAGTCCCTAGACCTGGTCATGGCCCAAACTGGGAGGTTCTGAGACACAAAAGACTCCCCTGACTATGCACTGGAGATGGCACTGGGGCGATGGCCCAGTGGTGTAGGACTAGATGTGGACCTACTTGTCCTTGCAGCCAGTTTTGGAAGAGAAATAGCTCAAACTACGAGTTAAGCAAGATATTTTCAGTCTGACATACTTGAGGAAAAAATCAGATTCAAAACATAGAATCAGAAGAAAAGAAACTGGAAAAAAAATAAAAACAAAACAGAAACAGGGAAAAGCACAGTCTTTCCAATTCTCAAAAAAGAAGTCTCTGGAGAGGAGCTACAAGATGGCGGAAGAGTAAGACACGGAGATCACCTTCCTCTCCACAAATACATCAGAAATACATCTACATGTGGAACAGTTCCTACAGAACACCTACTGAACGCTGGCAGAAGACCTCAGCCTTCCCCAAAAGCAAAAAAAACCCCATGTACCTGGGTAGGGCAAAAGAAAAAAAAGAATAAACAGAGACAAAAGGATAGGGACGGGACCTGCACCAGTGAGAGGGAGCCATGAAGGAGGAAAGGTTTCCACCCACTAGGAAGCCCCTTTGCAGGCGGAGGCTGTGGGTGGCGGAGGTGGGGAGCTTCGGAGCCGTGGAGGAGAGTGCAGCCTCAGGGGTGCGGAGGGAAAAGCAGAGATATTCCCACACAGAGGACCGGTGCTGACCAGCACTCACCAGCCCGAGAGGCTTGTCTGATCCTCTGCCAGGGTGGGCGGGGTCTGGAAGCTGAGGCTCAGGCTTTGGTCGGATCCCAGGGAGAGGACTGGGGTTGGCGGCATGAACACAGCCTAAAGGGGCAAATGCACCACAGCTAGCCGGGAGGGAGTTGGGGAAAAATTCTGGAGCTGCCAAAGAGGCAAGAGACTTTTTCTTGCCTCTCTGTTTCCTGGTGCACGAGTAGAGGAGATTAACAGCGCTGCTTAAAGGAGCTCCAGGGATGGGCGCAAGCCGTGGCAATCAGCACAGACCCCAGAGATGGGCATAGGATGCTAAGGCTGCTGCTGCCACCACCAAGAAGCCTGTGTGCAAGCACAGGTAACTCTTCACACCACCCCTCCTGGGAACCTGTGCAGTCCGCCACTGCCAGGGTCCCGTGATCCAGGAACAACTTCCCCGGGAGAACACACAGTGTGCCTCAGGCAGTTGCAATGTCACACTGGCCTCTGATGCCACAGGCTCACCCCGCATCCGTACCCCTCCCTCCCCCCCTGGCCTGAGTGAGTCAGAGCCCCCGAAGCAGCTGCACCTTTAACCTCGTTCTGTCTGAGAGAAGAACAGACGCCCTCAGGTGACCTACATACAGAGGTGGGTCCAAATCCAAAGCTAGACCACAGGAGTTGTTTGAACCAAAAAAGAAAGGGAAATCTCTCCCAGCAGCTTCAGGAGCAAAGGGTTAAAACTCCACAGTCAACTTGATATACCCTGCATCTGTGAAATACCTGAATAGTCAACGAATCATGCCAAATTGAGGATGTGGACTTTGGGAGCAAAGATATATATATATATATATATTTCCTTCCCTTTTTCACTTTTTGTGAGTGTGTATATGTATGTTTCTGTGTATGATTTGTCTGTATAACTTTGCTTTTACCATTTGTTCTAGGGTTATATCTGTCCTTTTATTATTATTACTTTTTAAAATTTTTTTCTTAATAATTATTTTTTATTTTAATAACTATTTTATTTTATATTATTTTACTTTATCTTCTTTCTTTCTTTCCTTCTTTCTTCCTTTCTTTCTGTTTTTTCTCCCTTTTATTCTGAGCTGTGGGGATGAAAGTCTCTTGGTGCTCCAGCCAGGTGCCAGGGTTGTGACTCTGAAGTGGGAGAGCCAAGTTCAGGACACTGGTCCACAAGAGACCTCCCATCACCACATAATATCAACTGGCGAAAATCTCCCAGAGATCTCCATCTCAATGCCAAGACCCAGCTTCACTCAACGACCAGCAAGCTACACTGCTGGACACCCTATGCCAAACAACTAGCAAGACAGGAACACAACACCATCCATTAACAGAGAGGTGGCCTAAAATCATAATAAGGCCACAGACACCCTCAAAACACACCAACAAAAGAGGACCTGCCCATCAGAAACACAAGATCAAGCCTCATCTGCCAGAACACAGACACTAGTCCCCTCCACCAAGAAACCTACACAACCCACTGAACCAAACTTATCCACTGGGGACAGACACCAAAAACAATGGGAACTACGAACCTGAAGCCTGTGAAAAGGAGACCCCAAATACAGTAAGTTAAGCAAAATGAGAAGATGGAAAAACACACAGCAAATGAAGGAGCAAGGTAAAAACCCACCAGAACTAACAAATGAAGAGGAAATAAGCACTTTACCTGAAAAAGAATTCAGAATAATTATAGTAAAGATGATCCAAAATCTTGGAAATAGAATGGAGAAAATACAAGAAACGTTTAACAAGGACCTAGAAGAACTAAAGAGCAAACAAACAGTGATGAACAACACAATAAATGAAATTTAAAATTCTCTAGAAGGGATCAATAGCAGAATAACTGAGGTAGAACAATAGATAAGTGACCTGGAAGATAAAATAGTGGAAATAACTACCACAGAACAGAAAAGAAAAAAGAATGAAAAGAATTGAGGACAGCCTCAGAGACCTCTGGGACAACATTAAATGCACCAACATTAGAATTATAGGGGTTCCAGAAGAAGAAGAGAATAATAAAGGAACTGAGAAAATATTTGAAGTGATTATTGTTGAAAACTTCCCTAATATAGGAAAGGAAATAGATAATCAAGTCCGGGAATCACAGAGAGTCCCATGCAGGATAAATCCTAGGAGAAACATGGCAAGACACATATTAATCAAACTATCAAAAATTAAATACGGGCTTCCCTGATGGCGCAGTGGTTGGGGGTCCGCCTGCCGATGCTGGGGGCGGGGGTTCGTGCCCCAGTCTGGGAGGATCCCATATGCCACAGAGTGGCTGGGCTCGTGAGCCATAGCCACTGGGCCCGTGCGTCCGGGGCCTGTGCTCCATGATGGGAGAGGCCACAGAGGTGAGAGGCCCGCGTATCGAAAAAAAAAAAAAATTAAATACAAAAAAAAATATTAAAAGCAACAAAAGAAAAACAACAAATAGCACATAAGGGAATCCCCATAAGGTTAACAGCTGAGTTTTCAGCAGAAATTCTGCAAGCCAGAAGGGAGTGGCAGGACATATTTAAAGTAATGAAGGAGGAAATCCTACAAACAAGATTACTCTACACAGCAAGGATCTCATTAAGATTTGATGGAGATATTAAAATCTTTACAGACAAGCAAAAGCTAAGAGAATTCAGCACTACAAAACCAGCTCCACAAAAAATGCTAAAGGAACTTCTCTAGGCAGGAAACACAAGAGGAGGAAAAGATCTCCAATAACAAACCCAAAACAATTAAGAAAATGGGAATAGGAACATACATATCGATAATTACCTTAAATGTAAATGGATTAAATGCTCCAACCAAAAGACATAGACTGGCTCAATGGATACAAAAACAAAACCCATATATATGCTATCTACAAGAGACCCACTTCAGACTTAGGGACACACAGAGATTGAAAGTGAGGGGATGGAAAAGATATTCTATGCAAATGACAATCAAAAGAAAGCTGGAGTAGAAATTCTTATATCATACAAAATAGACTTTAAAATAAGGACTATTACAAGAGTCAAAGTAGGACACTACATAATGATCAAGGGATTGATGCAAGAAGAAGATATAACAATTGTAAATATTTATGCACCCAACATAGGAGCACCTCAATACATAGGGCAAATACTAACAGTAATAAAAGGGGAAATTGACAGTAACACAATATAGTATAGAACTTTAATGCTCCACTTTCACCAATGGACAGATCATACAAAATGAAATTAAATAAGAAAATACAAGCTTTAAATGATACATTAAACACAATGGATTTAATTGATATTTATAGGACATTCCATTCGAAAACAACAGAATACACATTCTTCTCAAGTGCTCATGAAACATTCTCCAGGGTAGATCATATCTTGGGTCAAAAATCAAACCTTGGTGAATTTAAGGAATTTGAAATCATATCAAGTATTTTTCTAACCAAAACGCTATGAGACTCGATATCAATTACAGGAAAAAAATCTGTAGAAAATACAAACACATGGAGGCTAAAGAATACACTACTTTATAACCAAGAGATAACTGAATAAATCAAAGAGGAAATCAAAAAATTCCTAGAAATAAATGACAATGAAAACACGATGACTCAAAACCTATGGGATGCAGCAGAAGCAGTTCTAACAGGGAAGTTTAGAGCAATACAATACTACCTTAAGAAACAAGAAACATCTCAAATAAACAACCTAAACTTACACCTAAAACAATTAGAGAAAGAAGAACAAACATACCCCAAAGTTAGCAGAAGGAAAGAAATCATAAAGATCAGATCAGAAATAAATGAAAAAGAAATGAAGGAAATGATAGCAAAGGTAAATAAAACTAAAAGTTGGTTCTTTGACAAGAAACACAAAATTGATAAACCATTAGCCAGACTCATCAAGAAAAAAAGAGAGGGGCTTCCCTGGTGGCGCAGTGGTTGAGAGTCTGCCTGCCAATGCAGGGGACGTGGGTTCGTTCCCTGGTCCAGGAAGATCCCACATGCCATGGAGCGGCTGGGACCGTGAGCCATGGCCACTGAGCCTGCACAGCTGGAGAATGTGCTCTGCAATGGGAGAGGCCACAACAGTGAGAGGCCCACGTACCGCAAAAAAAAAAAAAAAAAAAAAAAAAAAAAAAAAAAGGAGAAGACTCAAATCAATAGAATGACAAATGAAAAAGGAAAAGTAACAACTGGCACTGAAGAAATAGAAAGGAACATGAGAGATTATTACAAGCAACTTTAGGCCAATAAAATGGACAACCTCAAAGAAATGAACAAATTCTTAGAAAAGCACAGCTTTTGGAGACTGAACCAGGAAGAAATAGAAAATATGAACAGACCAAAAACAAGCACTGAAATTGAAACTGCGGTTAAAAATCTTCCAACAAACAAAAGCCCAGGACAAGATGGCTTCACAGGTGAATTCTATCAAACCTTTAGAGAAGAGCTAACACCTATCCTTCTCAAACTCCTCCAAAATATAGCAGAGGGAGGAACACTCCGAAACTCAGTCTATGAGGCCACCATCACCCTGATACCAAAACCAGACAAAGATGTCACAAAGAAAGAAAATAGGCCAATATCACTGATGAACATAGATGCAAAAATCCTCAACAAAATACTAGCAAACAGAATGCAACAGCACATTAAAAGGATCGTACACTGTAATCAAGAGGGATTTATCCCAGGAATGCAAGGATTCATCAATATATGCAAATCAATCAATGTGATACACCATATTAACAAATTGAAGGAGAAAAATCATACAATCATCTCAATAGATGCAGAGAAAGCTCTTGACAAAATTCAACACCGGTTTATGATAAAAACCCTCCAGAAAGTAGGCATTGAGGGAACTTTCCTAAACATAATAAAGGCCATATATGACAAACCCACAGCCAGCATAGTCTTCAGTGGTGAAAAACTGCAATTATTTCCAGTAAGATCAGGAACAAGACAAGGTTGTCCACTCTCACCACTATTATTCAACATAGTTTTAGAAGTTTTAGCCACAGCAGTCAGAGAAGAAAAAAAGTAAAGGGAATCCAAATCAAAAAAGAAATAAAACTGTCACTGTTTGCAGATGACATGATACTATACATAGAGAATCCTATAGATGTTACCAGAAAACTACTAGAGCTAATCAGTTAACTAGGTAAGGTAGCAGGATACAAATTTAATGCACAGAAATCTCTAGCATTCCTATACACTAATGATGAAAAAGCTGAAAGTGAAATTAAGAAAACACTGCCATTTACCATTGCAACAAAAAGAATAAAATAGGAATAAACCTACCTAAGGAGACAAACGACGTGTATGCAGAAAATTATAAGACACTGATGAAAGAAATTAAAGATGATACAAATAGATGGAGAGATATACCATGTTTTTGGTTTGGAAGAATCAACATTGTGAAAATGACTCTACTACACAAAGCAATCTACAGATTCAATTCAATCCCTGTCAAACTACCACTGGCATTTTTCACAGAACTAGAACAAAAAATTTCACAATTTGTATGGAAACACAAAAAACCCTGAATAGCCAAAGCAATCTTTAGACTAAAAATGGAGCTGGAGGAATCAGGGTCCCTGACTTCAGACTATGCTACGAAGCTACAGTAATCAAGAAAGTATGATACTGGCACAAAAACAGAAATATATATCAATGGAACAGGATAGAAAGCCCAGAGATAAACCCATGCACATATGGTCACCTTATCTTTGATAAAGGAGGCAGGAATATACAATGGAGAAAAGGCAGCCTCTTCAATAATTGGTGCTGGGAAAACTGGACAGGTACATGTAGAAGTATGAAATTAGAACTCTCCCTAACACCATACACAAAAATAAACTCAAAATGGATTAAAGACCTAAATGGAAGGCCAGACACTAGAAAACTCTTAGAGGAAAACATAGGCAGAACGCTCTATGACATAAGTCACAGCAAGATGCTTTTTGACCCTGCTCCTAGAGAAATGGAAATAAAAACAAAAATAAATAAATGGGACCTAATGAAACTTAAAAGCTTTTGCACAGCAAAGGAAACCATAAACAAGACGAAAAGACAATCCTCAGAATGGGAGAAAATGTTTGCAAATGAAGCAAGTGAAAGAGGAATAACGTCCAAAATTTACAAGCAGCTCATGTAGCTCAATATAAAAAAATAAATAAATAAACAACCTAATCCAAAAATGAGCAGAAGACCTAAATAGACATTTCTCCAAAGAAGATACACAGATTGCCAACAGACACATGAAAGGATTCTCAACATCATTAATCATTAGAGAAATGCAAATCAAAACTACAATGAGATATCATCTCACACCGGTCAGAATGGCCATCATCAAAAAATCTGCAAACAATAAATGCTTGAGAGGATGTGGAGGAAAGAGAACCCCCTTGCACTCTTGGTGCGAATGTAAATTGATACAGCCACTATGGAGAACAGTATGGAGGTTCCTTAAAAAGCTAAAGGTAGAACTACCATATGACCCAGCAATCCCACTACTGAGCATATACCCTGAGAAAACCATAATTCAAAAAGTGTCATGTACCAAATTGTTCATTGCAGCTCTATTTACAATAGCCAGGACATAGAAGCAACCTAAGCATCCATCAACAGATGAATGCATAAACAAGATATGGCCTATAGGTACAATGGAATATTACTCAGCCATAAAAAGAAATGAAATTGAATTATTTGTAGTGAGGTGGATGGACCTAGAGTCTGTCATACAGAGTGATGTAAGTCAGAAAGGGAAAAACAAATACCATATGCTAACACATATATATGGAATCTAAGGAAAAAAAATGGTCATGAAGAACCTAGGGCCAAGATGAGAATAGGGCCAAGATGAGAATAAAGACACAGACCTACTAGGGAATGGACTTGAGGATATGGGGAGGGGGAAGGGTAAGCTGTGATAAAGTGAGAGAGTGGCATGGACATATATGCACTATGAAACTTAAAATAGATAGCTGGTGGGAAGCATCCACATAGCACAGGGAGATCAGCTTGGTGCTTTGTGACCAACTGGGGGGGGTGGATAAGCAGGGTGGGAGGGAGGGAGACGCAAGAGGGAAGAGATATGGGAACATATGTATATGTATAACTGATTCACTTTTTTATAGAGCAAAAACTAACACACCATTTTAAGGCAATTATACTCCAATAAAGATGTTATAAAAATGAAAAAGAAAAGTAGACTCCTAAAATGGTACAGATGAACTGGTTTGCAGGGCAGAAATAGAGACACAGATGTAGAGAACAAACGTATGGACACCAAGGGGGGAAAGGCAGGGGGGATGAATTGGGAGATTGGGATTGACATGTATACACTAATATGTATAAAATAGATGACTAATAAGAACCTGCTGTATAACAAAGAAATAAAATAAATTTCCAAAATTAAATAAATAAATCTGACTATTACAGGAGCCTAGAGTTAAATGCTAGCTACTTACTTCCTCAATTCTAAAATATATATATTTTATTTGGACCATAAATATCATCTTGGGAAAGAGCATACAAATGAAACATTAATGAAAACTTTTATTTTTCTTCTTTTATCTCCTAATTTTTTTTTTCTCTTGGCCATCAAATTATGTGTCTGATAAGAGAGAAGAAAGTCACACCATTTGACTCACTTGCTATTAAGCAGTTCTTGTCAAGAGGTCTAATACAGAGTAGAAATTAAAGCTATTTCCTAAAATAGGGACAATAGTTTAAGTATTGTTTTCAGTTAAGTATACTATAATTGTCCTCTGTGCAAATGCTTCTACATAAGGCAAGCAAATTATAATTATGACTAATATAATTATATATCATTATCTAAATTGTGTATGCTTCAGCCTTGGCCCAGAAAATGGATTCCTCTGGACCTTATTCTTCATATCCAGGAATTAGTCATTGTCTATTCACCCTGATCAATAATGCATTGGTGATTTCATAAAAGCTTATCAACAATTAGTTTTTGAAGAAAGAACATATACAAAATGTTCATCCAGGGTTGGGAGGAAGAAAGAGGTAATCGTGTCAGTTAGGGAAACCTGATTTCGAAGGTCAAAAGATATTTCAGTTCAGTAAAGGACCAGGCAGGGTGTCTTTGTAGATATTGAGGCAGGAAAAGAAGCATTGTTAGAGCATGAAAAGGGGACTTTTTACCACTTGGATGAGCAGGGAAGAGAAACGGGAAGTGGGAGTTACTCTGCACCAGTGATTGGAACACTAAATCCAAGAATAAAACCAGCACAACAGGATCCAAACAAAGGGACACAGTAGACACACTTAGTGGAAATAAAATTGGATTTCTGACCTGGGTTTTAAGACCTTGCTATGAGCTATATGCTACATCAAGAGATAAATGCTACCAATTTCTGTACATTTTCAGAGAGCTCCATAAACTCTGGACAATGTATCAAATTGACTCACAGCATGACCCCCACGAAGGAAAAGTTGCCTTTAGGAAAAAGCTTCCTGAAAATCCTATAGAACTTAATGGAGATAACTACTTCTTTCCAAACATATCAGGAAGAGGGTTAGAACTGCACATTTTTAGAAGCATGAAGAAGGGATTTGAAAACTGGCTTAGTTCAAACCCTTAACCCAGTAGAGGTTTCCACTGAACCAAAGTCATAGACAAATTGTTCTCCACTCTCAGTCAATGCTATAACCTGAATGCAGTAGTTTATTTAGCAGCTCTCAGTTAACCCATCAACCTATGAAGCCAGCCTTTGACTTTCAAAATAAAGAGGAGTGACCTGCATACAAAAAGTATGACTGAGGTATGATGAGGAGGAAAAGGAAATTGCAGTATCAGGAGGTGTACTTAAATATACACAAGAGGATGCTCCCTACTTTCCTTTGATATTTATTTATTTATTTATTTTTGTCCCAATGCAGAGAATGCGATTACCTATATCTCAGAAAGTGTAACAACAGGTGTTACTATTGACCATAAAAATATGCCTTCTTTTTTTTAAAGCTGGTGCTAATGTTTAGCATTATGGCTTCCATTGGCAATAACCTCTGAAAGCAAAGTTCTAGGATTTATAAAAAGCCTTTCTCTACATGTGTCACAGCACTCACATCTACTTTGACCATATAAGCTGCTTAGATGAGAGTTGTAATGTCATTTCCTGACATTAATTTGATTTAACTTCCAGTATTATCAAGTGATAAAGTGTACTTCTGTCATGATATCCATTCCATCTGAATGGTAGTTAGAAAATAGTTAGTTTTGTTCTAATTGTGTTGGTTCCTGACAAGTTGGTTCCATAACATATTCTTTATGTGAGAACTTTAATAGCAATGCTTTCATCAAGGAACTCTGTCCATCCTGCTGTGGAACTCATTCTATTAATACTTCATGGTGTACAAGTTGTTGGGACAGGAAAATGAAGGAACTATGCTGTCCCTATGTTCATACATAGACATGAGAATACATTTCCATAAATTTTGTTCTATGAGAACTACCTGCTACAAACCTTCTGCTTACAATCTTGACTTACTCTGAGTCATCCTCCTCAATCCTGACAAAATGATCTTCCTGTAATGCACACTTGACCATGACACTCCTAGGCTTGAAACACTCCAATGATCCCCAAATGTCTATAGAGCAAAGTCCAAGCACATTAGTATGATTCACAACACCACTATGAACAGAAACCTACTCTCCTTCCCAGGCTCATTTCTCATCATTCCTTACCTCACGTGATGGATCCATGGCAAACATAATTTATTTTGTGTTTCATGACTTTACTCAGTCTATGAGTCTTTGCTTGGTCAACTAACTTCTCATTCTTTGAGACTTCAGGCATTCTTTCCTCCAGGAACATGTCACTGGCTCTCTTTTTTTCCTTGCAGATGGGATAAGTACAATCCATACTTCTTTCTTTAGTTACTATGTGCGAATTTTTATCCTCACACTTGGGTGCTTCATTGAAATACATTAATGTGCTTTTTCTGACTAAACTATAAACCACTAGGTGTTGTATTCCCAGATACTTCCTGGCGCCAGGAAGATGAGATCCAGGATCACCAATGGTATAAGTCCCAGTTTTAGCAGTCAGGCAGAGAAAGCAAAGTTTCCCTTCCTCTGCCTCTTTGTTCCTTGTTTTATTCAGGCCCTCATTGCATTAGATAATGCCCACTAACACTGGAGAGGGCAATTGCTTTATTGATTCAAATGGAAACACCCTCACAGATGCATCTGGAGATAATGCTTAACCAGAAAACTGAGCATCCCATGACCCAGTCAAGTTGACACATAAAATTAACCATTACAACTGCAAATGTAAAGTCAAGTTTTAGACTCATTTATAGGTGACATAAACTCAGTATGTACTTTATGTGTTGAGGGAAATTGCATGAATATGAAATTGCATTTCAGGACAATGAATCTGATATTGCTTTGTAAAATGAAATACAGAAGAGACCAGAAAAAAACTACACATATGAGTACTGACATTGGAGGTAATAAAAACCAAATTCTAGAGTTATGAACGTGGGGAAGGAAAATAAGAGATAGTTATAAAAATAATCACTGTTAAACTTTTAAATGTATTCAATGTGTTAAGAATTGTGTTAAGTGCCATTTAAATCTCTCAAAAACCCTGCATGGATAAACACTGAAATCTGAGATAAACCAGATTCAGGTTAAATAACCTTCCTGAAGTCATACTTCAGAGATTTAAAAGCAGTTCTGTGATAAACTCATACTTTTTCCACTGCATTGCTTCTGCCTCTTGACCAAATGGGTAAATATATTCAACATACACACATGGTGTGAACACTGTGGATATAGTGTAGCTCTCAGGATCTTTTTCACATCTTACACATATCTGATGAATTTGGTAAAGTCAGGAGAGGGAAAATAGCTAAGTGTATACAAAGGACTGAGTTCTCTTTTATCTCATTTGTAAGTCAACTCAAATAGGCAAGCTTACCAAGAATCACCTAATGATTGAAGCTCAAGACCCTCTAGGGCCACTATTTTTTATTTAATGAAACTACCAAAGATCTCCAATGTCTGTTCTGTGAAGGGCAGACTACTGTGATTTTTAATTCCTCAAATGATGTTGATACATGTGGTGGGCTGAACAGTGGTTCCCCCCAAAGATATACATGTCCCAATCTCTGGAATTTGCAATTGTTGCCTTACATAACAACAACAGCAAAAAGATTGCATATGTGATTAAAGGAAGGATTTTTCTTTTTTCTTTCTTTTTTTTTTAAATTGGGGTATAGTTGCTTTACAATGTTGTGTTAGTTTCTACTGTACAACAAAGTGAATCAACTATGTATACATATATCCCTTCCCTCTTGGACCTCCTTCCCACCACTACCACCCACAATCCCACCCATCTAGGTCACCACAGAGCACCAGGTGAGCTCCCTGCGCTATACAGCAGGTTCCCACTAGCTATCTGTTTTACACATGGCAGTGCACATACATCAGTCCCAATCTCCCAATTCATCCCACCCCCTCCCTCTGTCCACACATCCATTCTCTATGTCTGTGTCTCTATTCCTGCCCTGCAAATAGATTCATCTATACCATTTTTCTAGATTCCACATATATGCATTAATATACGATATTTGGTTTTCTCTTTCTTACTTCACTCTGTGTGAGACAGTCCCTGCCTAGGTCCATCCACATCTCTAAAAATGACCCAATTTTTTTCCTTTTTATGGCTGAGTAATATTCCATTGTATATATGTACCACATCTTTTTATCCATTCATCTGTCGATGGACATTTTCTTTAAATAACAAACATTTATTTCTCACAGTTTTGGATGCTGGAAGTCTAAGATCAGGGTGCCAGAAATTTTGGGTTCTTGGTGAGAGCTCTCTTTCTGGTTTGCAGATGGCTGCCTTCTTGCTCTCACATGGCTGAGAGAGATCACCTCTCTCATATATCTTTTTGCCCCCATTTTTTGAGAAATAATTGTCATACATCACTGTGTAAGTTTAAGGAGAAGAGCATGGTGGCTTGATTTACAGATCTTATGAACTGATTACCACAGTAGATTCAGCTAACATCCATCTTTTTATGTTTTTATGACATTTAGCATTCTTTTTTCTCGACTCAAAGAACTCCCTTTAGCATTTCTTGTAAGGCAGTTCTAGTGGTAATGAACTTCCTCAGATTTTGTTTGCTCAGGAAAGTCTTTATTCCTCCCTTGTTTCTGAAGGACAGCTTCACCATGAATAGAATTCTTGGTTGACAGTTATTTTCTTTTAATATTTTGAATATTTCATTTTATTTTCTCTTGGCCTGAAAAGTTTCTCCTGAGAAATCCACCAATAGTCTTACAGGGTTTCCCTTGTGTGTAACTTCTCTCTTTCTCTTGTTGTTCTTAAAATTCTTTGAAAAGAAAAACACTAATTTGAAAAGATACATGCATGCCAATATTCATAGCAGCATTATTTACAGTAGCCAAGATAGAGAAATAACATAACAGTCCATTAACTGATGGATGGATAAAGAATATTATTCAGACATAAGAAAGAATGAAATCCTGCCATTTGCAACAGCATGAATGGACCTAGAGGGTGTTATGCTTAGTGAAATAAGTCAGACAGAGAAAGACAAATACTCTGCATTATCACTTATACGTGGAATCTAAAAAATAAAACAAATAATGTATATAACAAAACAGAAAGAGACTCACAAATATAAAGAACAAACTAGTGGTTATCAGTGGGGAAAGGGAAGGGAGAAGGGGTACGATAGGGGTATGGTATTAAGAGATATAAACTACTATGTTTAAAATAGATAAGTAGCAAGGATATATTGTACAGCACAGGGACATATAGCCGTTGTTTTGATATTACTTTAAATGGAGTATAATCTATAAAAATACTGAATCATTGTTGTACATCAGAAACTAGTATAATTTTGTAAATCAACAGTACTTCAACAAAAAATGAAAAATACAAATTCAATATAGTTATTTAATTCTTAAGTATAACTTGAACATAAGATAATGAAAGTTACCAATAAATAATAAACCATTCTGAAGAGAATCCTATTTCCAGGAGGAAGAAAATGAATATTGTTATTTTTTTGAATTGACAGCCTTATTGATCAAATTAGAGTACATTTATAGTGATTTATATACATCATTATTAAGTTCTTTGTATTGGTTGAGATCATGTTTGAAAAGATTGAATCAGTAAAAATGAGTGTTCTTAGAAAGTGTTTCATAAGTCATCTGCACTGTGTTTGGTATGAAAACTTTTGTAATTATTCAAATATTATTTTAAATCTTTGTGCTTTATGTTATCAGAACCACTAAAAGTATTGTCTTGAATGTATGTGTGTATATAACCATATTTTATATATATACTATAATATATATACAGACATATAATATAAAAAATCTATATTCCATAGTTATGTATCTATAAAATAAAACATTCTCTCTCATTAAAAAAAATCTTTTTTTTCTGACTTTTGACAATTTAATTATAATGAGTCCTATTTGGATTCAACCTATTTGGGGTCTTTTGAGCCTCATTTATCTGGATGTCCATTTTTCTCCCCAGGTTCAGGAAGTTTTCAGCCATTATTGCTTTAAATATACTTTTTGTCCCTTTCTCTTTCTGCTTACCTCCTGGGATTCCCATAGTGCAAATATTGTTTCTTTTCACTGTGTCCCATAATTCCCATAGGATTTCGTCACTTTTAAAAAATTCTTTTTGCTCCTCTGACTGGGTAATTTTGACTTTCCTATCTTACAGACCTTCCTTCTTCTGCATGGTCAAGTCTACTTATGAAACTACTGAATTCTTCAGTTCAGTTATCACATTTTTCAACTCTAGGATTTCTGTTTGGTTTTTTGTTTTGTTTGGATTTGTTCCTTTTTTTTTTGATAGTTGCTATTTCCTTATCATATTTCTCATTTTGTTCATGCATTGTTTTCCTAATTTCATTTAGTGTCTGTTCGTGTTTTCTTATAGTTTACTTAACTTGCTTAAGAGGATTATTCTGAATTCTTTGTCTGACAGTTCACAGATCCCCATTTTTTAGTTATTGGAGCTTTATTTGTTTCCTTTGCTGGTGTCATATTGATCTGATTTTTTGTGATACTTGATTCCTTACATTGGCATCCACACATTTGAGTATTTGGGTTCTTCTTCCAGACTTTACAAGTTTGCTTTGGCAAAAACAGTTTTTGACCAGTCAGCTTAGTTTAAATTTCTGGGTATGTCTTCTGGTAATGTCCTTGGGCAGGTGGGGCTGCTATTATGGTCTATTCTGAGGCAAAGCAAGAGTTCAAGCTCTAAGGACAAGGATGAGGATTGTGGCACTGTCTGGGAACAGTTGGATGGGACTTTTGGCTTGGTTTCCTACACAAGTAAGGCTACAGGATGGGCTCCATTGTTGCCTGGATTCTCTGGTAAGACTTACTAGAAGGTTGGGACTAGGTACTACATACAGTAGTAGATGGGGCTACAAATTAGCTTCCTTGCCCTGGCAGGACAGCACGATGAGACCCAGGGCCTGGGTTCCCCCTCATTATTTGGGGATTCAAAGAGTATGCACTGATTCCTTGGTCAGGTGAGGCCACCAGTTTTGCTCTGCAGACTGGGAAAGCCATAAACTCTGCTTTCTGTTCCAGTACCACTGTATGTAAGGCTGTTGGATGGGATATTTCTGTGTGCTCCAGTTCAGTTCCCTGTCCAGACAAGATAAAGGCTGTATTCAGCAATGAGTAGAGCTATGAATTAGATTCCTTGTCCAGGCACAGCAGGACAAGCAACTCTAAATCCAGTAAAGCTGTTTGTTGTCTTAACTGAAGCTGACCTACATTACAAGTTTCCTAACTGAACAGGGCCGCTGGCTTTGCTCTGAAAACTCTTGGCTCTGCTCACCTCTTTGTTCGTGTGCCACTGGATCACATAGCTTCCTGGAATTGTCTCCAGCCCTTCTGGTCAGATGGGGTCACAAGACAATCTTCACAGCAGGTGGGGCTGTGATTCAGCTCCTTGCCTGGATGTGGGCAAACCAGGCTTCAACGCTGGCAAAACTCCTCATTTGAGGATCTGAATCAAGTAGATCTATACTCTACCTAGTTCTCTGGTCAGAATGTACCTCCAACTAGATTTTCCAGGTAAGTAAAGCCTCTGGTTAGGATTACTACTTGGGAGCTGCAGGAATGAACTTGGTCTGCCAAGATCTGTGTGGTAGTCACTGCGAACACCTCCCCGCGACTCCATCACAGTCAGATTTCCAGTGGTCCAGCCCCACAGATTCCCCAACAATCCCTGAGGTGCGAGATCAGAGTAGGGGCTCCTGCAATGTTACCCACAACTCTGGGAGATCTGGTTTTCCTCTGGGTTCTCTTTTCCCCCTGGAGGAACCAGAAGCTCAGGGGAGACCTCTCTGTGTGCTGCTGTGCTGGCCTGGGAAAAGGGCAATGCCGTCAACGTGTAGCCACTTCTCTTACCTTCTAACGCAGTTTCTCTTGGTCTCTGTGGTGTGGGGGGAGGGCGGGGGGTGGTGCTTCTGCCTCACCCCCATGTTCTAGGATTCTCTCAGTAGTGTCTTGTCCTTGAATAGTAGTTAATTTTCTCCTTGTGAAGAGGAGGGAAGCCAGGAAAATTCTAGGTCACCGTCTTGGTGATGTCACTCCAAATGAAGGATTTTTGAGATGGGAAGATTATCCTGGATTATTTGCATGGGCCCTAAATGCAATCACAACTGTCTTTATAAGAGAGAAGTAGAGGAGATTACACAGAACAAGAAGAGGAGAAGGCAAAGTGATCACAGAGGCAGAGATTGGAGTGATGCAACCACAAGACAAGGATTGCTGGCAGCTACCAGAAGCAGGAAGAGGCAAGGAACCGAGTCTCCCTTGGGCTCCCAGAGGGAGCATGGCCCCACTGGCACTTTGATTTTACTCAGTGATAATCATTTTGGACTTCTGCTTCTGGCCTCCAGAATTGTGAGAGGCTAACTTTCTGTTGTTTTAAGCCACCAGCTTGTAATAATTTGCTACATCAGCCACAGGAAAGTAATATAATACCTAAATGACTTTGGAAAGACTAAATCACAAACACACTAAAAATTTTATAATACATCACTGGATTATATCCTTTTCACATAGAAAAAAAGGGAGTTACTTCCTGTGAGAAGTACCTTAAAAAGTATTTGGACTGACCTTGGAAAGCTGAATATTATGACTTCCCAGATTTTGTTTACTCCATGTGCAGACCATTTTACAGTCATTCTTTCCAAACTCTCCATTTAAAGTGCCACTATTACAGATTTGACTGATGTTAAAAATGTTAGAACTGACGAAATAAATGAGTGCTAATAAAACAGTGAAGTGTTCTGGTATCAAGTTACTGAACCAACACAATGGTTTATAACACCATGATGAAACCAAATAATTGGATACTGTGATGAATTTGAGGTATTACAGTTTTAATGGTGTTAGGTTTATGATAAGTGTTAAACAGTAATGCCACATTCCTTTTGTTCATAGGCTCAGTGGGATGGCTTGACTGGGCGTATCACCTTCAATAAAACCGATGGCTTGAGGAAGGATTTTGATCTGGACATTATTAGTCTCAAAGAGGAAGGAACTGAAAAGGTAACCTCCTCGATAATAAATTTGAAAATTTTAAAAAAAAAAAGCACTGCTATGCATTTTTACTTGCACAAACAAGTAGGGTAATGACAAAGTGATTCTCTCAGCATGTTCTTTTATGTCCAGTTTTCTAGATCTCTCTCCCTGATATGCAGATAGATGTTGATGTGCTAGATTCTTAAATTGTGTGTGCTATTAATAGCAATGCTAATGGTTATATAGTGCTTGGTTTATATACCAACATCATTATATTATTACACATATATAACCTTAGGGGTGGATGGCATTAGCCTCATTTCTCAAAGGTTTTAAGAAATTGAGTGTAGACTTGGGAAATCAGAAGCTGTCAATGATTTATATTTGGAATGGCATCCAAGGGTTACTTAGAAATGAATTTTAATTTTACTCCATTTTGAGACTGGCGACAGAGGGACAAAATAAAGTAGGATAGAAAAAGCTTACTGAAGCAAACTAACTTTGTGTCCCTAATTTTAGGAGGAAATATGCCCCCAAAAATGTATTTTAATGTTGAGTTCTGATTTTAGGCTTATTTAGTTGTAATTCTCAACCTCTCAATGATTTGAGTTCCATTCTTGTTACTATTTAGAGCAATGCAAATGTAAGCTATTTAATTAATAATAATCATAACAAAATAATTTGCCTCCTCTTTATTACACCAATTTTCATATTCACAGCTATGCATTGGGATAATTAACACTTATACTGTGAAGACTTTGCCCTTTAGAACATTAAAAAAAAAAGATTTTGAAGCCCCCAGAACAACTGTCTGAACACCAAAATTCTATGTCAACATTTTCTTCACTGTAGGGGACAAAAAGCTTAATGTAAAAGAATGGCTTTGGGAACAATCAGTTTTACTTAGTTGAAATATTTCCGTTGATTTTTAAAATGAGATAAGGCTTCTATTTCTGTTTTGTTGCTTTTGTTAACTGAGACACATCATTTTTTTAAGGTCTTAACTATACCTCACCCCCAAATAGCTTAATTAAAATAAACAAAGATTAATTAGGCTGAATGTAAAAGGTGACCACCAGTGCTGAAATGTCTGAGGAAAATAATTAGTTCACAGCTTTGATAGTTCACACTAGTCACGCAGGTTTCCCCTTTTAAAAATGCCCTCTCTCTTCATCTCCTCTCTTCCTCTCTCTCTGTGTGTCTCTGTCTCTCTGCCTCTCTCTTCCTCTCTCTGTCTCTCTGTCTGTCTCTCGGGCTTCTTCACTCTGATTTCCTTGTCTGTTAGGTTAACATGCTCTGACAGAGCACAAGGCATCAACCTAGCCTCCATAATGGATGTGGAATTTGGGCTACAGGGAACACAAGGAAAGAAAATAATATTGTTATGGACTAAAAGCCTATAATATTTTTTTTAAAGAAAATGTCTGCTTCTCTATACATGCTTCTCTCTCCCTCTCCACTCCATTTAATGTACAGAACTGAAGAGGGAACAAAAGCTGTTAAAGAAACATCTTTTTGGCTCAGAAGTGTGTTGAAATAGATTAAGCTATTGTTATGCTTTTACAGCTATTTATACACGTCAATATTATGCACATTCTTTGCTGTTTTCCCAAAAAAAGCAAACTCGAATTAGGTGAAAGTGTTTTCTCAATTTGTTTCTTTATCTCTTCATTGTTTGCAATAACATTTCTTTCTTCAGGTGAGTTGGGCTCAATTCATGAGAAGGCTGATTGAACCTTAAAGCAATGGGGGAAGCCAACCTATCCTTCTCAGGCGTCAAGGGAGGAAATGGCCAATCTTTTCATGTCAGTCTTTTGCAGGGTCCATAGGGAAAGTTGTTAGAAAAAGCCTATTTTCTCACTTTCACTCAAACTTCTAATACACAGAAGCCCCTAATCAAAGAATAAGTCATTAAGTACACCTTCTTCTCACTAAGGAATAATGTGGTGTGTGTGTGTGTGTGTGTGTGTGTGTGTGTTGGTTGATTGACTAATCTGGTTATAAATGCCTTTAACATGTCTTCTTAAGGAATGATGAAGACCTTTTAACTCTGCAGCATGTATGTGCATATTCAAAAGAACTTTAAGACCTTTTTTTGGTGTGCAAAAGGAAAAGTGAAAATCAGGTTGCACCACCTAGTAGAAGTAACTTCTGTGGGACCCAGTACTTGGTTCATCTCTTTACTATACCTATTCTCAGGCTTTATATTGAATTAAGATGCAAGATTCCCAATAATGGGTGGGGAATGTAATGCTGTGAACACTTACACACCATGATACCTTTTGACTTCCATGCTCCATTTTAATTAAGTGCTATTTTTATTTTTCCCTCTGAAAACCAAGGTTGCTGGCGAAGTGTCTAAACACTTATATAAAGTGTGGAAGAAGGTTTGTACATGGACAAAAACTGCAGGAAATCTGGGAGTGGGGTGGGAAATACCAAAGGAAAAACCTGCATCCTTCCAGTTTTCCCAGACCAGTAGCTCTCCAATTGCAGTTTAGAGGCGATATTCCATATAAAGGGAGAATGGGGATGATTGAATATGTTGTTTCTCAACAACATTGCCTGTGAATTGAAACAGGCTTGAGATGGATTAAATAATGATGGATTAAACATTTCCCCCTAGATTATTTTTGTTTCTCCCGGGTAGGATCCACCCCTGTTAGGACTGAAAGCAGGTAACTGCAACAGAAGCAGACACTGGGCCATTGATATTCTTTCTCGAATCACTAAATATTTTTCCCTAAGGGGCATAAAAACAATAGATTTGATCCATCAGACTAGTCAGATAGGCTAAGGCTCAGAAGGGCTGGGACATCTCCTTCAATGTCACCACCACAAAATATGAGCCATTTTTAGAAATTCCCTTTTCTTACGTACTATCTTTTTTTATGCAGTAAAGCAAAATTTGTCAGTGCATATTGTTTTGCAATTTGTTTTAGAACCCCAGTTTCCAGAAGACAAAAACATTAGAGGTTTTGAAAGGGAAGTGAGATTATCTTGTAAATCATAACACCTAGTATCATGCTGTCAAAGGATGTGCACAGATTTATTATAGAAGCAAATGTTAGACATTACAAACATTCAGATCAGGAAAATGTCCCAGTGATATGCAAACATTGTCTTTCATTCTCTCTCTAAAACCACTTGCTAAACTATTTGTTGATTGACAGATGGACCTTAAATTACTGTTCAACTTGAACAGTTTTGTCAGGTTCACTTTCATCTTTTGAATTATCAGTTAAGTCACAGAAATTGTAAACAGTTTCTCCCTGTAGTCAAAAACCTTGTCTCCCTTTTGGTAGTACTCAGATGAGTTCCAAAATGTCCTGCTTTTAAGTTTAAAAAAGCACAGGTTTAATAACCTTGTTTTAATCTTCAGTCAATCAGGCTACCAAAGACACAGGGAAGGCAATCCTGTCTCTTCTCTGCTAATAAGTAGATGAACCTAACTGGCACCCAGAAAGAAGCTTATTACACTAATCCAGCTTGAGACTTCAGGCACTTTATGTAATGTTGAATTAATTCAAACCAAATATCCTGGGGAATGAAATCCAAGCCCTGAAATTTTACTCAGAGGAGGGGAATGTCCTTTATTTGTCACTAAACTGCAATAATCACCCCCACTTCCCAGGGTTGCACTTCTTGGCTTTCCTCCTTCCTCCATGCCGTTGTGCCTCTTCCTTCCTGCTGACCTATCATTGCCCACTTTGCAAGTTGTATACACTGTGGTGTGCTGTTTTGTGTTATGCCTGCTCATCAAAAATTTACAGTAACCTGAGTGCTAGCACATGAGACCTATTGAGACCCAACAAACACATTGACCTTTCCCTACAAGACTCCATCTTACAAGAGAAGGATTCACCCCGATTGTCTTCAAATTCCAAAAGTTCTTCTCTGCACTCTGACGTTTTTCAGTAGAGAATAGTCTGCCTGAAATTCTTTCCAAAAGACGGATACAGCAGCCTTTACAAAACCCATCACTAAAAATATGTGTTCATAAAGCTCATGATATACGAAACAGATACACCTTTTTTTTCCCCTGGCTGCTCGTTTATTTCACTCCGCAATTTTGGATTTTGAGTTTATGTGAATCACATACCAGGTTTGGGAGACAGATATTAGTCGCTCTCTGAGCATCCTTTTGGTGCATTACCTCTTTTAAAAAAGTTTGCTTACTGGCATTTGGGCACTCATTTTCAAATGCTTCCCTCTGTTGTCTGAGATAATATATGGCTGCTCCCTCATGCCGGTTTCCAAAGTGAAAGAAGGCAGGGCCAGATAATTTCACTTTTGAGTGTCCCTCCCCACAAATAATTGGTCCACCATCCACTACTTCTCACTGGTGAATTGCTGCTGACTGCTTTTGCTACAATTTGAAAACTGAGGTTCTGCTTCCTGGAAACCCTCCTCCAAGGTCAGAGAATAGGACTGAAATGCTAAACACCCTGGCATCTGGGTAACTGTGTCCCTCCCCCCAATACACATGAATCATGGGATCTTGCTTTTTCAGAAAGAGACCTTCATTCACGTGTTCATTTACTTCAATTAACAGGTAAAGTTAGTGGACAACTTAGGTTTTAAAGACACACACACACATGCACGCACACACACACACATGCACTCATACACACACACTCACATACACACACACACGTACTCTACTGCTTTGCTGATTAAAAGGTTTGAAAATAGAAGGCTGAGGTCATTCAAACTCCATATGTACTCCAAACTCCAAACTGTCCACTTCCCAGGAATAGCTTGATCATTACTATATTTTGATACTCTTTTAGTCTAGATTTGAGGAAACTTCTGTTATACAGATAGTAGGAAAAATAATCTCCGTTTTCTTATTTTATGGAGGAAAGTCTATACTGAATAGGACTTTGGGAAACCTTTGATTAGAACTACATCAGCAATGATATCTGACCTTCCACACTTTTAGTGAGGTTAATAAAAGAAAAAAAGCCAGATGTTAAGCTGTGGGGTGTATTTGTCTACAATTTCAAGTTTGTATTTTAAAAGGGAGTGATGTTGCAAGGCCATTCAAATATTAGTTTAGGTCCTTTAAACACTTGACATTAATAGAAATAAGAGTTACAGAGAACACATTTCATTACTTAACAAATTGGCTAAAAACACAGTTATTTTCTCCACCTTTCAATACTTAATTAAAAATTAGGTTCCATTCTCCCCAGTGCCTAAGTCAAGCTTTAATTAAAAGCACAGCCAGGGCCCAATTTAAACACAGTCTTCATAGAGTTAGAAGTCAACTGTTCACAACCTAAAGCATAGCTTTGGATGAAAACCAATAGATTCCCAGTTGTGGCTAGCCTGAGATATGTTTCCTGGAAGCGAGGATCCCTGCCCCCAAAAAGTGAGAGTAGGGGTGGAGGTTAGAAGAGAGGAAAGAAAATATTGTCCCCCTTTCTTGGGTTTAAAGTCAGACAAAGAAAATATTCTTTAATCAGCAGACATGTGTTGCATGCATTCTAAGTGATGAACATCGCTCTTGATCCTGGAAAGACTGAATGGTTATTAAAGGTGTTAACCTACAGCTTAATCCTACCTCTAATACCCTCGCTATAGACAGGATGGAATACTTTCAAATGCAAAATCTACCACAAACCCCCATTTATCTAGACCTGTCTCCTCTGTCACCAACCAACTAGCTCTAATTAAGTATAGAAAGAAGACAGTGAAACTGAAATAGTTCACACCAATGTGTGAATGTGTGATACAGTACTTGCAACTTCCTCAAATAATTTATATTTCTAAAAAGAATACTTGTCAAGCTAAATGAATTTTCAGCTGCTGCATTTAGGCAGTAAATCAAAGTAAATAAATAGAAAAGGAAAGAAGCCTAACATTCCTACAGGTAAAATTTTATTTAAATATCAGGAAAGCTCTAATGTCTCCATTTTGCTAGTGAGGAAATTGAGCCACAGCAGGGTTAATTAACTTGTCCACGGTCACATTGCTGGTAAATTGCAAAATTAGAATCTGGAAAAGAGTATATCTGGAAAGCTCATACTCTGTCCAGCCAGCCAGTGTCCTCCCATTGGAAGAGTATATTTAGAGATCAAGCATAGGTCTACCCTGTCCATCCCAGAGTATGTCCAAGTGTTGGTGTTCCTAAACTGACCCTGTTTTTCATAGCTCCTTTACTTTACCCGCTTATAAATTTCAAAAACATTTCACTAACAATTCCAAGTTCTTTCATAACAGGACAAGCTTAAAAAAATTACTGGGGCAGTTATTCAGATGTCCTTCATTAATGTTTGTGCAGTGCTTATACCAACACTTTCACATGCATCTACTCAGTTGATCTGCTCAGCATCCCTATTAAATATTTTATAGTTAGAGAACAAAAGCTCAGAAAGTTTAGTATCTTGTCCAATATCACACCACAACGATTTTTGCATCCCATCTCACTAGGCTGGCAGTAAATGCCTACAGAAGGCTTCAGACAAAGAGCTAGATTCTTTGAGGCTCTTTTCCTAGGTTGTCCCCAGAGGCAAAACAAATCAATATACTTCTACAAGGTCTTATAACCCAGGAATGACTTTGCCACTGGAGGAAATTTGGCTTATTATTTCTTAAAAGAGCAATGGGCTTCACTGACTGCCAAACATAATGATTGGTTCTGTGATAGATAGAAAGATCAATAAGCAATAAAAGTTAATACCTTCACTGAAGGCATTCATGGTCAAGTGAACAAACAAGACAGGTAAACAGATGATAATAATAGAAGAAGGTCCAGAACAGAGGTACAAGGAAGGTATGAACAGAGTACTACTAGTTTTCACAAGAGGCACCCCGACCCAGAACTGGCTCCTCCAGTAAAATAGGCCTAGAACTTAGTTTACTGCTCATCCACACTTTTTCTTCCACTTACGTTTCCCTTTTAGATGCCTGATCTCTCCACTATCCATCCTGCCTCTTCCATCCCATTTCTTATACATTTTAAAGGCATTGCTATTAATACTTTGGTAACACAAGGTTTGTATCAATAAAGTGTAAGCTCCACAAGAAATTTTTATCTCTGTTGTTCACTGCTATGCCCTCCAATGTCTAGAAGAATCCCTGGCATATAAGCAGTTGTTCAACAAATACAAATCCAATACTCATTTACAAATTCTTAATTTAAAACAGAACATTGAACTTAATCAATTAAAAACAAAAGGACCTCCCCCTACTCCACTCCACATAGCACAAATTTTCTGTTCCATCCACACACTCATTCTTCCATTGTTTTGTTTTCCCACATTTAGTAGCTTCCACTGTGATGCCCTGTTGTCCTCTTCCCAGACTATGACCTTTTGTGCCTATTCCTGGTGTACCAGGGACCTCTCTTTAGCATAAATGCCATCACTGACTGCCAGCAGCCTCTGATGTAATGTGTTCTGTGTAGATTGGGATTTGGAACTCCAACAGTGGGCTTAACATGACAGATGGCAACAAAGACAGGTCCAATAATATCACCGATTCTCTCGCCAACCGAACGCTCATCGTCACCACAATTCTGGTAAGTTGACTATGTGGAATTCAGGGCATCTTATCCAGACTCTTACTCTAGACCTTGAAGGATTCCTCAACTCTCCTTTTCATGCCAACAACTCTCTCTGTAAATGTCTATGTTTAGTTGGGACACAAGAAGCATATGTTTGTGTGTACCTATAATAGATTGAATTATCAGCTTCCAACATTGTTCTGAAGATCTCCTACCTCCAATCCATTCTCATCTCTGTTTTGCTCTATTCTCTAGCCCCAACCAGCTGGTCTCCCTTGCTCTCTAGCTGCTGGTTGGTTTCAACCAAGGGGAGACTAAGACCAGGGAAGTGGAGGAAGAGACCCAAGGAGATTTCTTCCACTGTTTCCCAACAGTATTGTCAGAACCTCTGTCCTTCATAACCATAGCTTCTATCCTGTCAATGATCCTACCTCCATATGCTAACTGCACTGGACTCCTGGAACACTCTTTCCTCCCTCTCTGCCTCAGCCCTAGCTTCCTAATTATGCTGGTCCCTGGGTGTCTATATCCCACTGCAATTCTCACCACCATCCCTGTTGCCTCCCTTTGTCTTGCTCATTCCTTTGTAAATAGCCCCTTTATTAACTGCTCTTCAAAAGCCCAGGTAAAAGTACCTCCTACTCTGTGTTGGAACCCCTGTCATGCCCCCATCTAGCAACTGTGCACTCACAAGTTGTTCGTTCTCCCTCTTTGCTCTATCCTAATCTAAGAAGTAAAGGGAGTGGCCGCCTCTAAAATCTTCACTTTGGGACCTTCCTCTTTTGATTTAGTCCATAATGTCAGGCCAATTTATTTCTGAAACAGTTAGCTTCAGAGAATTATTCATCCAAAATGAAAACCGTTTTGTTTTTCTGGTGTCTACTTTCTCTGAAACTTTCTCATGGAAATACAGAATTTTCTACTTCTATCATTTAGTTTGAGGATAAGCCTAAACATAAAGGGCAGATCAGTAATGTAGTAACTATTATGATTGTATAAAATAAAATACATTTTTATTTAGTCAAATGAGAATTAATAAGATTATAGATACGTAGACTTAAGGAAATGTCCATTATTCATAGGATAGGGGATTTATCACATAAGCATATAAACAAAGAATTTACCAGATGTGAGCTCTAAGATGCATTCAAATAAGAAAGTGGAACCGATGATAAAAGAAGACATTGAAATGGCCTTTGAATAAGATATCCTGAATGAAACCAAGAAAAAATAGGTAAGTAACAAGGGAATAGTGAAATTGAGATGCAATTTAGCTGGGAAATGAGAAAATTAAGATATTCAGAGTATTTAGTAGACAGGAAGTTTGAAGAACAAGGGAATATATTTGCTGATTTAGATTTCCCTTTTGTAAGTAGGTGAAGCTCATAGATAAAAGCCTGGAGGGAGGGTGGGTCTAGCACTAGAAGCTTGGGTGTGGGCACAGCTGGATGCCAGACATACAGACATCAGATCATTCCCTGCCTTCTCTGCCAGACCTAAAGTTCAAAAATGATTGTGTCTATATGACACCATTCACTCACAGCTCTGCCCTCAGCAGTGGAGGGGAAAAACTCTCAAAGAGAGAGGAGGGAGAGAAATAATATATGAAGTGTTCTATGTTTGTAGAGGATGTACAAAAGATGAGTTTAGCAAAGGCAGAAGGGGAAGTGACTTTCTTTAGTATTCTAAAATCTTAAAAATAATTTTCAAATATTTTATATCTTCTGGCTGTTGATAGATCTTGTGTAAGTAAATTCTGCCTTTCATTATAACAGGGTTTCATATGTGATTTGTTTCATATAGGAAGAACCCTATGTGATGTACAGGAAATCTGATAAGCCCCTGTATGGAAATGACAGATTTGAAGGATATTGCCTGGATCTATTGAAGGAATTGTCAAACATCCTGGGTTTCATTTATGATGTTAAACTTGTCCCTGATGGCAAATATGGAGCTCAGAATGACAAAGGAGAGTGGAATGGAATGGTCAAAGAACTCATAGATCATGTAAGCAAAACTGTATCTCCTACATAGGGGTCTTAAATGTCAAAAAAAAAGTGCATAATGAGAAGAAGTAGAAGAAAGGAGAAAAAATAGTTGAGTCAGAGTCAGAAGACATGTTTTATTTATTTATTTTTTTTGAATAATAAAAATGGCTTGAAAAGTGGGAGAAAACAACCTACCAATGTAGTTTCCCCACTTAGAAGGGCAAGTAAGGAAATATTGAGGATAAAAACTTATGGGTCCATCCTTCATACTGAAGAATAAACTTGAATGATTCTTAGATTAGATAAAGAGTTCTGAAGTTTGCAGCTCAGAACAAAATCTCATCAACTACTTTTATGATCTAGTTGCTCATTTCTTACTTTTCTCACATGCCCTTTTTTAAAGACATTCTTCTGCAGCTTTTTCCCCTCATTTAGTTCCAGAATATGTATGTGTGTATATATATATATACATATATGTCGTGGTGTGTGTGTGCTTCACACTGTCCGGTTTCACTTTGCTAATGAATACTATTTTGTAAACATAACTGTGTAAATCAACTGTTTTTATATTAGAGTCAATCAGCATGGAAGCTTTTTGTGTGAGAAGAATTTGGAGTTCAGAATAGGAATCAGGAGAACCAGGAAAAGTCTAGACGTTCACCAGGAAGGTAGACAACTAAGGTGACAAGTTCAAACTTGCTTTTGCAGAGGGCTGATCTGGCGGTGGCTCCTCTTACCATCACTTACATGCGGGAAAAAGTCATAGACTTCTCCAAACCCTTCATGACCTTGGGCATCAGCATTCTCTACCGCAAGCCCAATGGCACCAATCCAGGGGTCTTCTCCTTCCTCAACCCTCTCTCTCCTGACATTTGGATGTATGTGCTCTTAGCCTGTTTAGGAGTCAGTTGTGTACTCTTTGTGATCGCAAGGTAAGCTGGAGAACTACTAAACTTACAACAGATCTCTGTCAGTCTCAGGTTGACATGTATGCTCTAGAGGTAGACAGAAATCAAGAACTTCAAAGTATTCTTTTAGTTTTGCCTGGTGTTCTATTCTGTCAAGTTCTCCCTCATAAAAGCCACTCTATAAATGAATATCTTCTAATTATTCATAAGGGTAATTTTAAAAGATAATAGGAAGACAATTTTATATATTATATTAATTTAATTTTATCAGTACTTAAAGCAATGTAAAATGGTTATTTATCCATTTTTCCCTAAATTATATTGCCACAAAAGCAATAGCTCAACTACTAAATCTAAAATGTTTCAATAAGAAAGAGAAAAATTGTGTCCAGATTCTTGATCCCTGGAATATTTGCAAATATTAAGCAAAATAGAAAAAAGTTAGCTAGGAATTGTTGTAGCAAATAAGAAACACTGGATCAAACAAGATTTTGAAATCCTCAGGAATAAAAACAAATACTTTGAAAATTTTATAAAATTTATTTTTTAAAAAATTAGACAGTTAACAAGAGAATTCTGGAAATAACAATAAAAAGAAAGAGTAGTTATATATCCAGTCTGGAGGCATGAAATCTTTATGCTACCCTGATGATTCAGTTTAGATTTTATTTTCTGAGATAACCCTACATTTCACCATTCTGCTACAGTTTTTCAAAGGATTGTTATACCATTCAGTAGATCATATTTTCTAAATACCTTTGATACTGCATTGGAAACACAGCTTCTTTATCTTTCTGTTGGCTTAGACAGTTGATATCCCTAGACAAACCCTGTAAAAAAAAATAATTGCTTTGTTATGTCCTCTACTCATTTTCAATCTTTTTCATCCTTCAACAAAACTCAGTGAACTTTTTCTCTAATCAATTTTTGTTTTCCCTCCAGGAATTTCTAAGAGAAATCTTTCTTCATGCTAGTTCTTTGTCACTGTTCACTGTATGGTTTTGATTAATGCCAGATAACTCTTTCCCTAGCATAATTATAAAGAAAGCTGGGAAAAATAACCTAGTTCGGAAAGGTCTTACAGATCCATAAAGCAGACATAGTAAAAGCAAATAAATGTGTGCTCTTATGTGTGGGTGAGTCACATATGTTCAATATGAAATGAATGTTTTGAAGTTCTCTATACTTCATAATGTGTACCATTACCAAATCCTAGACTGTTTTCCAAATTTTGTCCAGACATTAAGTTTCTTTTAAATAATGACCAAGGCTTTCTTTCCATGCGTCTTACCTCAGAAAATAGTATATTGTCAGTATGTAGAGTGATACTATCCTTTGATACATTAATACTCAATCAGTGGTTCTCAACTAGGAGAGATTTTATCCTACAGGGAACATTTGGCAATGTCTGGAAATAGCTTTTGATTGTTACAACTGAGGGTGGAGGATGCTACTGGTATATAGTAGGTAGAGTCCAGGGATGTAGCTAAACATCCTACAGTGTGCAGGACAGCCTTTCCCCTACAACAAAGAATTACCCCAAAATGTCAATAGCATCAAGTTTGAATAACCATGCTCTAAATAATTAAAGATGATAGTGCTTTGAGTATCAAATTTTCAAAGATGAATCACTCACCTTTGGAGGGGCATTTCTCATTAATGGCTCGTAAGTGAAATGAATACTGCCATAGAATGGCCATTGAATAAATGACCACCTTAAAGTGATGTACTCTCTAACAATAAATTAGAAATCTTGTGTTGGCTTGTTGTTCCATTCCTTTATTCAAGAACCATACCTGCTGGATGATTCTAGGGCTAGTAGAGCAATCCAAGCAGCAGAGGACAACAGAGAAGTGAGTTTCCATATTCCCCAGCTCACTGCTTTGTCTAAGCAGTGATGCTAATGACTAGAATAGGCAAGACAATGTTGATGAGCAAGTAATTACATTATTTATCACACTGACTTGACCAAAATCAGTGAAAGAAAAGAACATGTCAACAGCAACCAGAAATTCTCACAAGTATACAGGTTGAAAGTACTCTTTTACATTTGACACCAAGTGTTCCTTTAAATGGCCTTATTTTTACCCCCAGAATATGTCAAAATAATGTAGCATTCAGTAGTTTTCCCCTCCTCATTTTGTCTGTTCCTCTATAAGCTCCTGATGAACCAGAGCCCTACATTTTCTAACTTCATTCTGTTTCAGTTAAGAAAGCAGCCTCCTTTCTCCCCTAGTCAATACTATCCACTCAACATTCCTACTCACCAAGTATCATTTATAAACCAGCTCTTTTTATTTAGCTTATTCTCCTTGTCACTCCCTTCTCACTGTCTTTCCTCTCACTCCGGGTCTTGGGGAAGTGGAGGTGTCATGCATCAAATGCCAACTTGCAAACAGCATGGTGGTAAAACATAGAAAATATAAAAATATAAAAAGTAACTCCCTGCAGTGCACAGGTGCACTATCATGGGGATTGTACTCTCAGTTACATTCAGCTTCTCCACAGTTTTGAATCCATTCCTGCCTCTACGTCATAAAGCCACTAAATATATTTTGGAGGTGATTCCCAAAGACAAAATCCTGATCAAACAAATGTGCCAATTCACTTTTACTTCCCACCATCATAGCTTGAACTTGGTCACTCTGCATCAATAAGCTAATATGTAAAATGACTTTCTGTTACCACCTTAGTGGTTTGCATTCAAAGTTAGTGAAATAGAAATGAAAAACAGCTAACCTCCTAATCATCTTTAGCTCTAGAGAGGTTTTGAATTTGCTTTTTGAAATATACCCTTTCTTGTCTTTTTAAAGGGGAAAAATAAAGCCCATCACTTCATTTAGGCTAATGCTCTCACTAGACAGAGACTTACAAACCATTTGCTGAAGTGAATTGAATTTATAAAGTTAGACAAGCTAAGGAAAGCCATATAAATTTTTTAGTTACTATGACTTGTTATAAATGTGCATGTCAGTGTTTTGTTTTGTGGTTGACATTTTTTAAATTACTTTTTGTAAAGTATTTAATCCCAAGGAATTATAGTCACCATGAACACACAATTTAGATAAACCAAATATCCAAATATAATGTCTGATTACATCTTATAATTTATGCTCATCTTCTTAAAATGAACATTTTTTAAGTTGGCTTCTGGCAAAGAAAAATCAAGAGAACCTTTGACTATAACTCTATCGTTATAATACAAACCCAACAGTTATGCTACAAGATCGAACAGAGCTTCCTCCATTAAAAGATGAATAGATCTCCTTCTTCTTGATACAGCCTAATATCTATTCTCAGCCATAAAAAGAATCTCTTAATTAGAAATCTTCAGTATGACAGGCATTTTATATCTTCCATTCAAGTAAAAGCCTGGCATATATAAACATAAAACCAAAATGAACCTCTGTATTTCAATATAATGTTACTCTTCTATGTGCAAATTTTAACATAAATTCTAAACACATTTGTCCCTTTCTCTGTCATTTCACTAAAAATCAGTATCAGTTGAAGATAGCAGCTTCAGAATATCATTGGTGTGGGTCATGTATTAATCTTTCTCCCAGACTTCCTAGTGCTGACATTACTGTCACACTAGCTATCTTTAAGCAGGCGTTAGGAATTTCAAGCTGAAATATCTACATCTGGTAGGCAACAGGTAGGTCTATTGCATTATGAAAAGTCAGTGTCTTACAACACAGCAGCAAATCACTATTTAATATTCCTCAGTCCACACACTCCCCAAGTCACTCAGAATCTCAGAGAGAAAGAATCTAAAATATCTCTGCAGAGCAGGCAGAACCACATTGCTGTTTACACAGTTTTCTTTTTTGCCATAGAAAATTAGATTAATTGTTCACTTAGAACTGCAAAGTATGAAATACTGAAAAAAGACCAAGTTAGATGCGGCATTCCAAAGAGAAAAGTGGTGATCTCATTCATCAGAGCATATACAGGGGAGAAATGTCAGAATATCAGGGGGCTGGTGGTTGCCAGGTTTTATGATCTGTTTAGAGAAACTCCTTCTTTTGAATGCATAATCTGCCTAATTTATTGAACTTAATATTTTTATATTATTGTACAAGTGACAATGATATTGTTTAAGTAACGGCATCTTTACTCTGTGTACTGCTTCAATTAGTAGGTTCATTAATACTGGTATTCAGTTATTCAGCTCAGCAAACTACTATGGTTATAAGAGAGTATAAATTCAAAACTTAATTATATTTTTGAAACAGTAATTAAAATGTATTGGCATGGCATTGTCAATGAAAGCTATATTCATAAGCTTCACAGGAACCTGCACTCTGTGCCCTGCAGCTGTGGAGAAGGTGCAGTAATGATTCAGTTGCCATTACTGGGGGATAAACTACGAGGCTGTTATCCCAGTCTCCCTAAGACTTGATAAGGAGACGCTGTATACTTTTCAGAAGGTGTCTGGGGGTTTAGAGAATGGTTTTTCATTAAGAGGAACTGTCTGCCCAGTTCCTTGTGCATGATTCACAGTGTGCCCTGCTTTTCGCTTTAGATGATGTATTCACTTTAATACCAACTCTCCCCAAGTGTCAGCAACCTGCTATTGTTTACTGCTGAAACCTTATGTCTGGAGAGCATTCCATATGTTCTTATCGGCTTTATGGTGTTTTAACATTACTACTGCTTGCATTAAAAGACCCAATTGCAAACGGCAAAGCTTCCAGTGCTAAGGACTACTGCATTTAATCATTTCCAGATCACTTTGCAGAACACCTGCTAATGTCTTTTTGGAAAAGTAAGTGCCCCTTGGAAGGATAGCCCTAAAAAATAACCACAGAGCAGGGAGCTCCTTGGGCTGTAGAGCTCAGACAGATGTTTAGAAAACAGAGGATGAACCAAAACTCTTCAGTTCCTCAATTTTTTTTTTTTTTTTTTTTTTTTTTGCGGTACGTGGGCCTCTCACTGTTGTGGCCTCTCCCGTTGCGGACCACAGGCTCCGGACACGCAGGCTTAGCGGCCATGGCTCAGGGGCCCAGCTCAGGGGCCCAGCCGCTCCACGGCATGTGGGATCTTCCCGGACCGGGGCATGAACCCGCATCCCCTGCATCGGCAGGTGGACTCTCAACCACTGCGCCACCAGGGAAGCCCTCAATTTTTTATTTTAACACACCCTAGAGATATCTGGATTCCCTCTTCTTTAAAAATAAGGAAACTGAAGCCGGTGAGCTTAAGTTACTTATTCAAGGTTGACTTCCTAACTAACGAGGGTTGGTGATCAGGTGACCACAATTCACAGTTCTAGAAACAATTCAAAATGAATCTACAGGAGTGTCTGAACCTAAAACTCTCCATTGAGACATGCTGTGTCCTTAACACTAATGAACACCTGTGCCTGGGCCAGGATACTTCTAAGTTTGAACTTTATCTCTTCATTTAAGGATTGTGATTTTTATCTTCATATACAATCATAAAAACATTAATACATCCCAATCCGGCCATTCGTTTTGTTTATTAATTGTTTCAAACTTGCAGCTCCTTTGATGCATTATGAAATCACTAGACTACATAGACTCCTTTAAACTTCTATCCATAGATACCTCTTGAAGTCCAGTCACCCCTCTGTTTTTGTGCCTTCCACAGCACCTAGCAACACAGAATCTTGATACTGTAGCTGGTATGCAACAGTGTGTGTGTCACTGTCATTGCTACTTTGTGGGGTAAATACTCAGGATGAGTGAACCTCTCTTTAACAGTCCATCTAGTTGTTCAGTAAAATGGAAATGAGTGAAAACTCAGAACAATTTAGTAGACATAGATCTGAGGAGTACAGTTCCATACAACCAATGGGCTTTGCCTACAACTCAGAAGTCTGATAAATATAATGTCTAAAGTCTCCTTTGCACTTTGCCCACCAAAGCTGTAAGTTTATGAATATGGCCTACTGTTTGGTTTGATGTGTCCATCATTAGCTGTTGGATGTTCTGCATTGTTCAGCGGGTTTTCACTGGTGCCACATATATTTATCTCATGTTTACAGACTGTTTCTGTTAACTACCACAGGTTTACACCCTACGAGTGGTATAACCCCCACCCATGCAATCCTGACTCAGACGTGGTGGAAAACAATTTTACTTTACTAAATAGTTTCTGGTTTGGAGTTGGAGCTCTCATGCAACAAGGTACAAGGTTGCGCATCTTTGTCACACACATCCCACAGTCTGCTGACAGGTTTTCATGCTGGTAAATTCCACCAAGAAGATAAAGGGCAGGCTAAAAACTATCTCAGGAATCAAAAAGATAGAACCCGGCTTCCTAGACTGTTCTAAAAATTAAAAAAATATGACAGAAATGAAACTCCTTTGTTATATATCTAAAATAAGACTTACTATCAAGCAATGAACACAAATTTTCCTAGAGGGAAGGAAGGGATAAATTACCTTAGAAACTGTTTACAAATTGCCAAAGATGGAGATATCAGCCTTTTCCTAACTTCACAAGTTAGAGGTTGAAAAGGATTAAAGTTTGAATCCTTTGAAAATCAGGTTGACTTACATTCTTCCAATAGCTCACCTAAAACTGTTACCTAATTACCACTCTGACAGACCCTGCTGGGATTCATCTTAGCTTCCCAGTAACTTTTTACGATCTCCTTCAGTTGGTAACCATAGCAACAGTAAACTGGAGAAGTTGGGGGAAATGAACTTTAAACCATAGAAATGTAATATATTTTATACATTTTCTATGATTTGGAAGACTTTGATTTTTGAGGGGAGGGAGGAGTGAGTTGTTTTAACCTTTGGAAGAAATCCAACTCTTTTGTGGATTTTCCTCAGCTTTGATTCCAGACGTATGGTCTAGAAAACCCTTCTCAAGATAAGTGCATTAATTTAAGAAAATCATAAGTCACAGATGATATTGTGTTTGGAATATCTTCTCATTTGACAACAAGTTGCAAAATAAATTGGCAAAGGAAATTTCAACTAGGATATATATTAAAGATGTTTGTTACTTAGGTGTGAACCCTAAGGCTTTTCATGAGGGAGTTGTTATCATCTACTCAAAATGTATGTAGTCTGTCTCTAAAAATTCCAGGGAGAGAGAGCAAAGGTTTCTAGTGTGGAAATACAAAATAATTAAGGAAAGTGAGTAAAACCTCTCATCATGCAATTAAGTGTAGTTTATTCAGGCACTGCCAAGTAGGTGTAGACACAGTACCTGATTTACTAGAAGCCACCTGCATGAGTTTAGAGCATAGCACTGAACTATAAATCCTGCAGGAAAACTCATTAGACGACATATACTGCTTTACCACTGCATTTAGTTTTTAAGGCATTTACCTTGTGAATTACTTTCAAAGAGTTAAAGAGACTCCTCTCTTTCCCTATAGCTTGCCTTCCTGTGCCATTATAATAGAAAAATATAGACTTGAGTTTCACAGAGCACACAGCAAGTCCGTGCATGTACATATGACTGCGACTGCCTTCTGTCATATGAGTGTACCTGTCCCTAAAATTTCTCTTTTATATTCTACCTGTTTGGAGTTTCCCATCATCCACAGCAAACCGTGGGATGCAGTGTCTGCTAGTTAACACTACCTTGGGTACGTGACAGTCAACCCCAACCAGACTCTGCTTGTTTTTCAAGAAGTTTAAAATATTTGTCAGGTGAAACAAATATTGCAATGTAAAAATTTGCTGTACTGGTGACTGTTAATGCATTTGTCCTTAGCATGTGGCATTGGACCAGGTAGCTAACTTATGTATTGACTGTTGTGCTCTTGTTAGCAGAAGCTTATCACTGTACTCAATTGGAAATAATTTTGTTTAATTTCTTTTTTAATGTGATGATCAGGCTTTCTCTTTTCTACAGAGCGTGAGCAAAGTCTGGATCAGGATTGGCTGTCATGTCTGCCATAAAAGGCAGTAAAGAGACTTCAGCAAGTATTGTCTCTCATCCCAAATATTTTCTAATGATGTTTTATTCTGCTTTTATTACTTTAATAACTTCATACTCTAGAGTTCTGAACTTAGAGAAATCATCTCTACTTGAGCGAAGTCATTTCTAAGTACGTAAATTAATGTTGAGAGTCATGAAAGTCACAAAATTGTGTGAATTTTTTTTAAAAGGTGAAATGTTGAGAAATATAATTAATACCATCTACCAAGTGTTTGAAATGTAACCTGAGTAGGTTTCTACAAATTATTTTTAAGTTCCAAGTCCACTTCATCCAAAAGTATAAATATGTATTAGTTTAAAGTGTGATAGATGTGAATTTATCATTACATGTCAACAGCTGGTTATCGGTCTGTCCAGTTTTACTGCCATATAATACATAATTATACAAATAATAAATAAAAATCTGATCTTTTCACAAATGCAGCCAAATAAAATAAGGATAAATTTACAGCAGAAAATCTATACCTATAAGCTAAGAAAATATATCTACTAACTATAGTACCTATTTCCTATGGCTATTTTATGAAATAAATGGTATTTTAATGATAGCCAATGAAAAATCTAAAATAATATCACACTGCCACAAGGCTGCTAGATCAATGAAGTACAAAGATATGAAACAAACTTGGGCATTAAACACACACACACCCACAGGCATATAAATCCCATTAAACTGAAAGATTAAAACAAGAGAGCAACAAACTATTCTACTAAATTCTTAGAGGCAATTTAATGAAAACTGCTATAAATCAGAGTATTATTACACACCCAAATTCAAACAAACAAACAAAAGAAGGAAATGAAAACCACAGTGAAGCCATTAACCTCATTAAAAGACAATAAAGAACAAAGATACCTAATATCTTTAGAAGAATACATCTAACTCAAAGTCAAGAAACTCTGCCAACCTTTATCTGCTTACCATGAGCTGGCTTTGATTTCATGGGCAATATTTGTATCTGTTTATAGATTAAACTTGAGCATAAACTCATGTATTTGTAGATTCATAAACTCCTATTTCCCTTTCTATCTTAAGCCATTAACTACAAAACTTCAAATCACCCAATCAGAATAGTGAAAGACTCCTTTAAACCAGGTAATTCACCTGCTGGACTTCATACTTTGGATTTTTTAACTTAGGGTTTTTCCCTTTCACTTTTTAACTGGTCCCATAAACTCTAACATTCCTCCGACTTCATGGAGGAAATGCTAAGTACAGAACCAATGGTGAATTTCAAGCAAGCAGATTAACCAAAAATCCATCCATGAATTGATAATATTGGGGTAAGTGCTGCATATACCCTTCTGTCCCTTTTGATTCTACTGTTGGATTTATGGCCTTCCATAAGTTTGATCAAAAGTTTTGAGCTAGAGAGTTTTCACAGATATTTGTCCTTTGTGTAGGTAAACTTCACACATGTACCCTTTCTTTAAGAGAGAAAGGTTTTCTTGGTAAATACATTAAATGCCTCTATATTACCTTTTTACAAATAATCAGGAATCATCTGATAACATCTAAAATGTATGTTCTTACCAGAAAAGGCCCCTTTCCACCTGCAAAACAGCCAGTCTTTGAAGTATAATTAAAAAATAGTACTTTATTTGAGGACAAAATTGTGCCTTTTCAGTGAATATATTATTTTCAGTTAAATAAGAATCCACTTTAAAAAAAAATTTTGACTTCAAAAGTAACATAAAACAATAAAAAATGATTCATCTACTGTCAAATATGGCTGCATCCAATTTCATTTGATTTGTAAAACTCCAGTGTTTTATTAAAGTACATGTGATAAATGGCATGATATGTTAATCTTTTGAAAGTCTCTCCCATTCTTTAAGATTAAAAAAAAAAATAAATTAGCATTTCAAAGCTTTCACAGTTGTACAACCTAGAACATTTTATTTCACACAATAAGATGCATATCAGACAGTAAGAAAAGGCCAGGAGTCTGGGATTGACTTTTCAGCAGAAACAAGCAAACAAATTCAAATCTAAGCAACTAAACTATCTATAAATTTTAAACATAGAATATCTTAGGGTTAAAACCATTTAATACCTTCAAATGTCAACAAATCACATTTTAAACAGCAGCATTGATAAATGATAAAAGATCATTTAGATTTGCTTCATTTTCTAAAAAATGCATCTATTCACCTACATGAAAGAGTAAAACCTTGATAGATTTATAGTTTTGTGTCACAAAAATGCATTATCTCTCTAACCTAGTGTCAAATCATGGGTCTTCCCTAGTCTCCTAACTATTTAACTCTCTTACTCTGACGATACCATCACAGGATCAGAGTTGATGCCCAAAGCTCTATCAACCAGAATAGTTGGAGGGATATGGTGGTTTTTCACGCTAATCATCATTTCATCCTACACTGCCAATCTGGCTGCCTTCTTGACAGTAGAGCGAATGGAATCCCCCATTGATTCAGCAGATGACCTGGCAAAACAAACCAAGATAGAATATGGGGCAGTCAGAGATGGATCAACAATGACCTTCTTCAAGGTAAGGAACTGACAATATATTCTCAGTGGTTATCTCATACTGAGGGGAGGAGGTTGTGGAATGAGAGTCTGTCCAAAAAAAACCAAAAAAAAGTTAGACAACATTTTTATAAAATAAAATGTCTAATGACACAATCTGGTTACAAGGGACCTAGGTACCCTCAGCTGTCACATAAAACAATTTTTTCAGTGCCCATCTAGGTATCATTCCCTCTATCCCCAATTGAGTACACTCAGATCCACAGGTCAGTATCTTCAATATCTTTTCTTGTCTTTATACCCATTAATTAATCACTCGTGTATAGAAGCCACAAAAGTAAAGATTACTTAACCTTTAATTATGACAATCAGAATGCTTGAATATCTTTGTTTTGTTCTTCCTGTTCTGTACTGGATGAGACAGGAGCAGATGATAAGTAAATGTGTTGATACTGGCATTTATTTGGAAAATTAAAACCAAAAATATCCCCGGGGACTCCAGTCTAATATTGCATTTGCACCAATGGGGACAGTGCTCCCAGCGCAGCCTGAAGCCTTCCAACAGCCTGGAGTGTCTCCCGAGGCACCAAAGGAGAGTTAAGTTAGAATCAATATGGTTTTAGTGTCAAGTGCATTTTGTTATTCAAGTCTTTTTAATTACTTACCCAGAGTAATGAAACTGATTTCCACCTTGCTTATGGAATAAGCTGCAGTATTTTTATTATCAAATCTCAGATACTATATATCCCATGGGGGGAAAACGTATTATAATAGATCCAGGGAATTTTAAAGATGACAAAAAACCTTAGAGATCAGAAAGTTCAGCCCTTCACCCTACTCATGGAAAGAACAAAACCCATAGAAGCTAAATTATTTGCTCAAAATTATACACTTGGTTTATGATATAGCCAGGCTAGAACCTTCTTGTAAGAGGTACTTGTGCATGTGAAAAAAAGTAAAACAGCAACTGTAATCAGAATAAACTCTAAAAACACCTTTGTCAATGTTTCACATCTGGATTACTGAAAATGAAGTTGTCACCCAAGGTTTGAGAGGACTACTTTGACTTGTGAAGAGTATTAATTTAGAGACAAAAAACTAAGGGTAAAAAAAAAGGGAACACTTCTTTGTATAACAGTATTAGTTCACCAAAATATGTATTACTTATGCAGTAAATGCAGTTTAACATTAACAATAATAATAAATAAACAAATAAAAACTTACTTGTTTTAGGAGTAAACTATACCCAGAGGTTTATAAAAAAAAAAGAGTAATGTAAAAAGTTAGGATTTTTCTTTTCCTCTATGTTAGAAAAAAAGATGAGTTTTAAACTTTTTTTTTATTTTAAGAAATATAACATTGATTTCATGAAGGCATAAAGTGTGGTGATTGTTTCTTCTTTGGACAAGTGTTGTTTTCAGGACAAATGACATTAAATGTATGGCTTTCCAACTTTCTGAAAGCTTGAATTTTCCTAAAATCAGTACTGTAAAGAAACACGTTACCCCCAGCTAGTAATTCATCACAACACTTGTCAGAAACCAGGAAAATTACCTGCAAGGCATATAGGACAGAGAGATACTGCCAAAGTAGAACGGAGTATGTCTGAAAAAAATATCTGAAATGATTTACCTCTTTCACCAGTATCAAAAAGTTTTAAAGTATTGGCAAATGGGTGAGTAGAGGTAGAGAAGATTCTACTACTACTAAGATGTACATTATAAATATAAAAGAGGGAGAGGTTACCCTTTGAAAAAGTCATAGATCTGACTTTGCCACTGTGCAAACAATCAGTGTATTCACAAAGTATCCTTTAATCTCATTTTGATTTGTCTCTGTTCACATACCTTTGAATATAAAGGGTGCTGGTTCCCACATTTCCTGGCAGGACCCTAGA